>NC_136470.1:89578585-90178585 GCF_902686455.1 Sciurus vulgaris
TATGAACATATACACTTTCTGCCCCTCCTAATGTTTTCCACCCTAATATTAAACTTTCAACTTAGAAATAATTTTCCAATCTGTTTTGGAAACTTAGCAAAAGGGTTAAAGGAAGAGAATAGGCAGAAGAGGAAATTTGGAATGCTAAAGTTACTGAATAAAAACCATATTAAATAAAGTCCTATAAAGCATAATATTTTTGCACAATGTCTTTTAAATATTAATATTAAAAATGTACTAAAGAGGCAGTATGCTTACTAGTTAGGAGCAGAACACTTATGTTTTCAATCTTTGCTCTGCCACTTACTAAACTATGTAACCTTGAATAAGTTATATCTCTGAGACTCAGTTTGCTCATCTGTAAGTGGGCATAATAATGGTACTAACTCTCAGGGTTTTTCTGAGCATTACATAATAAATGTAATTGTACATAAAACAGTTCCTAAACACAAATGTTTGCTGTTACTATTATGGAACGATATTTGGGAAGGTAGTATATTTATGCAATAAAATTCAATCTTAAATTAGAACAATTATAAAGTAAGCTTTCAAAAAACTAACATACTGGAACAGATGCATAGTTCTAAAAATTTTTTATATTATGTTTAAAAAAGAAACCATTTGATAGCAAACATTTCTTTCTTGGACCATATTCCTACTCTATAAATGTATATATTTTAAATATGATTATTTTCTTCACAAAATCATCAATAACCTTTATTAAAAATTTGTGTCAAGTATTAGGTTATGCATTTTTCATATATTTTCAATCTTCATAACAATATTAAAAGGTAGGTAGTACTACACTTGCTACTGATGAGAAAAGAGACACATAGAACAAGAGTGTGTTGCCCATGGTCATGGAATTAACTAGTTGTGTAGAGTCAGAGTCTAAAGATTGTCTGATTCTGAAGATTGTACTTTTAATACATTATAATGCTTGCATTGAGAAATACATTATATCAGAACAAAGATTTACAATTGCAAAATATATATTATTAGAAAGACAACCAAATTGTTCCTAAATTTTACTACCTTCTGTGATTAATTCATCTCTATGCAACCAAGGATTTACAATTGGCAGGGCAGATAATTAAAGCTTTTGTGCTCTTCTTAGATAGGTCTATTTCTAGGAAACTACTGTCACACTGCTTTTTAAACAATGTACTCTAGGGTTTTCTCTTGTCATCTGAAAACACATGAGTATATAGGTAGAACATCCAGTATGGTTTGAACTCTGGAGAATACTTGGCATAGGACAAACACTAAAAAAACACTGGCTGATTTGGGGAGTACAATTTAACTGTACAGTGAAGCAAGCAGACTGTCGTCACCCTAACACAGAGTTAAATCTCTGCATCACTAGTGGTGAGACAACAGCATATGCTGTGCTCCTAATGTGGTATTATACAATGTACACATTATGTACACAAATATTTAACTAGTATCCACCAAGTGGAAGCTTATAGACCCATCTTTCAGTTCCCAGGAACTAAAGCTAAATGACACCAGAAGAAGCAACTACACTAATCCAGAAGGGGAATATTTTTCTGGACAATTTTTTCCAACAAATCAGAATCATGTAGAAGAAATTGTTTTGGAAAAAAAGAGACTTCTTGGGAATAACCAGATGTAATGAGTGAATGATAAAGGTTTATTAAAGGGTGGTTCGGATTTGAACATGGATTGGGCATGAGAAAATATGAGCTGTTAACTTTAATTGTAATCCTGCTATTTTGCCTATTCTATTTTTAAAAGGCACAATCAAGTAATGAAATTAAAAAGAAATGTATAAATACAATACATAAAAAAGAAATCTAAAATTTGAACAAAAGAAGTATGAAGGAACAAATGAAATTTAAAAAGCCTGGGTTAGAGATAACAGGTTTGACTGTCAACAGCATGCATGGTAATTGAAACCATGAAAATAGATGAGATCACACAGGGAAGTACATAAGGTAAGACAAAGAGATATGAACCAAGCAGACAATCAACACTTCAAGACAAGATATAAGAGTAAGAACCATCAGACTGAAAAAGAGCAGCTGGAGAAACAGGAGGACCATAAGAAAAATGGTATTCCAGAAGCCAAAGAAGAAGAGCGCCAATAGATAAGGCAATTAATGATGTCAAATCCTAAAAAGAGATGGAGTTGGAGTGGGACTGAAAAGAGGCTTGTGAGTAAAAAAACAGAAGGTCAGTGATGACCTGCTTAAGGAGTTTCAGTAGTGACTGGGGCAGAAGTCAGGAGGGAACTGTAGTTGAAGAAGTAGAGACATAATACCTCATTCAAAGAAATTTGGAGTTTCTCAGAAAGATAAGAACCTATACAAATAATATACATTGTTCAGATAATGAAATTCTTAGTGATTAATGCTAACATGTAGTAATAGGGAAGTGAAAGAATGTAAGGGATAGAAAGTAATGGCAGAGTTGTAAAACAGGGGTTCTCATTATATTCCTTGTGTAATGCCCACACAATATAAAAATCTGCTATTATATTTACAGTGGTCTGCAAATTCGATATAACCATAGTTTTGTTTTTCTTATTTATCTAGACCTAGTCTGCAATCTGATCCTATTCAGGTTATATCTTTAAAAATACAATAAATGGCTTATTTTGATTTTACAACCAATAACCTTTGGTCCCTACTGTAACACTATGAGATATGCAGGATGGGGACTAATTAGTCTCATCTGACTTGCCAGAACATTCTGTCTGCTACAAGGCAATTCTGCTTGAAAAAGTGATTTTCCCCTTGAAAAACTGATACTGTGTGTTCAGAAAAGTCCCAGAAGAGCTAATAATCACACAGCCTCCAGGCTGGTTTAGTTTTCTTTATGAGTACATTCAGGAAACTTGGTCTTTCCACATTCCTAAGATCAGCCCAAGTGTTTTAATGGTCCTTAAGAAAAAATTAACAAACAAAAAAAAGTCAGGGCTGGGGCTATAGCTCAGTGGTAGAGCGCTTGCCTAACACATGTGAGGCACTGGGTTCAATCCTCAGCACCACATAAAAATAAAAAAAAATAAAGGGATTGTGTCCATCTACAACTAAAAATATTTTTAAAAACCATCAGTGTATTTATAGGATAAAATTGTATGCTTTCTGTCCTTTGCTAAGGACTTGAATAAAATGTTCTGGACTTTTATTCAGCTAACTTAAAATAAAAACTGTACTCATTCTGATATAAAGAAATACTATATTAAGTTTTTTATTATAATAGCTACCCAATATCATATCTAATTTATAAAAAGTTTAGACTTTCACATATTGATCCCTATTATACTACATACATAATAATAGCTAGTAATTATTAGGGACTTTCTACATATATGCTGGATGCCTAAGGATTATTGAATTTAATAGTTCCAATCTCAAATCCTGTGAAGTAAACACTATTATCCTTATTTTACAAATGAGGAAATGAATTAAATCTTGCTACAAACTAACTTAGATTTTAAAAATAAGATATCTCATGATATAATGAGCTTTAATCACATTCCAAAACAATGGCATTTAAAGTTAAAAATGTTGTTTTATATTCTGCAGTAAATTTATAGAAAAAAATGGGATAATGGAAAAAAATAGCAATTTCACAACAATGTGCATGTAACACTACTGAACTGTGCAACTAAAAATGGGTAAGATGGTAACTTTTATATTTTTAACCACAATCTTAAAAGCTGAATAGCAATGTTAGCTTTGTCAGAAAAATATTAAAAAATTATTACAATACTTCTCACAATAGGCATTTCCTGCTTATTCACAATTAAGTTTAACAATATTTCTTCTATGAAGGCATGATGATTATTTTTTCTATAGATTGTCAAACAAATTCAAAAGGTGTTTTATAGAAATAAACTATTCTAAGAAGATACAAATACAATGGCAATGCTAATAAGTTGCATTCTACCCTAAACATAAATTTACCAAATTTTCTAAAGGATGATATAATATCCTAATCAGAAAAAAGAATAAAAAATTGAGACTGACATCCAATATAGTAACTGTGGCACCTACAAAGATTCGAGACCTGAATTTTACATCTCTGAATTCATTTTGCATACCAGTTTACTTACTTTCCTTCTAAATTCCACGTTCAGTCTTAGGGAAAAAGGTCAGTCTATGGATGTGCAAATTGTTTTCAATAAGTAGAGGCAGTCTAAGTAAGCCTATTTTTTCTTAATTTCTTTTTACTGATACATTATGATTGTATGTAACAGTATATTCACTGAACCATATTCATATACCATATAACATAATTTGCTCAGTATTAAGGGAGACTACTATTTAGCTACTCTGTATTCAAAAGCCCCTTGGAAAGAAAAGTGGAAAGGTTTGAGGGTTTACAGAGGTTAAGGGAAATCAGTAGAAATATGTTGAGACAAGCATGGTGGCAAAGACCCTTTGTAACACTCTGATAGCTAACAACAACAGTATTAAAAAATGCACTGTTGAATGTAGTCTTCACTACAGTCTTCCTTTTCATGATTTATATAATCCAAAATAAACATTAAATTGTACAAAGTTGCATGTAAACTATACAAATAAATGACTACACTGAGTTTGGATTCAAGAGGTTTACTATTTTAAAAACTTTTATTATCTATATTTGTAAATCTTCTCACCTGCGTGGCCTAGTCCTTGGGGACATCATTTCGTTCCCAAGGATGTGGTACCGTCTTGCTTCATGCAACAACTGGTAACACTCAGGAGAATTCTGGATCAATTGGTCCACCTCAACTGTTTGAACGAAGTAGTTGGGATGCAAAAGAGGGAGTCTCACATGTGTCAGGAGCTCGTGTAACAGTGGTCTTCTCAGATCAACAGCACGATAGACCCAACGCATGACGGCTTCAAAAACCATCTCCTCTTTACCAATAACAAGTTCATCACTACAAATATAATCAATAAGTTCATCTTTGTCAAGCTCAAGAAATTCTTCATGCTGGGACACATCCTCAAAAGTCTGTAATGCAAAGGTTTTGCATTTTGTGAAGAGTGTTTTGAGTGAATGGGTGTCAGCAAAGCGCTGAATTCCTAAGCAATTACAAGGATCCAGTTGCTCCTCCAAGAACTTGGCACATGCATCACGGAGAACACTAATCTGAAAGAGGCTTGAGGTTTCAAAGAGATATTGAACATTCTCTGTAGTGATCTTCACCTTTCCAGTATAAACATACTGCAAAAAACATTCCATAGCTTCAGCTAAAATACCATTGATCTCAACCAACATTTCTCGGCTTTCCCTGTGGTCGTTACAAAACATAGCTCTGAAGTAGCTGCTACAGGCTGAAAGAACAGCTCTATGGCAAGGAAACTCTTTTCCTTCCACACAAATGATAACATCTGTGAATAAGCGGCTGTCTCGGAACTCATTAAATATCTGAAGTATGTTTTCAGCATGGGATGATCCTGAAGAGAAGTCAAAAAACTCATGACCTGTCAGAGATTTAGGGTCCATTTCAAAAACTTTACGCTTAGTTGCTGGGGAATCACGCACCCCAAGATCCTCTCTGTTTAGTCTGCGTCCCAATATTAGTACCATTGTTACATCAGTTGACTATATAATTGTTGAGAAATGATTGATAGGGGTCTTCTTTATGTGTCTAAAATAAAAAAAGGAAAGCATTTCAATATGTAAAAAATTAAATATTCAACTTACATAATTTCATTTTGATGTGAATATATAATAAAACCATGATTAAAAAATTTCACAGTGTATATGGGACTATCTTGTTTTAATAAACATTACTAAAGAAAAATGTGCATTTACATAATTAGAACATTAGGGGTAATTTGTACTCCTGAAGTTCCCCAGTTGAAAAGATACTATGTATTTTTGAATTACATGTAACCTGTCTCTGCTTTTACACAGCTGGGTTTCATTCTACTTACTGACTACAAAAGTCAGAACTGTGAAGAATTTGAATACTCAAAAGTTATTATCTTATTACAGCATTGCTGAAGAAGAATTTAACTAAATCTATCAACAGACTTTAAAAATGTGTATACTGTCCGACCAGCATCTCTTTCTAGCAATCTCTCTTAAGGAAATAATCAGGATTGCATGGAAAGATTTATCTTTAGATGTCCAATGCTTTATTAACAAAAAATACTTAAAACAACCTAAAGGCCCTACTATAATTGATTAGTGAAGCCACAGTATATCTTCAGATGGAACACAGTCTATGCAGTCATTATAAAGTATATAGGCTATTTATTGACATTGTGAAGTATTAGCCAGATAGTAAATGAAAAAGTGGAACACAAAACATATGCTAATAGAAAAATGTATATATTAGTGCATGTAGGGACAGAAAATAGGAGGCACATGTGTAAAAAAAAAGTAAGCGATTTATTTACCTTCTCTACTTTTCTCAAAATTTCCGTTATAAATAGGTAGTGCTTTGTTTTAAAAAATTAAAACATTCATTGTTATCTAGGGCTGCCTCCCTTTTGCTAATAAAAAACATCTCACAGATTCCCAGAGATGACAGAATAAGTAACCAATGGATTTGGGCACTTGGCTATAGTCATCAATTCTCTATGATGCTTTTTTTTTTTTTTTTTTTTTTGGTGGTGCTGGGGATTGAACCCAGGGCCTTGGGCAGGCAAGGCAAGCACTCTACCAACTGAGCTACATCCCCAACCCCTCTGTGATGCTAATTTTAAGGGAGTTCTGCTCTTATTCTCTTTCCACATCTCCAGAAAATATACATGATTCAAAATGTATTATTAGTTGGTTTAAGAGTACTGGTAGTAATGCTTATCTAGTCCCATATCCTCACAATCTTATGCACAACCCCTTCTAAAAGTTCCAACTTCTTCTTGAAATGTTTCAGCAATCAGACATGCAGGCCTATGGTAGCAACAAGAAGGTAGCTAAAGGACATCGTGGGTAATCTGAAAAATGAGATGCCATCCTATATTCACAACCGAGCTTTGAGAGTTAATAATCTTATTTTGTGTATAATGTTATGTATTAAATTGTACCCCATTAAAAAAATTCTTAAGTGGCACAAAGGAGAAGAAAATATGTAGTAACAAAATCAGGAATAACTCGTTCTATGTTATTTATCATTTTTATCCTTTTCCCCCCCTCTTTCTACATGTTTTGTTTTTAAATTCATATACCAAATGAAGCCTCTGGTTGCATTAAACAGATTTAGCACCTGTTATGTTTTGGATATAAGATGTGCCCCCAAAGCTCCTATTAATGTAAGAAAGTTCAGAGGTGAAATGAACAGATTATGAAAACTATAACCTAATTATTTGATGGATTAATAGTTGGAAAGGACTACTGTGCTGGGAAATAACTGTAGGCAGGTAAAGTGTGGCTAGAGGAAGTAGGTTACTAGGCCTGTGCCTTTGGGATTTATATTTTATCCCTAACATCTCTCCTTTTCCCTCTCCACCTCATGGCTGCCATGAGCTGAACAGCTTTCCTCTACCAAACCCTTTTGCCACAATGTTCTGCCTCACCTCCTACCCAGAATGATGGACCTAGCTGACCAAGGACTGAGACCTCTCAAACTGAGTCAAAGTAAGTTTTTCCTTCTCTAAATTATTTCTGTAAGGTCACAGATCCTAAAAGTTAATGAAATGTAACCTGGCAGATTTCCGAGAACTTCTTAAGTTTTTGCCAGAATTCTTACAGGAGACCAAAGAGCATTATACTCTTTAGCCATTTTAGGACTTTTGAGGTATCATCATCCTGCCTCTGAATTATCTCAATGTGATCTCATATGAAAATTCTGTATTATTTACTTTAGTTTTTATTCCATTTGACAGAGAAAGTTACCTGAGTGAATAAAGATAATCTGAGTTTAAAGTATTTCATTATTTGCTTTGTTTGTTTTGGTGCTTAGGATTGAACCCATTGTCAGTATACCTTCAACCCTATAATTAATATGAAATTTACTATCACTAACTGACTACGTATGGAGTTTGTATTTGACTCATTACATGATTTGTCTCATCTAACTACTTGGGTTATGGTTGCCCATGTAAATGCACGTGCATCTATACATGGGTTAAAACTTAAAAATCCATGTACATTCTCTGATATGCTGATGCTAACACACAATAAGGGGGGGGGGAGAATAAAAGTTTAGTGGATTATATAAAGGTAAATGAAGGGAAGGGGAGGATGGGAATAAGAAAGACAGTAGAATAAATCGGACATTACTTTCTTATGTTCATATATGAATACACCACCACCAGTGAAACTCTACATTATGTACATCCACAAGAATGGGATCCTAATTAGAATAAATTATGCTCCATACATGTATAATATGTCAAAATACACTCTGTCATGTATGTCTAAAAAGAATAAAAATATTTTAAAAATCCATGTATAATATATAGAGTCACTTCCAAATCTCAAGTTCTTATAGGTAGACAGGAACATATATATAAATTATAGTTTTAATTTGAAGTTATCTCAAATCATACTTCTATACACCAAAATCTATACCCCTGTGCCTGAATATCAATTTCGTTGTTGAATCTTAAGTATGTAATATCACAAGGGATAATAAGGGAACATTTCAATTATGATAAACTGTGGTGACATGGAGTAATTCATATTTCAATCTTAATCCTTTACTAATATAGGTTCAAATTATGATTGAATTAGCCAAAAGTCAGCTGCCCAAATCAAGAACTTACTCTTTATATCATTTTATCTAATTTAAATTCTTATTACATTTCAAGTTTAAACAATTTGCACAAGCTATTGTGACTGACTAGCGGGATGATTACAGGTATTAACAATAAAAAAAACTCTTGGACCATTCTTTCCCTACAGTTTTCGTTTTCTATAACTTTCAATGAAAATGTGTTGGAAATCAAAACAAAAGAGTATACTGTAAGAATTAATAATTTCACTTTGGCTAAATAGGAAAATAATGTGAAATGACATTGTGTTTTCTGTGTCCCAATCTTAATGTATCCAGTACTTGTTAGATAAATTTGGCAATAGCATATTGTTATAGATTGAGAAGTCCCCCAAAGTTCATTTATGAGACAATGCAGCCAAGTTTAGAGGTGAAATGATTGCGTTATGAGCCATAACCAAACCAGGGCATTAATCCACTTGACTGGATTAACTGGGTGTTAACTGTAGGCAGGCAGGGTGTGGCTGGAGGAGATAAGTCATGGGGACATGCCTTTGGGGTTTATATTTTTTTCCTGGTGAGCAGAGCTCTCTGCTTCCTTGTTGCCATGCTCTGAGCTGCTTTCCTCTGCCATGCTCTTCTACCTTGATGTTCTGCCTCATCTTGGGCCCTGAGCAAAAGAGTTGGCCATCTATGAACTGAGACCTCTAAAACCCTGAGCACCAAATAAACTATACCTCCTCTATGTTGTCCTTGTCAGGTCATTTGGCCATAGCTGCGAAAGAGCTGACTAAAACACATAGTGAGTTAAGTATTACTATAAGGCTGATTAAAACTATAGAAATTATGGGTCTTTTTACTATTTTCTGTCCCTTATTCTCATAGATAATTCCTTGATTTATTGATGGGTAAAGAGATCTTACTCTCAAACTGAAAATTCTGGATTAGAACACTTAGAATCATCTGAAATTACTAAGTATTTAACAGCAACAAGATACTTGTTTTGTATATAAGACAGACAATCTCATAGACCAGACAGATATTCCAGCAACCTTGGCCTACTATCTCAAGGTTTTTTGAGATATTTTTGTTTTCTCTGGACTTCCTAAGAATACTTCATTAACAAGTCTTCAAAGCAACACTAAATAAGAACTCCTTCTATTTATGACAGGGTAACTGATTTGTACAGAGGCATCTTAGAAATGTGTATGTATTTCAAAGAGTATCTTCTGGGTTTCCAGGTGTCATTTATTAACATTTGCCTTTTTCTTTTATACAAATAAAATACTTAATTTTAACCAGAAATGGTTAAAATTTTAAACAAAAGTTTAATCATATATCAAAGTATAGCACTGAATATAGACTCCAGGTTTATCATAAATGAATTCATATTTAAGCAAACAAAAGATTAAACATTGAATTCTTATAAAAATTTTATAATATCAAAGCAAAATTATTCCCTGTCAGGAAAAAAGTAAGCAATTAATTAGGAATCTCTGGATAAAACAAGTAGGAACATATTTGTTCCAAAGAAAAATAATGACTGAAAGTTGTATATAGATGAGTTAGTGGGCACAAGTGTGACCAGACTTTCATTTCACTCACTAGCTGCCAAAGTTACATTATTTGTCAGGAAGAGCTAGGACCTCTTTCTTTATCTCATTTTTTCTTTCTTTTTTTTTTTTTTTTTTGGGTACTGGGGATTGAACCCAGGGCTTTGTGGTTGCAAGGCAAGCACTCTACCAACTGAGCTATCTCCCCAGCCCCTCTTTATCTCATTTTTTAGGAGTTTTATTCCTGGAGCTACACTCCTTTGAAGAGTAGCCTTTCTTAAGATTATTCTGGTTAAGGATATTCTAGGGTTTATTTCTAAGTGCAGAACCCATGTCATACACCTACTTTCTGATTGCTAGTAAATATAAAATTATATGTATTTGGTCTAGGTTCCAGAAAAAAATGAGTGAAAATAATGTATCTTGGTATCTTCAAGACTGGAGAAAAATACAGAAGAGGAACTAAGGCTTTCAGGAAAGAACAGAAAGGAGTGGGTAAATATTTAGCAATAGAAATAATTGTGATATGGCCTTCCTTCATGATCTTTATAGAGAGAACTGCTCCTTGTTACTTTGGCATAAGAGATCACTGGTTAAAGAAAGAAAAATAGCTTAAATTCTCTAATAACAATGTTTAGATCATTTATAAATATTCCAAGTATACCTTTTTAGCATTTGTTTGATCAAAGCCCCCAAAATATTTGTGTCGTTTTAATTTCCACACCTAAAATAAATGGAGAACAGATACATATAAATCAGATACTAATTAGTTCATGTACAGTTGGCATTATTCACTAATATAGTAGATTCTATTTTCTAATTGGAAGCTCACTTTTGCATAGAAAATCATTAAAACACTTCCTTAAGCAGATTAATAATTTTATGCTTTCTGACATATAAATTAGTTTTCTTATTTATCAACTTTCTCACTTGACAGTTTTATCTGGCATTAAGATTTCTTGAGTAAAAGATGAATAAACAAACATTCAGGGCAACAGCAAGCTAAATGTGGCACTGAGATGGAAAAAATTACATACATACCATGTGATAATTGTGCTTTGAATATTTGAGGAATGTATGGAAATAGATGTTCATCTGACTTTGGTGTCATGAAAATTATGTCTATTGATATTACCAGAAGTAAACAGTTTAGCTACTATGTATTATGTAACTATGAATAAATTTGAGAAAAGCCCAAGAATTTATGAAAAAAAATTTTTTAAATCCTTAATTAAGATTTTCTATATAGAATCTATTTATTAAATAATTGTTTTTGAGATATATAAATATGTATTCTGCTTTGTTGAACCTTATGGACTTAGTGCCTATAGCAACCAACTAATTCACTACCTTTTTTTTTTTTTTTGATAGAAGGAAAGGCAGGGAATACTTAAGAGAAAATACCAGAACTTTGAGCTGTGCACAGAATAGCAAGAGTGTTTAAATACAAGTGGTCCTGGTTTCAGGCCCAGATCTCTATAAATAGAACTCGTAAATTCTAAACAAGCTCAGACAAATTCAAAAGTTGATCCCCAAGCCAAATATAAACTACCAACTGATATTTTTTAAAACATATACACAAACACATCTTTTATCCAGTCTGTGCTATGGATTATGGGATGAGTGTTATATGTTTGCTTACTTTCAGAAGTCTGTCTAATATATGCACCCTTGGTAAAAAACATGAAAACTTGGTCAAAATAGGGGCTAAGAAAGTGTTCCTTCCCACTGCATAATAAGATCCTGCGCCAATCAAAGGATTCAGGTTAATTCAAGAAACATTTAGAGACACCCTAGTCTGTGTCTGGTACTGGGACTGTAATGTTGGATTCGGATTCAATGTTAGATTCTGCAGGGCTGGCTAAGACCAGAACCAAATAAGAACTCTAAGACAGATACTAAAGTAAATTCAAATTCTCAGCATTTCTCTAGCAGGCAACACAGGTGCAAATTGGAACAGAACCTCTCATGACTCATCTGGTCTAGAATGATGCCTTATGGAGTAGAAAGGGCAAGGCAATTCACCCGGACTTTTTTTGCAGGACTCGTAGGTAATACTGATCTACCAAGGTCAAGGGTCACAGAAGGTCAGAGTACAAAGTCTGAAGGAATATATAATATCAAAAATGATCTATCATATAGTTATAATGCAACAAGCTTCTTTTTCCTGTAGAATAAAGGAATCCTATACAAAGAAGTTACTATCAACTAAAAAGATAGTATGGATTAATAAGGGCCTTCTAAAGACTATCAGAAAACATGGGAAACCAACATCCTGACTAGCACAGCCCCTACAACTTGTGGTAGTGAATCCACATGCTATGCTCTACATTACTGTTTTCTTAAATTTAACCATGGATGAACAACAACACAGTAGCAACAAAGAAGGTGAACTACCAAAAAGAAGTTTATCTTTGAAGATATATAGTAATCCAAAAGAAGCCAGTAAATAATTACAACATAGAAAATTCTTTATTTTTAAAATAACCAGAACATTATATTTAACTACTATACAAAACCAAGCAGTTTCTATAAACTTCACTTTACTGTCTCATAACCAATTATTTACTTGATGAACTTGATGACCACTCTTCTTTCTTTTGGTGCAGGGAATTAAACCCAGGGACTCATTTATGCTAAGCACTTGCTGTACCACTAAACTACACCCACAGCTCCTGATGATCACTTTTTTTTGGGTACAGGGGATTGAACCCATGGGTGCTTTATTACTGAGCTACATTTTGAGATAGGGTCTCACTAAGTTACTGAGGCTGCCCTCAAACTTGCCATCTTCCTGCCTCAGGTTCCTGAGTCACTGGGATTACAGGCATGCACCACTGTGCCTACCCAATGACTACTTTTTAAAAATTATGCATTGGCCCAAACTTTAAAATTTTTGATTTAAAGTTATTATTCTGGAGCAGTGGTTCCTGAGCCAAGTTTTACAAATGTAATATTTAAAGTTCAGTCTTCAAGCAATTTTCAACATTTCCAGTTTCTTAATGGAAACACCAAGACCAGATTTAGCCCTTTAAGATATATATATATAAAACCAAGATCTTTAGTTTATTTGGCTAGAAATAACTAGTGATTATCCTATGTCAACTAGAATCCTAACCATTTCAAAATACATATTTTAGTATTCTTTAAGATGTGCCAAATGCTAAAAAATTGTAGCTCTTCGGTGATTTGGGCAGAGACTTCAATTTAAAAAGGTTTAGCTATTGATTTTTCTTCCATGTCTTTTCTGTTTTTCCCTCTCTCTCCCTCCAGGCTCCCTTCCCCACCTTTTTTTCAGCCAGGGTCTAACTATGCTGCCTAGGCTGCTCTTGAATTCCTGGGCTCATGTGACCCTCCCACCTCAGCCTGTGTGGTAGCTAGGACTACAAGAATGCACCATGGCACCTTGCTTGTTTTTCATAAAAGAAAAAGGCTAGGGGTTTAAAAACATCCAGTTGTCAAGTGGTCATATATTCTTTTGTTGTTTTAGTCACAAGAGAAGTAAAGGATGTATTTTTTGTATGTATACTTGTATTTTACTCACATTTTTCACTGTACAACATAATTATTGGAAAAAAGATGTCCTAAGTTTCTAGATAAGATTATTTACAAAAACAACTGATGTCACTTATTCGATATAGTATTTATTTTTCAGAATTGATCTCTGAGTTTTAATGAAACGGTAGAAAAACAAGGACGTCAAAAAAAAAAAAAAAAAAAAAGTGTACTGAGTCTGGCTCTGTAGTGCACACCTACAATCCCCGCAATTCCGGAGGCTGAGGCAGAAGGATCTTAAGTCGGAGGCTAGCTCCAACTTATAGATTCTGTCTTAAAATAAAAAGGGCAAGGGATGTCGATCTATGGTAGAGCTCTTACCTAGCATGGGAGGCCCTGGGGTTCAATCTTCAGTAAGGGGGAGGGGTTTGTATTGAAAAAGCATTGAAGTTTTAACAACTTGGACAAAAGCCTGGAAAGTTTAAGATAAAGTTGACAATCAGCCCTAACTCAGGATATTATTTCTTCTTCCTGTTCAAGTACTAAATTATAAGGCTTTGTTTTACAGGTCTTTATCAAGTGGTGGCTTTAATTTTTAGAAAGGTTAGACAGTTGCATTTGTACTTAGGTTACAGAAAAGAAAATCTGTTAAAACTCAAGTACCCTATTTGCTCAAAAGATTAGGAAAACCACCTTTAATACACTACGGTTAAAAGGTTAAAACTGGTCTTCCAGATTATAGTATCTTAACTTACAATTTTCAAACAACACATCTGCAATTCCCTTCTCAAAAACGGAATTACCTCAAACATTGATGTGAGCTAGAATCCCCCAGTAAGGAAATAACTCATCTAAGCTGGGGTATAGAAGAATCTTTAATTTTCAGGGAAGTATCCTCAAACAATCTTTTTTCCAAAGCAGTCTTTTAAATCTTAACCAATAACGGTCTTAACGGACAACGGGTAGATTTTAAATCTATTTTACAAACCTAATAAAAATCAACCAGCTGGTGAACTTAGAAAGGTCTGTGGCTGCAAACACTAAGATGGTGTTTACAAAGCTGCTAGCAAAAGCGAGTGATTAATCATTAAAATCCACTTATATCAACCGTGAACAGTTACTGCCTCCGGGGTGACCGCGAGACCCCCCCAAAATGTGGTCTGTATTTAGCTATCTAAGCCTTGTTTACAGAAGAGCCAAGTACAAATTCGCAGGACTTCCTCTGCACCATCTCGGCAGATAACGCCACAGCAGTTACAGGGTGCTAATTTTCCGGTCCTCGGAGGGCGGGCGCAGCTGCCGTCCGCTGCGTGACCAGAACTGCCTACAAGCACTGTGAGAAGCTAGCGCCGCCACCAAAGCCCCCGGCGGCCGGCACGGGGGCGCGCGCAGCCCGCACCCCCGCCCCCGAGCGGCCACGGCGCGCTCCCGAGCGTCCTCCAGATCACCTTCAAGGGGGCGGGAAGAATTGACCAGGGCAGGCCCACCTAGCGACGTGACGTTCACCAACAAAAACTCAAACACGCCGCCGGGTCCCGCCCACAAGCGCCGCAGGCGCCAATCCCGGCAGCGTTAAGGGTCTTGGCCCCGGGCGTCCAGAACTCGGGGCGGGGCCACTGGGAACTAAATTAAGACGCCGAGTCCTGGAGTGGTGGGAAGGTGGGGAGGTGGGGAGGTGGGGAGGTGGGGAGGTGGGGAGGTGGGGAGGTGGGGAGGTGGGGAGGTGGGGAGGTGGGGAGGTGGGGAGGTGGGGCGGGGACTCCACCCGCGGAACGCCCGCTGCCCCGCCCGCCCCGGCTCTTTGGGGACGGCCGCCGCAGGCCGGGTTCCCGGCGCGGGCCGGGTCGTGATCGTGGTAAACAAAGGCTAGCGGGCGGCGGGGGCGGGGGTAACGGTCAGGTGACAGTGCCGAGCACATTTCGCAATCGTTTTAATGGGGCTCCTTTGGCCCACAGCCCTGGATACCCCACCTTGATCCCGTCAGTTCTCCCCAACAGGACCAACGGTCGCCCCTGCCAAAACGGGAAGGCTGGATTTGAGACCGTCGCACTTGGCGCTTCCTGAGATTAAAACAAAACAAAACAAAACAAAACAAAACAAAACAAAAACCAATGCCCGTTTGAAGGCAATCGGCATCACGCAGGACCCGGCCCCCAGCTGCCCAGCCCCGAGGCTGCGGAATGACCGCACCTGCGACCCAGCCCCGGCTGCCCTCCCCCGCCCCCGCAGGCCGCGCGGCAGTTCCGGGCCGGTAGTGCCGGGAGGCGGGGGCGCCCTCCCTCAGCGTTGTCGCTATCCAGCCGGGGCCGCAGGACTCCCAGGTAAACCTCGGTGGCCCCTCGCCTCAGAAAAGGACCCTTTAGGCCCAGCCGCAGTCCCTTCGCAGACCCCTTGTCTGGCTCCGTGAGGCCGGCCGCCGCTGGCTTCCCTCCCGGGACACCCGGTGGTCAGGACCTCGGCCGCCCCTCTGCCCCCGAGGTCCCAGGCTCTGGCCGGTTCCTCGCCTTTCGGCCGGTCCCGGAGCTGTCATCCCCGGGTACCTCTCGGCGAAGGCTGGAAGCGGCCAGCAGCGGCAGGCCCTGCGGTCCCTCAGCGGCCGGCGGCGCAGCGCACTCTCCAGCGCCGGCGTCTCCTCCAGCCACCAGACTCGGCCGCAGCTCACAACAAAGGAAACATGTGACCGTCGGGGCCAAAACACTGAGCGTCAGCGACCCCTGGCCAATCGAATGGGCGTCCCTGCCCGGGGCACCCTGGGATATGTAGTTCTCCCTTCCCCATGGGCGGCCCGGGGCCCCCTGGGTCTCCACTATAAGGCGGGTATTGAGTGTCCAGATGGCAAGAGGCTGTCCGTGGGCTAGATGACTCGAAACACTGTTTTAGGTAGAGACAAATGAAGGAAATGAATTGTGTGCAAGGAACCTCGTTAGAAAACTGCGTCCGCTGTTTATTTCCTTCAAAGCCTCTTCCAGGTCTCAAGGAAAACCCCACATGACCAGGAATTCACCGAACCTTACAGCTTAGAGCGATGAGACTTAAGATCTTTTAATGTAACTCTTTGCTGTGCAGTTGGGAAATCTGGGGAACCGAGGGATGGAAGGAGCTAAAACCCTGGTCACTAGAAGGCGCGAGAGAAACTGCCTTTCTTTGTTAATCTATTAATGTCACTGGTATCAAATCTTAGCCTACCTTTTATTTTGAATGGGGTATGCAAGTTGAACAAAGTTGTCTCAAATCTCTATTTTTCCAAGGTAGAGAGACTTTAGCGGCATCATTTTGTTCTTTTGTTTCTGCAATTTTTTTTTAACATCCTGATTTTGTAACCATTTAGGTTTTGCTTTCTGATATCAAAATTATAACTCATCTCTTTTCTACACTACATGATTACACTTCATTAATACCTCTACTAAATAAGGAGATGTGTTCAGTGACCAGAGGTGAAAATATTATGGAAGGTTGGTCAGTTCTTTTAGATGTGCTTTTAGACCTTTTTTGTATCTCTTTTTAAAATGATCAAAAATGAAAATGCCTGCTATTTATTGAGTACTTATTGTAAAGAAGAAAAGGTTTCCTCTACTTCCCTAGGGTTCTTGGCTAGGCCTGAAATAAAACTGCTTACTAATCTGGCTTGACCATTCCCCATAGGCAGAGGTCTGAGAGGCTGATGTAGTTAAGAATCCTTACATTGCAGGCTCTAGTCAGAAGTCCAGGATCTCTTAACCATAGCTTCTGGACTGAGTAAGGTGTCTCTAGTTGGTGGCATTCCTAGCCCATGACATACTAAATTAGGTGCCAGAAATTGTGGGGCAGAAAACTATACATTTCCTCATCCTTCATAAGGGCAATTTGGACAAGGAAAAGACAGTTTAATAAGAAAAGACAGTTTAATAAGAAAATGACAACAAATATATTTAATCAATTATAAAAATCTCTTCCAGACCCCCCAGGGATCCTCCTGCAGTTGTGGGCCTGAGGACCTCAACTCTGTGGGAAGAATAGGTACAAGGGTGCTCACTCACAACTCAGAGAGAGGAGGGGAAGGAGGGACCCTCAGGCAGGCAGACTTGGAGACAGGATAATCCTGGCACACAGGCAGAGGTCTGCTGGTGGGTGCGGGGCTCCTCAGGCAGCCAGAATATGGGTGGTTTCAGCATTGATAGAAGGCCCTGGGGGTTACACTAACTCCATAAATCAGTGAGCATGGTTGGGTAGTAAACTTTTTCTCAACTGGAACAGATGCAGAGCTGTCAAGTCCAAGGGAAATCTACTGAAACTGCGTGAGATTATGTTTTCTTTTGTGTAGTGTTTACAATCCAGGTCTGCCTGGTCATTTGAAGGAGATAGACAACTGAAATTGGAGGGAGCCAGAAGTTCTTCAGTCCTATTTCTTCTTTCAAAGATACAGTATATTGTGCCATAGTCTGTCTTCTTGCAGATAACACGTGGTGGTCCAGGTTTTGCTCTCCCTAATATCCACTACTGCTCTTAGGATTTGAAGTTGACTAAGGATCCATAGTTCTGCTAGCCTGCTTTTATTTCCCTGCTGACAATAGTTGGGACCTCTCCCTAAACATTTCATGAACTTTCAGACCTCCCAGCCTCCCTTCTTGGCCTCCAGCACTTGGAGTCTCTCTTGTCCACAATCGTAGTAGAAATGTTGAGCATAGTTTAAGGCCCATCTCTGGTGCTGCCTCTTTTTTAGAGCCTTCTGATTCTCTCCCCTCGCCTCCAGCTTCTTCGAGGTCATGCACATCTTCCGGGCTTTAAGAATGTGACACTTAGATTTCCTTTGATGAGCTTAGCACTTTGAGCTCCTCTTCCACAAGAAATCCTGGTGAAAGGCATTGGTGAAGGAGATGTCGCTGAAGGCTTTATGAAAGAGAATTACACGGTATCTCACGCTGCAAAACTCCGTAACAATCCTCACTCCCTCACCTCAGCTTCTGTTCTTTCCCACCAGACACCCTGACTCTGGGCCTTGTCCTATATATGTGTTTGGATTTCTTCCCTTTCTGGGTTTTCTGCCACCTTCTCTGAGACATCCTTCCTCCCATCTCCCGTTCGGTAATTTTCAATTTATACTAATCACCTTTCAGAAGACAATATGTTAAATGACAAATTATCTCTGCCTACCCCCATCCTGTTTTCCTCCACAGACACATTTAATACCCCAGCAAGTCTGTTACACAGTACCCCCTCAGAGTGTGGAGTGAAGGAAGAGTAAATAGAATGCGCTGTTTGCTCATGGCACCTGAGCCTCTCCAGTCTGAGAACGCCCCCTTTCCTCCCTTCTTCTTTGGTGAATCACCTTCAAAGCCCTTTAGGTCTGGCTCTCCAGGACTATTTAGATTACCAGGAAAAATTGGTTTGTTTTTTGCTGTGCTGGGGGATTGATCACGGTCTCAATCATGCTATGCAAGTGCTCTACCACTGAGTTACAGGCCCAGCCCTGACCAGGAAAGGTTTAATTTGCCCCTTTGGGACCTACTCCAACTCCAACTCAGCAAGTCATGGGCCCCACCAAGTCAGGCAGAGTTTGGGACTAGACATTGTAGCGTCTGATTTATTTTATTTATTTATTTTTGCAGTGCTGGGAATTGAACCCAGGGCCTTGTGTTTGCAAGGCAAGCACTCTACTGACTGAGCTATCTCCCCAGCCCTGTAGTGTTAGATTTTAACAGGGAAAGACATAGCTGAAAAATTTTTACTGTGAGATCTGGGAAAAGAGGGAAATCTGCCACTTGGAAGGTGAGTTTCCCAATTCTGTCACTGAGCTTTTCCCCTTTTGGGTATAGTCTGTCACAAGGTATCTATCCTCACAACTGAAGTAAGAGCTAGGGGCTGGGGAGATAGCTCAGTCTGTAGAGTGCTTGCCTTGCAAGCACAAGGCCCTGGGTTCGATCTCCAGCACCCAAAAAAAAAAAAAAAGTGAAGTAAGAGCTAGGCCATTCTATCTCATGGGGGTGGGGTGAGGTGGTGATAATCCTTGGTTTGTTCCTGAAACTATCTTTCAAGGTTGAAGATGAAGTGGGCGGGTGCCTTGGTGGCCTTTGGATTTTGTTTGTGACCAGACCTGCCACACTAGATACAAATAAGAGTGAGTGGTTACCAAAATACCTGACAAGAACAACTTAGAGGAGAAAAAGTTTATTTGGAGCCCATGGTTTCAGAGGTCTCTGACTATATTGCTCTGGGCCTAAAATGAGGCAGCATATCATGGGGGAAGAGCGCAGCAGAGGAAAACTGCTTAGCTCATGGTGGGATCAGGAAGGAGAGTGAGAAGAGAGAAGAAAGAGAGAAGGGGCCACAGGGCAGATGCATCTTTCTAGGGCACTACCCACCTCCTCTAGCCATGCCCCACTTGTCTATAGTTATCACCCAACCAGTACAAACTAGCATAGACTAATTAGGTTATAGCTCTCAGAATCTAATCAGTTCACCTCTGAATATTCCTGCATTAACAGGAGCTCCTGTTATCTAAATCATAACAAGTTGTCATCACCATGAGCCCTGGGCTCTGACTTCAGGAGGCTAAGGCATACATACAATCCTTCTCCCCTGGTGACCCCAGTCCCAGCTCCAAAATGTCTGATGTTACCTCCATGTCTTCTTCAGTAATCATTTCACCTAGTGAGAAACCAAGTGGCCCCTCTGATCTCAGAAGTTGGATTTTGGGGGAAAGTTTTTTCACAAATGACTCCTGCTCTGAATGCTTAAGGTATGCCAAATTCCCCAAGAGACACCTCCCGGCACCTTTTACATGCCTTGCTGGGAAACCCTCTCCTTTTTGTAGCCTCTAGTCATAATGTTAGGCCAGTCCTAGAAATGACTGCATTTCTGCTCTTGGCTCTGCTTAGCAGTATGTGCCTTAGATGCTTCAAGTCCATATTGAGTTCCTGTTGCTGGCCCCAGCAGGCCTTGACTTCATCTCTAGTTTCTTGTCTCCAAGGCTCACCACCCCATGACATTTAGGAAGCATGTACTGACTCCAACTTGATCTGCTGTGCCTGGCACTGCTCTCCTTCCAGATGCCTGCAGTCTCTGAGAGTCTGTTTTGTCTACTTGTGGTCCCTTTGATTGCATGATGGGGAGCTCTCCCAGGAATCCTGCAGTAAGTGTGAAGGGAAGGGGCTGGGCTGTTCAGGAATATCTATAGTAGACTTCCTCTCTGGTTCTTGAAAGACCTCATCTAGTTTCTTAAGAAATCATGTTAAGGATGGTGCAAAAATCTCTAGCCTGAGAATTCTCAATTTAGTGCCCATGGGAGGCTCTGTCTGGAGCATCCACTTTGAACAATGCAACTTCCCCAAAGATCTAGTGCAGATCTTAGGGTAGTTTCCACACACTGATAGTTCAAGGATCACCCTAATTTGTGATGTGTCTCATATATATATATATATATATATATATATATATATATATATCTATATATATATATATATATATATATCAGCAATCTCTCTTCAGAGGATAAGATATATATATATATATCTTATCCTCTGAAGAGAGATTGCTGATCAGGAATAGGAAAGCTGTCTACTGCTCTTAAAATATCCACCCACAAAGGCACATTTGCTCTTAAAATATCCATCCACATCCCTGAGCTGAAACCACGGTTGCCTGAGTTGTAGATCAAGGGATGAAGACTCAGGTTTTGAGGAGAGCTGTGTTTCTTTCAGTAATCTTTGGACATTAAAGAACAAGCAAACAAAAAACTACTATGTGCATAAGTGCACTATGCAAATATTGATTTGTTTTTTATTTAAAAAATTTTTGTGGTGGTGCTGGGAATTAGGCCAGGCAGGTACTCTTACCATGGAGCTTTGCCCCATCTCCTAAATATTTGTTTTATTTATATTTGTCTTTCCATATTTTTATTGGTGCACTCTAGCTGCACAAATGGTAGAATTTGTTGTTACATATTCATACATGCACACAATATAACAATATTTGTGTCAATCTCATTCCCCAGTATTTTCCTTTCCCTCCTCCCTCTCCTGGCTCTCTTTCCTCTATTCTGCTCATCTCCCTTCCATTTTCATGAGATTCCCTCACCTAAGGGAGAAAACGCAGGACCCTTGACTTTTTAAATTTGGCTTTTCACTTAATATACTGTCCTCATGTTCTATCCATTTTCCTGCAAATGACATAATTTCATTTTTCTTTATGGCTGAATAAAACATTTTTTTAATGTTCATGGATCTACACCTAGGCTGGTTCCATTGTGTGGCTATTGTAAATTATGCTGCTACAAACATGGGTCTGTGTGTTTCTGTAGTGTATGATGACTTTAATTCCTTAGGATAAATACTGAGGAGTGGTATACTTAAGTCATATGGTGGTTCCATTCCCAGTCTTTTGAGGAGCCTCCATGCTAATTTCCATAGCAGTTGTACTAATTTACAATCCCACCAACAGTGTAAAAGTGTTCCTTTTTTCCCCACATCCTTTCCAGCATAAAAATATGGAAAGCTTCACAAATTTTCATGTCTTTCTTGTGCAATGACTATGCTGATCTTCTCTGTATCATTCCAATTTTAGCATATGTACCCAAATGAGCACTAAATATTTGTTTTAAACTTTTTTTTTTTTTTAAATCCTTGCCTGACTATAGGCCTCTAGTTCGTAAATGGCCTAGAAAAGAGCCAGGCCTCCCGGGTCACCAGCACACAGGGACAGAGCCTCTTGACCCTGCTTGTGACAGCATTGCAAGCACATGCCTGACATACTTTGGAAAGCCTGCCTGGTTCTATTACTGGTACATGAAGGTTTTGCTCCAGCAGCAAATCTCTAAATTTAGATGCTTTTCAGGATGAACTCTAAGTGATCTTTGTCCCCAAGACTAGTAAGGAATTGGAGGGCACCTTGCTTTTTATCTACTAATTCAAATGCCAGAGATGATTGATATTTTATAGTGGAAAACTTGTGAAGATTATCATATTAATGGAAAATTAATCAAACAAACAGGGAATATGTAAGATTTCTCCTTCACAGTTCTTGGTAAAAATTGATCCTAGGTATAACTCAAGTGAAATAAAAATTCTTTTCCTGGTAACTCTCTGGAGCTATCTAGATACAATTAAGGACTATTTTAATACAATTTAGAAATTTAGTTCTAATATAATGTCTCAATGCATAAATTTGACGTTTTAATCAAGGAAAAGACACCTGCATGATACATAAAAAAGAAATCAAGAACTTCAAAGGAATGCTGAATTTATCAAAGAACCATCTCCTGTAGAGTCAAGAATATAAGTATAGATTCAGATCACCTGGGTTCCAATCCTGATCCTGCTACCACTAAATGGGTGATTTTGGGTGGCTTATTTAATTGCTTTGGTGCCCAGATTCTTTGCCTGAAAATAGAATCTAAGAATACCTTCTTATTATGATTATTAAATGACAGCTTATGAAAAGAATATATAGTCCTTAATAAACGGTATTATCCTGTCTAGATGTAATGACAGGAATTGACATATCCTAACAAAGGAAGATTTTTTTTTTTTTAAAACTGGGAACACCAAGGAATAATGGAAAAATTACACAGAAAAAAGAGGGGTTCTGGGGAGCTTTGTCATATAGCCGCCCTGGACAAATCACCTAATTCCCTTGGGTCTCAGTTTCTCTATCTGTAAAAGGAGCTCTGTGCCTTGCATTCAGAAGGGTGTTTGGTTAAATTATGTCCAAAGGCTTGTCTAGTTTTGAAAGTACTAGGTTTTGTTTCATTGTTCTGTGATGCTGGGGATTGAACCCAGGGCCTTGAGCAGGATTTGTAAGTACTTTTTACTGAGCTACACTTCTTGCCCTAGTACTGGGTATTTTTTTGGTTGAAGGGACTTTGATGGAAAATTATTTTGATTCAAGAAGTACCCAAATCAGGACAAACCTGAGGGGACATAGAATTCTTTGGAAAAAGAATTGTGTGGCCATAAGAGGCTATAAGTTATCAGTAATCAGGTTTTACTCTGAGAGAGAAAAGTCGCCTTTATAAACTGAGATTTGGGGAGGAACAGCTATTATTTCCTACCCTGAAACTATACACCCAATAACCCTCTCAGTCTTTCACACCATCCCCACCAGCTTCCCAAGCTGGGTCTCTAGGTGAGTACTTTTCCTCCACGCAGCCCATACTCCCCAGGGAGAGTCCTAAGTCAGCTTTCCCTCCCTCCAAGCCGTCCCCTCCTGTGCTAAGTTTGCCCTGCTCAGGCCCTGTTGGTAGGATCGTTTGTTTCCCCAAATTCTGTCCCCTGGATCTTTCCATTTTTAGCTTCCAACTCAGGGACTTTTTGGAGTAGACATGTATTAAGTCATTTATGACATTGCTGGCTTGAGCATGCTCCTGGTCATCTTTTTATGAATTAGGGCTTGATTTAAAGAGAAGAAATTAATAGTTTAAGTTCAAAATTTCAAAGTATTATACACCAGTTATAGAAATATTTAGAAAGGATAAAGAAGAAATTAGATATTGTGTGTGATCTTCTGACCCAAAGATAGCTACTGTTAGCAAGGTATTTCTCATCCTTTATTTTTATATACATATTTATACTGTATCTATATCTGCTTCTACATAACTTTGTATGTTTGAGCTAATACTTTACATACAAAATGAACTCATATGTCAGTACTTAATATGTAGCTTTCTATGCCCTTCTGTCTGATCTGTCTCGATCTGCTTCCTCTTGCCAGTCACAATGACGCTGATCTGCAGCTTGGAACTAAATTCCTGTGAAAACCACACCTTTTTTTTTCGGTACCAGGGATTGAACCCAGGGGTGCTTAACCACTGAGCCACATTCCCAGCCCTTTTCAGTTTTTTAAATTTTGAGACAGGTTCTCATTACGTTGTTGCTTATGACCTTGCTAAATTGCTGAGACTGGCTTTGAACTTGATCCTCCTGTCTTGGCCTCCCGAACGGCTGGGATTACAGGTGTGGGCCATTCCACCCACCCGGGCACAATAAAGAGCCCGTAACTTCCCCTTGCTCCCTCTGACTCTTAACAAAGCCTGGTACTTCCCCTTGTGGCCCTAGGTGGCATGGTGTACTCCTGCTTCCTGGGAACTGTGAGTAACAAACTGTCCTTTCAAAGGAAGTTATGGTCTTATCTGTTGGCCTCACCATACCTGAGTAGTAACAAAAACCTATATTTAAAAACAGGTGCTAGGGGCTGGGGTTGTGGCTCTGTGATGGAGTGCTTGCCTAGCATGGGTGAGGCACTGGGTTCGATTCTCAGCTCCACATACACATAAGTAAATAAAATAAAGGTCCATCAACAATTAATAAAAGTATCTTTAAAAAAACAGCGTGCTAATATGGACGATGACTGAGTGGTGGTGGGTGAAACATTGTGACAATGTAAAGGAACAGTAGAGCTGCAAGATGTAAGTGACAGCAATAGTAACATTAACTAGCAGGATTTAATGATTTACAGTGTGTGAGAGAATATGATGATTATGATAATTCATAGCAGTAATAATCTCACAAGCAAAAGGCTTCATTGCTTCACAGAGTACTTTTACACATATTATTTGTTTCTTACACACCTTTAGCTATATTAATCTGTCTGATTACAGAATGGGCTAGGCCTTCTGGTGAGTTCATAGAACCAGAAATAAAATTGGAGCTCACCAGATCCAATCTTCTCATTGTACAATTGAGGAAATAAGGCCCCTTGAGCAGGGAAGAGGGTCTGGCTTTCTCTGACCCCCATCTCTCTGGCTGTATTCACAGATATTATTCTTTGTTGACTAAGCCCAACCTGATTAGGAGCCTTCTCAGAACCTGGCAGGAGGAGGGGCATAGCCCCAGCAGCTAGTGGACTCCAAATCAGCAGCTCAGGCTTTCTCCTCCACTGAGGTTTGGTCTATACCCCTTGGTTACCACTCAAGGTCCCTCTCTGCCTTGAGCCAATACTTAACCAAGACCCCAGGTGGGATCCTTTTTACCTCTGCTCACAACACTGTAACAACAGCACCTCTCACACCCTCATGACAATGATTGAGGAGGCCCTGGCCTTCCTGCAGGGTAAGTGCCTTCATATCCTGGGTCCCAGGCTGGCCTGGCATTGGGGACGCAGGAAAGGGAATCAAAGTTGCCTGGAATTTCAAGGCAGGGGCTTCATTACAACTGTTCCAATTCCATTAGCCAGTTCAGAGTGAAGTTGGCCACAAAACTAACCGTATATAGAAGGCTGAGCTATTGATCCAGGTTCCTCAAATTGCCTGGGAATGAAATTTGCCTTAGAAACTAAGGTTGGAGTGAATTTCTAGTCTAGAGGATGGAGGTAAAATTTAAAACCTTGCAGGACCGGGAGTTGGACACTGCTGCTGGAGATATTTCCTACTCTTTCTTTCTTTCTTTCTTTCTTTCATTCTCTTTCTCTCTCTCTGCCCCCTCCCCCACTTCATAATGGGGATTGAACCCAGGGGTACTTTACCCTTGAGCTACATCCCAAGCCCTTTTTGGTTTTGATTTTGAGACAGGATCTCAATTAATTGAGGCTGTCCTCAAACTTGTGATCCTTCTGCCTCAGCCTCCCAAGTCACTGGGATTACAGGTGTATGTTACCACACTTGGCTTCTACTGCTTATTTCATAAGTGGTTCTCATAGAACCATGGGAAGCTGAGACATTTAAGGTATGAATGATGGGTCTGACTATGCTCGGAATCAGAGTTTCCATTTGAGAAAAAAAATTAATGGTAACAGCAAAACTTGATGGCAGCAGTGAGGAGGGGGCAAGTATAGTCAGAGAGATAGAAACTGTAAAAATAGAAAGCACTAGAACTGTCTGAGCTAGTTTCAGTGCTGTTAACTATAGTCAGGACCGACTCAAGCTGCTTCTGACGCCACCACCAGAAATAAAACCTGACTACCTCCTCTGGATTGCCACCTTCACCAGCAAAATCCTGTGCTGCATGTGTGCTGAGGATGGGACTGGCAACTGGTGCAGGGTGCTGGTGCAGGAGATTTTTAGGGGGGTGGGGGCGGGGGATGGTTGTCACAAGTGGCCAGCAGAGGCAGGGACCAGGAAGTTAGAAGGATGGTAAAAGCCAAGGGCTGGGTCACCAACAGCCTCAGACAAGATCCAGGTGAGCTATGGGCATGAAGAGGTAGCAGATCAGTAAACAATCAGAGGGAAGCTTGTTCTTTGGTTTGCAAAGAGGCCCTGAAACAAAGAGAGAGGCAGAAATGGTGGCCAGGGGTCTGAGATGGTATCAGGAAAGCTCTGAATTTATCTGAGAGGAGGTCACAGCTCTGTGACCAGGGAATTGGGATGGTTCATGTTTTTTAAATCAAATCAAATCAAGTTTTATAGGTAGCTATAGGATGGTCTTTCTACTCCCAAAGAATGGTCTTTCTAGGCCTTCAGGAGACCAGGCCTCTCAGGGAAGCCCAATGCCCACCTTCATCCTCACCTCCCCAGAGGCCTAGTGACAGATGTTAATGTGGTATCTTTGGACATTTGACTCTCAGGGAATGGCTTTGATTTTTCTCTTTAGGACCCTCCCTTCCAAATCCTGGGACCAAGGATCAAGATGTGGGATTATAGAATACAGAAAGCAGTATGAAGAATTAGAATGAACCATCCACAATTCCACTCTCCAGAGGCAGCCTCTCGGTTTCTTCATTTGTGGAATGGACATCATTATTATAAAGGATCATTGTATTAGATGAGGCAGATGCTGTCTTAACATTTTGGTATTCTCTTCTATTCTTTTCGTTACACATGATTGGAACCACAATGTATATGTAACTTTTATTCTGCTTTTTAATCTTAATAATCAATCATCACTAATTTTATAGTTACAAAAGTACTCCTGTGTGTGTGTTTGTGTGTGTGTGTGTGTGTGTGTGTGTGTGTGTGTTTTCCAATAAAACTTTACTGAGAAAACAGATGGTAGGCCAAAATTGGCCTGTAGGTGGCAGCCTGGTGACCTGGGGTGTAGAGAGTCCAGTGCTGGACCCTGCTCTGGTGTAGAACAAGGGGCAGCTACTGATAAAATCAGCATTGACAACAATGAAATGATGACATTGTCCTTCATGGATACAGAGGTAAATTGGTTCCTACTCTACCCACCAGAAACTCACTGGGAAGGATGGACAGGGTGCTGGGGGTAAGCATGCTGGAGGTGAGATTTAAGCAGAACTGCCTTGCTTAAAAATCTGAATAAATCCCACTTAATCTGGGATTCCCTGGATCAATATTTAATCCCTTACACAGCAGGGCAGATCCTCTGAGAGAGGAAAGCTAGGACCTGACCTTATAACACCTAATTTTAGCCCACTGTGGCCTTGCTTCCTGCTATCATTTTGTTAAGATACTGCAAAGAACATGTTATTATGTTAATCTTTCTATCAAATTTAGTCTATTTTTTGAGTATTAGATGAGTGAGAAACTATTTTAACCTTCTAGTACACTGGCTTTTTTTTTTGTACCAAGGTTTGGACTTGGGGCACTTAACCACTGGGCCACATTCCTAACCCTTTTTATTTTTTTTATTTTGCAACAGGGTCTCCCTAACTTGCAATCTTCCTGCCTCAGTCTCCCAAGATGCTGGGATTACAGGCATAAGCCACCATGCCCAACATCTTCTGGTTTTTTTTTTTTTTTAATTAAGCACTTTAAACATGATTGGAATCACTTAGTTAATATAATTTTTATTCCATCTTTTTTCTTTGTAGTGCTGGGGATTGGACCCAGCATTTCATTCATGCTAGGCAAACACTTTACCACTGAGCCATACCACCCCAGGTATTCCCCTTTTACAAAATTTTTATTTTGAGACAGGATGTCACTAAGCTGTCCAGGTTGATCTTGAACTTGCAATCCTCCTGCCTCAGCCTCCCCAGTAGCTGTGATTGTAGGCATGCATCACTGCACCAGATAAACTTTTTCTTAATACTATTTCATGACTATTCTTATGGTCACAATTTGCACATAGGTATTAAAGCTGAATCTAAAAAGTATATTTAAGGATCTTACTACATGGCTTTTTGTTTGTTCTTTTAGTGTTGGGAATCGAACCCAGGGCCTTGTGCTCGCAAGGAAAGCGCTCTACCAACTGAGCTATCTCCCCAGCCTTCTTACTACATGTTATCAGGCAAGTGTATTGTTTATTTCTCACAGTCCTTCAGTGTTTAGCGTAGACTTTAACAAGGACTTTTCAACTGAGAAATTCCAAGCTTGGGTTCTTCACTCCCACTTCACTCCAATGTCAGGCTTGTCTTCCTTGTTCTTGCCTGATGGTCATCCCCTCTAGCATAGAGAGGAGAATCTGAGCAGGCAACACCAAGAGAGACTAGGATTTCCTTTCTCCACCCTAGATAGTCCTGTCCCCCAAGAGCCCAAATCCGTGTTCTGATCTTTTCCTGTCTTCTTTTTTTAATTTGTGTGCTTTTTATGAACACGTACTAAACACTTCCCTAAAGTTTGAACTGAGCCATACCTACCAGAATGGCATAGATCATGCCATCAGCTAATCAGATCAAATCCAACATTTTATTCCCTTGAACTAGACCTTGTATTAATTTGAAGTGCTCAGTGATACCAAATCCTTTAATTTAAAGATTAAAAAAAAAAAAACATAACCAGAAGACCTAGTTTTCAAAATTGCTGCTAAAGGCTAACAAATGATCTGGAAGGGAGGGCTAAAAAGAAATCACCTCTTTTCAAATAATAAATAAATGCTCAAAGTCCTCTATCACAAAAAACAGATTCTTATAGTTTTGGCCTCATCCTATTCATAACCTTGCTTGGAGTAGGACATGGTAGCTTTCTGCCACCCCCAGATGGGAAAAATTCACCCAATCTCTACTTGTCTTTAATATATATTTCAGGGATATGTGTGGGTTTTGATGTTGTTAAATTTATCCAGTTTACATTTGATTGGTCCATAACTAACACTTGTAAGATTTATACAGTCATATTAAATAGTATTTACATAGCCTTACCATGTCATCCTGAAAAATAAAAAAATAAAATTTCCATCACTAGGCAATCAACCATCTAAACTTTGAAACCCTAACTGAAATAAAAGCAGTCATTTAATTCACAAATTTAGCTGTTTCCCTAACAAACCCAGTCACACATACAATGTAACAAAATCCTTACAGTTCAGGGACATACAAATATCTGTTTTAAAATCTGAACTGTAAGTATGTACATTAATATTTATACCATGAAATTGGGAATACACTTAGGTCTATGAAATACCATACTATAAATAGCAATGTTTTTTTTCAATCTTTAGCAGAGGCTAATACAATCCAGTGTTTACCTGGTTAATGCTGATTGAAAGGGGACGAGTTGGCTTTGCATAATAGGATGCACAGAGTCAGCTAGGTTGATGTGATCATCTGCATGCTTCACGTGACCGACCAGTCAGGACCAGAGCCAGTCTGATTTACCTAAATGACAAACTATTTATAAAGGGGTCTAGAGTTATCTATCTTTTAATATAAGCACCCCTCTTCAATCACCTTCAGAGAGTTTCTTAAGTATTCTCTTGAGGATTGGACACTAAAGCAGCTATATAAAACTATAGTAACTGTAATGCAGCCAGGTGTGGTTGTACACACCAGTAATCCCAGGGATTGTGGAGGCTGAGGCAGGAGAATACCAAGTTCAAGTCCAGCTTCAGCAATTTAGCAAGACCCTGTCTTAAAGAAAAAAAAGACAAAGATGTTGTTTAGCACCCTTGGGTCCACACCGCAGTAAAACAAACAAACACACACAAAAAGTAATGCACCCATTACTAGGTACTATCCTAGAAAATCACCTTTCAGATGTTAATCTGACACTATAAACAGCAGTTGGGTTCTCATTTACATGGGCAAACTATTTTAGTAACTTCCCTGTAGAAGAAAAGAAGATGTGATTCTGATGGTCAGTGGATAAGTTTTAGATAACTGATCTCCACAGCTGCCAGGTTAAGGAATGATACAGGTTTTGCCCTTGTGTCCCTTTTACATCTTGAATTTTGTTGTTCTGAGCAAACTGAAGGGCAGGGAGTGCAGATATCCGGCTAGAGGACTCTGCGTAGTAGATGTATCTTTGTGGCTGGGGTTGAGGGATTGGTTGACCAAGAAAATATCCTTCTCAGTCAGAGAAAGAGGATGAGGAGGAGAAAAAGGAAGAAAGCTGGGGAAGAGGAAGAACACCCTGAATCAGCAACCTCACCATGGAGTGCCAGAAACCTGTTCACTCTTAGGCTCTGTATTACATAATCAAAAACGGCATAGGCATACGCTCTGTTGAGATCAGTATTCTGGTTTTTTTTTTTTTTTTTTTTTTTTTTTGGTACTGGGGATTGAACTCAGGGTGCTTAACCACAGAGCCACATCACTAGCCCTTTCTATATCTTATTTCGAGACAGAGTCTTGCTAAGTTGCTTAGGGCCTTACTAAATTGCAGAAGTTGCATTTGTGATCTTCCTGCCTCACCCTCCCGAGCTGCCACTGTGCCTGGTGAGATCAGTATTCTGGATGTATGCATGAATGGATCTCCTGGACACTTTTTATTCCACACAATTCATTGTTACTGGGAGGTAGAGCTGCAGACTGGCCTTGGGAGAATATTTTCTTTCTGTAACAAACTTCAGAGTGTTGGCAGAGCAGAACTTTCTACTTCTCTTGTGAAAAGAGTATTGAGATCTGGATCCCCTTTCTTCAAAATGGCAGCTTGGGAGGCTGGGGCAGGAGGAATCATGGGTTCAAAGCCAGACTCAGCAAATTAGCAAGGCCCTAAGCAACTTGGTGAAATCCTGTCTCAAAATAAAATATTAAAAAAGGTCTGGGGATGTGGTTCAGAGGTGAAGCACCCTGCATTCAATCCCTGATACCAGAAAAAAGAAAAGAAAAAAAGTAGACCAGAGTCCTCTCACTCAATGGAAGTTGTCCAATGTTAATGTTGTCATAGTTTCCATGTTAATGACATCCTCTGAAAACTTGACCTGCTGTGAGCTGGATTGAGCCTTGGATCTTCTGAGTACTGGCAAATGTACTTGTTTCTCATCAGGCATGATTCTTTTCTGGACACAATTCTGAACTTAGACTTTTTTTAATTTTTATTTTTTAGTTGTAGGTGGACACAATACCTTTATTTTATTTTTATGTGCTGTTGAGAATTGAACCCAGGGTCTCATGAGTGCTAGGTGAGCGCTTTACCAACTGAGCCACAACCCCAGCCCCTTAGACTCTTTAAGGACTTTGCATTCCTGTGCGGTGCAGAAAAGTTTAACATTCCCATGTTGTTTATTTTCTCACAGCCTTCTGCCTCCATTTCCTCAGCGTTCACAGAGAATATAATAATGACTTCAGCTTGCTTTTTTCATCCACTGAAGTTACAGTGATGTTAGACAAAGCCAAGAATCTATGGAATCCTGAACATGTTGCTCTGGTTTCAAGTCTTTTTACCCCGGCGTTTGATCATCATTATATCCTGAAGCCTCTGGTTCAAATCCAACTCCTGGAACCTTGCAGGGCCTGGCTTGTGCCATAAGCAAAATCACTCCACCCATCTTGTGACTGGGCCCAATACATGTTGGATTGGTAGTTTTTATTTGCAGGGCTCTGATTGTTTTGCTTTAACTTTTCTTATTTTTAACTATGTTATCAAATATCCAATGTAGATTGGCTCAACATCCATCTCACTGGGCTGTTGCTATCGAGGTTTGTGTTACCAAATTTGAAAAGGAACTGGTCCTATAACCTTCATGCTCAGCCTATTTTCAGGGTCTTCTGGAGTTTTATGCTGTACTCTGTCTTCCCAAAATTCTTCATTGACAAAACTTAGTTCTTGCCCAGAGAGACTCAGATGCTACAATTTCTGACAAAGGGTCATGTTGGCATTGCCTGAAGGGCCAGGAGGCTTGAAGTTCAGAGCAGGGGACAAGAGGAGAGACTGTCTATGCTGATTCACTGACCAACTGCTTTTACTCATTTGGATACTTTTTCTGGTGTGTCTTCAGAAAGACCAAATTGGAAGAATTAGAGGCATGCATGTCTTTACCAAGACTGCATGTTTGTTTGTTTGTTTGGTACTGGGCATTGAATCCAAGGGTGCTTAACCACTGAGTCACCCCCAGCTCTTTTTCATATTTTATTTAGAGACCAGGTCTCACTGAGTTGCTAAGTGGCTTGCTAAACTGCAGAGGCTGGCTTTGAACCGAGATCCTCCTGCCTCAGCTTCCTGAGTTGCTGGGATTACAGGCATGTACCACTGCGCCTGGCCAAGACTGCATTTTTTGTTTTTTGTTTTTAATAGTTTTAGTTGTAGATGGGCACAATAACTTTGCTTATTTTTATGTGGTGCAGAGGATTGAACCTGGTGCCTCATGTGTGCTAGGCAAGCGCTGTACCACTGAGCCAGAACCTCAGCCCAAGACTGCTTGTTTTGAACAACAAATCTCATCTTGTTTGGGAAGGAAGCCCCCCACCCCCGCCCCGCAACAAAGAGAATTCACAGGAGACACAACAAACAAATAAAAAGACAAAAAACCAAAAAACCAAAACCAAAACAAAACAAAACATGCTTCTGTAGCATGCTAGTGCTACCTGTTGTAGGTTAGGGGGTCATGGTCAACACCAGTATGTTCCCCAGAGGTTCACAGTGCTTTGCATAGGGACTCAAAGCGGCCTTAGCAGAACAGGTGCCCATTCTTCATTCTTTGCCTTGTTCTCCTGCAACTGTTTCACACTCAAGGTGGCAGAAGGGTTTTATGTGCCAATGATGCCTCTCAGCTTCTGTGCACTCATCAACAAAATTATCTCATCACATGATGAGCACAGTGGCTGAGCTGTTCAGCACAGTGCCTGCCACAGTGAATTTTTCCATTCTGATAAAAATAGATGAGGTCAATGAGCAGCTCTTTACATGTGAAACAGACAAAAGAAAATGGGCACCAGCACGCTCCAGGGCCCATTTGGAGGCAAGCACTGCAATTTTACCTACGTTTATCTTCAGCCCACACTGCTCACACATGGCTTGCATAACTGCTCTGGACAAAAGTTTAATCATGCCTCTCTCAAGTGCTTCTTTCTTCTGCTGAGCTCTGAACACTTGCAATTCTTTTTTCTCCTCTTCATTCAAAGACTAACAATACCACACCTCATGATGTGGTGGCAACTGGTACCAAAGCATTTTAACGCGATGCTTTCTCCAGGGATGTTAACACAAGGAAGATTTCCTCTGGTAGGAAAAATAGAGCTGGATCTGTTCTGATCTAAGCCTGGGGGACCCAGGAGCACGTCACCTGGGCATAACCAGAACCATTACCTGGTAGGGACTTTTCTAACACACAAAGGCGGATTGGTTCATTTGGGGCTCCATTTCCCTACTAATTAAGTTGAAAAGCTATCAAACAGTGGCTGTTCCATCTGCCTGCACTCCATTTTCAGAAGCCTCAATGAGTGGATCCTAGATGTCCTAACCAATCCAGCTTGAGTTTTTCCCTGGAAGCAGTGGGCTGGTGTAGAAAACTCATTGGGTTTGGAGTTAGAACTGGGTTCAAATTCCAGTTCTGATCTTACAAGCTGAGTAAGGTTGGGCAAATTCTATAACCTCATTTTTCATATCTGTGAAATGGACATGCAAATCTTGCTGTCATATATCTGTACTGAGCATTAGATAAGAGAAACACAGTAAAGGGCCTGGTGTACACTATCTGTTTAACAAATGGTAATCCTCTCCTTTCCTTGTTTTCTTTATGTGTGGACTGAACTAGGCCTGGTGTTGCCACCTCAGGTGAAACTCTAGGCTCACCATTCTCATAAATGGATTATGATCTGGGGAAGAAGGACACCTAATTTTTTTTTTTTCTTTTTTTTTTTTGGTACTGAGGATTTAACCCAGAAGCACTTTACCACCACGCTATATCCCCAGGTCATCCCCGCACTTTTTTCTTTTTTTTTGAGACAGGGTCTTGCTAAATTGCTGAGGGTCTCACTAAATTGCTGAGGCCGTCCTCAAACTTGTGATCCTCCTGCCCCAGCCTCTTGAATCACTGGGATTATAGGTATGTGCCACTGTGCACAGTGGATGCCATATTTTTTCCAAACCTGTGTACACGTTGTTCCATAGCCTAGATTAGTAATTCTCAAACTCTGCCACAAACCAGAATTTCTTGAAAGTTTGTTAAAACAGATATTGCTGGGGCCCCTACCTAGGATTTCTGACTATATAAAAGATGACTTTGGAGATGCAGCTCAAAATGAGTCAATCTGCCTACACTTCCTATCATTCTGACTGGCTAACTCCTACTTATCCTTCAGGTCTCAGCTTTGATTTCATTTTCTCCAGAAACTTTGATAAACACAAAGTCCAAATTAAGTATTTATTCTTGGTACTTTCAAAGCTTCCTAGACTTGCTCACTCAGGGTTTATCACAATGCTCTGTAATTGTCTTGCTGCTTGTCTGTATCTCCTAGTAGACAGTACCTACTGTGGAAAAGGGACCATGTCTGCCCTATTGAGGGCTGCATTTCCAATACTTTGTTCAGTGCCTGGTACATTGTAGGTGCTCAATAAATGCTTGTTGAATGAATGAATCTTGCTATCATAAATGAGCAGCTTTCCTCTGCTATGCTCTTCTGCCAGGATATTATGCCTCACCTTGGGCTTAGAGCTATGGAGTCAGCTGACCATGAACTGAACCTCTGAAACTGTGTTTTAGTCAGTTTTTTTGCTGCTGCAACTAAAGGACCTGACCAGCACAATTGTAAAGGAGGAAAAGTTTATTTGAGGGCTCACAGTTTCAGAGGTCTTAGTTCATAAAAGGCCGGATCCATTCCTGGGGGCTTGAGGTGAGGCAGAACATCATGAAGGAAGAGTGTGGCATCATCAGGAAGCAGAGTCCACTCGCCAGATACAAGTATATACCCAAAACCACGCCCCCCAATGAATCATTCCCTAGAGCCACACTCCACCTGCCTCCCATCACCACTCAGTTAATCCTATCAGGGATTAATTCACTGATTAAGTTAAGACACTCACAACCCAATCATTTCTCCTCTGAACTTTCTTGCATTATCTCACATGTGAGCTTTTGGGGGACATCTCACATCCAAACCATCACAGTGAGCAAAAATAAACTTTTCTTCCTCTAAATTCTTCTTGTCGGATATTTTGGTCACAGAGATGAAAACCTAACATAAGCAAGTTGGTCAATAGTGCACTGAATTTTCTGCCTAATCTATCAACTATTGAGTAAGAAGTTTTTATATCTCCAAATGTAATTATAGATTTGTCTTTCTCCTTTTAGTTTAACCAGTTTTGCTTCATGTATTTGAAGTTAGGTTATTAGGTACAGACATATCAAGTGTTCTTTTATATATTATATTATCAATTTTTTTGGTGGTATTGGAGATTGAACATAGGGTCTCATGCATACTAGGCAAGTACTGTACCACTGAGTTATATACTCCCAGTCCTGTAATATATTTTTGATGAACTGATCACTTTATCACTATAAAATGTTTTTATCATTTTCTAAGTCATATTCTGTCTGATGTTATATAGGCAATCCAGTTTTCTTTTTTAAAAATTAACTTTATTGAGATAGAGTTTACATACCAAACAATTGACCCATTTAAAGTGTACAATTCAATGGTTTTTTTTAGTATATTTAGGTTGTATAATCATCACCACAATCTCATTCTATTTATTTATTTATTTATTTATTTTGCAGTACTGCAGATTGAATCCAGGCTCTATCACTGAGCTACACACCCCTGTCCTTTCTTTAAAAAGTTTTTTAAATTTTGAGACTGAGTCTCACTAAGTTGCCCAAGTTGACCTCAAACTTATGATTTTCCTGCTTCAACCTCCTGAGTTGCTGGGATTATAGGCTTGTGCTACTGCGTCCAGTACAATTTCATTTTAGAACATTTTATTATCCAGATTTTTGTTGGTTAGTGTTTTTATAGTATGCTATTTTTTATCATTTTACTAAAAATAACTTTACAGAGATAAATCCCGTTACTGATAATCTTTCCATATCTTTATATTTAAAACGAGTTTATTACAAGCATAATATAGTTGAGTTTTGCTTTTTTGATGAACGTGATCATCTCTGTCCTTTTGTTTGTCATTTCTGTCCTTTAAAAGGAAGGTTAGATCATTTACATTTAATATATTTTGATAATTGTGTTTTAATCTACTTTCAGATAATGTTATGCTTCATGTATAATGTAAGCAACTTATAGCAGTATGCAGTTATGGGCTGCTTTACAACAGGGTATGTTCTGAAAAAAGTGTTGCTAGGCAATTTTGTCATTGTGCAAACTTTATAGGGTGTACTGTAATTGTATGTGCTTACTTTTATATGACTTGGAGAGCATGAAGGCCTGTTTACATCAGCATCATCACAAACCTATGAGTAATGCATTATACTATGATATTATGATGCATATGACATCTCTAGGCAATAGGAATTTTTCAGCTCCGTTGTAGTCAACAACGTTGAAATCACTGGCGTGTATGTGGTCTGTTGTTGACTGAAATGTCATTATGCATGACTGTATGTTCACATTCACTTTTCTGTTACTTGTACTATTGTCACATTTTAGTCCGCGTATGTCATAAATTCTACTATACTCATCATTATTGCTTTAAATAGTAATTATCTTTTATAGGACTTAAAATATGAGAGAAAAATTTATATCTATTCACATATTTACCATTTGGGGCATTTTTCATTCTCTGTGTCAATCTAAAGTGCCATTTGGAATTTTTGTATATGTGGTTTAATAGTTTTTATTGTTTGGAAACCAATTTTTTTTAATGGTGCTGGGGGCATTGAATCCAAGACCTCACACATGCTAGGCAAGTGCTCTCCTACTGAGTTACATCTCAACTCAGCAATTTTTAAAATATTTTTTGTCACTCCATTTCTTTATTTTGTATACCTATTATATGTATGTTATATCATTTAATATTGTCCTACAGTTTTCTCAGTCTTTTTTCTCTCTATGCTTTAGTTTGGATAGCTTCTATCCAAGGTCCCCAAGTCCACTGACCTTTTCTTCTGTGCTTCCTAATCTGTTGTTAAACTCTTCAAGTATATTTTTTAAAACTTCAGATATAATATTTTCTATATTATATAATTATATACTGTATTTATATTTTTGTATTATATATGCTATTATATAATTATATTTCTATAACTTCTTTGGTCCTTATCTATATCTTCCATTTATATTTGCATTGTGTTAATTTTCTTTTAAATATTTGAACATAGTTATAATAGCTGTTTTAGATTCTTTGAATGTATTGTCATTTTTGATTGGATGCCAGACATTTTGAAATTTGTTGCATGCTGAATTTTGCTTTCTTCCTTTAAGTATGTTGGACTTTGTTTTGGAAGGAAGTTAAATGATTGGGAGATCAATTTGATACTTCTAAAGCTTATTTTTAAATTTTGTTATTGTAGGTTTAGAGTATCCTTTACTATGTGATAAGTGCAGTCCTACAAATAATATGCAATTCCTTTGAGGTTTTTACTGAATGCTCCTGGTATTTAAAAAACTTTCTACCTTCAGAACTCAAATATCACCTAGATCTATGCAAGCTCTGGGAATCTTTCAGCTTGAAACCACTGATGATAACATCCCAGATTGCATTATTTAATGCACGTGAAGAATATTTCAGGAGGTTGTGATAAGGAAAGGATACACGAGTGGCTTCTGGGGTGCTGGCAATGTCTTTTGATCTGAATAGTGGTTATATGTGTGTTCATTTATAACTTATTATTTCATTGAACACATTATGTCTATTTTATATCAAAATAAAAATTAAAAGAAAAAAGAATGTAACAGTGCTGACATATAGGTGCTCAGTAAATGGTAGTCAGGCTGATTAAATGAGATTAGGTATGTAAAATACCTGGCACAGAATACAATACACAAGAGGTCTTGGGTAATTTCCTTTAGGTTTATGGATGTGTAATAATCCACACAAAGAGAAGTATAGAAAACATAAGCACACTTCTCAATCAATTTTTTTTTCCAAAATAAACTCACCCAAACAACAAGGAACCAGGTCAAAAAATGGAACTAAATTGGTTCTTGTTGCTAATGTAAATGACCGAGAAGTAGAATTTTCCTGATATCTCAGAGTTTTGGCTAAATTGTCAAACATAGTGACAAGGATCCCTTCCTTTCTAAATAATGTTATTAGAACCAGGAACATCAGCACATGCCTGTAATCTCAGTGATCTGGGAGGCAGAAGCCAGAAGATAGCAAATTTGAGGCTACTGTCTCAAAAAAAAGAATGCTGTTAAACATCTCTTCAGGGCTTGCTAAAACATGACAGCCAATTCTGTGACTATCAGTTTCTGTCACTTGCTGTCGGCACTACAGGCACCTAGAAGTTCAACCAGGGCTTATTACAGAGAGCGGGCCTACCAGGAGTGACGTGGTCACCTGATATGATGACAAGGAATCAGAGCCTCCATGAAGCCAAGTCTCCATGGGCTTAAAGAGTTTTTGGGAAGCTTGACATGTAGACCTTGGAGTTTGCAGTGTGTGTGTGTGTGTGTGTGTGTGTGTGTGTGTGTGTGTAAGAGAGACAGAAAGAGAGAGAGAGAGAGAGAGAGAGAGAGAGAGAGAGAGAGAGAAGGTTGTAATTCTAGCAATAGAGACCAATATTTGAATATTTGCTTCCTATCTGGAAAATTCTGGGGACAAGAAGATGGCTAGAGGAGACCACAGTGCTATAGTAAGGAGAGAGCATAACACTTTGGTGGGCAAAGATGTGGGAATTTCCTGGATCATGCTTCCTTGACTCTGTAATGGGTAGAAGGATTAGAATTGCCTTGATGGGTCCTGCCCCACAGGGAAAACTTCAGTGTTATGAAGAATTGATGGTCCTCTCTAGAGGTCAGGAGCTGAGGAGGCAGATCACAATAAATTATTCAGAGAATACATCACATCAGTGACTAAGCACTACAAAGGTACTATGTGGGGTGTCACTTGCCGCCGACCAGCGGGACAAACAACATGTACTCTTCAGAAGTTCACGAAGCAGCTTCCACTTTATTCAGATAACACCCTCAATATATAAGCAGTCTCATGCATATGCAATTGTAACCAGACATGTCCATCCAATCCTATTAAAGGTCAAGTGATCATGAGCTCAAGCATACATGTAAGATATATCTGTCCACACGCTAAGCGGCTGAACTAATTATCATACAGCCAATGGTAAATGCTTCCTGTTTTTCTCAAGGTGCATTCAGCACGCCCTTTGGCTCTCTGCCAGTCGCCATCTTAGATGCATGTGGCATAACCCTGGGACCCGGGTCTCGCCTGCCACAGTGGGGCCGCTGAAGAACCCATAAATGTTTCCCCTCTATAGACCTAGTAATCAAACATTGGCCAGCTAAGGCAGGGAAGAGAGAACACAAACTACACCAACCCAAGCAAGAAGACATTTGCTTCCTGTCCCTTCTCCCTAATCTAGAAGAGTGAGGGAGAGAGGTGGATGAGGTGGAACAAAGAGAGGAGAATTGCAGACTATACATGCCTTCTTCTTTGAGGCTGATCCCCTAGCCACAGTTCAGACTGGAGGTGGGGAAAAGTACAGAATTGAATGGAAGTTTTTAAATACATTGGACTGGACTTTTTAAAATGTCCCCAAATGAGACTATTCATACAATTGTAAGAGCCTTAAAAACTTAAAATTCTTCAGAGATGTTGTCTAGGAGTTAAAAAAAAAAAATCTGGTAAGGTATGTTAAAGGACAGTTATAGGAGATAAATAAAATCTTTTCCTGTTTGTACATCTAGAGTTCAGTTCTCTTCTGTGTGTGTGTGTGTGTGTGTCTGTGTATGTGTGCTTTCATTGCTTCAGCTGAGCTAACATAGGGTGTGCAGAATCTGTCTTCCTCCACTAAAAGGTACACTGTTTTAGTGATCAGGATTCACTAAATCCCATCTCTCTCCTGTGGACAATGCTAGGTAAATACAGTGGACAGATGATTGGTTCTAGGAGTCACCCAGTTACCAAAATCTGAGGATGTTCATGTGCCTTATGTAAAATGGTGCAATATTTGTATATAATCAACATACATCCTTTTATATACTTTAAATGATCTCTAAATTATTTATAACACCTAAAATGTAAATGGCATGTAAATAGTTATTATTCTGTATTGTTTAGAGAATAGTGACAAGAAAAATTGTCTGTGCATGTTCAGAACAGACATAATTTTTTCTTAAAATTATTTTAAAATTGATCATTGAATTGGTGTATTTGGAACCTATGAAAATATAAGGTGGATTATATAGACAGATTCCTTCTCTCCTCTTTGACTGTTGCCCACCAAAGTATTCCTATGATTCTCAGACATGACACCATTTTAAAATCTACTGCTCCACTCCCACTAGTTGCATTTTAAATGCATGATTTGCATTTGCTAGCGACATCTTGGACCCCTTCCTGGAAACTGATGAAGCAATCACATTTACCAGCCACACAACATGCAGATTAGTTTTCACAATGACAACGTATTTCTGTATTTATCTCAGAATTTGTAAAATAAAACAAAAATCATCAAAACTATGTTTTTATTATATTTTGATTGCAAAACATTTTAAACCTATTATAAAACATCCCTCTGGTCATCACTGTTGTAGCTGTTCTCTTGGATTTCAGTCCCTTTAGTCATGAGATTTCATGACCGATTGTATTGCTTTTGTACTCCCTTCACCAATTCTGAAGAGATGGCTCTGCCCTGGGTCTTGCTCAGTCCCTTTTGCAGCAGATATGTCACTTTACAGGAGAGGATAAGAGATAGGAGGGAGCAGGGGACTGGCAGGAACTGATGATAAAAGAGGGAGGGGTTGGGACAAGAGTATCATGGAGGAAGAAAATGTGCACAAAAAGGGTTTAAGGACAGTCATAAAGCATGCATGAAGTTTTTGATTGAAAATAGTATTATTTCCACTGAACATTGGTATTTGGGTATTTAAGATATAGTACAGTGTTGACAATTTGTATTGCAATCACAATTTTAAGTCTTCCTGGGAAGATCTCTTTATCTGTGCAGTAATGGAAAATTTTATTTTGATTACTATAAATTTTGATCTTAAAGATTTATATCTTCTGATCTTTTCTCCAAATTCTGAGGCTTGCCCTATTTGGATTCTGCAACTTCATGATACAGTAAAAAAGTTTCAAAGGTTTGGGAGTCAGATAGACCTGAGTTGTCTGTCTACTGTTCTTAGTTGCAACCTTGGGCCTATTACATAAATTCTCTGAACCTTAATTTCCCCATCTGTGAATATCTACCTGAGATAGCAAGTAAATGCAAATACAAACAGGATAATTAAAACATCCATCTAGTGCCTGGCATATAACAAGTGCTTAGTAAATGTTTAAAATTATTAATATTGTGTATTCTACCATATTGAAATATCTTAGTTTGGTTAATTTTTTCTGTTGCTGGGAATTTTGGTGTTTCTAAGGTTTTGTTTTTCTAACAACTATTCAAAACTGCCCTATTATAAAACTTTTGCCTAGAATGTAAATTTCCTTAGTGCTATATTCCTACAATTGAAATTACTTGGTCAAAGTTGTAAATGGCTTTGTGACTGCTGGTTGATGCTGAAAAAAATTGAACCAATTGAAATGCAAAAGCAAAATCTAAGCATATTTATTTCTAAAGTCTGGTCACTAAAGACACCTTGAAAATATTTGTATTTATGTGCTCTGACAATAAGGTAAAGAATTTTTCCATAAAATGGGTTAGCCATTTTTTCTAACAAAAGATTTTTGACTGATCTCTAAATATTACTTAGCCAGTGGTGGTAAGAGCTGGGTGTTTTGTTTTGCTTTTTGTTTTTTAGTACCAGGGATTGAATCCAGGAGTGCTATAACCACTGTGCCACATCTCCAGCCCCTCACCTCCTTTTTAAAAATTTCAAGACAGGGAGATCCAAGATGGCGGACTAGAGGGTGACTGCATCTCCTGTCTCTCCAGAACTCAGGATTCAAGAAGGGGAGGCATTGAGAGACTCCGACCAACATAGAGCCGTGGGGTGAGTCTCTCCCACCAGGTGAAGCTCGGCCCAGTCGGCAGGCTCGGACAGTGGGCGGCTTCTTGGAGCAGGGTAGGGCAGCAAGAGTCTTCCCCAAGCAGCCCTGCTCCCTCCCACGGCAGGCCCGGTCCACAGCCAGCTTCTCGGAGCAGGCCCGCCCAGTGAGAGGATTTCCATGCAGAACCAGCCCCCAGCCCTGGACCCAGTAGTGGGCTAAGGGCAGCTTTCTTTGGAAGCACTGCATTATCAAGTTCCTCCAAGACTTCAGGCTACTGAAGGCTGGGAGGTGATATACTGGAAATCTACAGGGACACTATAAGCCAATAGAGGAAATCTGCAATATCTCAGAGTCCCACTGATATCTGACCAATATGAGAAAACAAGGGAAGAAAATGTCCCAAACAAACCTAGATACTATATCAATAAAACCCAATGACAGCACAGCAGAAGAAATGTCAGAAAGGGAGTTCAGAATGTACATAATTAAAACAATCAGGGAAGCAAACGAGGAGATGAAAGAGCAAATGCAGGCACTGAAGGAAGAGATGAAAGACCAAATGCAGGCATTAAATGATAGCACCAATCAACAGTTAAAAGAGCAAATATGGGAAGCAAAAGATCATTTCAATAAAGAGTTAGAGATACTGAAAAAACAAAAACAAAAACAGAAATCCTTGAAATGAAGGAAACAATAAACCAAGTTAAAAACTCCATAGAAAGCATAACCAATAGGATAGAACACCTGGAAGACAGAACCTCAGACACTGAAGACAAAATATTTAATCTTGAAAACAAAGTTGACCAAACAGAGAAGATGGTAAGAAATCATGAACAGAATCTACAAGAATTATGGGATATCATCAAAAGGACAAATTTAAGAATTATTGGGATTGAGGAAGGCTTAGAGAAACAAACCAAAGGAATGAACAATCTATTCAATGAAATTTTCAATGAAATCAGAAAATTTCCCAAATCTGAAGAATGAAATGGAAAACCAAGTACAAGAGGCTTATAGGACTCCAAATACACAAAATTACAACAGACCCACACCAAGGCACATTATTATGAAAATACCTAACATACAAAATAAAGACAGACTCTTAAAGGCTGCAAGAGAAAAGAATCAAAATACATTCAGGGGGAAACCAATAAGAATATCAGCAGATTTTTCAATCCAGACCCTAAAAGCTAGAAGGGCCTGGAACAACATTTTTCAAGCCCTGAAAGAAAATGGATGCCAACCAAGAATCTTATACCCAGCAAAACTTACTTTCAGATTTGATGATGAAATAAAATCCTTCCATGATAAACAAAAGCTAAAAGAATTTACAAAAAGAAAGCTGGCATTACAGAACATTCTCAGCAAAATATTCCATGAGGAAGAGATGAAACACAACGATGCAAATCAGCAATGGGAGGAACTAGCCTAAAGGAATAGCCAAATAAAGGAGAAACCAAATCATGTCAAAAAACAAAAATGAGACAAATGACTGGGAATACAAATCATATCACAATAATAACCCTGAATGTTAATGGCCTGAACTCATCAATCAAAAGACATAGACTGGCAGATTGGAATAAAAAGAAAAATCCAACAATATGCTGCCTGCAAGAGACTCACCTCATAGAAAGAGATACCCACAGACTAAAGGTGAAAGATGGGAAAAAACATACCATGCACACAGACACAGCAAAAAAGCTGGAGTATCCATCCTCATTTCAGATAATGTGGACTTCAAGCCAAAATAGTCAGAAGGGATAAAGAAGGACATTACACACTGCTTAGGGGAAGCATAAATCAGCAAGACATAACATCATAAATATCTATGCCCCGAACATTGGCTCATCCATGTATGTCAAACAAATCCTTCTCAATTCCAGAAATCAAATAGACCACAACACAATAATAGTAGGCGATTTTAACATACCTCTATCACCACTGGATAGATCTTCTAAACAAAAATTTAAACAAAAATTGAATAAAGAAACAACATAATCAATAATTTAGACTTAACAGACATATATAGAATATACCATCCAACAAAGAATGAATACACTTTCTTCTCAGCAGCACATGGATCCTTCTCTAAAATAGACCATATTTTATGCTACAAAGCTACTGTTAGCAAATACAAGAAAATAGAGATACTACCTTGTATTCTATCAGATCATAATGGATTGAAATTAGAAATAAATGACAGAATAAAAAACAGAAACTTCTCCAATACCTGGAGATTAAATAATATGCTATTATATGATGAATGGATAACAGAAGACATTAGAAGGGAAATAAAAAAATTCTTAGAAGTAAACAAGAACAAAGACACATCATATCAAAATCTCTGGGACACTATGAAAGCAGTACTTAGAGGAAGATTTATTTCATGGAGTGCATTCAACAAAAGAAGAAAAAATCAACAAATAAATGATTTAACACGACAGCTCAAAGCCCTAGAAAAAGAAGAGCAGACCAACACCAAAAGTAGTAGAAGACAGGAAATAGTTAAAATCAGAACCGAAATCAACGAAATTGAAACAAAAGAAACAATCGGAAAAATTAACAAAATAAAGAGTTGGGTCTTTGAAAAAATAAACAAAATTGATAAACCCTTAGCCACACTAACAAAGAGAAAGAGAGAGAAAACTCAAATTACTAAAATTCAGAATGAACAAGGAAATATCACTACAGACACAAGTGAAATACAAAACATAATTAGAAGCTATTTTGAAAATCTATACTCCAAAAAAACAGAAAACCTTGAAGACATCATCAAGTTTCTAGAGACATATGAATTACCTAAACTGAACGAGGAGGACATACACAACTTAAATAAATGAATTTCAAGCAAGGAAATAGAAGAGGTCATCAAAAGCCTACCAACAAAGAAAAGCCCGGGACCAGATGGGTTCTCAGCCGAGTTCTACAAAACCTTTAAAGAAGAGCTCATTCCAATACTTCTCAAAGTTTTCCATAAAATAGAAGAGGAGGGAACCCTCCCAAACTCATTCTATGAAGCCAATATCACCCTGATACCTAAACCAGACAGAGACACATCGAGGAAAGAAAATTTCAGACCAATATCCTTAATGAACATCGACGCAAAAATTCTCAACAAAATTTTAGCAAATCGCATACAAAAATATATTAAAAAGATGGTGCACCACAATCAAGTGGGTTTTATCCCAGGGATGCAAGGTTGGTTCAACATCTGGAAATCAATAAATGTCATTCACCATATCAACAAACTTAAAGTTAAGAATCACATGATTATTTTGATAGATGCAGAAAAGCATTCGATAAAATACAGCACCCCTTCATGCTCAAAACACTAGAAAAAAGGAATAGTGGGAACATTCCTTAACATTGTAAAGGCCACATACGCTAAGCCCATGGCCAATATCATTCTAAATGGTGAAAAACTGAAAGCATTCCCCCTAAAAACTGGAACAAGGCAGGGATGCCCTCTTTCACCACTTCTATTCAACATCGTCCTTGAAACTCTAGCCAGAGCAATTAGACAAACCAAAGAAATTAAAGGGATACGAATTGGAAAAGAAGAACTCAAACTATCCCTGTTCGCTGATGACATGATTATATATTTAGAGGAACCCGGAAATTCCACCAGAAAACTTTTTGAACTCATAAGTGAATTCAGTAAAGTAACAGGTTACAAGATCTATGCTCATAAATCCAATGCATTTTTATACATAAGTGATGAATCTTCAGAAAGAGAAGTTGGGAAAACTACCCCATTCACAATAGCAGCAAAAAAAATAAAATACTTGGGAATCAATCTAACAAAACAGGTGAAAGACCTCTACAATGAGAACTACAGAACACTAAAGAAAGAAATTAAAGAAAATCTTAGAAGATGGAAAGATCTCCTGTGTTCTTGGATAGGCAGAATTAATATTGTCAAAATGGCCATACTACCTAAAGTGCTATACAGATTCAATGCAATTCCAATTAAAATCCCAATGATGTACCTTACAGAAATAGAGCAAGCAATTATGAAATTCATTTGGAAGAATAAGAAACCCAGAATAGCTAAAGCAATCCTTAGCAGAAAGAGCGAAGCAGGGGGTATCGCAATACCAGATCTTCAACTCTACTACAAAGCAATAGTAACAAAAACAGCATGGTATTGGAACCAAAATAGACAGGTAGATCAATGGTACACATTGGGAGGTGAACCTCGAGCGTTTTGTGATGGATAGGGGTAAGGTAGGCGATGGACAGGCGAGAGGCAGGCAAATGGCGGATGATAGACGCCTGACAGTGAGCAATCTGCTCTCAAAAAAGGCGTTGATATGCTGGCAGATTGCAGGTCATCACAGCAGACAAATGGGGTAAACACCAGGGGATCGATAAGCAGCAAAAACTGCCTCACCGAGAAACAGATATCCTCTGCTTGAATCCGGCGTTACGGAGGGACAAGGAACGCAGCCTCCCTCTAGTCCGCCATCTTAGATCTCTCAGAAATATTGTTTTAAAAAACAAAACAAAACAAAAATTTTGAGACAGGGTCTTGCTAAGTTGCTAAGCCTCGTTTTGAACTTGCAATCCTACTGCCTGGTCTCCTGAGTTCCTGGGGAGAGCACTTCCTTAATATAAGGATCAAATCTTCATGCTTTTAATGAGCTTTATCAGTCACATCTAACTTGTATATTTTTCTCTAGTCTATTTGAGATAGGGTCCTCTTCCATTTTGTTGCACAAGACTGTTGGATATATTAAAATATATCTATCTCATAGTGGAAAGTACATTTTGTTCTTATTTAATAATCATAAATGTATCATACATTGAAATAAAAGTGTAAGACATTTAGTTCTTTAACACCTCTACAGTTGAAAACTGTGAATAGTGGTATTAAAGACTTATTGATCTGGGGGAGGAGTGTAGCTTAGTGGTAGAGCATGTAGTTGGTATGTGCAAGGTCCGGGGTTTGAACCCTAGCAGTCCCTTCCCTAACATCCCCTAAAAGAATCATTTATCTATTTTCTAAGATTTATTAAAGAATATTTCATGTGAACAAGTATGTTACTTGTCTTATACCATGCTTATGGTTTGGTATTTTGACTCTATTTCTGGGATCTCGATTCAGATTTTTTTTTCCTGTACTGGGACTGAACCCATACATTCGAGGCAAAGACTCAAACCACTGAGTTACATTTTCTGCCTTTAAAAGAATTATTTTGAGACAGAGTCTTGCTAAGTTACCCAGACTGGCCTTGAACTTACCATCCTCCCACCTTGGCCTACCCTGTAGCTGGGATTACAGGAGAGTATCATCACACCTGGCATCAATTTTATTTTATTTTTTGCTGTGCTGGGCATGGAACCCAGGGTCTGAAGCATACTAGCAAATGCTCTACCACTAAGCCACAATCCTAGCCCCTTGATTAAATTTCATTTGTCATTTTTTCCCCTAATTTTTGCTCCATCCCAGATTTCATAGTGATGATTACATCTATTTAAGTGGTCATTTAAATTTTTGCTAGTCTGTTCATTTATTAAAATTCTCAGCAGTTTTTTTCTGAAATATCTTATAGTATTTTGTTATCTCTTGCCATTTGTACCTGAACTTTGGGTGAATGCTGTTCTTGTTTATCTGTATGTTTTAATTTTTTTACATTAAGCATGCAGGAAAAAAATGCTTTTGAAAGCAAGAATATGATATAAAAACTGTAATAAGATAATAAATAAGAGGGCAATATGATCGTAACTTTATAACTAAGGGTTAATTAAAGTAGGCAGAGAAGTGTGGGTCATTGTCTCATTGGTTTGTATACATGAATTCCAAACTCTTCTGTAGATTAAGGACTGGAACTTTTTACTCTTCTTAGCTATAACTCTGAAAGAATGACATCAAGACTTATATCACCAGGAATAATCTTGTTAAATTTTGATAAATAAATAATGATGTCATCCTGGTTTTTTCTTTCATTTTGTTATCCTAATAACAACTGTCATAATTATTAGTGTTATTTTAAATAAAGCAAGCAATTGGGATTCCTATTTGATTTCTATAATTAGCTTGACAAGACTTGACTTTGCTTCTAGACATGATGGAATAATAGGACTGAACTTACCCTCTAGCCTTGACAGCCAAAACTCTGAACAAAATATATAACAACCATTTTTGGAATCTTGGTGGCAGACATTGTAGATTGTAATCCCTGAAAAAAGGGAAATGAGGGGAGTTCTACAACTTATCGGTGTATTGCCTGGATGGACTAAAACAGTTTCTATAACCATACTCCATATGTTCAAAAAAGTAGAAGAAAACAAGAGAGAAATGAAAGATGCAAAATGGACCCAAATGGTCCATATAAAATGAAAAATATAGTGGGTTAAGATTAGACAGTACAGAAGAAAAACCTTGTTAAACCTCAAGTCTTAACAACAGAAACTATTTAAAATGAGGTCAAAAGATAAAAAAAAAATGCTGAAAATAAATGAATAGAACTGTGGTACAATATGAGCAGCCAGTGTAATTGAAGTTCTAGATGGAGAGGAAAAGAGAGGTAAAGGGAAAAAACAAAAAATTTTTGAGGAGATAATGGCAAAGTTTTTTCTAAATTTGATGAAAAGTATAAACTTGTGGCACAGAATACAACCTACTGGGGGTACAATGAGCCTCAGGCTGAACACACATTAAAAAAAAACCCTGCACTATGGCACATCATTATAAAATTGCTGAAAAACAGTGATAAACAGAAAAACTTAAAAGCAGCCTGAGGGGGAAAAAAAAGAACTATTTTGTATAGAGAAACAAAAAAAGATTGAAAATAAACTTCTCATCAGAATTTATGCAGAATTTGATATCTGTGTGAGCTACTTATCAATTCTCTATTAATCTTTCTGTGGTATAAAATATAAGTAATCAGTCTCAAAAGAGATAATTGTTATTTGTGATCTTTCTATTTTTTTATTAAATTCAGTTTGTAATTTGTGATTTTTGATGCCATGAAATTAGATATTGATTTCTATAGTTTTACATTCTTTTTATTTGCTTTAAATATTATATTATTATTTCCTTACATATTTTATTTATTTTTTTTAGTTTTAATTTTTAAAAATAATTGTAAACTCAGGTTATACACTTTGACTTTTCTGTTTTTTTTTTCTTCTGAAGTCAATATAAGCATTCATGGTCTTATCTTTTTTTCTTATACTACTTTCATTTATTCATGTAATATTTCAGCAAATATTTATTCGATATCTACCGTAGGTCAAGCACTGGAACTTAGTACCAAATTCAGTTTTTGGCACGTGTCTGTAATCAGACGCAGCTATTCGGGAGACTGAGGTGGGAGGATCTCAAGTTCTAGGCCAGCTAGGAGACAGTGAAACTGTTTCAAAATAAAAAATAAAAAGGCATGGGAATGTAGTTCAATGTAGAGTATCCCTGGGTTCCATTTCCAGATCTGAGAAAAAAATAAAATCCAGTATTTGATTAATGAATTCCTATTCATATATACCAACATATCACTTGAGTCATGATACAAATTGTATTTCTTACTGTGTTTTGTTATCAGAAATATTTTGAAAGCATTTTTCAACCTCTGTAGGGGCTTAACACAGAGCAGACTCCAGAACTCCCCAGGCTTCCCTAGAAATCTAGTAGTGTTGTCATTGGCTGGCTGTCCTCTAGGCTTTCTCACACCCTGAAGGCCTTATTATCATCTTAAGAAAGATTTGATTCTGAGCTCCAGAAACTCACTCAAACTTGCTTGGAAGGACAAAAGAATCCAAGGTTGTTTCACAGAACTCAAGAGCTAGAGTCAGTCTCAGTGAAGTGATAGAAACAGGTGCTGGAGAGTCACCAGGAACCTAGCCATCTCTCCCTCCTTTATTTCTCTTTATGAGGTTCCGTGTTTTTTTTTTTTTTTTTTGCCTTCTCCTATACATCCTAAGTATCCAAAAAGTACATGAAAGATGGTTTTCAGGTCCAATTTCCACTAGAAGCAATCCTTGAACCAATCAAGTGTAACCAAGAGAATGAAGTCAACAAGAAGTTTGTGGAAATTACTCCCTTGGAAAGAGGCAGTTCTGAAGAGAACCACCAGGAGAGTCTCTTACAATGTTACAATGTTCATTGTGGGGACTCTTACTAAGGAAAAGACCATCACAATAGAATTTAATAACGAATACCTGGCTTATTCTAAGCAGGAATTTGAAGTATTTAGGCTGGATGTAGTGGTGTACACCAGTAATCTTTGCACCTCTGGAGGCTGAGGAAGGAGGATCAAAAGTTCAAGGCTGGTTTCAGCAATTTAGGGAGACCCCGTCTCAAAATAAAAGATAAAAGGGACTGAAATGTAGTTCAGTGGCAGAGCACCTCTGGGGTAAAAAACAAAACAAAAACAAAAACAAAAAAACAAAAACAAAACAAAAAAACCCAGAATTCAAGATAGCTAAATCTTGAAGTACGAAGTATGCATGCTTAGATGCAGACTTTAGAATTCTGTACGTGGAAGAAAAATACATTTAGTATTAAAATGCTTTAAAACAAAATCATTAACAATTTCTATCACAAGTCAGTAGTTTGGATTACTGTGTTAAATGGACAATCTCATTCTCAATGTTTCCAGGCAAAGTGTGGAGACTTTAAAAAGTGACAGTTTTTTTTTTTTTTTAACTTATACTTTGTATTTTAGCCAAAACGACTAGTAAGAAAATGCGGTAAAGCCAGAAGTAGTAAATCGATTTGAATTTAACCAACAGAGAGAGCCGGTTTTAGATATTTAGAATATTTTGGTCATTGTAATGTTTTGGTTAATGAATTGTTGAAATTTCATAAGGAAATGAAACTCAGTTGTCTGGCTTTTACCAGGTGTTTCTATATGACTGTAGTTAATTGCAGCTCATAGCATGGGTGTTAAACATGTTAGGCTAAATAACTTCTTGTGTTACTGCTAAATGAAGAGGGGAAGTGAAATGCGGAACAAATCATTGCCTTGGTCAGGAAGCAATAGAAAGGCAAATCAACGTTGTTCTTGATTTGATCTTTTGCATTGTTATATTTTTACTGGAAATACTTTATAGCAATGCTCTTTTGGATCGCCATTAGTTGTTCAGTACATACTTGTCTGGTGTAGCTCAAGCCCCAGCTGAGGCTGAATGTTTCTGTTCCCCTGGGGAAAGGCCCTTAAGGTAATTTGCATATGACTTCAGGTGGCTGGGAGAGGGAGAGAGGCGCTTGTTGTCTTGAGGGAGAGGGATTTTTCTACCCGACAGACAGACGCATTTTGCACAATTGTAATTGGGAGGTAGAAAGTTAGGAGGACAGGTAAGTAATAGATGATTTTCCTTAGCTGAGCAACCCTGGGTGAAGTGGGGCTTGAGGGGTAGGTGCTTGGCAGATAAGCTAGTAACTGCAGGGTAGTTTCTTGGGAGGCCCTGTTTCTTTATGAGAAGAAATAAAAATTTTAAGATCGGGGCTTCCTTGGGAAGAACCTCAAAAGAATAAAAAGCTGAGCCTTTGTAATAGTGGTCCACTTTATACTTTGGATATAACTCTTGCTGCTCTGCCACTGCAACATTTTTTTTTTGGTACCAGGGATTGAACCCAGTGGTGCTTAACACTGAACCGCATCCCCAGCCCTATTTAATATTTTATTGAGAGACACGGTCTCATTGAGTTCCTTAGGCCTCGCTAAATTGCTGAGGCTGGCTTTGAACTCAAGATGATCCTCCTGCCTCAGCCTCCCGGGCTGCTGGGAATGGCCATTTTTTTCTCTTCCTCTCTCCCTTGCTTCCCTAATCTTTCCCTTCCCTAATCCTGGGGAGACAGGATTATCTTCCCCATCCTAGGTAGAGTTATTTGTCCTTGAGCACATACCCACCACTGGAAGGAAGTCATTCAGACTTTGGGGATGGCACCAGAAGATCTAAGAAATGATTGTCAAATTAACAACTCCAGATAGAGAACACGTGGAATATAGCCTTTGAAGTCTTTGAATCACCTCTTTAAAAGCCCTCTGTTCACCTGATGGGTAGAATCACTGCCTCTGGGACAGGAGTCCCCTGTATAAAGCTTCCTTTTTCTTTTTCTCAAAGCCATGTCCTCATTACTGGATTGGCATCCGGGACAAGGACCCAGCTTTCAGTAACACCTTCATTTCTATCCATCTCCTTTATTACCTTAAATTCTGGATCAGATTCCTGCTCATAGGCAGGTTAATCTGTCAAGGAGTGTTCATCTAAAACTGATAATCTGCCCCATTCAAGACTGAGAACACCAAGATAAGAGTAACTAAGGTATTTTCAAGATTTACAGGGACATTGCCAGCTTTTACAAAGAACCCCCTGGAGCAGTGCCCAGAAGTTTCCAGTCATCTTCCTGCACCTTCCAGGGCCAGTGGAGCCATGCAGGCACATCATGGCACAATGAGACTGCACCCTCTAAGCAGGAGCAATTGTCTCCTGGGAACCGAATGGTCCCCTTCCAGGATGGCGGGTCTGATGGGTAAACCTCCTGAGCGGCAGATGGAGATTGTCTCCTCAAGTGACAAAGACTTCTCCAGAGCCTCACAGAGCCAGGACTGAAATAATCGTCACCTGCAGTTTGACCAAGACTCTTTAATTATGCACACCTCTCATTCCCTGCCCAGTTCTGCCTCTGTTTAAATCTACACCTCATGTCAGTGCCCCGAAGGCGAGACTGAGATGCTCGCTCTCACTCGCTTTCCCAGCACAGTGATCACGATTAAGTCTGTCCCTCATTTTCACCATTACTTTTTCCATTTGGTCTTTGGGGCAAGTGGCTGGATGTGAGATGTTGGGATACTCAGAGGTGGGCCTCAGGGCTAGGACCCTGGTGATAAGACCAGCCCTTCATGGATCAGCTACTGCTTCTTCAGGCAAAGAAAGAGTTCAGAGATGAGCTGGAGGGACTCCGCCAACAGATCATGAGGGAGGCAACATGCGAGCAGTTGCGATCAGACAGTGGAAACAATAGTGTGAGAACTGGCAGCTCCTCCTTGCAGGGGCAGCAGCGAGATTGGTGGGGAAGATGCCAGAAGCCCTTTGTACTTTAAATGAGGTGGCAAGAGGATGCTTGTTCCTGCAGCTGTGCAGCCCTTCCTCCTTCCTTCCTCCCCACCCCTTCTTTGGACTTTTCTTTTTTGATTCTGGGGATTGAACCCAGGACTTAGGGCATACAAAGCAAATGCTTTACCACTGAGCTACATCCCAGCCCTCATCTGCTCCTTCCTATTGGATCATTTCCATCTCCTTACAAACTGACTACTATATCTGTCATATTTAAAAAGGGGTTCACTAGATCTCTTTCTATTTTTAAAAATTTTTTTTTAGTTATCGATGGACCTTTATTTTACTTATTTATATGTGGTGCTGAGAATCGAACCCAGGGCCTCACACGTGCTGGGCAAGAGCCATAACCCCAGCCCCCTAGATCTCTTATCTTTATCCAGCTATCAGACCATATCTTTTCCAGAAAAACAACTTGGGGGAGTTACCTACCTTCTGTCCCCAATTCTTCATCTCCCTTCCCTTATTTTTTAGGATACTTTCCCCCCCTTGTTTCTGTTTCTTTTCTTTTGCATTAAATAACAGAAAACTCTGAATCAACTGTGTAAAATAAAATGGGAATGAGGATTGATTGACTCAAATGACAAGAACTCCACAGGTAGAGCAGACTCCAGCTGTGGGCTCTGGCTCTGCTGGTGGCATTATCTTTGTAGCCTCCTCTTTGGCTGTATCCCCAGGCTCATGTCACGATGGCTTCCACAGAACTAGGTGACCCATGCAGAAATGACAATAACTATTGAAATGAGAGGAGCTGTTTTCTCTTTGTGTATCTTTTTAAGAAAAAGAGATACCTGTATATGAATCCTTCAACTGATCTTCTCACATCTCATTGGACAGGATTAGACCACAAGTAGGCTAGGGGTGTAGCTCAATGGTACAACACTTGCCTAGCATGTATGAGACCCTGGGTTCAATCCCCAGCATTGCAACAAAACAAAACAAAACAAAACAAAACAACAACAACAAAAAAACCCAACAACAGACTCGTATCATATACCCATTCCTAAACTAATCATTGTAGAAGGAAAGTGGATCATAGTGATTGACTTGAACCAATCAGAATTTCCACTTGAGTTGGTGGCAGAGGTTCTGTTTGCAAAGAAGAAGGGGGGAACAGAAATATTCAGCATTTCAATTTAACTTTTGTTTCCAACACCACACTGAAATGAAACTAGAGGCACCAAATCTAATGGGCTTTGTCTTCACCATGCTCTTCCATTTAGCAATATTTGACAGCCTAGCACCTGTATCTCTTCCCATGACATATTCTCCTGGTTTTACTTTTCCCTCTGGTTACTGTTTCTCAATTTTCTGGGTTGGGTGCACAGAACTGTTGTCTATTTATTTATACAGTACTGGAGATTGAACCCAGAACCTCACACAGGCTGGTCAAGTGCTCTACCACAAAGCTACAGCCCCAGCCTGGGTTGCAGGATTTTAAACCAAGAATCATCCTATTTTGTCCTGAACTTTGTCTTCCCAGCACAATTGGAGCAAAAGATGTTCATCTTTCAGAATAAGGAGGGAGACTATTAGAACTTGGAAAAAAGAAGTGACCAGGAAGGAGTTTTATCTCTTTTAGTTAATTAACTATCTCCACCTTATCAAAGAATTTAGAGATCAAAGTGCATGAGAAATTGGGGGTGGGGGGGATTGTATATAAGCTTTTCCCCACAGTAGGGAAACAGTGTGGGATGCTTGTGCCTCCTTGCCAGCTTAGGGAAGCCGGTTTTGCTGGGGCTCATTGGAGAGCAAAGCATAGTGAACTGTAAGTGGGGTTGGCTGGCTGCTTTCATGGCAGGGGGAGGTTTTGGTGCTATATTGGATGTTCTTCCACACTTTTGGCAAATGAATTTTGAGTGCTTCCAGGACCTAAAATATATAGGGGGAGTAGTTATGTGAGTCTCTTAGGTCCTACCCAAGAGGTCTTGAAGAACAACACCTAAACAAACCACAAAAATGCTGGAGATTTACTCTTAGTTTCCAGAATTGTGAAGGAGGAATTACGAGTGACCAGGGAGGAGCATTTATTTCCAGTAAGTGAGCTGCCCCTGCAAGAATTTCTAAGATGGTGGAGTCTGAAGAAATCATCATATTGTCTCATGAGAGAAAGAATAAGCTCTAGACATCTGTCAAGCCCAGGGAGCTCTGATTAGTTCACAATAAGACTAGCCAAATCAGATCTTTCCTGTCCCACACCTTTTTCTCCTTCATCCTGGGCTTCCATGCCAGAGGAACCTATGGAATTGGGAAAGGGAACTTCATGTTTCAGGTGAAATAGAGAAGAGCCAACTGCCATTAGAGGCAGCCCCAGACTAGGGGAGGGAAGAGCCTCAACTCTCCATGGATTTGGAAGATTTTGGATCATTCCTAATACTGAAATGAGGCTCTTTGTGCCTGTGTCTGATCAGCAGTGAACAGTGATTTTTTGTTATTTAAGAATGTTCATAAAACTCATAAACTTGCCTTCAGTTTTACTCAAGGCACAAGAAACAACCAGTTTCAGCATGGAACAGTTTGAACAGTCATTGAGAGAAAAGAATAAGGTGGTTTTGTGATTATACCACGTGCATCTTCTTGCTCAATGTATCATTAAGGCTGGCTTTTCCTTCTTCTAGCCAACCTCTAAATAAAGTAGTGCCCCAAGGCCTCACCTGAGAATTCTCCCCTTCTTTGTCTGAACTCTCTTGATATGGTATTTTTTTTTCCACCTTATGCCTTCCCCGCCTTACATGTTCCAAATGTGTACTGTCAGCCCAACAGTTTTCTCTGAGCCTCAGAATCACAAAGCCAGTTGCTACTGGCAACTCCATTTGGATGGCCAATTGGGCATCTTGACACGCCCCTAGTTTTCCTGCCCCACCTACACCATCTGCTTTTCATCTAGTGCTTTCCTATAATAATACAGAGCACCGCCTTCCAACCAGTTGTTTAAACCCCAAAGCTAGGGTTGTTCTGGATTTTCCTTTGCTTCCTCTCCTGCATCCAGCTCTGAACCACGTCTTGTCGGCTCTACCTGAAGAACATATCCTGAGTTCATCTGCTTCTCTCTATCTCTACTGCCACCTCCTACTCTAAGGCATCACAGTATTTTGCCCGGGCAACTGCCAAATCCTCTATCTGATCTCCTTTCTTCCATGCTTGCCTGTTTAATCTTTTTTCTACATCACCGGAATGATTTTTTAAACACTTATATCTGATGGCACTGCCCTACTTAAGTCCTCTATTATTTCCCGTTTCATATAGAAGAAAACTCAAGTTCCTAACCCTGGCCTCCGGTGGCCTTTCTCATCCAGCCCCTGTCTTTCTCTTTAAGCTTATCATTCATGCTCACTATTCTGCAGTCAGTCTCCCTTCAACACCTGTCTCTTGCCTACCTCAGGGTCTTTGTATTTTCTGTTCTCTATGCCTGGATGTTCTTACAAGGCTTGATTCTCCTCAATCTTCAGTTCTTTGCTCAAATTATCTCCATGGGGAGGCTTTTCCTGAGCACACCTTCTTAAGCAGCCCCTTCCTCCATCCTCCCTTACTCTCTATTCTTTTATTCGTTTATTCACAGCACTTGCCCCAAATTGAAATTAACTATTACTTTTTTAATTAATTTATTTTCTATCCTTTTTGCCACAATCTAAATTTCCTAGAGACATGGACTTCTCCATCTCATTTACTGAATTATTCCTGGCACCTAGAATTATAACTGGAGGATAGTAGGTGCTCAATAATACTAAGGGAATAAATGAAGAAAGGGCAGCATTCCCTAAGGAACAGGTGATCTCTGTAGGAATCCTGGAGCCCTGAGTTAGAAGAGCTCAGAGTAAAAGCACAGGGCTTTACAGCTCGTTCAGAGGGGAGGATATGACATCAAGGTGAGATTTCCTTCAAATAAGGGAGCCTCTCCCCCTACTAGTGTGTTATCTGGGAAGAAAACAAAACCTTCAGGGCCAGGGGAAGCCAGGTGCTAACAGAGCTTAGCATTGTCTTCTCTGCAGTCAAGAAATAAGAGGAGAAGGAAATTACTCCAGGCTTGGGTGTCCCTTGCCCAAGAAAATCCTGTGAGAATGGCAAGAAGGGCAATATGTCAAGCACTCTACCCTTCAATGGGCAGAGCAAGGGACAACCTCTTAAGTGCAGGGGGCCTAGGTGGAGACTTCCCTCCTCAGGGTCAGAGCACTGGCCTATCCTGGAGCTTTCAAGACCTCCCAGGATTGAAAATATCTAGTGTACACTCAACTAATAAAGGATCCAAGGCACTGGATCCTTTGGATGAGGCACTGCGGGTCACAGAAGTGATGAGAAATTCTTTCTCTATTGGGATTGAACCCAGGAGCACTTAACCATCGAGTCATATCCCCGGCCCGTTTTTGTATTTTATTTAGAGACTTGGTCTCACTGAGTTGCTTAGGGTGTCGCTAATCACTAAATTGCTGAGGCTGACTTTGAACTCAGAATCCTCCTGCCTCAGCCTCTGGAACTGCTGGGATTACAGGCACGCACCACTATGCCCAGCCCAGGGGTGAGAAATTCTGGGACACCATCCTATGTTTATAACTTCCATTCCTTCCTCTACCACCAGCGTCAAATAGCAAATCACCATAGATGACAATGGCTTTGGTTAGCATGGGATGGTGGAAAACACATGGGCTTTGGGGTCAGAGACATCTGGGTTCAAACTCTGTCTCTGTCACTTACTGACTTAATGAACTCGGGCAAGATGCTTAACCTTTCTGAACCTTAATCTCCATTTATGAAATAATTACCTTTGCACAGTGGTGTGGGTTCAAGGTTTTGACACACAGAAGGGACTTAACAAATGATGGTCTGATCATTACGAAGGTAGTTTTTGGCTTGTAGCTCAATGTGCTAAAACACTTCATTGACATAGTAAAATGAAAAGCCTATCTTACCCTTCTCCTCTCATCTCTATAAACCCTGGAGGATCTGAGCCTTTTAGAGAAATCCAATGCTTTAAAGCAAGAAGTTTATTTCAAATGAAATTGGGTCAGGGTTGATATCCAACATGCCAATTTGGATTGAGTTTTGCTACTCATAACAGTCAGATTCCTGACTAATACATCACATAGCATAATTCTTGGTATATTGTGGGGGTTCTCCTGCCTTGTCCTGCCGGGATGAGGGAAAGAGTTTCTGTCAGAGGATGGTGACAGCTATCAATTAATTACCTAGAAATATATCTAATCAAATAAACACAAGAGCCAATAATCTTTTCAAATGGAAGGGGGGTGTAGCAGACTGGGCCATGTCAGATCTGGCCTCCAACAAGATGGAAAAGCCCACCTTCACCTTTATTTATAGTTGTACAGGTAAAGGGGCCTGGACCGGGAGGGGCTTCTTCTGTGAGGAACAGGATGGAGTGGAGTTAGGGAAGCCATTTGCTTAGAGAATTAGCATTTCCTCAGATGGTGAGCCAACTCTATAGAGGACCACCTCCCCCCAGCTATCTGAAACAATCTCTCATGACTGCGAGTTCTTGGGAGTCAGACTTCTGTATCCCATGGCTCAGCCCAGACTGATTCTGCTACACATGGATGGCTTCCCACAGTACATGACAGCACCTGTCTGACAAATGATTACTGTTATTATTGCTAATCTTATTCTGGGTACCAGCTCATGAACATCATGCCTCTAGCCATGTTGGGCATTCCTGAAACTCAGCAGAAAGTGTGATTCTCAGACACAGTTGGATAAATCAAACTGTCCTCAAACTAGGTTGTTGCCTCTGCTTCTATCCATAGAATATTTCCCTCTCTTATTCATTCATCCATTCAATATGTCACTAACTAAGAGAAAATGTTTCCGGTTAGTTTAGTCATCTAATAACAAGAGACACAGGGATTCTTCAGCTTCCCTGAAGGAGCCTCTGGTAGAAGGGATTTGGGAATGAGCGAGTGGATCTGGTGGTGCTGCTCTGTAAAGAAAGACTTGTTATAACCCCACAATAAGCGTTTTCTCACCTTTGGACGATGGTTAAATGGGTCACTCCTGCCTGATGGCAACTAATGATTATTTTAAAGCCCTGTGCTGGTTCCTGTCTTGTCTGACCCTAACTGCCTCTCACATCAGGCTCCTGGCCCTCTTTGTGCTTTGCCTGACTTTAATTATCCCGTAGCAGCTGCTGCCTCCTTTTCTGGTGTGGCCCTAACCTGGGGCTGGCTTCCAGCTGGCTTTGTGAGAACAGGAACCCAAAGGGCTGGAAAATAGTTTTTGCATGTCTTTGCAGAGGGGCATTTTCCCTGCTGGCATGGTCTCTTTGACTTGCAGAGAGAGTCTCTTTTCTGTAATCCTTGCCATTAGCTGAAGACTTTTGTGCTATTTGAGCTTGCCATAGCCAGAGATAACTGGAGAAGCAGTGCATATCACTTAAGGAATGTGTCCTTGGATGTGGGTCACTTCCATCAGGCAGGAAACCAAAACAACACCCATTCTGCCTCTCCTGAGAATCAGAGTCATGATATTACAAATTTCATGGAGAGGCTAAGCAGCTGCATTAATATGCCAGGAAAATCCCCCAGCAAAGACATGGGGACAGGGACTGGCCTGGATCAGGGCTATAACATTGATCAGTTCTTGATCCACAGGGATGAAGCCTTCTTAGGGTCAGCAACCTTGGGGTTATAGTAACCCTGGGAGTTGTTTTGAGATTTTAAAGGGGCAGGACAAGGGAGCCACACAGGAGTAAGTGCTTTTGGACTGGACTGTGGATTTCTGGTGGCCTGAAGCTGTTCTCAGGACGGATAATTCTATTTAAGAGGGGGATTCAGGGCAGGAGGATCGCAGCCAGCGAGGGGAGAGGCTGTTTTCCTGAAGCAACCTGAGGCCATGTGGCCAGGGTGGAGAACCAAAATCATTCCCAAAACAAGCAGTGTAAGCAGAATGGAATAAACTGTGAGAAATAGGCCAAGGAGTCTGGTTCAAAATGAAGACTGTGAACAGAAAATTTGTGAAGGAGTTTCTTTTTCCCCATGGGGTTCTGTGATTTTGGGGTGGGTATAAAGGCTAAAAGTAGCTGTACCGGGTGCATAGATGGAAGATTAGTAGCACAGATAGAACCTGGTAGCAGGGACTCCCTCAATTTCTTGGGGCTATACAAGTGTGAGCTGATCCCATACTGATATAGTTAGTTGCGTTTCCCCAAATGCAAATGTTTGGATTATATGGATCTATGGGATTTTTTTCATTTCGTTTGTGATAATGAAATTGGACTGTTCACATGAATGCACCTATGAAATCTGCAAGCCTACAGACAACCTCCCCACATTTTGGGTGCTCCTTCTCAAGTCTGAAATGGAAGCATGGTGTCTTGCACATGCTGAGCTCTGATTTGTCACAAGATGTAGACTTGCTAGTTTGGAGGCAATCTCTGTCCCCTCTATCAACACCAGCCATGGTTCTTGTAATCTCTAGCTCCACAAATCAGGTGGCAGTTGTTTCTTTAAACGTCTTCCATCTTTTCTCCAAAGCTGCTCTATTAAGTCCCCCCCAAAAAAAAAAAAATTTTTTTTTTTTTTGGTCATACCATCTAATCATTTTGTTCTCTTCCAGCAGAAAAGGAAACCTCTGATAATTTTAAATGTTTATTTAAATGAGATACTTATTTAAAAAACAGGCAAGTCAGAGAGAGCTGTGAAAAACTTGAGAAAGATAATAAAATTTTGAGGAACATCTAATCACTGGCTAGATCTGAAAAATAATAATGTAACAGAAATAAAGAATCTGGCAGGAAAGAGGTCTGGGCTCCCGTCCCATTTGAGTCTCCATTTAACAACATGACCTCTGAAGTCACTCAGCCTCTCATGTCCTCATCTGTCAAACAGGGAGTAACTAGATCAGCGCTTCTCAAATTGTAACATCACACAGATTACACGGGATCTTGTTAAAATGCAGTTTCTTCTTCAGTAGCTCTGGGTTGGGACCTGAGAGTCTGCATCCCCCATGATGCTGTTGCTTCTTGTCAGACCTGAGTAGCAAGGTCTTAGAGGACCTTCAGCTAGTCCTCAACCCTGTATACAAATAAGAATCCCCTTGGGAGTTTACAAAGTACTCATACAGAATGCAGATGCCCAGGCTATACCTCCAGAGAGAAGGATACAACAGGTCTGGGAAGGAGTCCAGGCATCAGTCTTCCTACAAAAGCTCTTCTGTGATTTTAATGTGTAGTCAGGGTGAGCATTGCTAGGATGAGCTCTAGGAGTCTATGGAAGATGTATACACACAAACATGCTTATATATATATGCATATACATACACATCTGTTTATAAGTGTATTTATATATGTACACAAATACACACACAGAGGAAAAAGCACTCCTTTTAATTTTTTCAGAGATTTTAGCAAATTAGAATCTTCCTTTTTTCTGCTTCTGATGTGGAAGGAGAGAGAACAGGGTAAGTGGCATGAGCCTGGACAAGGCAGTGCTCCTGAGACAGGCTGTTTAACACAGAGCTTGTCGACAAAATGGGGTCTGTCAGACCTCAGGCTGTGCTAAGTAGCTAGCACTCTAAACCAGTCAGGCCAAAGCACCTGGCAGTTTGTAACCTAGGGACTTTGAGTTTGGAAAAGCTGAGTGCAGTAACCATCAGTCAGGCACTTACAATAAAAGCGGGGAGAAAGTTTTCCACTATTTATTTAAGCCGAAGAAAGAGGTTCTTGTGTCTGATTTCCATTGCCCCATTCATCAGAAAAGCAGAAGAAAGAGAAAATGGCTCTTTGAAACAGCTGCTGTCTGCAAGAAGGGTGAATGTTGTTAAAGAAAACCAAGAAGTCAAGACCTCTGCTGAAGGTGAAAATGACCCATTTGTTCCTGGTAACCTGGGCCAAGGTGGGGTGGTGAGATGCTGTTCTGGACATCCAAAGAGACTTGGAGAACAGGTTGCGTATGTGAATGTCTGAGCTGGTATAGGGCAACATGATGCTAGTTGTGACCCCAGTGTCTTCCAGGGGTTACAAGTGGAAGGGAAGGTGCTACAGACCAGGGCCAAGATGAAGGAACAGGGCTGGGGAGATAGCTCAGTTGGTAGAGTGCTTGCCTCACAAGCACAAGGCCCTGAGTTCGATCCCCAGTACCACAAAAAAAAAAAAAAAAAAAAAAAAAAAAAAAAGGAACAGATGCAGGGGGCTGAATGGCAAGCCCAATTTAGGGGAGGTTGGGAATCAGAGCCAAAGAAGTTGTGGGTACAGTGTTTCCTGTTCTACTCCCTTTGCAGAAATTTCCGGGAGAGCCCTGGACTTTCCATAGGATGTGGAATTGAGCTTGTAACCTGTCGTATCTAGGTCTTCAAGGGTCAAGGTTACCCTGACTGACAAAAGATGAGATGGAGGAAATTATCAAGATTATGTATTTTCTTTTTCTAATGCTCTAAGTCATTTTACTGGTTTACAGGCATTTGGAAACAGTTGAACCCTGCGAGTGTAGAGCATTAATATAATGCGCAAAGACAGTAGAATGAATCAGACATCACTTTTCTACATTCAAATAGGCATACACAACCAGTGTAACGCCACATCATGTACAACCACAAGAATGGCAAGTTTTTTTTTTATTATATTATATTTTATTTTATTTTACTTTTACAGACCGCATTTTGATTCATTTTACACAAATGGGGTACAACTTTTAATTTCTGTGGTTGTACACCATGTAGACTCACACCATTTGTGTAATCATACATGTACGTAGGGTAATGATGTCTGTCTCAGTCCACTATCTTTCCTTCCCCTACCTCCTTCCGTCCCATTTCCCTCTACATAATCCAAAGTGCCTCCATTCTTCTCTTACCTCCCCCTGCCACACAAGGATGGGAAGTTATACTCCATGTATGTAAGATATCTCAAAAAACATTCTACTGTCAGGTATAATTAAAAAGATCAAATTAAAAAATGTATAATACGTGGCTAGGATGAGGGTATTTGTTGACTTGGTTCTTGAAAAGAACAAAACAAAACAAAATGACTTATGGGGAACTTCAATTTTGTGAGACTTAAAGTCCCTTGGACTGCATTTCCTTAGTGATAACTTTGGCAGGCTATCGGAACACTGACCTTGATACTTGTCCAGGGAGGCACAGGGCCTCAGTCCCACATGGCACAACTGGAGACTATGCTCATTTTCCATTTCTGAATTGCTCAGAGCTTGGTGAAGTCACAGGTTTTCAAGAGTTACAGAGTTATTTGGAGGAAATAAGTTGCAATCATGGAAGAAATTTGATGAGTTTGAGTCATATTTTAAGTTCCTGTGGCTGCTGTTGGAATTTTAGAATTTCCATATAGTTTAGTAATGTCCCAGGAAAATTGGTTTTGCTATTTATGAGTGCTAATTTAAAACATCTGTAATGTCAATGCGCCGACAAATTTTGTACCCAGCGTGTGGAGTAGGGAGTTGGCAGCAGGGCCTCAGTATGGAACTATGCTGAGGGGACACGTTGGATCAAAATCCTACCTAAACTCTACTCACCAAACTGTGCACCTCAGGTGGTACTGCATCTGCTGGGGAGGAAGTGATGTCCTTTTCCTTGTCTGCCCAGAGGAGCATTGTTCCTAGATTCACACAGGTGTCAGGTAAGCAGGCAAATGAAAGACCTCAGCAAAAGATGTAACATGAGGTGGGCATCATTGTCCCCCTTTTGAGATGCTGGTCAGGGTGGAAAGCTCCTATGTGGGTGCCTGAATAAGACAAGAGACACTTGGAAGTCCCTTATTCCAGATCCCTTTGGACTAATCAGTTCTCAGTAGCCCCAGACTTGTTATTTAACTTTGGATGACAAATTTACAGATGTTTCTGAATTGGCTTGGGCTTGTCTTATAAATCTATTACACTTTCAAAGATTGAAGCATATTATGCCCAGGAAGTAGGTTCAGGATCTCGGGTTTGGGAAGTGAGTAGGTGTCAGTGAACATTAGATCATAACATCAATGAGGGCCCGGGCCTGGGTCTCTCGTGTTCAGTGCTATATATCCTGCCTTTAGCATGGTGCCTTCCAGAAACATGCATTCAATGAATATCTTTTAAATTGAAATATATGTGGATGAGGCTCCATGGAGGTAGATAAGAGAAAAGAAGAGGCAAACTTCATACAGTGACTGAACAGGGAGAAAGTCATTTATTTGGGGCTGGCTATTATTTCAGTAGTGGAACTAAGAATCAATAAGAGTTTATAAAATTGCATGTTTATCTGTGTGTAAGTATAAAAGTGATTTTATTGATTATAGAGTGTCTTTACAAATGTCCAAGACACAGTTTCTGCATAGGTGTAGTAGGGAAATGGTTACTTGAGCAGATATTTCCAATAAGGAATGTCAAGTGCCATGACAGAGAAGCTCAGAGATCTTTGGGGCAAATGAGAGGCAAACCTAACCCAGCCTAAAGGGGGTGAGGGATGTGTGCTTCCTGGAGGAAGCGGTCTTCTTAAATCTCTCTCAACAGATACACTTCCTTTGTGGGTGGGCTCTAGCTTTCTGATTCTCTCAGCTTTCACTCAAGCTCCTCTCCAGGGCTCAACACCCCTGCCTCCATGGAAAGCAGTTCCACACCTGAAAGAACTTCACCTCCCCCAAAAGCTGCCGCTGTCTCACTGCAGTCACAAGAGAACAGTGTCCACATCCCAATGCAGGTCAAAATTCACTCAAAAGAGCCTTGCGCGTAGAACTGTCTTACTTAAAAATAACCACTTACCAGAATGTTCTCATTATAATGCTTTCTGATTCTAAACCTGCTAGATTGTCGGATTTGGAAATCCGATTTCATGTCGTGGAGCTTAGAATTTTCCTTTGAAGAATAAAATTTCCAAGAATAAATTTATTGTTATTTTTATTTTTATTTTTTTACTATAACTTCTTTTTTTTTCTTTTTTTTTTATTGTAAACAAATGGGATACATGTTGTTTCTCTGTACATGGCGTAAAGGCATACCATTTGTGTAATCATAAATTTACATAGGGCAATGTTGTTTGATTCATTCTGTTATTTTTTCCCTTCCCCCCACCCCTCCCACCCCTCTTTACCCTCTATACAGTACTTCCTTCCTCCATACTTGCCCCCAACCCTAACCCTAACTCTAACCCTAACACTAACCCTTCCCTCCCCCCCATTATGTGTCATCCTCCACTTATTAGCGATATCATTCGTCCTTTGGCTTTTTGAGATTGGCTGATCTCACTTAGCATGATATTCTCCAATTTCATCCATTTGCCTGCAAATGCCATAATTTTATCATTCTTTATGGCTGAGTAATATTCCATTGTATATATATATACCACAGTTTCTTTATCCGCTCATCAATTGAAGGGCATCTAGGTTGGTTCCACAGTCTGGCTATTGTGAATTGAGCATGAACATTGATGTGGCTGTATCTCTGTAGTATGCTGATTTTAAGTCCTTTGGGTATAGGCCAAGGAGTGGGATAGCTGGGTCAAATGGAGGGTCCATTCCAAGTTTTCTAAGGAATCTCCACACTGCTTTCCAGAGTGGCTGCACTAATTTGCAGCCCCACCAGCAATGTATGAGTGTACCTTTCTCCCCACATCCTCGCCAACACCTGTTGTTGCTCGTATTCTTGATAATCGCCATTCTAATTGGGGTGAGATGGAATCTTAGGGTGGTTTTGATTTGCATTTCTCTTATTACTAGAGATGTTGAACATTTTTCCATATGTTTGTTGATTGCTTGTAGATCTTCTTCTGTGAAGTGTCTTTTCATTTCCTTAGCCCATTTGTCGACTGGATTATTTGAATTCTTGGAGTAGAGTTTTTTGAGTTCTTTATACATTCTGGAGATTAGTGCTCTATCTGAAGTATGATTGGCAAAGATATTCTCCCACTCTGTAGGCTCTTTCTTCGCATTGCTGATAGTTTCCTTTGCTGAGAGAAAGCTTTTTAGTTTGAATCTATCCCAGTTATTGATTGTTGCTTTTATTTCTTGTGCTATGGAAGTCATGTTAAGGAAGTCTCGTCCTAAGCCGACATGTTGAAGATCTGGACCTACTTTTTCTTCTATAAGATGCAGGGTCTCTGGTCTGATTCCGAGGTCCTTAATCCATTTTGAGTTTAGTTTCGTGCATGGTGAGAGATATGGGTTTAGTTTCATTCTGTTGCATATGGATTTCCAATTCTCCCAGTACCATTTGTTGAAGAGGCTATCTTTTCTCCATTGCATATTTTTGGCACCTTTGTCTAGTATGAGAAAATTGTATTTATTTGGGTTTGTGTCCGTGTCTTCTATTCTGTACCATTGATCTACCTTTCTATTTTGGTACCAATACCATGCCGTTTTTGTTACTATTGCTTTGTAGTAGAGTTGAAGATCTGGTATTGCAATACCCCCTGTTTCACTCTTCCTGCTAAGGATTGCTTTAGCTATCTGGGTTTCTTATTCTTCCAGATGAATTTCATAATTGCTTGCTCTATTTCTGTAAGGTACATCATTGGGATTTTAATTGGAATTGCATTGAATTTGTATAGCACTTTAGGTAGTATGGCCATTTTGACAATATTAATTCTTCCTATCCAAGAACATGGGAGATCTTTCCATCTTCTAAGGTGTTCTTTAATTTCTTTCTTTAGTGTTGTATAGTTCTCATTGTAGAGGTCTTTCACCTCTTTTGTGAGATTGATTCCCAAGTATTTTATTTTTTTTGCTGCTATTGTGAATGGGGTAGTTTTCCTAACTTCTCTTTCTGAAGATTCATCACTTATGTATAAAAATGCATTGGATTTATGAGCATAGATCTTGTAACCTGTTACTTTACTGAATTCACTTATGAGTTCAAAAAGTTTTCTGGTGGAATTTCCGGGTTCCTCTAAATATATAATCATGTCATCAGCGAACAGGGATAGTTTGAGTTCTTCTTTTCCAATTCGTATCCCTTTAATTTCTTTGGTTTGTCTAATTGCTCTGGCTAGAGTTTCAAGGATGATGTTGAATAGAAGTGGTGAAAGAGGGCATCCCTGCCTTGTTCCAGTTTTTAGGGGGAATGCTTTCAGTTTTTCACCATTTAGAATGATATTAGCCATGGGCTTAGCATAAATGGCCTTTACAAAGTTAAGGAATGTTCCCACTATCCCTATTTTTTCTAGTGTTTTGAGCATGAAGGGGTGCTGTATTTTATCAAATGCTTTTTCTGCATCTATTGAAATAATCATGTGATTCTTGACTTTAAGTCTATTAATATGGTGAATTACATTTATTGATTTCCTGATGTTGAACCAACCTTGCATCCCTGGGATGAAACCCACTTGATCATGGTGCACTATCTTTTTAATATGTTTTTGTATGCGATTTGCTAAAATTTTGTTGAGAATTTTTGCGTCGATGTTCATTAAGGATATTGGTCTGAAATTTTCTTTCCTTGATGAGTCTCTGTCTGGTTTAGGTATCAGTGTGATATTGGCTTCATAGAATGAGTTTGGGAGGGTTCCCTCCTCTTCTATTTTATGGAAAACTTTGAGAAGTATTGGAATGAGCTCTTCTTTAAAGGTTTTGTAGAACTCGGCTGAGAACCCATCTGGTCCCGGACTTTTCTTTGTTGGTAGGCTTTTGATGACTTCTTCTATTTCAGTACTTGAAATTGGTCTATTTAAATTGTGTATGTCCTCCTCGTCCAGTTTAGGCAATTCATATGTCTCTAGAAACCTGTTGATGTCTTCAAAATTTTCTCTTTTGTTGGAGTATAGATTTTCAAAATAGCTTCTAATTATGTTTTGTATTTCAATCCTGTCTGTTGTGATATTTCCTTGTTCATTCCGAATTTTAGTGATTTGGGTTTTCTCTCGTCTTCTCTTTGTTAGTGTGGCTAAAGGTTTATCAATTTTGTTTATTTTTTCGAAGAACCAACTATTTATTTTGTCAATTTTTTGTATTGTTTCTTTTGTTTCAATTTCATTGATTTCAGCTCTGAGTTTAACTATTTCCTGTCTTCTACTACTTTTGGTGCTGGTCTGTTCTTCTTTTTCTAGGGCTTTGAGCTGTAGTGTTAGGTCTTTCATTTGTTGAGTTTTGCTTCTTTTATTAAATGTGCTCCATGAAATAAATTTCCCTCTAAGTACTGCTTTCATAGTGTCCCAGAGATTTTGATATGATGTTTCTTTGTTCTCATTTACCTCTAAGAATTTTTTAATTTCCTTCCTAATATCTTCTGTTATCCATTCATCATATAATAGCATATTGTTTAATCTTCAGATGTTGGAATAGTTTCTGTGTTTTACTCTTTCCTTTATTTCTAACTTCAATCCATTATGATCCGATAGAATACATGGTAGTGTCTCTATTGTCTTGTATTTGCTAACATTAGCTTTGTGGCATAATATATGGTCTATTTTAGAGAAGGATCCATGTGCTGCTGAGAAGAAAGTGTATTCGCTCTTGGTTAGATGGAATATTCTATAAATGTCCGTTAAGTCTAAATTATTGATTGTGTTATTGAGATCTATGGTTTCTTTGTTCAATTTTTGTCTGGAAGATCTGTCCAGTGGTGAGAGAGGTGTGTTAAAATCACCTAGTATTATTGTGTTATGGTCTATTTGGTTTCTGAAATTGAGAAGGATTTGTTTGACATACATGGATGAGCCACTGTTTGGGGCATAGATGTTTATGATTGTTATATCTTGCTGATTTATGCTTCCCTTAAGCAGTATGAAATGGCCTTCTTTATCCCTTCTGACTAACTTTGGCTTGAAGTCCACATTATCGGAAATGAGGATGGATACTCCAGCTTTTTTGCTGAGTCCATGTGCATGGTATGTTTTTCCCCTTCCTTTCACCTTTAGTCTATGGGTATCTTTTTCTATGAGGTGAGTCTCTTGCAGGCAACATATTGTTGGATCTTTCTTTTTAATCCAATCTGCCAGTCTATGTCTTTTGATTGATGAATTCAGGCCATTAACATTCAGGGTTATTATAGAGATATGATTTGGTTTCCCCATCATTTGGTTCATTTTTTTAATTTTATTTATTCATTTGTTTGACACAACTTGTTTCCTCCTTCATTTGACAATTCCTTTAGGATAATTCCTCCCTTTGCTGATTTGCTTCTTTGTTTTGCATCTCTTCCTCATGGAATATTTTGTTGAGAATGTTCTGTAATGCTGGCTTTCTTTTTGTAAATTCTTTTAGCTTTCGTTTATCATGGAAGGATTTTATTTCATCATCAAATTTGAAGGTAAGTTTTGCTGGGTATAAGATTCTTGGTTGGCATCCATTTTCTTTCAGGGCTTGAAAAATGTTGTTCCAGGCCCTTCTAGCTTTTAGGGTCTGGATTGAAAAATCTGCTGATATCCGTATTGGTTTCCCCCTGAATGTAATTTGGTTCTTTTCTCTCACAGCCTTTAAAATTCTGTCTTTATTTTGTATGTTATGTATTTTCATTATAATGTGCCTTGGTGTGGGTCTGTTGTAATTTTGTGTATTTGGAGTCCTATAAGCCTCTTGAACTTGATTTTCCATTTCATTCTTCAGATTTGGGAAATTTTCTGATATTATTTCATTGAATAAATTGTTCATTCCTTTGGCTTGTTTCTCTAGGCCTTCCTCAATCCCAATAATTCTTAAATTTGGCCTTTTCATGATATCCCATAGTTCTTGTAGATTCTGTTCATGATTTCTTACCATCTTCTCTGTTTGTTCAACTTTGTTTTCAAGGTTAAATATTTTGTCTTCAATGTCTGAGGTTCTGTCTTTCAGGTGTTCTATCCTGCTGGATATGCTTTCTATGGAGTTCTTAATTTGGTTTATTGTTTCCTTCATGTCAAGGATTTCTGTTTGTTTTTTTTTCAATATCTCTAACTCTTTATTGAAATGATCTTTTGCTTCCTGTATTTGCTCTTTTAACTGTCGATTGGTGCGATCATTCAATGCTTGCATTTGCTCTTTCATCTCATCATTCAGTGCATGCATTTGCTCTTTCATCTCATCGTTTGCTTCTCTGATCATTTTAATTATGTACATTCTGAACTCCTTTTCTGTCATTTCTTCTGCCATGCTGTCATTGGGTTTTATTGATGTAACATCTAGATTTGTTTGCAGCATTTTCTTTCCTTGTTTTCTCATATTGTTCGGGGATCAGTGGACCGCTGAGATATTGCAGATTTCCTCTATTGACTTACAATGTCCCTGAAGATTTCTATATATATCCCCCCTTAGCCTTCAGTAGGCTGAAGTCTTGGAGGAAGTTGATAATGCGGTGCTCCACAAGGAAGCTACCTCTCTAGGAGTGGTGGCCTTCAGGTGGGGTATAATCCCTGCTAGTGGGCAGAGGTGCCTCCACTTGTTGACCAATGGTCATCCAAAGGGGACCTAGGCTGCGGGCTGAGGCAAGGCCTGTTTGGGCCTGAGTCTCTGGTTTTACCGTCCTTGTGGGGAAACCTCACCTGGCAGGGAAGACTCACCCTGTGGGGAGGTCTCGCTGGTCAGTTCCCTCCTAGAGGTTCCCCTCAATTTACAGCTACCGCCTGGGCTGGACTGCCTTCCTCTGCAAAGTTCCCAGGGGCCCGGCCCTACGTCCTGGGCCTGGGAGCCTCACCCTTCGCAGATGAATCTCCTTAGGCTACCCCTCCTAAGAGAATCTGCCCGCAGGCCTGGAACCTTCGCTCTGCCCTAAGCCTGTCTCTGTGCGGCTCTTCCACCAAGAAGCCTCCTAAATCCTGGGACCCTGTTCTGCACCTAATCGCCTGGCTATGCGGCCCCTCCTCTGAGCAGCCACCTGGGGACCTGTACAATCGCTCTGAGTCCCAGAGACCCGCCACACGCCTCTTTCTCCAGACAGCCGCCCAGTATTCCGGTGCGGTCACTAGGAGTCCAGGAAACTCACTGCGTGCCTCCTCCTCCCACCAACCACCCGTAGCCCTGGGCAATCAATCACTCCGAGTCGAAGTGACCCTCCCCTTTCCTCCTCCTTCTCCAGATAACCCCCCGGGTGTTCAGGAGCAGTCGCTCTGAGTGGCTCTGAATCCATGTGACCCGCTGCACGGGTCCTCTGGGCAACCACCCGGAGCTCTGGTGCGGCCACTCAAGACCAAGCGACCCACCACGCTTCTCCTCCAGGCAGCCCCCCTGTGTTCAGGCGCTGTCACTTTAAGTCCAAACAACTCACCACTCGCCTTCTCCTCTGAGCAGCCACCTGGAGTTCTAATGCAGTCACTGCGAGTCCAAACGACCCACCGCGCTACTCCTCCTCCTCCTCCTAGTCCTCCGGGCAGGCCCCGGTGTTCAGAAATGGTTGCTTAGAGTCCAAACAGCTTGCCGCGCGGCTTCTCCTCTGGCAACCGCCTGTAGCTCTGGTGTAGTCACTCCGAATCCAAGCGGCCTCGCTCCTCCTCCTCCTCTTCAGGGCAGGCCCCAGTTCTGAGTCCACACCGCTCTCCTCACCGCTCCTCCCTTGGGCAGCTGCCGGAGCCCCAGTGGTTGCTCTGAGTCCCAGCGCTGTGCTGAGTGGCCTCCTTCACGGTGCTCCCAGTTGTCCGAGTTCACTGCTCCAGCGGGGGGAGGGGTGTCTCGCTGGCAGCTCTACTTCACAAAGTTCCCTGCGTTCCGGGACCACCCTCCCATCCGGGACGCCTTCCCAACAAGTGAGAGTCACCCGGCTGCTTTGAGTTGGTCCCAAGTGTCTCAATACTCCTCTTTTGAATCCTGAGTCCTGGAGCAACATGAAATGCAGCCACCCTCTAGGCTGCCATCTTGAAACCTCCCCTATTGTTATTTTTATAACAAACCTTCTTTCTCAATAATTCATTAATCCAAGAATGGATTAAGTCATTCATGAAGGCAAAACTCTTATGACTCAATCACTTCCTAAAGGTACCATATGATCCCATCTCTTAATACCTCACAATCGGGATTAAATATCAACACGAGATTTTTGAGGGAGGTTTTTGAGGTGGGGCAGGGGCATTTAAGCCATGCTAGATGGTTTGCAGAGAATCTAATCACCTACTGTTCCTCTCCATCAGAATGACCCTCAGCCTGTCTAGATATAAGTCTATCATCTCCTTCTTTAAACCTGCTCTGCTTCCTGTGTCCACATCCCAGTAGAAGATATGGACATCTGAACAGTTGCCCAAAGTAGAAACTTCGGCATTTTTCTTGATTCCTCTCAGTTTTAATTCTACCTTGTCCCTTACTGCCTGCCTCTAGTCACTTGCCAGATTCTGTTGGCTCTACCTTTTAAATATTCCTTGAGTCCATTCACTTTCTCCATCCCTAGTCTACTTCTCTGTATTAGATCTCCATCATCTCTCACTTGGTTGGCCAACAGGAAGCCACTTTTAGATCTGGCCCACAGGAAGCTGCTTTCTGATTTCCCCACCTCCTGTCTTACTTCACTCAAGCCATCTTTCATGTGGCATCTGGAGCTGATCTTAAAGCACACATGATTGTCACTGACTTTTTAGAAAAAGCTAGTGTTGTATACCACCTTCCAGTTACTATTCGGGATGCTGTGGCTCACACATCCCTTGGGTAAATGGTTCTGGGGACCTGTCTCCAACTTTATCGGTTGGCTACTCCAACTTTCATGCCACTGTCAGCTTCCTTCAGTTCTTTGGAGGCTCTTTGTTCTCTTGTCTCTAGGCCTTTTTTTCATGTGATCTCCTTTCTTTAGAATATTTGCTAGTCTCCTATTTTTTAACTTTCAACTTGGATGTATTTCCTCCTTGAAAGTTTTCTTTAACTTCCTTAAGTCTAGGTCAGGTTCACCTGTTTGAGACTCCCAAAACACCTAGTATGGCCCCCATCATAGCCCTTATTCTGTATTGTCATTGCTTGTCTAGGTCCTCAGATATTAGTTGAGACCTTTGAAATCGGACTGTGTCAGCCCCAGTGTTGCATCTCTAGCAATTACCAAATATCTTGTGCTCCGTAAGTATCTGTTTGCAGTTATTAAGCTATTCTTTCACTCTACATTTGGCTTTGTGATGCAGAGGTTGAGACTCTACAAATCACACTTCTTTGCCACTGTCTTCCTGTTAGCCTCTTAATCAATGACAGAGGGAGCGTGAAGGGCTAGTTGAAAAAGGAAGGAGTCCCTTTCTGGTTGGTTTCTTATTCCTGTTGTCATCAATCAGCAATGCTGTGACATTGGTTCTACTTCACTGGCAGAGGCAGTTAATTACAGAAGTTGTCCAATCCAGTTTGCAGTTTCACCAGTTGGCAAAGCAGCCATTTGACATCTTCAAAGAGACACCAGCAATAGCCAGCTGGTACCTCCTCCTCAGAAGTCTCCTCAGTCCCATGCACTGAACTCTCTTCCCAACTTCTAAGTTTCAATAACTCCAGTTTCTTTGCTTTATTCCCCCAGTTCTATAAGCTGCTTCCTGCAGTTATTTCTGCTGCAATAACTTGGTGTTTGTTCTTTTTTGCCTTTTCAGTTACATGATTAACAATCATTACCTAAACATTCTCTATACTAAGTGCTCTCTATTAAAATAACTGATGCTGGTTTCTATCTCCTGATTGGACCCTGACTAATGCAAAGTACTATTCAACTCACTTAATTCTAATAATAACCTAAGAATAATATAGAAAGTAGCTTATATTTACCTATATACAATTGTTTATTTATTCATTTATTAGCTAGGAAATTGAGGGAAAGGGAGGTTAAGCCACTTGTTCAAGTTTACACAGCTGGATAGTGGCAGAGCTTGGATTTGAACCCACATAGGCTATTTTCAGGGACTTTGATCTTAAAATTAGACCAGTGGTTCTCCAATTTTAGTGAACATCAGAATCATCAGGATGGTTCCTTAAAACCTGAGTTTCTGGGCTTATCCCCAGGGTTTCTGACTCTGTGGAGCCAGAGTCAGGTCTAAGAATTTGCATTTCTAACAAATTCTCAGGTGACGCTTTTCTAAGGCCCATCATTTGAGGATTCTTGCAGTGGACTACAGGTGTCAGAGCTTCACGTAATTAAGACAAACATAAACCAACTCAGCAGGCTTGAAGTTGTGACATAACTATCCTTCATGGATTGTCCATTGGACTTTTATCTGGCAAGTGTATATTGTAAAGAAAAAGAAAATAACATTTACTGGGAGTATTTCATGGAAGATCTTGTCAACCCTATGAGATAGGTGCAGTTACTACCAATCCTGTCTTCACAAGTGAGAAAACTGGGACCCATGGAGCTTAACTAACTTGTCCAAGTTCACATCACTCGTAAGTAATGAAGATGGGATTCAAACTCAGTCCATCTGCTGGTGTGTATCTTCTCTGAATCATTACATTCTACTGCTTCTCTTGGAAGTCTATAATAAGAGTGTGTTTCTGGGGAAAATAAAGCACAACTTAAAATATTGGCTCATTGTGGGAACAGTTGCTGCTTCCCCTGTGGACCAGCTTCTCCAGTGGAGAGTCCATCAATGCATCCCCACTGGGAACTTCAAGGCAGCCTGGTCCAGCAGTACCCTGCAAAATGTGTCTGCAACTGTGTGAGCACCCACTTACTGCGTGTTTATTCTTAAGGAAAAGAACTAAATTGAAGACCAGTATAATGCTAGAAACATGATTACAACTTGTGCCTAAAAAACCCTGTATAATTTAGGATTTTTTTTTTTTTTTTAATCTCATCGTAGTCTACACATTCCACACTCAGAGTTTTTCTGTTCACTTGTTGGTCCTACTAGGCTGGAAGATCCCTGAGGGCGAGGGCTGTGAGCAGCATTTATTCGCTCTACCCCCTGATACATGCTTGATATTTAATAAATATCAATTAAATTTATATTTTGGAAAAAGACCTGCCTGAAAATCTTCTTCGTTGGTGCCCTCTTGGACAGGTGAAGACTCAGAACAGAGCCTACAGAGGAAGAGGAAGGGACAGCCTGGTAAAAGGGGTATACTTTTTTCAGTTTAGACATAGAAATGACTTTCCGTTGAAGGGGGTTATTTTGAGGGAGTTAGACATTATTTACATGTCGGTCAGTCTAGTAGCCAAAATGGTTCTCATTAAGTCTGGAGGGAATTTATGTCTCTGCTCTTCTTTGACTAATTGAAACTTTTTAAACTGTAGCTGCTCTTTACTTAGCACTCCTGCATGTCAGGTGCAGCACTGAGAACTTTCCATGACGATCTCTCATTTATTAGCCATACACTGCTGTGCATTGGGACCTTCAAGTCCCAACTTCAAGTCCATTTTATAGATTGAGAGACTGAGGATCCAAACACATTGAACAAATTACCCAAGATCACACTCTAGTAAATGCAATAACTAGGAATTAAATTCAGGTCTGTCTGACTGTAGAGTTTGTGTACTTTCCAAGTCTTTCTTCCTTTGTTTTCCTGCTTCCTCAGACAGGGCCCCTAAACCCCTAAAAAGGGGATGACAGATTTTCTGTCTCTTCACATTAGAAGTCTTTCTTCAGCTTCTAATTGGGATTCTAATTGGGAGCACTCGAAATCCCAATCATCCCTCTGAGAGTATGATGGTTAAATTTCTAGTTTCCAACTTGGGTTGGATAATATACCTTCACTTTTCCACACACCACACTGAAGGAGGAATTTGTAAAAGGTCCAGGGGGTATTCAGAAGTGAGCAAGGAGTCTCACTTTTCTTTTCTTTCTTTCTTTCTTTCTTTCTTTCTTTCTTTCTTTCTTTCTTTCTTTCTTTCTTTCTTTCTTTCTTTCTTTCTTTCTCTTTCTTTCTCTCTCTCTCTCTCTCTCTCTCTCTCTCTCTCTCTCTCTCTCTCTCTCTCTCTCTCTTTCTCTCTTTCTCTCTTTCTTTCTTTTTTTGGTGCCAGGGCTTGAACCCAGGGGTGCTTAACCATTGAGCCTGCTCCGGGCCTTGCCAAGTTGCTGAGGCTGGCTTTGAACTCTCTATCCTCCTGCCTCCGGTCTCCAGAAACCGTTTGAGATTACAGGATTGTACCACCGCACCCAGCCCAGGGAGTATCACTTTTTAAGTCTCTTCATCCTCAACTTCTCTTGTAGTTGGAAGGATGAAAGTGATAATTAACAATATCACGGATACACTATGTTGGCTTTTTAGGACATCTTTTTAATATTTTCTCTTTTCATTGATGTACATGCACAATGCTGAGCAGCAGTGCTGTTAGTCCAAATTTGGGCTTCTCTGAAAGTTCTTCTTAAATGTCTTTTGAATGTGTCAGGATGTTTCTACATGTTTTTAAGAATCACAAAAGATCAGCGCTACTGCGCTGTATTATTGCAACAGATTTAAGGTGTTAAGTCTAAAAAAACTTTAGTTAATTTAGGGATCTCTGGATAAAAGGAGAGATAGCCCTGTGGATATATAGGAAAGCTTCCCTTGAAATGGATGGATTGAAAAAACAGATTTTATTAATCTTCTCTTTTCCTCATTTTCTACCTCTCATCTAAAGGTGTTTTGAAATTCTGTAGCTTAAGATTCAAACAGACTTGATCAAGTTTCTTTACCCTGGATGAAGTGTCTAAAGGTTGAAAAGGCCATCTGGTTGTTTCAGAGTGAGATTGATCGGAAGTTCCATCCCCTAATTCCCTACCTGCTGCTATTCCTTGGTTGTATCCTTAGCTCAGCAGGTTTACAACATTAATTCTGGTCCAACCAGAGTAAGATTGAGTTTGTGGGGGAAGTGATGACAGTGGGCGTAGCTGGCAGTGGCATCCAGTAACCACCAGCAGTGTCAGTGGTACAAAGACATTCTCCTACATAGCCACAATGCCATTATCATGTGTAAGAAATGTAACCTTGGTATAATATCACCACGTTCAGTTTACATTCAAGTCTGTTCACATTCCTTCTTTCTGAAAATGTCCTGTATTGTTGCTTTTTTGAAGGAGAAATATAATCAGACTAATTTTTTTTTCTTTTTCTCTTTTCCTTTTTTTTGGTACTGGGCACTGGACCACTGAGCCACATCTCCAGCCCTATTTTGTATTTTATTTAGAGACAGGGTCTCACTGAGTTACTTAGGGCCTCATTGTTGCTGAGGCTGGCTTTAAACTCTCAATCCTCCTGCCTCAGCCTCTGGAGCCAGTGGGATCACAGGTATGTGCCACCATGTCTGGCTAATCAGACTTTTAATAACACTTTTGTGCTAGATAACTTCATCTATAAATTGAAAATGCTCCATATAGTTTTAAATACCCCAGAACTCAACTTTCATTAACTTTCTATTTCAAATCTAAGTTCAAATTCAATACTATTCACTCTAGGAATATTTTGATGTTAATACTTTTGGACAGCTGGAATCCCTTGTGCCCAATATTCTTAACATATTAAATCTAAAAACAGACTACTTGCCTGTTTTATTTTGTTATTTTAAAAAAATCTAAACATTTTTAAGTGTATAGTTCAATAGTGTTAAGTATGTTCACATGGTTGTGCAGCCAATCTCCAACTTTTTGTTTTGCAAAACTGAAACTCTGTACCCATTGAGCGCCCATTTCTCCCTCCCCGCACCCCTGGCAACTACAATTCTACTTCATTTTATTTTATTTTTAAGATGGTGGAATGAGACAGACATCATTACCCTACGTACATGTATGATTACACAAATGGTATGAATCTATATTGTGTACAACCAGAGAAATGAAAATTTGTAGCCCATTTGTGTACACTGAATCAAAATGCAGTATGTAAAAAAAATAATTGTTCTTTTTAGATACACATGACAGTAGAGGGTATTTTGACATATTATACACACATGGATTATAACTTATTAGGATCCCATTTTTGCAGTTGTACGGGATGTGGGGTTTCAGCCTTATGACTTGAGCTGCTGTGAACATTGATGCGCCTGTGTCACTGTAATATGCTGATTTTAAGTCCTTTGGGTATAGATCAAGGAGTGGGATTGCTGGGTCAATTGGTGGTTCCATTCCAAGTTTTCTAAGGGATCTCCATACTGCTTTCCAAAGTGGTTGCACCAATTTGCAGTCCCACTAGCAATGTATGAGTGTACTTCCCTACCACATGCTTACTAACATTTATTGTTCCTTGTATTCTCAATTATTGCCATTTTGACTAAAGTGAGATGGAATCTCAGTGTAGTTTTAATTTGTGCCACTCTACTTTCTATTTCTATGAATTGACTACTCCAGGTACCTAGTATAAACAGAATCATGCAGTGTCTTTTTGTGACGACTTATTTCATTTAGTATGTCTTCAAGATTCAACCATGGTGTGGTATGTGTCAGAATTTCCTTCCTTTTTAAGGTGGAATAATATTTTATTCTATGTATTTCCCACATTTTATTTATTCATTCATCTGTAGATGGGCACTTGGATTGCTTCCACCTTTTGGCTTTGGTAAATGATGCTGCTATGAACATGAGCATTGTTTTTCTTTTTAAAATCCAGAATCTGAACAAGAATTATACCCCTGATATTCTGTTTATAAATTTAGTTTCTGCTGAAAATCAATGAGTCTTGAATGTTGCTAGACACAATGGACTTCGATTGCACTCAAATGTGCATTGAACAGCATGGTACCCTGTGTGAGGTAGAGCTTGCTTAATAAACTGATGCCAAATATGAGAACTCATGGTATGTGCTGCTTCCCACCTCTCACGTTTCCCTGCATTCACCTTCTGCTTCTGCCTTTCTGCATCCTTATATGACTCATTCTGCCTCAGGAAAAAGGGTGAGTTAGGAACTAGAAACTGAGAGTATATGATCCAGGCTTCTCTTCTCTTCTGTTGGGGACTGGCTACTCTAACATGGCGTCTACCTTGGAATTCTGGGGATTAGGTGGGAGGCATGGATGAGCCGCAGTCTACTGTTGCCATAACTGGGTGGATAATCTATTGATTATACAGTTTGACATTCCAACTTAGCTGCTACTGAAGTATTTGGGCTTTATCTCTATTTTTTTGGTTTTTTTTTTTACATTTTTCAATGGACTCATCTTCAGGATGAAAGGGAAAGGTTTGCTTCTTATTGGATTCCTTAAACACCTCAGTCATCGGGGAGACACTTGGATCCTGAACTTGACAATAGCTGCACAGTGGATCCCTCATGTTGCATAGATTGCTCAGGACACCAAGTTCCAGTCTGGAAGGTGGTTAGATCTCCATAGACCATCTAAAAAAGAAAAATGGGGTTCCCTAAGGCACTTTAGCATTGACTGTCCCTGGTAGGGACAGTCCTGGTTCTCATCCCAATCCCAGCTTTGAGAAGTAGAGATCTCCCGCTTGCTATGGGGACAGGGACATTTTTATTATTTTCCCTTTAGACTCTCTTAGGGCTTCAGTAAAGATACCCCAAAGATGTGCTTCTATGTGCTGAGAGTCCCTAGAGCCTACCTCAGAATTCAAATGACAAACTCTTTCTGTGCCTCTTTTTCTCCCCTCCCCTCCCTCCCTCCCTCCCTCCCTCCCTCCCTCCTTCCTTCCTTCCTTCCTTCCTTCCTTCCTTCCTTCCTTCCTTCCTTCCTTCCTTCCTTCCTTCCTTCCTTCCTTCCTTCATGGGGATTGAACCCAGGAGCACTTAACCACTGAGCCACATCCCAAGTCCTTTTTATTTTGAAATAGTTCTCACTAAATTGCTTAGGTCCTCGCTAAATTGCTAAGGCTGGCTTTGAATCTGTGATCCTCCTATTTCAGCCTCCCGAGCCCCTGGGATTTAAAAGTGTGCGCCACTGGGCCTGATTTCTGTGCTTATTTCAAGTTACAGAAAAAGAGTGAGGGAGATTTTGATTGTCTTGTATGATCTTTTCCCCATTATCTGTGTGTCCTTGAACTAGTTTCTACACTTGGCGGTCTTGAATGGAGGCACCTGCTCTAGATCAAATAACAAGGAGCAATGACAAGAGTTGTGTGATATCAGAAATGACTTCCTTCACAAGAGGATGTGAACTGCCAACCTTCCATTAGAATAGAGCAAGGGAACTGGGTATGGGGGCGCACACTTGCAATCCCAGGGACTCACTGAGGCACAAGAATTGCAAGTTTGAGGCCAGTCTCAGCAACTTAGTGAGGCCCTAATCACCCTAGTGAGACCCTGAGTCAAAATTAAAAATAAATGGAGCTGGGATGGAGCTCAGTGCAAAAGCACCTCTGGTTCAATCCCTAGTACAAAAAAAAAAAAAAAAAAAAAAAAAGAAAAGAAAAAAGGTCAAGTACTAAAATCAATTTACCTAGAACAACTGATGTTACTAGGCCAAAGCATTCAACTTTAGTTTTGGGTCTTGGTTTCCTTTGTTATATAACAGTGTTCCACTTTATGCTTTGAATATAGCCCTTGCTGCTCAACCACTGTGACTTATTTTTAAAATGGACATTTTCTTTCTCCTTCTCTCTCCCTCCTCCTTTCCAAGCTTTCCCCCTCCTTAATTTCAGTGAAAACAGGATTACCTTTCTTCCCCATCCTAGGCAAATTTGTCCTTGAGCACACACTCACCACAGGAACAAAGTAATTCAGAGTCAGGGAGGGCACCAGAAGATGTCAGAAATGACTGCCTCCCAGATTAACAAGTGAATTCTGGCTCTGGACAGAGAACATGCGGAATGTAGCCTTTGAATCACCTCTTTAAAAGTCCCTATTGTAATGTACAAAGCTGCTCTCCCCCTTTTCTGTTGCAGCCATTTTCCCCGCCTCCCAACCACTTGTCAATCTGTGAACATCCTAGCTAGCTATTGGTTCATCAGTCAGCTTGCAAGTATCCTTCTCTGTATTGGTCCCCTGTTAGCCCCGGGGGAACTCAACTGTTTTACTGTAGCTTCCCCGCCGTCTTTTCCCGTCCTTCTGTCTGTCCTCCTCACTTTTCTCTATCCTCCTGGCTTTCCACTCTCTCTAGCGCATGCCCTTTCTCATTCTCTTTCTTTCCTCTCAGTGTTCTCTCTTACCTGCAGGGAGACACTGTTTGCTTACAAAATCCTTATGTGATTTTCCCGTGCCCAGCGTGGAATTCCTTACACCTATTCCCCCTGATGGGCAGAATCACAGCTTCTTGGATGGGGTCCCCTGTGTTTCTCCTTTGCTAGCAAAGTAATAGAACTTCTTTTTTCTTTTTTTCCTTAAAACGGTGTCCTCATTATTGAATTGGCAACTGGGACAAGGACTGAACTTTCGGTAACAGTTATAAAACAGAAAAGTAATCAATTTTATCGAGTTAGTAGGATAAAAGGAGTTGAGATAAGATGCATAGAACACTTACCCCAGTAATAGCTCAATAAATGGTGCTCTTTATTATATCATCTATAACATATTATTTTTCAAATTGCTTTGTGTGTGTGTGTGTGTTTGGTATTAGGAATTGAACTTAGGACTTCGTGCATGATAGGCAAGTGCTTTACCGCTGAACTACACTCCCCAGCCCTTCAAATTACCTTTTTAATCTGGGTGACTTTGGTGAAGATTTCCTGGATGGATGATTCCGATTAGAATAATATTTCTGATGCAAAGGGTGGATGAAGGAATGTTTATTCCCTGGAGAGGTGGTCTATGGATCCTGCTCTCTTGGCTATGTGGAACTGATCCAGGATAACATGTGGATAATAGATATCCTATTGAAACTAACAAAGACCATTGTACTGAAAAAATTTTTGGTCTGAAGCCAGCAGCCAGATTTAGAATGAAATGCACATACTTTCTCTTCTTTAGAAAGGTTTGAATAATAATAACTAATTCTTGCAGAATCCTTAATATGTGCTACTAGCCATTGTTCTAGAGGTTTTGCATATGGTAATTCATTTCCTCCTTTTTACAACACATGAGGTGGATACTATTATTACCTTTAATTTACCTGTGAAGTAACCGAAACATTGACCTGTGCTAAAAAACTCATCAAAAACCCCATCATTAACTGACCTTGCTTTGACCAGTACACTTATCTCTAGTCCTTGGCCTCTAACTCCTCTTGTTCCTCCCGAACCTGGAATCTGACCTCACTCTTCTTACTTCTTCCCAGGGTTAGTTAGCATTCTTCCATGAAACCCAGACTGAAGGCCAGTTCCCTAAGGACTGTCCACCAAAGCCCTAATAACTTGAGTAAGTCTGGTCAAGAGGCAAACCAGGATACAATGCCAGAATGGAAGAGTGTGAAGCTACAGGGCTAAATGTTTCAAAATTAGTATCTGTTGAAAAATTCCCTTTAAGGGAAAATTGGATTTACCCTTAGAGCAGGTGTGGAAGCTGGAAGGAGCCAAGTGGGCTACAGATGTGGCATCCATAGTGAGTACTCGACCGTAGGACAGCAGGAGCTGTGGAAAAGATGCTATGGATGGTCAGGGTGTAGCGAGACAGGAGTGTCCAGTATGCTCTGCTTTCCAGTCCAGTGAAGCTTAGTTTGAATGTAAAGGACAAGACTCAATACATTTACCTTAAGAAAAGGGGCTAGGCAGAATTCTCTGAAATCCCAGAGAGCCTTAACTGAGCTGAAGGGTGCAAAATTCAAGTAGGATCTCAGAAGGGGAAGGCAGGATGATGGTGTGAGGTCAGTGTTAATAGCCAGCTCTCAGGAAGACAGGAAGCATTGGTCAATGTCTATGTAAGTATTTCTATCGTGGCCAATTTCAACAAAATATCACTGAATTGAAGTTGGGAAGAAATAAACACCATCGACTTTTCAGTTAGTCTGAATCTCCCCAGCACACCACCTGTTAATTTTGATTTTTTCTCAAATTTTTCCAAGTTTTTTTTTTTTTTTTTTTTTTTACCTGTGATTGAACCCAGGGGTGCTTAACCACAGAACCACATCCCCAGCACTTTTATATTTTATTTTGAGACAGGGTCTAGCAAACTTAGGGTCTTGCTAAATTGCTGAGGCTGGCTTTTTTTTTTTTGGGTAGTACTGGGGATCGAACTCAGGGCCTTGTGCTTGCGAGGCAAGCACTCTACCAGCTGAGCTATCTCCCCAGCCCTGAGGCTGGCTTTGAACTCTCCATCCTCCCGCTTCAGCCTCCTGAGAGGCTGGGATTATAGGTGTACGCCACCATGGTGGGCAAATTTTCCAAGTTTTTAACAAGGTACATGTATTATTGTTTTATAATCAGAAAATTCCTAGCAAAATTTAATTTTAAAAAATGTGGGATTTCTGGGGATGGGCAGGATAGGATGAAATGTGGGATGTGGTGCATGTAGAACAACCTTCTCTGATTTCACCATTTGTGGAAGGTCTGTTTAGACCATCAGTTGCCTTCATCGTCCTGGGACTATCCAAGGACTTGCACCAGGTTCGGTTGGGTTTACAGATACCCTTAAGTGGACTTATTGAGAAAGAATCCCCTTCCTATTTTGTGGACATTGTTTCAGGGAGAGGTCGATCAGAACCACCTGGTAGGGTTCTTGGGCACATTCAAATTTCTTAAGTTTAGGTCCTGAGAAGACATTCTGGATGATGCTTAGGGACCAGGCTAGGTGGCCCTGAATAGAAAGTTTTTAAAAAACTGTAATCTATATAGACTAAGCCTTTTATTATGTTGACCAAAAGTGAAAAGTTATGCCACGGAAAAGTGTGTACTGTATGTGAAAATCTGTACATGGACATAAAGCCTTGACACAGATCTTTGAACAAACAATCTCCCCTGGGATGTAATTCAGTGGTAGAACACTTGTCTAGCACGTGCAAGGCCCTGGGTCCCAATCCCTAGTATAGAAAAAAAAAGAGGAGAGAAATATCCCCTCTGGATTAAATTATAGAACAGTTGACTCTGAATCCAGCTTTCCTTAGATTTTGGTCTGGGCTTCAACCTTCTGCTCCTCCTCAAGCAACTTCCCAACTTCCTGTTTCTGACTAGGCAGTCCTAAGGGTTCACTATTATTTGGAACTATTTATCTTTCGTTATTGTTGTGATGGGATATGGTGCAGGAGGGGTTGGTTTAAGGAACCCAGGGCTGGGCATTGATAGACAGGAGCCTAGGAGCATTGGGGAGCCTTGATTGAGGCAGGAAGGAGAGGCCAGGCCAAGAGTGTCTGCAGGATGGCGGGTGAGGAGACAGGGGTACTACTCCCCCCTTGAGCCCAGGGAGGCACAGGGGAACCTTTGCCTGAGGTAGAAGTGTCAGCTTCTCTGTCCTCTGGGTCCTCAGGAGTAACTGGAACCAGAACAAGGCCACAGGATGGGACGTAATGCTGCTCTTGTTGTAGGCTGGTGGATATTCCAGTTACCTTACCTCACAGGTAAGATACCCACAAGTCCTGACTATGGTGCTTCAGCATGGTGTTGATAAGACACTAATTTAGGAGCTACAAGTCTTGAGCTATAGTCCTATTTCAGCTACTAACTACCATGGGTAAGTCATTGACTTTTTATTTTGTTTTTTAAGTACTGAGGATTGAACCTAGGGTCTTTGCATGTGCTAGGTAAGTGCCTCTGGCTGTTTTTATTTTATTTTGAGACAGGGTTTCCCTATTGCCAGGCTGACCTCAAACTTGCAATCCTCCTGCCTTAGCCTCCCAGTAGCTGGGATTACAGGTGTGTGCCATTGGCTATCTTGGCATTGCTTTGTGATATGTTCTTTGAGATAATTGTAGGCTAGCCTAGGGAAACTCTAAGGATTTGAGAATCTTTCGAAGTGGCCTGCAGGTGGCTTGCCTAAAACTCCTTCCTATGGGCTCTTATTTCGTCCATTGGAGGCATCTTCTAGCTTCTCTACCTGCTGGTCTTTCAAATTTCATACCAGAATCTTTCTTTTTCCTTTTGTTAAGCATCTGTGGAACTTCTGACAGATTTACATGTAAGAGTGGTTCTCAAAGTATGGACCTGGATCAGAACCTCAACTTTACCTGGGAGATTGTTTAGAAATGCAAATTCTTAAGCCCCACGCTAGGCCCACAAATCAGAAAGTCTGGGGGTGATGACAGATAATTATGATGTTGGCTTAAATTGCAGCATACTGTCAAAGAGCATGAACCTAGTGGTCTGAATCCCATCACTGGCCTGGTCTCTGGACAACCGTACCCCATTTTCTAACCCTTCCTACACACATACCTTGTGTTCCAGTTATACCTAATGGTTTTGTGTTTCTCCAGATACTCCTTGTTTCTTTATTTCTCTGAATGTTTATGTTTACCAGAGATAAACACTAAAGCAGTACTTCACTTTTTTGTTGTTGTTTTTGTGGTACTAGATATTGACTTCAAGGCCTTGTGCATGCAAGGCAAGTGCTCTACCATGAAGCTACATCCCCAGCCTTGACAGTTTTGATAAGTATGTATCTAGGACCATGGTTCTCAACTGGGGGAATTTGTCACCTACGGGACATTTGGCAGTTGCTGGAGACTTCTTTGGGTTGTCACAACTGAGAGAGAGGATATATCCAATGGTTAGAGCCAGGGCTGGCTGCTAAACATCTATAATACACAGGACAGCTCCCCACAACTCAGAATTATCCAGACAGAAGTGTTATTAGTGCTATGGTTTGGAAACCCTGAACTAGAACATATATATATATATGTATATATTTTTTTTTGGTTTGAATTTTACAAGAACATCACTAAATCTGTGTATTTTCTTTGCAATCTGAATGCATAGTATTTCTTCAGGCAGTAAAGGAGACAGAGTGTCTAAGTAAAAAGACACATATCAAAGGCAGAAAAATGGAGCAGATTTAGAGATAGACTTATGTAGTTGTAAAATCATGGTGAAAAATGCATCATATTGGTTGAGAGGCCTGGGTTTTGGAGTGAACAAATGGGGTTTGAATCTTCGTTGTTGTTGTTAGATCATGTCTTTTATGAACTCATATGCAATTACTTGTCTTTGGTTGTTGAAGCAACACTTGCCATAAAAATGTTCATCAAAGCGGCTGCCATGAGACTCCAGTGCCACATTCACCTGAAGGACAGCCAGCGCAGCCTTCTTAATTTGTGCTTCTTGGGAGTGGTGTAAGCCTTCTTCCTTTTCTTAGCACTACCATGAAGTTCCAACAGATGAACGGTGGATTCCTTTTGGATATTGTAGTCAGACAAAGAGTGTCCGCGGTCTTCCAGTCGCCTGCCAGTGAAGGTCAGGAGGAATTCCTTCCTTATCCTGGATCTTGGGCTTTTGCATTTTCTGTTGAATCTAAGGATTCAACCTTGTGAGTGATGGTCTTTCCCATAAGAATTCCAATGAATGTCTCTGTTTTAGTGGAATTTTAGTGGCAGTTCCACATCGTATGTTGGATTGGAAAGTAGGTCGAATCTTAACTCTGTCTCTTAGGATCAAGGAACTGAGTGAGAGAAGAGATGCACTGGGATCTGTGTGGCCTCAAAGCCATTAGCACTCTATAAGCCTCAGTTTCTATGTGTTTAATTTGAGAAGCAATAATACCTACTTTGAAGTATTATTGCAATAATTAAAACAGGTTGTGGTTGGTAGGTGCCCTTCAACAGATGAATAAATAAAGAAAATGTGGTCTATAAACACAATGGAATATTACTCAGCCTTTAAAAAGAAATTATGGCATTTGCCAGTGAATGGCTGGAACTGGAGACTATCATGCTAAGTGAAATGAGTCAATCTTCCAAAACCAAAGGCCGAATGTTTTCTCTGATATGCAGATGCTAACACACAATAAGGGGAGTGGGAGGGGAGTATAGAAGTTCTTTGAATTAGACAAAAGGAAATGAAGGGAAGGAAGGGGGGATGAGAATAGGAAATAAAGTAGAGAATGAATCAGACATAACTCTGTTCATATATGAATACATGACCAGTGTAACTCCACATCATGTACAACCACAAGAATGGGAAGTTATATTCCATGTATGTATAATATGTCAGAATACACTCTACTGTCATGTATATCTAAAAATAAAAAAATAAACAGGTAGTGGTTGATCAAGCTCTTGCATCTGGTAGGTCTTCAATAAATAGTGACTATGATTATTATTATTGTTATTATCCTTTTACCATCAAATAAAACAGATGTGGAAAATGACCCAAACAAATACATAACTTTGTGGATTACCACAAAGCACATACATTCTTATAAATACTACTAAGCTCAAGAAATTGAGATTTGTCAACCACCTCAATTTTTTTTTTTTTCATTTTCCCTGGTTCAGAGTCAGCCTGGTAAAGGAATACATTTAGAGTATTCCTTCAAGATTTTAGTTCGGAATGTATTTAGTTGGAGGATGCCTCAAGTGTTAGACCTCAAGTATAGATGTTAAGGAGGCAGTTGGGTATATGATCCTGGAGTTCAGGGCATGGTCAGGAACAAGTATGGGAACTGTCACCATATAGGTGACCTTTAAAGCCATGGAACTAGTGAGGTTCTCTAGCACTACCAGCCAGGTACAGCATAAATGAGGAGTCAAGTTATCACTTGGTTTTGTGCTATAATAATTAGATAAGTATTGATTTATTGAATATTTCTCCAAATGACCCCTTTCAACTATGAAGTGCCATAAGGACATCATTTTGTCAAGAAAACTTCTTTCCTAAATACCACAGAATATCAGAAGCTTCATTCTTCTGGGAAGTAAGAACAAGATATCCCCAGACTTGTCTGGAGAATCTAAACCACTTTGACACAGATAGGCAGTCTCAATTTCCAGCTCAGCATCAGATAAAGGGTGTTATGAAAGTCTCTCCTAGGTATTATGTCCCACATGAGCTTTGGGGGGACACTTCATATCTAAACCATGATGCACGGTGACAGGGTGGGGATAGATGAGATAGAGGGAAGCTCTTAGAGGATGAGTGAGTTATACCCTGGACAATTAGAGTTCAGTGCTCTGATGATACTCTGAGAGATGGGGTAGAGAACACTTCAGCATTGTCTCACCAAGGGACAAGGGAGCTAGTGGATCTATCTACCCAATCCTGGCCCTTGGTTGAAGGTCATTCTTGGGAGTTTTAACTCTAGCATTTCTGGTGAGCTGGCAGCACTTGTACCTCAGGCAGTGATGCTTTGGGGTGTGTGTGTGTGTGAACTCTCTGTGGGTGTGTGTGAACAGAGGGGATGTGGCATGACACCATGGTGGGTGCTACAGTTGTATGACATTATTTGCTTTCGTGACTTTAAAATGGAGGTTAGAGGAATGAACTGCACTGGGTTAGTGGGAAGACTGAATACATTACAGTTCATAAAGTGTGTTTTAGCTAAGTCTTCATGGTTGTGACCAAAATACCCGACAAGAACAACTTTCAGGAAGGAAAGTGTATTTGGGGCTCATGGTTTCAGAGGTCTCAGTTCATAGACAGCAGACTCCATTGCTCTGGACTCGAGGTGAGGCAGAACATCAGGGGGATAGGTCCCAGTGGGAGGGAAGAAGCTGCTCAACTCATGACTTGGTGAGGAAGGACGGAGAGAGAGAGAAAGAAAGGGAAAGAGAAAGAAAGGATCTTCAAAGGCATTCCTCAGTGACCCACCAACCATGCCCCATCTGCTTACCACCCAGTTAGTCCTTTCAAACTAGGATGGACTGATTAGTATACAGCTCTCATAATTCAGTCATTTCACCTCTGAATATTCCTGCAGAAACACAGGAACTTTTGGGGTATGGCTCATAGCAAAATCATAAAAAGTGTCTATCATAGTTCCTGGAACATAGTTAATGTCAATAAATGATAGCCTTGGCAGCAATAAACTAATGTGGGAAGACAGTGACTCTTCCTCTGTACCTGACTTAAAACTATCTTTTATCACAATCATTTGTGTTAAAGAGGACAACTGACTAGAGTTAGTTCTGCAACCCGTGGCTTTGGGAGAGAGATTTTTCTTTGAAGCTTCCCACTTCTGTGGAACAGAACCTATTTTATATGAGATCATAAAGCCTAGCAAGACACAATAATTTTGTCAGCAGTAAAGCTTTTGCCAATAGCTTGTGTGTTTTGTTGCCTTGCAGGGAAATAAAATTTCCATAGGACAGAATTTGTACCCATGAAGAATATTTACCAGGTAATGCTGAATCTCAGAGTATATCCGTGTTGACATAGATGCCAAACTATATTAGGGATAGGTGGGATTTTTCAAAGCATTGGTAATAAAAATGTAAATATCATGTTTTATATTTTACCTTTGATGTAATCATAGCTATAATCATGCCCTTGGTATAATCTGTATGTGCTTGCCTACAGGAAAATGGAAGGTGAGTGGAAGGAAATAGAAATCTGCTCATGTTGGAGGTGGGTACATAAAAAATAATAAGGGAATTCGGTGAACAGCTTCTGTTACAAATGAAGAATCAAGTTTTATTCTTTTTTTTAACTATTTTTAATTTTTTTATATTTTACAGACTGCATTTTTAGTCATGGTACACAAATGGGGTACATCTTTCTATGGTTGTACACAATGTAGATTCACACCATTTGTGTAATCGTACATGTACGTAGGGTAATGATGTCTGTCTCATTCCACCATAAGTTTTATTCTTTATTTGAGGTGAGTGGAGTTGAGTGTGGCTTATTAATTAGAGAAGTTCCAGGAGCTAAGGCATGAGAGGGATAGGTTGTGTGTGTCCTCACCCCTCCAGGAGGATGGAGTTAGAATCATGTAGGTGGAAGTCGAATATCCTAGCCAAGACCCGCGGGGTGAGGGAGGGTCGTGTGTGCTCTGTGGAGGCACAGGAGGTGGCTCCTTTCCCCTCAGTATGTTATTAGGATCTGATTTTGTTCAGCTCTCAGATGGCTGTTTCTCAATCTTGGAAAAGGTGGTCTAGTACCAGGGGATGAATAATGTCTAGTCCCTGACAATCGCAGTAATCCTTTTCTATTTCCTAATGACTGACTGGGAGTGGCCAAGGGGTCCAGGAGAAGTCTGATGGCGATCTTAAGAAATCTTTTCCTCTGGTAAAAAGAGATGGAGGAAACAAGCCTGCCTGATCTTTTCTTCCTGATTTTGAATTGGGGTCTTGTGAAGACAATGTTTGGCACTGTGGAAGCTATTATGTGATATTAAGGGAACATTTCCATATGACAAGAGTAACAAAGTAGAAAGATGGAAAAATCCTGTGTCCTTAAATGCTGAGATGTTGAATCAAACTTGGGACTGCATTGCTTCTACCTTCTTTTACTCTGAGACTCCTAGTAGTTAAGCACTTTTGATAGGATAGTCTGTGACAAGGTCCAAGCATCTTCTTGAGAGAACTTTGGATAAAGAATAAAGTTCGGAGGAATATCAAAGACTCTGATATTAGGAGTCCATAAAAGAGAGCTAGGCAAAACTGGACTTCCTGGAGAGGATGTTGAACACCCCTGACCATGGGAAGGGATGGACTCTATCCATTAGGAGGACTGGCAATATTCCCAACTACCTGAAAGTGGATGAAAGCAGGAGCAGAACTTTGTTGATGCTCTAGGGAAACTGTGCAGCCATGGGAGGCAAGACTGAAGCTGTCTAGGGGAGACACAGGAGTCAGGGCCAACAGGATATTTCAGCCCTGGTAGCCTAGTGGTGGTGGAGGAAACAGGGGTTTTGAAGCCGAACAGAACTGGCCCTGCCACTCATTTGATTTGAGCTTCAGTTTCTTTAGCTATTAAATGAGGAAATTCATATCTGCCCCATTGGACTACTATAAGGGTTAAGATACACTAAGTCCTATAAATTTCCTAGGATATAGTGGTATTTTAAATGATAGATATTGCTAAGTAATGGATGACTACAGAGATAATGAAAATACTTCATGACCATTAGAGACATGGTCTGTAGATGTTGGGTAAGATGGGGCCAATTTAAGACTTGCTGGGACCATTAGATGTCAATTCACCCTAGTTGGTTTTCTAAGAGAAGACCCTAGGGATGGAGTTTCTGGAAACTATTTCTTCTCTTCCCATAGAGGCATATTCAAAACAATAGATCATTGTGTTGAGTGGGAGACATTATGACATTTTTCCTGGGCAGGGAGGAAGGTGAAGATAGAAGATGTGTAGTGCCAGCAGAATCAGGAATGTTAGGGATAGGTGGGATTTCTCAAAGTACCAGGAATACAAATGTAAATAACCAGAGCTTCCTGCTCACGGATGTGAGGTGGGAGATGGACCAAAATAACCACATAGGACTCCTGGGAGACTCTGAGAAGCCACCCCTTCTTTCCTAGAGTCTCCTCCTACACACCCACTCTAAGTAATTTCTAAGCCTGTGATAATTCACAGAAAGAAGAAGAATAGGGAGTTGCTGGCGTTTGTAGTAACAGGATGAGAAAGTGCGAGACTTCCTGTTATGTGCCTGTGACAGCTGGTGATAAGTGGAGGGCCCTGCACAGGAAATCCGCTCAGCTTCTGCAATGTGACCTGCGTGAAGCTTGGGCGGGCCTTCAGTCTGGATGCCGATGGCAGGACAAAGGGGATCTTGGACCATGGACAACATGGTAGAGAAGAGTTTGGAAGGGCCCCTGGCACCCTCTACAGAGGAGCCTTCCCAGAAAAGCGGAGAATTGGTAGAAATCTTAAATGGGGAGAAGGTGAAATTTGACGACTCAGGACTGTCTCTAATTCTTCAGAATGGCCTGGAGACCCTCCGAGTGGAAAACGCTCTGACAGATGTCATCTTGTGTGTGGACATTCAGGAATTCTCCTGCCACCGCGTGGTGCTTGCTGCGGCCAGCAACTACTTCAGGTCAGCATGCCTAGAGCCAGAGTCAAACTGGATGCAGGTTGTAAAAAAAATCAGTGTGATATGAAAGCCCAAGCTAACTAGTTTGCTTTTGCATTTATGGTTTACATCATCTGTTAAAGTTTGTGTGTCTACTTAAAATACAAGAAAGGGAGGTATCAAACTTTAGGTTTTAGGATTTAGACCACATTTTGAGAGAGACTGGCATCATTTAAAAGCAATGTTTATATATAATGGTGAACTTTCTGTGTATATATATATATATATATATATATATATATATATATATATATATCTCCTTGTTCCAAAGGATGGAATATGACTTAAGTCATGGGGATTTTTCGCCCTTTCCTCGTTCTGACTAACATGTTGGAAAAATAATGGTGTCTTCATTCATCAACAGAAATAGAGAAAAAGGATGTGGCCCCTCTTTTGAAGTTATCGAGTGACTTGCTAAAAGTTAAGGGCTTCTGGGTGTGTGCAGGAGGTGGGTGGGAAGGGAAAACAATTACAAAGGAAGTTTACATGTAAAAGGCCCTGGTTCCAACAAATTTGTGGTCTCAACAGTGGGAGGACCTGGCATCATGAGACTTGGGTTACAGCCCATTTGGTCTCCTCTTGACCATGAGACTGTAGATGAGTCTATTAATGCTCTGAATTTGTCTCCTGTCAGATAAGGACGATGATTACCTCTCAGGAGTGTTGCAATAATTAAACATGAGGGTGAAAAGGGTCTGACAGAGTACCCAGCATATGGTGGACTCTCGTATCTCTTCATTGAAATTCTTCACCCCAGTCTGCTCTGTTCAGCTAAGAATTACTTACTGAGTGTTTACCATGAGCAGATCCCTGCAGTAGGAAAGTGAGAGAATCAGGAACGCAGTGGACACAACTGGGTCCAGCCCTGAGCCATGAGCGTGGACATGGGTGGGGAACCAGTCCATAAAGACAGTGTGAATGAAGAAGGTATTTTGGGAATGTGAAAAAGAAATACCTTTGTCATTCTTCTTAGCAAGATTCTTTTTAACTCTCAGTTCTGGTTGGGGGAATGTAGTATCATGGAAGGTATTTTATGTTTTTTCTTTTCTTTTTTTTTAGGTACTTAGGGGAAAAAAAAAATCTTTGGAATTCAAAGAGCAGGGTTGGCTGGTTGTTGTGGGATGGAGTAGCTCCCATATATTGATAAAATAAGGAGATAACCTGAGTTTGAGGGAAGTCGTTGCCTGCTATGCAACCCAATATACATAGTTAGCTGATTTTATTTTTGTAACAGTGGGATGAAGGTATGTCCCTTTTACAGATGAGGGACATGGAAACCCAGATTTCATATCTGGTCATTATTGGAGCAGAGGAATCTGTTCTAGAGGTCCTTGTTTTTACTGCAATGCAAGTTTTGGGCTTCATTCCACAGGAAGTCTAGAAAGGTAGAGTGTAGTCATAGCCATAAAAATGCGTTGACATAGATAAACACATGACTTAATCCAATAGTATCGATCACTTGCTTTCACAATTGATCACAACCTCTCTTGGAATTTTGCTTGATGCCTTTGGTACTTATTTTAGAGTCACTCTTTCTGTTTTGAATCACTGGGAAAATGCTAAAATAAAATGTATACCTGGTTAGTAATTTTGTTAGTGGGTCAGCCCACGGGACAGGACTGCTGGCTGTGTGCCCTCAGCACATCGCTGCTCTCTTCTGGTCCTTGGGTTTAATTCTCCTAAACAGAAAATGTGTGGGCTCAGATCCTTCCATCAGTGCCTTGAGGGCACTTAGGGCAAGTCTCTGCCTGTCCTCGGAAGAGGCAGCGGCAGTGGAAGCTGGGGGCACAGGGCGGTGGGCGTGTCTGCCTGTGGGTGCCTAGTTTTTCCCAAATTGTGTAGTCATGTGGGGAAATGCCTTCTATTCTTTTCTTTAGACCAGCGACTTTAGATTTGTATCTAGGGATTTCTAACATGGCTTTTCTTCTGTAATGAACTCAGATCTGGGGACAGGATTCTTTTTTCCGGTGCTACGGTTAGTAATGGCTTCTGTTTGTTGAACACTTTTGTGGGCTAGCCCTGTGCCACCTGTGTCATATACACTAACCCATTTAATGGGAACACCACCACCAATTTATCCCCATCTTACAGAGGAGGAGCTGAAGTCCAGAATGTCATAGTTAATAAGAAAGTAGCCAAGTTAGGCTTTGGACCAAGGACTGACTTTGAGTCTGACACCACCTACCTGCCTCTCCCGCTGTTTCTAAGATTTTGAAAGTGGTCTGGAGCTGGGTTCTTCTTACGTTCAGACTTAAGAAGTCCAAAGAGGCTTCCCACACAGCCTTTTGTGATTTGGGGGGACTTGGAGCTGGCCGTAAGGTTACATAGGCTTTTTTTTTTTTTTCTTTATTCATTGAGAAAATAAACACTTTGCTCTAAATGACTGACTATAGTGCATATAACCAGTCCTGCACTGACAGATATTTGGTTTCCATCTCTTGCTGCTATGCACAATGTTGTAATGAATAATCTTATGCATGTGCCATTTCATAGGCATGCAGTGGTATCTGGTGGATGCATTTCTGGAAGACAGTTACTAAGTCAAATGTATCTGCAATCTTAATAGATTTGGCCAACTTCTCCTGGAGAGAGGTTGAATCACTTTACACTCTCCATGACCTTACTAAAAGAGAGCAGTATCAAACTGTTGAGTTTTTAATTATATATCAACAAATTAGAGCGGTATATATATTTTACAGAGCATAAGAGATGTTATGATTTTTCAATACAATGAGGGATAACCAAATCAAGCCAATCCACCCATTCATCACTTCAAACATTTGACATCTTCTGAAATGCGGACATTGAACTGAGGTTTTGTACCTTTTGATTATCATCACCCAAGTCTTTCAGCCCCCAGCTCTGCCCTCCGTCATTCTATTTCTGCTTCTATTAGTTCAATTGTCTTAGAACCCACATATAAGTGAGATCACATGGTATTTGTCTTTCCATCAAACCGTTGATTTTTGCCAGTCTGATAGATGAAAAAGAATATCTCAATTTAGTCTTAATTTGCATATCTCTATTTTAATAAGGGCAAACATCTTTTCAGTGGTTTAAGAGTAATCTGAAGTTCTTTTTCTACTGGTTCTTATAACCCTTCAAATTACCATGTTTACTTTTAAAAATTAAAATTTATTTTTTTAAATCGAAGTAGATGTACAAATAATTTAACAAAAAGCCAAATAGGATTATGAAAAACAAAAATTCCTCCTTACCCTCTCTATCCTTCGGTCTGGCTCACCAGAGGCCAACATTTTCATTTTCAACTTCTTTTTCTTCTATTGCATCTTCCTTCCTCCTTCCTTCCTTCCTTCCTTCCTTCCTTCCTTCTCTCTCTCTCTCTGTTTCTCCTCCTTCCTTCTTCCTTCCTTCCTTCCTTCCTTCCTTTCCTTCCTTCCTGCCTTGCCGTCCTTCCTTCTTCCTTCCTTTCCTTCCTTCTTTCTTTATTTCTTTCTTTCTTCTTTCTTCTCTTTCTTTCTTTCTTTCTTCTTTCTTCTTTCTTTCCTTCCTTTCTACCAATTATTGAACCCAGGGACGCTTAACCAGTGAACTACATACCCAGTCCTTTTTAAAATTTTTTGTTTTGAGACAGGTCTTCTAAATTGCTTAGGGCCTTGCTAGGTTGCTGAGACTTGCTTTGAACTTAAAATTCTGTCTCAGCCTCTCGAGCCAATGAGCCACTGGGCCTTGCTGATCTCTATAGTTCTATAAATATAATTATAATGCTATTTCTGATTTCTAAATATTAGATATCATTTTCTTATTTCAGATAAGAACTTGGCATTTATACATAACAGCCTTACCATACACTTCCCCATTGTCTCTCTCCTTTTTTTAACTTTATTTTATTTATTTATTTTTAATGTGGTGCTGAGCATTGAACCCAGTGCCTCACAGGTGCTTGGCAAGCACTCCACCACTAAGCCACAACCCCAGCCCTCTCCATTGTCTTTTAACATAATGTCATCATAACTTTTTGCAGAATCTCTGTTGAGTTTACATGATTATGTTCATGAATATAGTGTTCCCTGTGGAGGCAAATAATACAATATGATATTTCCTTCCTTATAAACCTTTTTGTCTTGTCCAAAGTTACTAGTCCACTCCTGGGCTAGGGATGTAGCTCAGTGGTAGGGTGCTTGCCCAGCATTTGTGAGACTCTGGATTTGATACCCAGCACCACAAGAAGAAAAAAAAAAATCCATTCCTTTTTCCATTTGCGTAGTTTCTTTTTTCATTTGCTTAGTTTTTGAAGTGTCTTTTGTTTACAACCTCTCACCATGCTCTTTAAGAATCTACCAGTTCCACTCCTTGACCCCAAGTTCTCTCATATCCAATATCCTACACGTGTTTTCTGGACTTGCAGCCCAGTTATTGCCCTGCTGCTTCGCACCATTCCAGAAACTCCCTTTGACTCTCTCCTTCATCGAATGGAGCCTCTCTCTTCATCCCCCACTCTGCTCTCCCTTGGTTTCCCCTCTTACTTTGATGAAACCTGTCCTCTAATAACTTCCTAAGAAAAGGTGCAAGGAAGGTAAATTTTCCAGACTTTGCAGGTTTGAAAGTATCTCTAGTCCCTTGATCCAGAGATCGATAATGGTCCCTCAAAGATATCTAGATTAATCCTGGAAACAGTGAATGTGCTACTTTACATTGCAAAAGGCACTTTGCCTTTGTGATTAAGTTAAGGATATTGAGATGAGAAGATCATCCTAGATTGTCTGACTGGGCTCAGTGTAAATCACAAGCCTTACCAGAGGGAGGCAGGAGGATCAGAGTTAGAGTGAGGAGATATGACAATCGGCACAGAGGTTGGAGTAATTAGCTTTGAAGATGAAGGAAGGAATGTTGACAACTTCTAGAAGAAGGAATAAGCGGGGAAGTGGATTCTCCCCTTTAGCCTCCACAGGCAACATGGTTCTGCTGATCCCTGGGTTTTGGCTCAGTGAAACCCATTTTGCACTTCTGATTGCCAACACTGCTTTACTTTCAAAAGCAACAAAATTGGGACTGCGGATGTAACTCAGTGGAAGAGCCCTAACCTAGCATCCTAGCATGTATGAGGCTCTGAGTTCAATCCCCAGCCCTTGAAAAAAAAAAAAAAAAAAAAAAAAAAAAAAAAAGTCACAATGCTTGCAGTTTTGTAGTAGTTATATAAAATTAATATACTAAGGTATAGAATTTTTGGTGGGGGGTTCCTGGGGATTAAACCCAGGGAAGCTTTACCATTGAGCTCTGTCTCCAGTCCTTTTTATTTTTTATTTTGAGACAGAGTCTCATTAAGTTGCTATAGGTCTTACTAAATTGCTGAGACTGTCCTTGAACTTGGATCCTCCTGACTTAGCCACACAAGTCACTGGGATTATAGGCGTGTACCACTGTGCCTGGCTAATGGGTAGAATTCTTTGAAAATAAATTGTCCCTTGGGATTTTGAAAGCATTGCTACATTATCTCTGGACTCCTGTATTGCTATTAAGAAGTTTGATACTCTTCAGATTTCTGATCCTTTGTCACTGATCCTTTTTTCTCTCAAGGAAATTTTTAGGATTTTCTTTTAACATTTAAAAATGTTTTTATTAGTGCATTATAGTTGTACATAATAGTGGGGATCATTCTGACATAGTTATAAGTACATGGAATACACTTCCGTCCCCAGTACTTACTTGTTTCATGGTCATGTGTCTCATGTGTATGTCTCTCTCTCTCTGTGTATTTTCCTCCAACTCCTTTGATATGCATTTAATGACACCTTTTAACTTGAAGACTTATATCATCTAGTTCTAAGACAATTTCTTGCTTTTTTCTACAGAAATTATATGTCCACTCTTTTCTTTGTTCTCTTAGTTTTGGGAAGCTCTTGTTAAATTGATATGAATTTCTAGAACAGTCCTTTAGCTTTCTTATCTTCTTGCCTCTATTTTTCATCATCTTAATTTTTTTTTTGTTTTACTTTCTCCAATGATGTTTTTCAATTTTATCTTCCAACCTGCCAGGATCTCAGTTTTAATTTCCAAGGGCCCTTTCTTATTTTATGAAGTGTTACTTTGTCAACATCCTGTTTGTGTTTTATGTGGATTGTTTTCCTTAATCTCTTTGAGGTTTATATACATATTTTTAAAGGACTTTTCTTTGGTTCCTTGTGATGTTTCTGCATTTTTATTTTGTTTTTTAGTCTCCGTCTTTTGTTTGAAAGGCTACATTCAAATATCTAGTGATCTTGAGATATCAGTTTATACTTAGGAGTGAAGGGTGAAGCACTAAAAAGCCAATGGATGGCAGGGTGGAGTGGGATGAGGCTTTGCTCTGGAGTCAGGCTCACTTTTTGTTGGGAATTTCCAATGTCAGTATTTAAAGGTCTTTGCTCCTGGTACTGATCTTTCCAAGGCAAGAGTCTCCATATTCCTGCATGGAGGATATACATTTAGTTGTTTGCTTTCTGGGAAAGGAAGAAGCCAGGGTATATCACTTTTTGGTTTTTAGATAAACATTTAATTCTCCAGTTGCTGGTTCCCCTCCCTTCACTGTGCCTGGAGTCACAGATTGTTCCAGGAGTCTGTGAGTGGGTTAAATTTCTCCAGAACATACCTTGTGTCTTCTGTGGGTCCTTTAGCCATTGTTGCTTTGGCAGGAGGGGTAGAGATGGGGATCTGAGTGTAGCAAGATGAAACTGTTTCTTTTCTTTTCCTTTTTTTTTTTTTTTTTTGGTACTGGAGGTTGAAATCAGATGAAATCAGAGGCACTGGACCACTAAGCCACATCTCCAGCCCTATTTTGTATTTATTCGAGACAGAGTCTCACTTAGTTGCTTAGTGCCCTGCTTTTGCCGAGGCTGGCTTTGAATTCACAATCCTCCTGCCTTGGCCTCCTGAGCTGCTGGGATTACAGGTGTGCGCCACCATGCCCGACTGAACTGCTTCTTTTATACAGAATCTCAGCCAATGCCTGTATTTGGTTTTATGCTGCCTGTCCCCCCATCCCACCTTCATCTTCTAAGGTGGTCATGCTCACCTGAGTCTTTCTGGGTTCTCTGGAAAGGATGTCTAAGGGGCACTTGAGTTTCAGCTTCTTCCACGTGGATCTTCTCTGCATTTTTACCTTCCTAGTTCACAGGAGGAATTCTGTGATGGCAAGAAGTAGAATTCATCCCAGGCTCCGCTCTGTGTCCAGTCTTCTGTGACTCTCTCAGACCTGATGGGATGATAGAGGAGGTGCTGATAAAACTAGCTACCATTCTGTTTTTTCCCCAGGGCTTTATTTTTAGTACCAGTCACTGCACCTAAGTGCTTTATGACACTATCTTGTTTAATCTTTACAATATTTACTTCAAAGTGTTGTTATCATCCCCACTTTACAGAAGAAGAGCTGAGATCCCAAGAGGTTAAGCAAATTGCCCAAGGTCACGAGCTATTGGGAAGCAGAGTATTGCCTTGTTCCCCCCGCCCCCCTCACCCCATGGTACGGGGATTGAATTATCCAGGGCCTTGCACATGCTAGGCAAGTGCTCTTCCCAAGTCCTTTACATTTTTTTTTTTTTTTTTTAATTTTAAGACAGAGTCTTTCTAAGTTGCCCAGGCTTGCCTGGAAATTGTGATCCTCCTGCCTTATGCTCCAGAATAGCTAGGATTACAGTTGTGTGCTACCATGCCCAGTTCTCCTTGTCCTCTGCATATGATAATTGGTGATTTTTGTGAAGACCTGCTACTCCTAAAGAAACAGGCAAAATGCGGAGGAAGTGTATAGCAATAATTCTTACTACCCTGTGACTAGTTAAGTTTCTGTTAGCTAAAGAGATAATGAAACCAATGCTGTGTGTTGTTTTTTATATAAGGGAGAAAACCTGCTTGGCCACCAAGTATCCCATTGTTTCTGCCACAAACTGTCTCTAAAACCCCAAACACACAGAGAAGCAGTTTCAAGAATGTATTTGTGATGCCGGGAGACTGATGGGTGGGAATGTGTTAACCAAACTGGGACCATATTAGTAATTCAGACAATGTATTTCCCTTTGGGGGACTATTTAAAAGTCTTGGGGAGAAGGAGGAAGTTGGGGGGAAAATGTTTGGTTGAGACTGAGAAAAGGGTGAGAGAGATTAAATCTTAAAAAGTAGTCTATAATATATATTTAAATGTCAAACAGTCAAATGTCAAAGTGTCCAAATATCTTTATGGCAGAAAGTTTGGGAAGTATAGATTTAACATCTGTAATATATTCTTTATTTTATGAGACTACTGTCTAGTATACGATTACAATAGTGTTATGCCTTTGGACAGGTCCCAAATCAGTCATGGGAAGGGTTTGTGTGTGCTGCGTCCTGAGTCCTACCTCGTGAAGGGTTGCTACCTAAACCAGCACTCCTCACCATTTGGGGACCCACATCACCACAAAATATGGCATATTCTGTGACAGTGACCTGTGAGTGGCAGGGCGGGGAGTAATAATGATGAGGAAGCTGTCACAAGGTTTCCCTCAGTCCCATCAGACCACTGGCCCTTTCTACAGTGTATAAAAGCTGTCAAGCCGAGGCAGAGTCCCAGCAAACTCTCTTGTTGCTGCTGATGCCTGAAGTCTTTGCCTGGATTCTGACCCCTGCTGTGTACCTCAGTCTCTGGGTCTGGTTTCCTGAGCTTATACTGAGGGTACTTAGCCCACAAGTCACAGAAATTGGGTGTGAAGCCAGGAAAGAAAAGGGTTTTGTGGGCACAGCCCATGCATTCATTAATCATTAGTGCATATTAACCAGTTACTGGAAGGCAGAGAGTGGGGCAAGAAGCTGCTCATAGGCCATGTTTCCATGTTGTAATCTTCAGCTCTTTCTCCATAATGGTGGAAGGTGTCTAGAGAGGAGCCAGCAAGTCTAGGTGATAGAGTAAATGAAGAAAACAAGAATGAGTCAAGGCTGAGTCTGGATTTAAGAACCTGGCAAATGGTGAAAATGAACCTTGGCTACCATGGTAGCCTGTTGGGCTCAAGGGAAGCTGATGACTATATTACCCGTGTCACGTCCGGTATTGTCTACTTTTAATATTTCCCAATATTGTGGACCAGAATCAGTAGGGTGGTTGATATTTAAGCTTTAGAGCTTTATAATCACTTATCTGAAATTCCAAAATTTCCAAAGAGCTGGTAGATGTAAGGCTTTTTTAAAATATAATTTATTTGACCACCAAATCCAACTTGAACTGCCATCGTCTGGTGGGGACACTTGCCTTAAATTGAGGTGGGTTGCTTATGGCACCTGTTCATATATCTGTCATGCAATACTAACACATTGGATTACATTGTGCTGGACTTGCTACATAATATTGAAAAACACGAATGGACAAAGGATTCTGAATGCCTAAGCACATGCCATAAGATTTTTGGGTAAGGGATTATGGGACTTTCCGATAAAGCTAAGATTTCATTGTGGTGCTGTCTACCTTTTTTTCACGTGCATATTTTTACATATTTGTAAATGTAGTTTTCATACAGTTTTGCATCTTGTTTTGCCCCCTCTTGTCATTTTGATCTTTTTTCCTATCATGTTCCATAATATTCATAATTACTACTTATTTATTTTGCTACCAGATGCATAATATGAAGATCATCCTTTCTCTGTGAACATTTAAGTTGCTTCTAAAATTTTGTTTTTATAAGTGATGTGGCATGATAATCTTTGAATTAAGTATATATTTTTTCTAGTTCAGAATATGGAAAGGCCAATATTTTTTGAATACTTACTACACATTAGTCACCTTGCTTTGCTTTGATTTCACCGAATTCTCAAAACAACAATCTCAACAGTTAGATAAAAAGTACATAGCATTGTCTCCATTTCACCCTCAGAGGAACCCACTTTGATAGGAAGAATGACTTTCCCAAGGGGAAAACAGACCAGTACCCAGAGGACAGAAATGTGGCTATTAGGATGTTTCCAGTGTAACATCGTTGAATCTTTCCAACCCCCATGCACTAGTGTGGGTGCATAAGCTGAAAATGAGGTGAAAACGTAAACAGTATTGTCTCCATGTGCAAGTTCACACATGCATGGGCAGGATGCTGACAGAACATTCATCCCAATTTTTGTCTGAGGTCTGAGCAGACAGATCCCAAAGCAACAAAGACCCAGCACGTCTTAGGACACCTGTCTGGGGCAAAGGGTTTAATAAGAAGTAAGGTGGGTCAGGGTGTGGGAGGTGAACATGAGTCCTGAAAGAACAGGTCTCAAGATCCTGTAGGCCATCACTGGGCCAGAACCAGAAACTACTTGGTATAGTGAAAGAATTTATATCTCTGGGATTTGAGTCCAGATGCTGCCATTTACTGGCTGTATAAATCTTGGAGGGACTGCTTGGTCTCTCTGAGGCTCCGCACTGACACCTATAATACCATCAGGCTAGTGGTTTATGTCTACCTATTCTGGTGAGTTGCTATGAAATGCAAATAATAAAACGGATTTATTTGTGAATTTATTTGTCTGCAAACATTTTATGTACAGTAATAATTCAGATTTCTTAGTTTCAGTGGACAGAAATCGACTGTGGCTTATTTGAGAAGAGGAATTTATGTAAATGATAGTAGGAACTCGGAAATCCACCCTCCCCTCTCCCCAACAAGTCTGAGGAACCAAACTGAGAAAACAGGTGCAAAGAAGAAGGTCAGACATATAATAAAAGAATATGAAACAAATTAAAACATACTAATCAAACATCCTGGTTCACATAACACTAATTCATGTAAAATAATTGTTTTCACAAATGCTAGAGATGAGAAGAAGGAAAAAAAATAATAGGAAACTGCATAAAAGTCCATGTTCCATTAAGGTCACAATTAAACAGTAAAAAAAAAAAAAAAAAAAAAAAAAAAAAGGGAAGGTCAAGCAGTGACCAGGACCATAGCCAAAGGCTGCCATGAACCACATGGGGAGGACTCCCCAGCTGCTGCTGTTTGGAGGCCACAGTTGCACAGCTGCAGCCACTGGAGCTGCTGCATCGCTTTCTCAGAAAACTGGAGGTTGCTACTGCTTCTGCTGCCTCCCCTCGAACTGGCTCTCTCCTCTGCCCCTGCTTCTTAGTTTCACTAGTTCCCAATTCAGAGCCTGGAGTTATTTATCTGATTGGCCAAGGCTGAGTTTTACCTGTTAATGCCTTAGGTGGGGTAGGAGCTAGGAAAGAGACCATCAGGCCTTCGAAGTTACTAGAGTGGGAAGTGGCTTCTGCCATCACTATGTCTCATTCAGAGGGACAATTCACTACACCTAGGGAGGCTTTCAGATGCTGGGCAACTGGAAAATGACAAGTGTCTATAATATGTACCTAATAGGGACCAGGCTTGCATTAAGTGCAGAATAGGTGCTACGGTATCGTGAAAACTACACAGGCATGAGGGGACGCTGTGACTCTCGACACATTAGAGATATGGGTTCTGAGACCCTAGTAGTTCAAGAGGACAGTTATTAGCACTTTCACTCTTATTCTCCCCCAAACCATAAGTAGCGCTGCATTCACTTGTGGGAATTGTGACACGAAGGTGCCATCCATCGTGGGTAGACTAGAAACAGACTGAAAAGTGTGACCTATGTGGAGGTGGTGACTGCATTATTTGTCTCCTTGTCCTTGGCACTGTTGCGATGGCTGGCATTCAGCAGATACCCTGTCAATGGTCAAAGTGAGTTTAACCTTGCTCCTCCTCCTGCAGCTCCAGTTACTGATGAAGTAGCTTCTAGGCCTGAGCAGGAAGTCCTCACAGAGTTTGGAGGCTATCACATGACTTAGAAAAGAGAAGAATGATAAAGTGTTTCTTCACAGGAAAAATTGAAAAGAACATTTAAAAACTCCAAAGTGTTTCAGAAGGTTGAGGATTTAACAGGTCACTTGTGTTACCATCTGGACACAGATGTGCTATGTCTATAGGGTAGATGATTCTTGTAGTCTTTTTTATTTTATTTTATTTATTTTTTTAGCCTGGGAAGTGGAAGTGGAGGGGTTGTGCCCCAGGGCGGAAGTATAATTGGATCCTTTGATTTTTTTTTCTACATTTTTTAAATTGGTGCAATGTAGTTGTACATAATGGGATTCATTGTTACATACTTATTCACGTACACACTATAACAATATAATTTGGCCAGTATCGCTCTCCAGTACACCCCTGCTTCCTCCCCATCTCCCACCCATCGGTCCCTTTCCTTTACCAATCTCCCTCTGATTTTCATGAGATTCCCCCACCATTCTTTTCCTTTTCCCTCTCTAGCTTTCACATATGAAAGAAAACCCATGTTCCTTGACCTTCTGAGTTTGACCTATTTTGCTTAACATAATGGTCTCCCGTTCCATTCATTTTCCTGCAAATGACATAATTTCATTTTTTATTTATGACAAGTCCTTTGATTTTTAAATAAAAGCTTCTCTCTTGCCTCCACTCCTGGTGTCTAGGGCATGTGGGTCTCCTTTCAATTGAGAACAGAACAATTTTGAATAATCTTGTGTGTAATCTCCCACATAAATCACAACAGATAAATATATCCATCATTTTTATCAATTTGTGAGCACATCTCTGCATCAAGCCCATGGACACCTAACTGCCCCTCCATGAAGATGTTTTCATAGAACTGAGTGCTAATATGGTAATACCTAATGGCACCTGAGAAGGGCTGGCCACAGGCAGAATGTCTGTGTTTTTGGTAAAACCGCCATGGAGTGCACCATCCATCAAGTTGCTCAACGTTTCCGTACTAGTCAGCATTTTTATTTTTGGTTTCAAGGGATGGAAGTTCAAGTCAAATAAGCTCAGACAAGGAGGTAAGGCACATCATAGGAAGGGCTGGGACGTAGCAGAGCCCAGGGAGAAGAGGAACCAAGGCCATGAATGCAATCAGGTTGCTTTCTGTCCTCATGCTAGAATTTTCAGTTTAACTTCTGCCACATGGTTGGCAGTTTGTTGGTTGGCAGATCTGAGGCTCACTTCCCCCAGTTTTGGTTCTAAGAGGGAGACTGAAGGACTTTATCTTCAGTCTGAGGAGTTCCTGGGAAAGAGCTGATTGGTCCAGCATCATTCAATTACCCAGTCCTAGACCAATCACTGCCATCAGGGAGGTGGGCACAATGATCCACTCAGCTTAGGCTAGGAGGGTGTCTGTATATGGGGGAGGGGGGAGAGAAGGGGGGAGAGAGAGAGAGAGAGAGAGAGAGAGAGAGAGAGAGAGAGAGAGGGAGAGAGAGAGAGAGAGAGAGAGACACCAGAGCAAGAAAGACAGAGACATCTGCAAAAAAGGTGAAAACTTCCACATGAACAACATGATTTGAATGGGACTTAGGTAAGGAGAAGAGAATTTTCCACAAAAGGAAGACACTGGATGAAAGGAGAAGCCAATGTTCACTAAAGAGGAACAACAACCAAATCCTGGTTTCTTTCTTTTACTCGCCAACTTACTGTATTTGTATTTGCTTAGTTTGTCAGAAAGCTCAGTGCATTCGCTTTCCTTAGCTTGAATTTTAATAACAGATTCTCCTCTTTAATCACTTAATTCTTATCTTCTTATTTTGGTTATTACTGTTTTGTATTTTGTAATTCATCTCTTTCTTTAGTATGAGCCATCTTTCATTCTTTTGGCAAGTCCATCTCTGTATAAAGATGCCTCCCTTGCTATGAAAGAAGATCATTTATGCAACCTGCATGCCCCCCCACCAGCTGTATGTGTAAGTGTTCTTGCACTGCATGTAAATTTCATGGGAAAATTTAAGGTCACAGTAATTACAGGAGTGCTGATACTGCTCTGGCTTTAAAATACAACCAAACCAAAACTAACAAGTTGCATCAAGAATCTATAAAAAATACTAGACATTCAGCAGGTTTGCATGTATGATTCAGGTCCCGGGATCAGGTCAGAGCTTACCGGATTCAAAAGATCCGGTGTCATGTACAGTAAGCTCAGGTTTAAAGAGGGCGAAAGAGCAAGGCTTTTTGGTATGGGAGAAATTGTGGGAGGAACAGAGACCCAGTGAGTAATTCCTGGAAAGAGGAGTTAGTAGACACCCACAAATAGGACAGAAAAGAGTGGAAATTAGGAAGAGGTAGAAAAGTATCAGGTGTCTCACAGTGTCCTTAAGACTCAGGACAGTAGGTTGGGTTGGAGGGAGAGAGCTGTCTCATTTGCAGGTGGACCCAGCGATGGAGAAGGGAACTCTTAGTAACTGCTATGGAAGTCCTCATTCCTGCCACGCTTCTTCACTTTACCGCCTTTGATTGGCAGGCCTTTAGTTGGAGAACAACAGGGTACAAACACCTGGAGAGGAGGGAATTTTGCTACTGTGGTGTTGAGTGGGCTTAAGGAAATGTCGTCTGTCCATTCATATAAACATCCAATGGACATATATTTACTTACATACTCTAGGCCAGGCACAGGGTATAGAAAGAGGAACGAGTTATGGTTCGTCTTAACCTGGAAGACACAATCTAGTTAGGGCAGAGAGATGACTAAATCAATGTTTACAGTATGAGGAGACAGGCACCCTGATGGAGCTCTGTGCCAAGGCTACGAGAGCACAGGAGGGCATATCAAGCTGGAGAAAATGCAGTCAGAAGAGGTGAAGAGGTGATATTTGAAGTATGAGTAAGCATTGGCCAGAAGGGGCTAGTGAAGGGGAGAAGAGAAACACATCTGGGAAGGACTACCATGCAGCATGAACACAGGAACCACAGGGAGAAGAGTAGAGATGAAGTAAAGGAGATGTGTAGACCAGACCAGGGGCAGGGGCAGGGGCAGGGGCAGGGGCAGGCCATGAAAGATTTTGTTGGGTGAGGGTAGAGAGTGAAATATATGTCACAGGCAGTAGAAAGCCATGGAGGAAAAGTTAAACAGACAAATGATATGGTCTGAGATCGCCCTTAAAGTATTCTTTAAGCTGTGGGTCCCCTCAGTCTTTGGACCCTCAGGTGGTTGCAAAAAGTTACAGTGTGAGGAGATGAGGGTCAGAGTGAAGGCAGAGGCAATGGGCTGGGGAGGCAGACTGGAGCTGCTGGAGTCCTCCTGAGGCCGGCAGGGCAGACAAACCTCCCACAGCCCAGGGAAGGGCTGCACTTCCTGAGAAAGGGGAAGAACTGGGAAGACTGGGAGACCATTAAACTGATGTCACACTCTTCTGAGGGTCAACACGAGCTTCAAGATCGGAAAGAGAAACAGGAGGTTAATATGACCCTATCGATCCTTCGTTTGCCCACCACACCCCGTTTTAGAGAAATGCTCAGAAATATGATGAGTAGTTTCAAAGTAACTCAAGTTCTGAACTTGCAATTTTTGAACACCTTGAAGGAGAAATATGTGACAGTTATTACTAAAATCTGTTTCCCTCTCTTACCCTTGTGTCCAATGCAGACCAGTGTTAGCTCCTTTGAAAAATTTAAAAAAATTTTATTTTTGGTATTGGGAATAGACACCAGGTGTGCTCTGCCACTGAGCTACATCCCTAACCCTTTTTAGTTTTTATTTTGAGACAGGGTCTCACTAAGTTGCCCAGGCGGCTTTGAACTTGAGATCCTCCTGCCTCAGCCCCTGAGTAGTTGGGATTACAGGTTTTCCTTTAAATTTTCAAAAGCTCTCTGTCTTAGAGGACCAGTTAGAAATGGGGGCCCCTTTCTCTGCAGTCCACATTAGGATGCAAGGCTTGGCAAGTGTAGCAAGGGCCGGATTGTAGCCCAAGTGGGACTGGGTCCTGGTACCCCTTCTTAGCACAGCCTGCAGGGGCTCTTCCTCCACCTCTGGCCTCTCGGCTGTTTGCTGTCTGTTAGAAGCTCCTGTCTTTCTCCCCTTTCCCTCTGGCTTCTGTATCACGAAAGGCTAAGGAGGAGGCCTGGCTATCTACACTGCACCATGACAGCTGTCAGAGGGAGCAGTCTGGAACAGGCACGTGATCGCCATTGTCCTGTCACAACAGGCAAAACTTTGACTGGGGGAGCCTCAACATTTGAATACCTTGGGATGAAGACTGGAACTAATGTCAGTTGGCACATTTCTAAGCAGGGAATGTTAAAAAAAAAAAAATCTCTAAGCAGGGCTAGTCCTTGAATTCTGGTCTGGGACACGGGGGTCAAAAGGAAGCCAGCCTGGGACCTGGGGAGGGGGTTGGAATGGAAAATGTTCAGAAAAAGAAGGTGATGTGGAACCTCCAGGGCGAGAGCCTGGCCAGGATGTGGCAGTGGACAGTAAGCACAAATGCTGACCTTGCTCCTGGCCCCATAGGGAAGTGAGAATCTAAGCAAAGCTCACAAAAGGGCTGTGTGAAGGAAGTGGTGTTGGTTAGGGAAGCCAGGTTTTCATCTCCAACAAGGAGGTGGGAGATGTATAAAACAAAAAGCTGAGTAAAGCAGAGAATAACCACTGTGTTCTGTAATATAAAAATCTCAGTAGGACTTGGGATAAACAGCACTGAACATGGAATTCTAATTCAGAGAATTGCTAGGAATTACAGTTCCTCTCACACATGCTTTGGAATAGCTCATTGCTATTTATTCTCATAGCAGTTAGAGGAGAAATGTGGGCTTGGGGTGTGGGGTCATGTTGGCAAATCTAAGGGGCTTATTGAAGTGTAGGACTGCATCGTACATGTTGCTTCCTTTCCACCCACCCATCCATCTGTCCAACAACTATTAGAAGTGTCTACTGTGGATCAGTAAATATGAATTGAGAGAGAAATAAAATCTAATCCCTTTTCTGCAGACGTTTATAAATCTAATAGAGAAGACATGTTAAAACCAGACCAATTCACCCTATCAGAGAGACCTGCCTAGAGCCCAGGGGTGCTGATATGAACAAAGGCACGTATTGGAAACTGCTAGTCATTGGGTATAACTGCACCATAGGATGGGGAATGATGTGCACAGCCCATTAGAAAGGAGCTTTATGACAATGTTAAGAGTACTCAAGATTTACTTTTTCTGGGCACCTGTAATATAATCTTCAATGGCCCTTTGCTGTTCAGGATTTCTCTTGTCCAGTTGTATCAGTTGGAACTCTGCATTGAAAGTGACAGTCAGTTCAAACTGGTTCAAGCATAAAGGAAAAAAAGGATTTGTTCATGTGATTTTAGTTTTTTGGTGGTACTGGGAATTGAACTCAGGATCTCATGCATCCTGAGCAAGTATGCTAATACCCAGGCTATACAGCCAGCCCTTGTTCATGTAATTTTTTTTTTTTTGTGCCAGCGATTAAACCCAGGAGCACTCAGTCAATGAGTCACATCCCCAGCTCTTTTTTATATTTTATTTTGAGAAAGGATCCTGCTAAGTTGCTTAGGGCCTTGCCTAAGAAAGGCTGACTTTGAACACACGATCCTCCTGCCTCAGCTTCCCAAGCCATTGGGATTACAGGCATGCGCCACTGCACCTGACTTGTTCAGGTAACTTAAAAACATTCATGAGTATTGTTTTAGGCATAGTTGATCCTTGTCCTGAAATTAAATATCATCAGGACTCAGTTGCAATGTCTCTATCATTTCTGCTTTCCTCTGTGTTGGTCTTTCTCTCGGGGAGGGTCTTCACACAGGGAGTATCTTTGAATTTTCATTTCTACCAGTTTAGCAATCCTATGGAAGAAGAGCTGCTCTTTCTCAGTAATTCCAGAGACAGTTCTGGAATTGGCTTTGCTTAGACCAGCTTTGTCCTGTTTCTGTCCCTAACTAGTCATTGTGGCATAGAGGATGTAACTTGTGACTTGGATTGTGTTTGCTTTTGGTCTAAGAGGTAGGGCCAGCCCCATCCAAACATCCCAGGCTAACAAAGGAGGAGAGGTAGCTTCCATTGGAAAATCCAGGTGCTACTGAAAAGGATAGGAATGGTGCTGGGCAGGCAAAACAAGAACTGCCCATTAGATCTCTGTGACTGAGTCATTGCTCAAGCCTGGCCACGGGTATTGTTATGATTGATGTTTTGTCCAGCCTGATCTTGCAGGACAGAACAAGCTCTTCTTTCTGTTATAAATGTGGATGGAGTGAGTTACATGACACGTGGAGACATCAGCAGTGGTCCAGTGGGGCTTGGAGGACTCTGGTTCCATAGTAATGTGGCCAAGTTCTGATTTCCTAAAAAGGACCAGGTGCAGTGTCCTTGAGGAGTGGTGAACTTACACAAGGAGCATGGCAGACAGCAATTCTTTCAAGGTTTGATAATGCGTAGAGTCAGTGATGGAAAACTCTGAGTTTCAAGTTCCTGTGTCCTTTTGGTGCAAAGACTCAACCAGTGGCTGGAGGTTCAAGGAGTTAACTTCAAGCTCCAGAGAGAAATGTAGAGAATTGTTAGTCTTGTGTCTGTAGTGGAAAAAACAAATGACCACGAATTTCCAAATGTTTCTCTGAAGGTGTACTGGTCAGTTTTCCATTATTATAACAAAATAGCCAGGGACTAGATACTTTACAAAGAAAAGAAGCTTATTTAGTTCTTGGTTCCGGAAGTTCAAGGGTATGGTGCTAGCCCTGGCTTGGGTTTGGTGAGGGCCTTTTTAGCTGTGTCACAAGAGGATGGTATCATGGTGGGAGTGCATGCTAGAGGGAGGGAACACCTGGTGAGACAGGAAGCCAGAGAGCACTAGGGAGGGGCCAGTCTTGCTCTCCTACAATAACCTCTTGTGAGAAGCAATCAGTGTCCCATGAGAACCACAGTGTCCTACGGCTGTACCCACATCAGCCCAACCACCTTGCACTAGGTTCCATCTCCTAAAGTTTTCACCACCGTACACCAACAAATGAGGACAAAGCCTCCAACATGTGAACCCCTGGGGGACAAACCACATCCAAACCACAGCAGAAGGCATCCCTCCAGGTGTATGTGATTTGTGTGCACACAGCAGACAGGAACAAAATTGCTTACTATTATTATTAATAGAGCTTTGGTGCCAAGTCCTTTTCCAGAACTCCTACCTCTAATCAACTGTGCTACTCAAACATAAACTGTGGTGCCCTTTCTGTGCATTTAAACTAGGGAAATACTAAGAGTCAGGACAAGGCCTGCTTTCATCTGAGCCCCGCAGGCTGGGAAGAAGAGGTTAATTCTTTCTCATGGAATTCTAGGAGACTGGATCTCAGAAGATGAAAAGGAGATTTTACACCAAGAGGGGACTTTACTGGGACATGTCTGCCGTGGAGACAATCTTTTCCTTGACCTCAATCTTTATTCAATCTCTTTCTCAGGTGTGAATGAAGGGAGCCCATGTTGGGGGGTGGGGGTGACCTCTTTCTAGGGCAGAGGTTCTTGAACTTTACTTTGCAAAGTAATCACAGATGGGGGCCAGAGAAGCCAAATAAGATACATCTCCCTAACCCTACTGCCAACAATTTTAATTTACTAGGTCTGGAGTTGGTGGGGTTTGGGATTTTGCATTTTTAACAGGTACCAAAATACTGAGCAGCTGGGCCAAGGAACATACTTTATGATCTACCTCCTGAGGCTGCTGTATCTGGAGGTTGAGGATATAAGCAGGACTGTAGAGCTGGGATGGGAACTACATCATAGGACTGAGGTACAACTTGAAGTCAGAAATTGGGCTGAACTGAAGGTTTATTTGCTTCCCTTGGTTAGGACTGGCTTGGAAAATGGCAGGTGGAATATTTCAATGCTTCAAGCTAAGAGTTTCTGGGGACCATGCAGAGTGATGTCATGCTGTACTAGGTCACACTTGCATCTGCTGATTCTCTTCGTTCTTTGCAATGGAAACCCCTATGATTGGCTGCATTGGTTTTATATCCAATAATCCCTTCTTAACAATAATGTTCATCTTGCAGCACATGATGACTAGTTTAAAACATTATTTTAACTGATTGTATACACATGGACACTTGTATCCTTGAGTAGAATTTTACTCACTTTGTAACTAATGTTAAAGCCAGTCCAATACAGAAGATCTCAGTGAAGCAGAGGAGTCAGTTCTTGGCATAAATGGGAATAGTGAAGGGATCAGAGGCAGAACAGAGTAGGGGCGGGCAGGGAGGAAGCCAGTCTAAGATAGTGGAGCTGATGGGGTATTTGTTTATGGGTTTGGGATGGGTGTTTGGGTGCAGAGTTCAGAGGTGAGGAGAGTTGGGCAGTAGGTGAGCCATAGGAGGATTGGGCTGTATGAAATATTCTGAGCTGTGGAGTTTAGGAATTACAGAAATTCCTAGAACTCATCAAAGTTATAAGTAGAATACTTGAGTGCACGTGTGTCCTCCTCAAACTCCAAGCCCTGGAATTTGGGGCTGTGATATGTGGGGCATGTGGGGCAGGACTCCCCATTCATGTCCTCTAGGGGTGCTTAATCATTCTTGGAATGATTAATGTCAAAAGCAAATGCAAAGGGACAAGGGAGGACAAGTTGGTTCATTCCTTCATTTGCTCATTCCTTCATTTTCTCCAGGGACCAGGTCCCTACTGGGTGGGGGTGCTGGTCCAGTCCTTGCGAATACAGTAGCAAACATGGCAGAACCCCAACCCTCGATCAGTTCACATTCTAGTCAGAGGACAATCGTTAAACTGGTTATCAAGTAGGTTGTGGCAGGGTTATGAAGAAAAGTACAGGGAGTGAAGGAAGTGAAGGTGTTAGGGAATGACTGTTCTGGTTTGGGAACAGCATCAGGGAGAGCATCTGAGAAGGTGACATTTGAGCAGAGTTGTGACGAGAGGAGTAGGCCCAGCAGAGGTTAGAGGGGTGCAGACCCAGGCAGGGCTTGTGGATCCAAGAGACTCTCAGGCTGTGGATGTTCTCATGGCTGATGTGGGCGACAGGCTCGCTGGCTCAGGCTTTTTGGGGTCAGCACTGACTCACTGTACTAGGCGCCTAGCTCACTGCTAAGAGACTGTTTCTGCAGTAAAATGAGGATCCTAATAGCTACCTCTGTTTTACAAGAAACTCATGAGAATTGGTCAGTGTCTTTAGGAAGTATTTTTTATTATACAATATCTTATATGTACACTTAGAGTTAAATTTTTGTCAACTAATCCAGCTGTGTGATCACAGAACAAAACCTGGGCTGGTACACTCAGGGCTGATGCTGAGTCAACCCTCCCCCCACAACCACCATACAAAAAGTTTGGCCTTGAACTCTTGCTGATTTTCTTGGTTTTCATGTACTGTTTAGTTCTGGACCAAGACTAAAACTCTAGGTTCTGGTCCCCATTCCATCACTGATCACCTGGGTGGACCAAACTTCGCTCATATATTTCCTGGATCTCCTGCAAGGAGCAGCAGGAGGCCTGGGAGTATAATTTATGAGAAATAAATAGGTTTCTCCCCAGTTTTACCTTATCTATATTCAGAATGGTGGCCACGGCCCAGGGCAGTATAATTAAGTGGCAGAAAATCAGTTGAAAACATCTTGGAAGAGTGGGGACTCAGATGTGACAAAGAGTCCTGGAAAGAATGACACTTTTTTTTTTTTATGATACATCTTTATCCCATGCACAAGTACTGGGCTAATGTCTTTAAAGCAGTTTGTGTGTGGGTACTCCCCTGGCTCTGAATCGATGGTGGACAGAAATACAGAAATACAGAACTCTCACCCCAGTCACCCCGGTCACCCGTATACACCAGGCCAAATGCTGGCAAGTCAAGGGTCACAAGCTGAAGTGATGCATGGTCTGCCTACCTCTGGGTCTCTCCCATCAACCTGCCAAGGTCCCACTGATCTGGTCTGGAATGCCTTCTTTGGTCAAATGCTTCCCAGGCACCAGGTATTGTGCTAACCAGTTGATGCACATTATCTTGCTTATTCTTCCAAACAATTCATGGAGGTAGGGACTATTGTGCCATTTAACAGAGGAGCAAACTGAGGTTTGTTCGCTTGTACTGAGTCACACAGTGAGTGTTGAGTGTTCAGCATGGAGCCTTCGTCTGGACTGCAGCCTTTCTCTGCCTTCTAATAACCAGTTGGCAGTTCTTCTTCCTTCGCTGCCCCTCAGCTCCCCAAAGTCCCTTTGCTTGTGCACATCCAAATTCACACACAGAAAGCCACATGTGCCTGAGAATTTACCTACTCCTGGGGTGGCCCTTAACTGAAGGCTGTCAGCAGTACCCACTGTCATAGCCTATTGCCTTTGCTTCTTTTGGGATCACTCTGATGTATGTTCTCCAGATTCTTCCAGGGTCAGGTTGAAGTGACTTTCTGTATGACTTTGGTTTTGCTTGGTTTCCTCCCTTCCTGCTCTCTGCTCCCTTAACACATGCCTAGCTTAGGAGGATTTGCTCCTGGAGAATTCAGGCTCCTGGTTAGTATGGGCTGAGATGGGGCAGGATGTTATCCAGTGATTGTGAATCCAAGAAAGAATTCAGAAGCTGAGTCTAGCAGTGACAACCCAAGTGAGAGTTCATGTGACCCCAGAGAGATCAATAATGTATCACACTGAAATACATCATCTTCATTCAAGAGTCCTCCTGTGTGCCAGGCATTGCAGTAGACCATGGCCACATATACTTCATTTAATGTCAGATCATCTCTTCATTAGGATTTCTTAGTTTTATTATGAATGTTGAAGATCACAAATAGTCCCCAACTTAACAGTAATTCAATTTGATTTTTTGATGGTGTGAAAGTGATATGCACTCTGGAGAAACTATACTTCAACATTTGAGTTTTGTTCTTTTCCCAGGTTCATGATGTGCTGTTTGATACTCTGGTGTGGTGCTGGGCAGTGGCACTGAGCCACACAGCTCCCAGTAAGTCACATGATCACAACAGTAAATGACCAAGGCTCAACAGCATACTGTGTCACTGTCATTTTGCTACAATATTCAGTAGGTTAGGTGCATTAAATGCATTTTGGGGTCAGAGCGGTACCAGGGATTGAACCTCTGATACACATCTGCAGCCCTTTTTATATTTTATTTTGAGGCAGGGTCTCGTTAAGTTGCTTAAGGGCCTCGCTAAGTTGCTGAAGCTGGCTTTGAACTCGTGATCCTCCTGCCTCAGCCTCCTGAGCCCCTGGAATTACAGGTGTTTGCCACTGTGCCTGGCTTCATTAAATGCATTTTTATTCTACAATATTTTCAATTTACAATAGATTAATCAGAACATGAACCCACTGTAAGTCGAAGGACACCTGTATATGGCTTCAACAAAATTCACCTGTCACTAACCTTAAAATCACATTTAAAGTGAAACAGCATTTCTTTTTTTTTTTTTTTTCTAAACCTTCTTTTTTTTTTTTTATTGTAAACAAATGGGATACATGTTGTTTCTCTGTTTGTACATGGCATAAAGGCATACCATTTGTGTAATCATAAATTTACATAGAGCAATGTTGTTTGATTCATTCTGTTATTTTTTCCTTTCCCCCCACCCCTCCCACCCCTCTTTACCCTCTATACAGTAGTTCCTTCCTCCATACTTGCCCCCTCCCTAACCCTAACTCTAACCCTTCCCTCCCCCCCATTTGAAACAGCATTTCTAAGTTTGATATTGGTGGGTTTCCAGAGGTGTTGCCTCAGGTGTGTGAAACTTCATTCAATCCCTGATCACTGCCCACCCACTCTTGCTAAATGACCTGTTTCCCATACATATGAATACAGGATGTTCCTGTGGGTGATTGAAGGATGATTGCCGATCTGGGTGACTCTGACTCTGAATGCAGGATTGATACTCTAGAACTGTGCTAATATGGGGCATCACTACCATTTTTGACTGTCAAGAATTCAAACTGTGGCTTGTCTCAACTGAGATGTCTTTAAGTATAAAATATACATGTGGGATTTCTGCAGATATAATAATGTAAATTATCTTATTAGTAATTTGAAAATATTTCTTTTCTGTTGAAATGGCAATATTCAGGTACATATTGGGTTAAGTAAAAGATTATTAAAATGGACTTTCATCTGTTTCTTTTTATTTTTAAAAAGTGCAGTAACTGGAACATGTCAGATCACATATATGGCTCTCATTACAGACCTATTGAGCAACACTGCCCTGGAAATTTCAACAAAGGGAGGATTGTGGCCTGAGCTTGTCCAGTTCCTCCAAGGGAGAGGCATTAGCTGAGAAGACATCGTATGGTTGAGAGACAGGATTTTTAAAATGAAATTAGGAGGCAGCAAGGCGAGACCTGCATGACATCACTTTTAAAAAGGCACCTGATTGTGGTTCTGCAGACAGCGCCCTGCCACTGACCAAGAAGATTTATGACTGAAGAAAGTGGCTTGTAAATTGGTCACCTGCTCAAGTGACATCATTGCTCCTCTGGTTCCAGGCTGGGGTTTATTAACTTTGTAGCTCTGGAATTCACATTTGCTCTTCCTTTCATGCCGTCATAGTCTTGTGAGGAGAAAGACGCCAGTTGGGGGAAGACAGAAGAGGGAGAAGGAAGGAGGGGTGGGAGGGTCATCATTGATTAAAGCACTAAAGTCGGAGAAAGGGAGGACAAAGGGACACCAGAGGGCAAGATCTCATTGGCTAAAACAAAAACTTCGAGAAGTCAGCAAGTCGAGTGATCCCTTCACACTCGTGAATGTGTGTGTGTGTGTGTGTGTGTGTGTGTGTGTGTCTCTTTGGACTTTTGGATGTTTGTTCCTGGGAAGCCAAAAGCCACAATCTACCTTTGTTTTGCAGATTAGGTAAAGGGGGAAGGAAACAGATGAATGATTACAATTCATCTTCGATGAAACTTCTTTCCAGTTGTGATAAATAGGAGGTGTGGGAAAGGAATAGGGAGCAGGACATAAGGTATAATCCCCTCCGTGTCTGGGTGGAAGTCTCAGTTTGGGGATCCCTACTTCTAACGCCAGGGCTCCATCCTGGGACCTTCCTATTTCAGTGATTTGGCTGGGAGATAATTGCTCTCCAGGCAATATTCATTTGCACCTGTTCCTATGCCTGAGACGTAGAGAGTTCATAGAAAACTGGGTGGAGAAGCTCCCCAGCACCCTACTGCCTCAGTACATTTTCTGGGAAATGTCCCTGGCATTGTCATAAGCCTTCCAGCTCTGGATGCAGTTAATTCTTGACTCCAGGGGCATCCATCACCAGCAAACTAAGGTGAGAATACACCTGTTAAAAATGTCCTCTCAGCTCTGCAGTTGTTCACTGACCTTCAGTGGCTGCCCAATGTCCTAGTGCTCTGGCCTGCCTCCAGGGCCCTCCATGATCAGAATCCAGGTTTGCCGTCCCAGACTGCTTTCTTATCACCTTCTTTCAAAACCCCTGGACCCAGGGCTGGGGAGATAGTTCAGCTGGTAGAGTGCTTGCCTTGCAAGCACAAGGCCCTGAGTTTGATCCCCAGTACTGCAAAAAAAAAAAAAAAAAAAAAAAAAAAACCCAAAAAACAAAACCTGGACCCCAGCTGAATAACATATAGACACTTACGATGATCCTATACCCTTGTGCTCACAAGAATGACTGGGAGCTGAGGCTCACCGTCAATGCCCAGCATTTTCAGAGAGTATCATGCTATATACTACTAGCTGGGGAAAAGATCAAAATTCCAAATTCAAAGAATTTTTTTTGCCCAAGATATATGCCTTTTGCACCATTGTAAGGTTGAAAAATCCCATCAAACCATTTTAATTTGGGAACTATAAGTACTTGCTGGGGCCCTTCCTCTTTATGCCACCTCTACTCATAGTGTTTATTATTTACAAATTCTATCCATAACCTTCATATAACAAAAATTTTCTTCTCCATGAGCAATCTCTCCTGCCTTCCACAGCATTTTGATGTCTTTTATGGCTCTTGTAGGCTGTTGCTTGTGTGTATCTATCCCTGCTAAATTGTGAACTATTAGGGGTTGGGGGTTAATAGAGACGGTCAGTATTAGTCAACCTGAGCTGCTATAACAAAATACTATATACCAGGTGGTTTAAACAATAGAAATTTATTTTCTTCCAATTCTGGAGTCTGGAAATCTGGGATCAAGTTGCTGGTATGGTTTGGGTTTGGCTTGCAAATGGCTACCTTCTCACTGTGTCTTCACATGGTCTTTCCTGGGTATATGAACATGAAGACAGACAGAGGTCTATTTTTTTCTCATTTATATGGACACCAATCCTGTATGATTGGGATATCATTTTTATGACCCCATTTAACCTAATTATCTTCTCAAAGCCCTATCTTCAAATGCAGTGACGTTGGGAATTAGGACTTCAACATGTGAATTTTGGGAGAAACATAATTCAGTCCATGGCATTCCACATTTCATCCTTCAAAGTCATGTCCTTCTCATATGCAAAATACATTCATTACATCCCAATAGACCCCAAAATATTAGTTTATTTCAGTGTCAACTCCAAAGTCTCATGTAAACATCATCTAAATCAGATATGGGTGAGATCTAAAGTACAACTCATCTTAAGACAAAATTTCTCTCCAGTTGTGAACCTGTAAAATGAAAATACAATAGTGGGACAGGATAGACATTCCCATTCCAAAGGAGAGAGATAGAAAAGACAGAAGAGGTGATGGTTCCCAAGAAAGATCCAAATCTAGAAAGGTAAATCTCATTTGATTTTAAGGATTGAGAATAATTCTCTTTGGTTCAGTGCTCTGCCCTCCAGATCCAGGAAGGTGGTAGTTTCTTCATCCCCATGGTTGTAAGAAGGAGTCCTGTTCCCAAGGCTTTGACAGAGGCTGTCCCACCTATTGAACCAGGTGGCCCTGATGATCTATCTCTAAATCACCCCCTGGTGATTTTTTCCTGTTGAGGAATAGTGCACGTTGGCAGTTGAGTACTTGTATCATCTTGTCCCACACCATCAAGTCCAAGTTCAACAGCTTTTCTTCTTTGCCCTGTCTCCATCCCTTCAGTTCAAACTGGTGGCGTTTCTTGTAATCCCATAAGTATTTTACCCAGGTCATTTTATCAAATGATAGCCCTTGGTGTTCCCTTCAAGGCATGCTTTCTCATGTTTTATAATGTGGGTATGCTGAGAATTTTCCCAGTCTTTAATTTCTGGTTCCTTTTTTGCTTAAAAATTCCATCTTCGATTAATTGCTCTCCCTTGGCTTTTACTATAAACTGTTGGAAGGAAGCTGTTCCTCAACACTGCTCAGAAATGGCCTCAGCTAAGTATCTAACTTAATCACATAAGAGTTATACCTTCCACAAAACACTAGAACATGGTAAGTGTTGAGATTTTTTTTTTTTTTTTGCCACTTTATGAGAGGATCATCTTTCTTCCAATTTCCAATAATATGTTCTCCATTTCCATCTGAGACTTCATCAGGATGACCTTTAATGCCTATATTTCTACTGACAACCTGTTCATGGCAACCTAGGCTTTTTCTAGCATTCATCTCAAAATTCCTGCCACCTCCACCATCACAAGTTCCAAACCAGCTTTCACATTTTTAATTATTTGTCACAGGAGCACCCCATTTCTGAGCAATAAAATTCATTTTACCTTGGGTTGCCATAATGAAAGACCATTGACAGTGTGGATTAACCCACGGAAACATACTTTCTCATAGTTCTGGAGGATTGAAGTGAGTTGAGGGTGCCAGCATGGTTGGGTTCTGATGAGGGCTCTTGCTGGCTTTCAGCTATTCACTTTCTTGCTGTCTTCACATGGTGGAAAGAGAGGAAGGGACAGAGAGAGAGAGAGAGAGAAAGAGAGAGAGAGAGAGAGAGAGAGAGAGAGAGAGAGAGAGAGAGAGAGAGAGAGAGAGAGAGAGAGAGAGAGGAGAGAGAAGAAAATTCTGCTCTTTTTCTTTCTCTTATAAGGACGATAATACTATCAGTTAGGACCTCAATCTTATGACTTCTTTTAACCTTAATTACCTCCTTTAGGGCTTTCTTCTCCTTTAGACCTATCTCCAAATATAGTCACACTGGGGGTTAGAGTTTCAATGTATGAATGTGGGGTGGGGGTTACAACTCATTTCAGAGCACTAATATTTAAATCCCTCTCATTCCCAGTATCCTACCTAGAATGAGTGTTCTGTAAATGCATATTGAATGGAAAGAGATTGAATTCCAGTGCCTACAAGAAGTGGTTTTTATAAGCTGTGCTGTCTTAGCTTGTGGAATTTCTGAGGCCTCACACCCACTGGAAGGGCCACAAAGAGTGAACAGGTTTTTGTAGGAATGGGACTGAAGGAATTGTTTTAGCTACAGCTATTAAGGTCCAGACTCATGGGGTAAGAATGTTGTGAGGCTGTTATTCATCCCCAAGAGAAATTCCATCTAGTATGTAATGCTAACAACAATAATTCTTCTAAGCATTTGGATTTGTTTAAAAAGTATCTATCCCAAGGATTATGAATTGTGCAACTGACCCAATTGCCTCTCTTATGTGTTGGTCGAACCACCTCTGATCTTGGTGCTGCAACCACTGTGGAGGGCATTTCAGCCTCGGTCACAGATTATTTTCATGTTCCCACACATGTTTTTCTATTGTCTACCCTCCTATTTTAAATTGATGCAATCTTGCCATATTTTTGGCACCTTTAAAAATTCCAGAATTCCAGAAATCTTTTCAGAAGCATAGTAAGATTTAAATGCATTTTTAAAATAAATAAATTGTTCATACATTCCCTGAGGACTAGCAGCTCAAATGTCAAAACCTAAAGAGCCTGATTGATTCATATATGAAGCTAGTATTGGGTTAAAAAAAAAAAAAAAGGCCTGTATCTCTCCGTATCTATTAGTTAATGAGTTAATCCTTAACAAATTTTAAAAATAGCTCTTAAAACCCGGTTACAGATGAGAAAGCTGAAGCTCAGGGAAATTAAAAACATGTCCAATTTTTGAGTTTGTGGGGCTGGTGTTCAAACCTTTGTTCATTTGATGCTAAAATCAATATCCTTTCACTTCTGTTCCTCTGCTTTCAAGATAGAAGCAAAGCCCAGTCCTAGAGAGGGATCAGGGCCAGAAGCGAGACAGAGCAATGGCCTTGAGGAGTTATGGTCCTGTGATGGGGGAATTCAAGTTTCCCAATTGCAAGTGGGAGTGCATGGACAAGTGTGCAGCCACTGGGCTGAGGGGAAGCTGCAAGAACTGTTTGCACTGCTGGAGGGAAGCTGGGTCAGGCTAGGATGTGGGACCAAGGTCCTGGCCACAGGAGAGCTTGTATGAGAACTGAGTCAGCTACTCAGGAGACAGGCAGGAGGATCCCAAGTTTGAGGCCAGCCTGAGCAACTTAGTGAGAACCTGTTTTAAAACAAAAAATCAAAAATCTGGATTTATAGCTCAGTGGTAGAGTGCCCCTGGGTTCAATTCCCAGTACTAAAAAATAAACACCAGAACATCCCCTGTTTGGTACTAGGCACTGAGCAAGAAAGAACAGATGAGGTTTTGAAATTTCCCAGTGTTCCCAGAAGGATCCCCAGCACTTTGAGTCCATAAAATAGATCTGGGACTGGTCTTGAGGGCTACAGTTAGCCTTGGTAGAACAGGAAGCACTGACTAAATGTCTAATGTGTGCTGGGTGCTGGAGAAACAGAGCCATCAGCCCAGGTCCTTATCTTGGGGACCATTTCAGGATGGCAGATAAATCTAAAAATGGATCTCTTTAGGTCTGGAGTTAAGGGTCCTGGTAGGACTCATATTCACATATATCTCTTCCAGGGCCATGTTCTGCAATGACTTAAAGGAAAAGTATGAGAAGAAGATCATCATTAAAGGGGTCGATGCGGAGACCATGCACACGCTCCTGGACTACACATACACCAGCAAGGCGCTCATCACCAAGCAGAATGTCCAGAGGGTCCTGGAAGCTGCCAACCTCTTCCAGGTCTGTGAACAAATGGGCTTGGTGCTCTTCTCTTAGGAAGGTGGAAGCAACAGTCTCCAGAGACCTGTCTGGACTGGCTCCCAGGCCGGTATCTCTTTCTCTCTCTATTTCACTCTCTCTCTCTCTGTCTCTCTCTCTCTCTCCCTCTCTCTCTCTCTCTCTCTCTCTCTTTCACACACACACACACACACACACACATACACACACACACACACACACACCCTTAGCTGGGCCTGTGCTTACTTGAAAGTCAGAAGATGCTCATTTGGAAAATTTATGAGAGGTGGTGAGATGGGTCATTGACTCCTTCACGAGATGAAGTCAGGGGATCTGGGTGCTTAGCACGCAGGCCTGGTTCTTGACTGCGGGCACAATGACTACAACTTGCAGCAGTCTAACCGGAGCCAGGGCTGTAGCCAGTGCTTCATATGCATAACCTGTGACTCTCAGCACAACCTGGAGAGGTGATTACTTCCCCATTCATGAGTGGGGAATGTAAGGCCACTCAGAGGATGACTGACATGGCTGTGACTTGAACCCTGGGTTTTCTGAGTCCAGGGTCCACATGCTTGCTACCATACCATGCAGTTTCTCAGGCAGTGATGTCTAAGTTCTTGGGGAAGCAGGGCCTTTTGTGATCATAGTGTAGTGACTGAAAGAAGTAAGGGGTATTGTTGAAGACCCTCAGAATTAAGTTTAATTTTAATATAGTATATGTTTCTTCCCATTCATTAATGTCGGCTTCAATCTGGTTATGATAATTACATTTAGCTTCATAAATAATGAGGCCCATAGAAGATGTCAGTTGCATCCACAATTAAAACAGGTGACCCATCCCAAGTTGCCATCTTTGCCTGGGTCTAAGGCTACACCACTGCACCTGAGTCTGTTGGGTTCAGGCAGAGACTGTCTCGTTGCTTGGACGTTGAAGTTTATCAGAGACATATACAATATGTATATACAACATAATATTCAGTATTCGCAAAACTCAGGGAAAATAGACACTTTCATTCATTGCTGGTGGAAGTGTGTGGGAAATTTTCTGGAAGTCATGTAGAAACAGATATGAAAAACTGAAGGAATAATTATGGATTTTCAAAGTAATTTACAAATAGTACTGTAGTGAATGGGATTATGTTCCCTGAAAGATATGTCTACGTCCTAACCCTTAGTACCTGTGAATGTGACCTTATTTGGAAAGAGGGTCTTTGCAGATGATATCTTGGGATGAGGTTGTAATAACTGTCCTCTTTGTGAGAGAAAAGAGAGGAAGACTTGACCCAGAGGCAAAGACAGCTTAGGACAACGGAAATGTATTCTCTTAGAGTTTGGGAGGCCAGAAGTTCAAAAGCAAGGGGTCTGCAGGGATGTATTCCCTCTGGAAGCTCTAAGGGTGAGTCTTTCTTCGCCCTTCCAGTTTCCGGTGGGTTCTGGCATTCCTTCCTTTGTGGCCACAGCTAATCTCTGCCACAGTGGCTGCATTGCCTCTTCCTCATCTACATGTCTTCTGGATGTGTATGTTTTATAAAAGTACATATGAGTACATTTAGGTACATGCTCTGGAGAAACACCTCCTCTCAAGCACCTTGCCTTAATCATGTCATGTGGCCTATGAGTAATATTCACTCCTTTGTCATACAGGGTAGTATTGACAGGTTCTGGGGATTATGGCATGAACTTAACTTTTGGGGGCCCACCATTCAACCCACCACAGAAGGTTCTTCACATACCCTTTCGATGATTTGATTCTTGGCAGTCCAATCATGTTTTGGATAGAGGCCTTAATATGCTAGTTTGAATCTCAGTGTACATAGACCAGGGTGGGAGGCTAGTGGACTGGAGAGTTGTTCTAGTGCTCTCAGGTAGCCTGCCAGTTTTCTTTTTCCTGGGGGTTCCCAAATGTTAGAACCTGTTGGGCCTTTCCTAGGATTGCTCATTTTCTCCAGATAAGCCTCTTCAGTCTCCTGCCCCAGGGTTATATGCCAACTGCTTGTATTACTGTGTGTGTGTGTGTGTGTGTGTGTGTGTGTGCAACGCACCCCAGGGTGATAAGCCAACTGCATGTATTAGTGTGTGCGTGTGTTGTATGCAAATCTTCACTTCATTAACCCCTGTATTTTCAGTATAATGTCTGCATGTGTCTTCCTCAGGTTATGGTGTCCCTGAGTCTAGAATTTGGCCTGGTTTCTCCAGAAAATAAGTCTTCTTTTCTAGTGTCAGTGGGAGTAGGAATTATTGAACTGCAAGAAGTTAGGGGGTGAAGGGAGTCACAGGAATTCTTTATCTGTCTCCCTGCAGTCAGCGGCACCTACCCTAACCTTCCTTTTTCCAAAAGACTTTAATATTCCTGCTCTTTTGGGTTCAGAGGGGCAAGCTTGTTCCCCTTTAGGCCTGACCTTCCCTGTCTCAGCAGTCACTTGCCAGTCTCTGTTTTCTGTGGTTTGGGGTTACTGGCGCCGCCTGGTTTCATTGAGGATGGCATTTATGTTTCTGTTTTTGTTCTCCTTTCAGTTTTGGTGATTTTTCAAGAGAGCTATAAAAACTCTTAAGATATTAAAGACTGTAATCTTTTGTAATATCTTTTGAAAATATTTGCCACAGGTCATTTGACTCACAATTTTTAATTACAGCTTTTTTTCATGTAAGAAAGTATTTAGTCAGATCTATTAATCATTCCTTGATTTTTTTTTTTTTTTGGCCTTTGGTATACATTTTTAGAAGGGCCTCCCATTGCTTATTCATATTCTTATTTACTTATAACTTCATTTAGTCTTATTATATTTACAGCTTTGATATTTAAATCTTTATGTATCCGGATTTACTTTGACATCAAGTATTTTCTTCTCTCCCAACCCTTCCTTTGCCTTCTCCTTTGCTTCCTCCTCATCCTCTTTCCCCCCATCTTCTCTGAGTGATGAGCTTCAATAGAGAGGTTGGTTTTAATAAGACAAGTGGGAGAGGGTAGACAGGAGAGAGACAGGACAAGCTCTGTTGATTCTTCGACTCTGGTAATTCCTAACCTCAAAAATTTTCCAAACCTCTTTCACTTTCTAAGCAGAAAAAAAAAAAAAAAAAAAAAAGTAAGTTTCTCCCTGAGGCTATTTAAGTAAGTTTCTCCCTGAAGCTATTTTAAGAAAACTAGAGAAACACACTGTGGACTTCTGGATCTCCATTTAACCTACTGATTTCTGTGGTCTCTGAACTACTTGCTGTGAAGTCTCAGGCATAGAAAACTGGTCACAAAAAATAAAAAAGAAAGTCGAACTTGAAAAAACAAACAAACAAACAAATAAAAGCAAAGTGGCCACAGAGAAAACTGGGCTCTTTTCATACATGAAGACACCAAAGGGACAAAAGTAAATAAGTCACTGAAATCACTTTGTATTTTTAAAAGACTTATTCTTTTGAATGGGTAAAACATGCCCATGTTCCAATTTCAGAAAGGCGGCAGGTAAGGCAGTGAGGGTTTGCGGTAGTCACTATCAGCGAGGTCTTGCTGTTCTTTCTGTTCTATGTGCTACAAGACAGTCTGTGCACACACCACTCCCATTGGTTGCTCTCACTTTAAAAGCACAGATGTTGGCATGCTGTATACTCTGTTTCACATTCTGCTTTGTTTCATAATCTATTTTGGAGATTGTTACAGGTCAGTGTGTGTAGAGCATTGTGTTTTCAGTAGCCACATAATATTGTTAAAGTCTCCTGAGATGGGACTTGTTGTCTGTAATGGTCTCGAATAAGGTAGAGGGGGTAGAGAGGAAAAAACATGGATTCAGAGTCAGGCGGATTTGGGTTTAAACCCCAGGCCAGTCATTTGTTTGCTGTGTGTCTGTGGACAAGTTACTTAAGTTTTCTGAGCCTCAACTTTCTATTTTGTAAAATTAGCTCTCCCTTCAAGGAGTGTTATTATGAGGCTCCAATGAGATGATGTTTGCAAAGTACCTGGCACATAATAGATGCTGAAGAAAAGTTTCTTCCCTTGTGTGTTAATTTTTACTTTACTCTGCATACTTTGTGCCTGGGATAAACTGGCTGACAATGAGCTACAAAAACATTTCCCTAAGATAATCCCTAAATTTTTTTTTTTTTTTTTTTTTTTTTTTGGTGCTCGGGATTGAACCCAGGGATGCTTAACCACTGAGTCACATGCCCAGTCTTATTTATGTATTTATTTATTTACTTATGTATGTATTTAGAGACAGGATCTTGTTAAGTTGCTGAGGCTAACCTCAGACTTGGAATTCTCCTGCCTCAGCCTCCTGAGTCGCTGGGATTACAGACATGTACCACTGTTCCTGGCAACATCCCTAAATCTTTGTGGGTTTTTTCCCCCTAGATTAGGGTTATAAAATACCATGTTTCAGGTTTTTTGTTTTTTTTTCTCTCATGTCCACATGATACATTAAGTGGATAGATGCTTTATTTCAATTAACTCAGTCATAGGTAAAGAAAAGTGTGCTGGAGTTGACAGGTATGGTCATTTTTGCACATCCACAGAAGTCAGAACCTCCTTTGTTGAACTGAAATCAATGGGAGTTAGATTCTCTCATGTCCCTCACCCCTCCTGAGAGTAAAGGTTTCTTCTTCACACCATGGAGGTAACTCTCTGCCTCTCTCTTTAGGTCTTCTCTTAATCTCTTCCTGTCACCCGCCAATTGTGTTTTTCCCAGAATTTTCCAGTCCAAAGATGGCCAATTTATTGACCAAGTCAGGTACCACTCTCGCCGTTTGGGAAGAGCGTTTGGGCTAGTTTGTAGACTGGTGGCCCAGACCAATCAGATATGGCCTATGAGGATAAAATTTTGGTGTGCAAGTGCTGACTGATCTGTCCACTGGAGGACTTTTGAAGCAACCTGACCAAAATTTATTGGTTGATTATAGGGAGAAGCAGATCATCTGTGAGTAGTTTTTGGAAAGGTAAAAGTTAAGAGAAACCTCTAAAAGGAAAGGACCAAAGGACCTGTTCTGTGAGATGGTTTCTTTGGGGTGAATGTCACCCAGCAGGTGTTACCCAGGCTTCTGAGTTCTAGGTAAGCAAGTCAGTCAGAAGCTATTGACATGGGACAATGACTGTATGAAGTTGGCAAGATTTTTCAATCTTGGAGAACTTCACCATGCTCATTACTTTCATTTTTATTAATTTATTTCACTTTTTCATTTTATTATAAAAACTCATGAAAAATCAGGACTTGGGAGTTTATCTACAGGGCAGTAAAAAGATGTGAGGTCAGGGTGGACATACCTTTTATTTAATCTTGGAAGGGAAGGATTCTTAAAATACAGAGCTGTTGGTTAGAAACAGTGATTTAGAAGAAAAAAAAAATCCAGGTAATTCCCTGTGAGGAAAGAAAGGGAGATGCTGGTCATAGTGCTCTCAGAGCAGTGACATGACTTCTTTTCAGAGTGGCCATTTGAGGAGACATTGGTGAAGATTCCAGTGTTGCTTATTTTCCAGTTAGTTCTTCTGTGTGTGACAAATGAGACCTATGTGGACAGTCTTGTGGCCAGTGGCTAAACCATGGCCTAGGTTGACTTCTGACTTTTAAATCCATGGAACATAGTAGATACTCTGTAAATGTTGGTTGAATAAGTGAATGTGTGAATGAACGTGTGAATGTGTCCTTCTGGTTTATACTACAGAGTAGGAGGACTTCCTCAGAAATTGCTCAAGACCACAACAAATATTTGACCTGGCTCTTAGAAATGTCATGGCTGAGTAGAGGAGGAAGAATTCCACAGGCTAATATCAATACTTGCTTCAATTCGAAGTACCCATTAAGTGCCACACACTTAATAAAAAGTAGTTAATGTGCAGATGAATTTCTGTTGTCATTGACAGGGACCCACAGATTAGAGTATATCCACTTAACACGGGAGCATCCAATTACCCTAGGCAAGAAAATCAGCTCAACTATTTCCTTATTGTCACCTGGATAAAATCTCAACATTTTCTAGATGAGGAAACTGTGACTTAGAGAAAGTTCAGCTCGTCCAGTGATGGAGCTATGATCTGGGGCCTAAATCTAGAACTTCTGACTCCATATTTAGGCTTCTAACCTCAACCCCTGAAGCCTCTAAACAAAGATTCCCAATGCACTCCCACCCCATGGATGATCCAAGCACATTCCAAGACAGGAAGGACGGGCATTGAACTGGACCTCACAGAATAGGTAAGATTTCAACAAGTGGTGGCAGGGTTGAGGGGAAATCACTCCAGGCAGCAACTCCCCACACCTGACCCACCTTAGTGACTGGGTCTTTTGCAGGTCTTACCTCCTTTCTTTCCTGCCCTCTTCTTATGGCTTCCAGGAACCAGCAGATCTCTCAAATAAGACTAGAGCAAGGACTGAAAGGAGGGGGATGAGAGCAGAGCCTGGTCATCCTGGGGGCTGGGGGCAGTAACTCCAAGGCCACTTAGTCATTATGGTTGATGGGATTGCTGATTTGCACTAAAATGATACTTAGTTACTGTGGAGTGGTTTTGTAGGAACCTCAAGGGAGATGAAGGATCACATGGGTGAAGTCTCTGAGGACCTAAGATTTTGGAGAATATAAAGGGGAAGAGAAGAGGAGAGTGGAGATGAGAAACGGAGGGTGCACCCTCTTTTTGTTTTCTTATTAACATATATAAATCGTACATAGTGATGTGGTTTAGTATGATGTTTTCATACAGACATCCAGCATGCACTGATCAAGTCCAACCTCCCTTTTTCTACCCTTCCCTCACCCCTTCCAAATCTGTTAACCCCAGGTTGATTTTTCAAAGTTTCCACATATGAAAGAGAACATAAAATGTTTATCTTTCTGTATAAGTTCTATCTATCTTGCTGAAAACGACGGGATTTTAGTCTTCGAGTCTGAATAATACTTCATTGTGTATTTATAGCACATTTTATTTACTCATTCATCTATCAATGGGCATCTATGCTGAGTCCGTCTTACTATTGTGAATAGTGCCACCATGAACATGGGCGTGCAGGTGTCTCTTTGGTAACCTGATTTCATTTCCTTTGGATATATAACAAGTGGGATGACTGGAGCTCTTTAGTTTTTTGAGGAAGAGCAAAATTAACTAGATGGAGTTTCATCAGACTCAGAATCTTCTGCATAACACAGGAAACAATCAACAGAGTGAAGGGACAACCTACAGATTAAAGAAAATATTTGCAAACTATTGATCTGACAGAGGATGAATATCCAGAATATAAAAGGAACTCAAAAGCTTTAAAAATGTGATCTAACTAAAAGTGGAGAAAAGATAGCCTCTTCAACAGATGGTGCTGGCAAAACTGGAAATCCATAAGCAGTAAAATGAAACTAAACCCCTATCTCTCACCCTGTACAAAACTCAACTCAAAATAGATCAAGGATCTAGGAAACAGACCTGAGACGCTTCGCCAAATAGAAGAAAAAGTAGGCCCAAATCTCCATCATGTTGACTTAGGAGCAGACTTCCTCAACAAGATCCCCATAGCACAAGAAATAAAAGCAAGAATCAATAAATGGGATAGATGCAAACTAAAAAGTTTTTCCTCAGCAAAGGAAACAATCAATAATGTGAAAAGAGAGCCTACAGAGTGGGAGAAAATGTTTTCCACACACACTTCAGACAGAGCACTAATCTCCAAAATTTATAAAGAACTTAAAACACTTTACACCAAAAATACAAAGGATGCAATAAGTAAATGGGCTAAGGAACTGGGCAGACACTTCACAGAAGATATACAGTTGATCAACAAATATGTGAAAAAGTGCTCATCATCTCTAGTAATTAGATAAATACAAATTAAAACCACCCTAAGATTTCATATAACTCCAGTTAGAATGGCTAATATCAAGAACACAAGCAATAATAAGTGTAGGTGTGGATATGGGGAAACAGGCACACTCATCCATTGTTGGTGAGGTTGCAAATTGGTGCAGCCACTCTGGAAAGCAGTATGGAGATTCCTCAAAACACTTGGAATGAACCCACCGTTTGACCCAGCTATCCCATTTCTCAGTTTATACCCAAAGGACTTAAAATCAGCATACTACAGTGATGCAGCCACATCTATGTTCATGGCTGCTCAATTCACAATAGCTAGATTGTGGAACCAACCTAGATGCCCTTAAATTGATGAATGGATAAAGAAACTGTGGTGTGTGTGTGTGTGTGTGTGTGTGTGTGTGTGTATACACACACAATGGACTATTACTCAGCCATAAAGAAGAATAAAATTATGACATTTGCTGATAAATAGATGGAGTTGGAGAATATCATACTAAGTGAAATAGGACAAGCCCAAAAAAACAAAGGTTGAATGTTTTCTATGATAAGTGGATAATGAGGGGGAGTGTTAGGGGGGTAGGAGAGAAGATTGAAAGAACTTTGGATGGTGTAGAGGAAAATGGGGCAGGAGTGGGTGGGGGAAGGAAAGATAGTACAATGAAACAGACAGTATTACCCTATGTATATGTATGATTACATGCATGGTGTGAATCTACATTGTGTACAACCATAGAGATGAAAAGTAGTACCCCATTTGTGTACAATGAATCAAAATGTAGTCTCCAAAAATAAAAATTTAAATAAAATTTTAAAAACTTAAAAAAAAGTGGATATAAAATCTGAATAGCAAGATGTTTTTAAAAAGAAGAAATACAAATGACCTCTTTGGAGCAGATATTTCTCGTGGGAACTGCAGTCATGTCTCAAGTGGTTTCTTTGATTGTATTTTTGGTTTCCCTGTCAGAGAGTCAGGTGCTGGCTGTATGCAGCCATTGGTTCACATATCCCCCCAAACAGGAAGTTGGCAATCTGTTGTCATTGTCTGTCATCTGAGCTCTAAAGAGCAAGTTCATGGGTTATGGGGACAGTCTGATACAGAACATTTACTCTAAGGTCTTGAATAATCTGTGGCAAAGCAAAAAAAAAAAAAAAAAATTATATATATATATATATATATATATTTAAAAAGAAATTTCTTGAGGCTGGGGTTGTGGCTCAGTGGTGGAGCACTTGCCTAGCACGTGTGGGGCACTGGGTTCGATTCTCAGCACCACATAAGAATGGATGAATAAAATAAAGGTCTATCAACATCAATATTAAAGAGTATTAAAAAAAAAAAAAGAAATTTCTTGTTTTCATGATTACCCTGCACATCACATCAGCAAGTCTTCAGTTGTTGGTCAGGATCATGGGAGGCTGACACTCAACAGTGTTGTTAAAACATATTTTGAGGAGACATAGATAACCTGGAGACCTCCACCCACCCTGTGCTCATAAGGCTTCTTCATATTCTTCTGACATTTTGTTAGCTTGACAGTGCAAGTTACACTGTCGGCGTCATGCTGAGTGAGGAGAGTCAGCAAGAAGAAATTGGTATGCACGTGCATGGGTGTGCGTATGTCTGTGTGTGCACACTTAGGCGTAGTTCTGGGGATTGAACACAAGGCCTCACAAATACTCTCCCATAAGCAGAGATTGCAAGGATGGTCTCTGCTGCTGCAAGCTGGATGACTTTAGTCAACATTCTTGACTCTGAATTCTTGATTCTCTCTTCTACACAATGGTAATATTAATATTCTCTTTGTTTACTTGTTGAATGAGATAACAGAAGGAAAAGTGTCTAGCACAGGTCTTAGTACATGCTAGGTGTCTGATAAATGGTCCATTCTATCTCTCCTTCCTTTTTTTTTCTCTTCTTTTGTTAACTTTTTACTAGTTGCTGCTGGAAATAAAAAAATAAATATGACCTAGAACCTGCCTTTGAGATGCTAGTCTCAATTGGCCAGAGTGCAAGGCAGAAATGTCACAGGTGTTCCACAAAAGGGGAAGGTGTTGCTCAGTGCAGCGCAGAGGAGAGAAGAATCCACTTCGGGTTGGGGAATTGGAAGCTATCAAAGAGGAAGTGGATTTTGAGGAAAAAAAAAAAAAAAACTCCGTAGAGAGGTAGAATTTGTCAATTTCTTTTCCCTTAGTTTCCATTTCCCTCCTTTCTTTTTATACAGTTTTGATCCACAATTTAAAATGTCCAGAGGTGGGGAAGGTTCCAAGTCCAGCCTGACTGGATCTGGCTGTATTTCTCTCTGGTTCTTTAGATGTGGCTCTTCCTCTTGTGTTGGGTGAATGGATACCAGGGAGAAACTCAGGGTTCTCTGAAAACTCAGTTCTCAGAAAAATGCTGTATGTGCAAACAAGGGTTTGTGTACACTTGCAGGGGTTCACAAACTTTCCAAAGCCCACCCATTGGTCTTTGCTCTAATAACTGTGAATGCAGAAAACATCCCTATGTAGATCTAGTAATGACCATGGTAGCATCATCAGGTATCATCACTTTTTCCTCCTTCTTAGGTAAACTTAAAAGGAGCCTGTGTTGTTGAAAATCAGGTGAGCTATTCTGAGTACTTCCTTAAAAGTCAGGTGCTTGAGCCAAATTGCCTGGGTGAGGAGTATGGGATTTTAACAGAGAGTCACGAAAGAGTAGGACTGTGCAGGCCAAGCAGATGGCATGAGCATCGGAAGGTACAACAGGACCCTCAGGAATTTTGGGGAAGGTGAGGCAATGGGTCTGGTTGTGGCTGGGGCTCTGTGAGGGAGGGTCCTGGTGATGGTAAGAGCCAGATTGTGGATGGCTTTGAGGGGTGGGAGGAGGACTATCTTTGATTTCAGGCAGTGGACTCACTGGACTTCGGTACATAGCACTAGTCACAGCTGTAATTTTATAATTTTTGTGTGATTATTTGATTAGCATCTTCTGCCCCACTGGTCTGCCAGCTCTCCTGTCCCAGGCACTATCTTCTGCTTACCTCTGTACCTAGCACATTTCAAGAATATCCAACTTAATGGATACTCAATACATATTGGTATATGAATAGGTGGATGAATGACTGAATTAACAGTTTCAGAGCAATAAGAGACAAGCTTGGATCAATGTTTCCAAAAAACATGAGCTTTAGTACTTGATTTGATTTTGTCTCAGGTTTCCTTTTTGTTTGTCAATAGGTGTCACACAGGGATGGAAACTGGCATCTTGTCAGCCTATCCTTTCTGTGTCTGGGTGGATTAGACAGTCAACTCTGCGGAGAAGTGTACAAATGATGTTTGGCATCTGCCAGTCCCCTGTACTCCCCTGATCTCCCACACACTATTTGACGTTGAAATAATGGAAAAACATGCAGTTCTGGAATCAGATGAGACTAATTCAAACTTTTGCTCTATTTCTTATTAGCTTTAAGAAATAAAGCTAATAATTCCTCTGTAAAAGAGGAATGATGCTAAATATGTACTTCATTATGTTCTTGTGATGATTAAATAACTCTTAGTATAAAGAGTTTGACATATAATAGGTGCCTTTGTTTTGTTTTTACATTTAATTTTATGTTTTCTTATTGTGTACTTTAAAATCATAAGAAAATATTTTTATGTTTTCCTTGATTTTAAAATGTTCTTGTTTAGTGTGGAAAACCTTGTCTATACAGCAAAAATATTAACAAACCAAATAAAACGTTTTTATCTATGATCATTATTAGCATTTTATGTATTCCCTGTTATGTTCTTTGCTCCTGAGAAACTTTATCTATTTGAAAAAGGTAATTCCCATATACAATGAGAGAGGCTGCAATAGGGTAAGCAATGAAAAGTAATTCTCCCTTCAACCCTAAACTCAGCATCAGGTTCCTTTCCTAGAGACAACCAGTGTTACCACTTCTTAAATGGCCTCCCAGGGAGAGTCTAAATTTCTAGAAATATCTAATTAGTTTCATATCATCTTCCTCTCAAGTGAAGCTAGCGTGGTGGACACAGTGTCTCTCTCTGGAGGCTACAGTTTTAAGTGAGTTTCCTTTCAGCTCTCAGATGTCCTCATGGGCAGGGCCAAATAGGACTGTAATGGCAGGTTCTGAGAGCTTGGTAACACTTGGTCTCGGTTGTATATTTTGGTTGTTTGAATTGAAAATCTGCAAACAACTGAACAGGTGTTAGACTTCTGGGTCTCAACCGTTTTCACAGTTGCTCAAGCGAGGAGCAGAGCTGTTGGGGCCACAGACAAGAGGGCTGAGGCAGAAGTTGGGCTTTCTCCAACTTTGCTTTGAACCCCAGGGCAATGTTTTCTAAATGAACAGTGGGAAGGTGTGGTCTGACATGGAAAGATTATATTTTGCAGTTGAGATCAATCCAGAAAGTCAGGGATGCGTGCCTGCAAGATGCTCTGAACTTGAGTCAACTCGATCCACTCAGACCAGTCCTGCACCCACCCTCTCCCTCAGGTCCCACAGTCTTATGTCCTCTCCACCCCATCTCCTGTCACTAGAGCCTCTCCTCTGCACATTGCATCCCTGCCTGGCCAGGTCTGTCCCACCCATCCTCTCACCAGGACCTGCCTTCTCCACCACGCCCTTTCTCTCAGCCTTCCACCTTCCCCTCCTTCCATTAATAACCTGCCCAAGCACACTGAGAACTCCACCCTTCAAGGGCCCTGTGGACAAGGAGGGGAGATAGGAGACTGGACCTGATAAATACTCAGTCCTATAGAACAACAAATAAGAATGGACTGATAATGCATTTGAGACACTTTATCTATAAAATGGGCATTAAGTAATATAATGGATGTGACATTGCTTCAAAATCTGTAAAGAGTTGTACAAACTCAAAGGACTCAGAGTCTCATGAGGATGATGATAATTTAAATGTGGGACATGGAAGCCAATCAATAATTTTACAAATTAATTTTTAACTATGAAAGTGATACTCATTCACTTTAGAGGATAGATAGGTAGATAGAAAAAATTCTCACGGTCTAATTAGAGAGTGTGGAACCTTGGATTATGGTTCTTAGTGTACATCCTATCCTTCTCTGTGGGACCTGTTTACATGGGAGGACTATTGTTCCTTTGGTGGTGAATTTTGCTGTATGACTTACTCTGGCCAGTTAAGTGTGAATGGAAATAGCATAGAAGCCATCTCTGCAGCTCCAAGAGCCCGTGTGTGGTTATGCTATCTGTTTTTCCCTTCTGGCATAAGGCCAGCATATTTCAGGTGTTTTTCCATCATCCAGGTCCTGGAATAAAGAACTCTATGAATGGACTGGGGAGATAGCTTAGCAGGTAGAGTGCTTGCCTCATAAGCACAAGGCCCTGAGTTCGATCCCCAGTACTGCAAAAAAAAAAAAAAAAAAGCTCTATGAAGGATATAGAGTACCAGTATTGTTCATCTTGTAAGCCCTTGAGGTATAAAGGTTGTTTGCTACTGCAGTATAATCTGCCCTAAGATACCTGTATTGATGCACAAAGAAATAACAACTGTTCATAGTTTTGTCTATTTTATTTAGTTTTTTTCAGTTGTATATACTTTTTCTTTATAAAAATAGGTTTGTAATACATATTATTTGGTGAGATACTTTTCTCATCTGCAGCCATTTCAGTATAACCTTAGAAGATAAGGATTTAAAAGATAAGGATTTTTTCTTAAAATAACCACAATACTAAAATTAATAATAGTGAAATTAATAATCTCTTCATATCACCAAATATCAGTCATTATTAACATTTCTCCAACAGTATTTTGTTGTTATTTAAATCAGGGATCTAGGGTTTACAGTAGGTTGATAATGTCCCTTAAATCTCTTATCTTTAGGTTTTCCCTCTCCTTCTCTTTTTCCTCCTGTAAATATATTTGTTGAAGAAACTGAATCAGTTGTTCTGTGGAATTTCCCAGTCTGGATTTTGCTGATTGTGTCTTTATAGTGTCACTTAGCATGTTCCTCTTTGCATTGTATTTCCAGTAAATGGTTGATGAAACCTAGAGACTTGGACTTGGGCTGTAACTCAGTAGTAGAGCACTTGCCTAGCATGTGTGATGTCCTGGGCTTGATCTTCAGCACTGTAAAGATCAATCAATCAATCAATCAATCGATCAATCAATCTAGGCTCAATCAGATTCAACGATAGATTTTTTTTAGAAAACTCAATACACCATGAACATTTTCCACATCATTTAATATCCTGTTATAATTTTTTTAATGATTATGAAGTTGTTGACTATAGGAATGTACCATTAATTTATGTAATCTGTTGTTGGACATTATGGTTGTTTCCGTTTTTGTGTTTTTGCTACTCTGCACAGCTCACTGATAAACATCCTTGTGGTAGTCCACTTTTTGGCCTAATTTGCTCCCTTCTATTCTGTTAGTTCCTACGGATGGTGGATGCCTGTGCCAGCTTCCTCACAGAAGCCTTGAACCCAGAAAATTGTGTTGGAATCCTGAGGTTGGCAGACACACACTCTTTGGACAGTCTAAAGAAGCAAGTTCAAAGTTACATCATTCAAAACTTTGTGCAAATTCTGAACTCTGAGGAGTTTCTTGAACTTCCTGTGGACACTCTGTATCACATCTTAAAGAGTGATGATCTTTATGTGACTGAGGAAGCTCAGGTGTTTGAGACGGTGATGAGCTGGGTCCGCCACAAACAGTCAGAACGACTCTGCTTGCTCCCCTGTGTCCTTGAGAATGTACGCTTGCCACTTCTGGACCCTTGGTACTTCGTAGAGACGGTTGAAGCAGATCCTCTCATCAGGCAGTGCCCAGAGGTCTTCCCGCTGCTCCAGGAAGCCAGGATGTACCACCTTTCTGGCAATGAGGTAAGTTGGAGATGAGAGATGCTATATTTAGCCAGTTTAAGTAGATGATGCCATACTGTTCAAAGTTTGAGTCGAGAAGTTCTAGAAGCCCTGAATGCTGATCTGTAAAATGGGGATGATACTACATTTTCAGACAGTTACTGAGAGGATAGGTGAGACAGGAAACCACCCAGCACCACACCTGGCTCATCCTGCTCTTCCCAACTGTGTAAGAGCAGGAGGTTGGTGAGGGGCAACGCACACAGACAGGACTGTGCCCTGTCCAGAGACATGCCGCTTTCCTAATTTGTTCACTGTGTTGAAACTTTACATCTCTTGGATGGACTCTCATGTTACCTTGGTTCAGACTTTCATCCTTTCCTTCTCAAATTTCTGGAAGTTCCTCAGAACTTACCTCCCTGCTTCCAAGCTGGTCTCATGCCGATTCATTTCCTTCACTAGTAGGAAATGTTACTTATGGACTTTTCATCTCCAGCTCTCAGAACAGAGTCTCTGGTACATAGGAGTGGTAAATGTTTTCTGAGTGCTTAGACAAGTACCAGAATGGTGAATACACATAGTGCCTGGATCTACCTGGGTCTCCTTAACAATTCCTGAATAATTTTTTTATTCAAAACTTTATAAACATAAGAGTAAGTGTATTAGAGGGGAACAAAACTGGCAGGAAGTAATGCTGTAGGGATAGTTTGCCAATGATTTGTACACATGAAGACCCATATACAGGTGTCACTGCATAAGAGTTCTGAGATTAGCCCAAAAGAGTTCTTTGTTAACACCATTGGGAAAAACCTTAACCAAAGGTAGCTCAAGAATTGTCTGTCTGAGGCTCCTCTGGCTATCTTTTCTCCCTGTGTATCTTTTTCTAACTCTCTGTCATTTTTAGATCCACTTTTCATTCATTTACTCTGCAAAGTTTTCCTTAAATATTTGATAGAATTTACCAGAACCTGTCATTTTCTAAGATTTGTTAAACTACAAATAGTATCATTTTAATAGATACAGTTCTATTCAGGTTATCCACTTCTTTTAGAATGAACTTTGGCAGTTTGTCTTTCAAATATTGTTTTACTTCTTGTAAGTTGCTGAGTTTTTTAGCATAAAATTATTCATAGTATTCCCTTATCACCCTTTTACTATCTATAGGATGTGTTGTGATGTCCCATCTCTCATTCCAAATATTGAAACTTTGTATCCTATTTTGTTTGTTTGTTTTGTTCCTCTGATCCTTCTGCTTAGAGGTGTATCATTTTTATTGATTTTTTTCAAATAGCTAACTTCTGATTTATTTTCTTTTCTCTATTTTTCTATTTTTTTATTTCATGTATTTCTACTCTGATCTTGATTACTTTCTTTCTTCTGCTTATTTTGGGTTTAATTTACTCTTCTTCCTCTCATTTATTAAGGTAATGCTGAAAACATTGATTTGAGAATTTTTTTCTAATATTGTCATGGGTGCTATAAATTCCCCCCTAAGAACTACTTTCATTGCATATCATATATTTTAAAATGTTGTGCTTCCATTTTTCACAGATAAATCCTGAACATCAACTATATGTCAAGTTACTATGTCTTAGTCCACTTTGTGTTGTTATAAAAAATAACTGGAGGCTGGGTAATTTATAAAGTAAAGAGGTTTATTTGGCTCATGATTCTGGTGGCTGGAGGGTACACATGGCATGTATGGCACCAGCAGTTTGGCAAGGGCCTCCTGATTATGCCACCACATGATGAGAAACAGAAAGAGAAAACAACCACATACAGAAGGGACCAAGCACACAGGTGGCCTTGCTTTACAACAACCTGCTCTTGCAAGAAGCAATCCACTATGAGAGATCAGCATTAATTCCTTCTGGAGGTGGTGCCCCTATGATATAATTTTCTCATATTAGGCCTACTTCTTAAAGGTTTTTCTACCTCAGTACCACCACCCGGGGGACTAAGTTTCCAGCACAAGAAACTTTAAGAGACAAATTAAAATTATATTGAAACCATAGCACACTGCACAGACAGTCTCTGCCTCACTAACCTTTTGGTCTGACAGAGACAATGGGACAATTAGCAAAGGTGATAAGTGGACTGATGGGAGAAGCTCAGATCACCACATAGGTCCTTTCCCATGCTGGATATATGGACTTGGCAGATAGTTACACTGGGTATCATACAACTGTGGAAAGGTTTAGTCTCTGTAACTTCTCTTAGGTCAGTTTAAAATATAGAGACTTGGTCAACTGCACTTCTAATATTCTATACTTTGAGCATGCTAGTTACTTTTGCTTCTACCTGCTATTTTCTAAGTCCCTGAGATGCAGGCAATAAAGGGTTCCTCTCATAAAGAAAGACTCTACCCTGTTTTCTGCAGAAATTACTACAATTAAATATCTTTACTATCTTTTTTATTTTCAAGGTCCTGGAGGGGATCAGATATGGGTTTTAATCTTAACTGCACAGTTTATTGACAGCATAATTTCAGGCAAGCTACCTTACTACTCTTAAGGTTCAATCCTAATTTGTGACAGATACAATAATATCTAACAAGTGACAGAACTGTTTTAAAAATTGATTAAAATAATAAATGAAATGTTTTTAGTACAGTGTCTAGTGCCTGATAAGTGTCCCACAAATGGACGTTGGTATTATTCTCACTCAATTCCTTTATAGCTGTTCTGTCTCCCACAATCAAGCATTTTCTTCTCTGGAACTAAAATCTCTTTTTTCACTGGGTCCCAGGTTTTTGCTGCCTTATTTCTTCAAATGCTGCACAAGGCACTTTCTCATTTCTATATTATAGTCTGAGCAACTGAATCAATCAAAGATCTCCAAATTGGATCTCATTGCCTTTTGGGCTCCTGAAACTCTACTCACTGCTTGAATGATCTTGGATTTATTCCTGATGACAGTAGAGTGAGTTTGGTTGTTACTCTTGTGAATACACTCCTCCCCTTAACCTTCATTTCTAACCTTCATTTCTTCTTTCCTAGAATCTTCTCTTCTCTTTAATCTTCTGCATCTTCTAAGCTGGTGGGAATGGTAGGAAATTTTAGAACCTTAAAAGCAAATATTGAGTTACGTTTTGTTTAAAAGTGGTAGCTGGAACCTTCATTGGAAGAGATTTTTTAGGACAGAAAATGTTGCCTCTTTGTTTAGTTGCTTCCTAAGTTTCCAAGGACTAAGTTGGTCTATTACAGAGGTTTTTTCTGACAGTGTGGTATGGGAAGATGTAGGCTCTTGAGGACAGCTTTGTTGGCCAATAAGGTCATTTCTGTTTGTCCTTGACTCTAGCTTTGTGGACAATGAGCAGTTAGTAAGGTACAACTGTCCATTTTGGTTTGTTTGTTTGTTTGTAGTGCTGAAAATTGAACCCAGGGTCTTGTGCATGCTAGGCAAGTACTCTACTACTGAGCCATATTCCTAGCCTATCTGTTCTGTTTTTAACAATCTGAAGTTAAACTGGTTAGGCCTGACTGTTGGGTGGAATTCACTGGAAAATATTTATGTATGTCTGCAACAAGCTTTCACATCTCTAACTTCAAATTGACCTTTGTAAAGCCTTGGGGTTTAATATTTTGCCAAATGTAGCAGAATTTACAATGATGATTAGTTAATTGTATTAGTTATCAATCATTGCATAACAAACTACCTCAAAACGTAACAGTTTAAAACAACAAAGAGAGCTGATGTAGCCCACTGTAAAAGTACTTGCCTAGGATGTGCAAGATCCTGGGTTCAATCCCCAGCACTGTGAGAAAAAACAAAGGTCAAACAATGAACATTCACAAGTTCCGAGTGTCAGGTATCTGGGTGGGGTGAGGCTGGGTATTTCTGGTCTAAGTCCCTTACCAGGATGTGGTCAGGTTGCTGGGGTTATAGTAGTTTCAAAGTTCAAGTAGGGTTGTAGGATCCACTGTAAGCTAACTCACAGGGTTATTGGTGGGCATCAGTTCCTTGCTGGCTGTTGGTCAGAGGTCTTGGTTTCTTGCCATGTGGGAATCTTCATATCATCCAGTGACTTCCCCCTGAGAATGAGAGAGCAAACAAGACAGAAGTTGTGGTACCCTTTAAAGCAGGATGAACCACTATTGCAGCTCTACTCTGTTCATCACAGAGATCAATTCTGGAATAGTGTGAATGGAAGTATATAAGGTGACTATTGAGAAGCAGGGATCACTGGGGCCATTGTGGAGGCTGGTTACCATAATAATTTAGAATGGAAAAAACAATCCACATTAGGGGCTGGGTTACCTAACTTGCCCATCCATCCATCCAGCCATCCGTCCATCCATCCATCCATCCAACCATTCCTCCATCTACTTATTCAATCTATGCTTATAGAAACCCATAAGCTCCAGTTCTTGGTGTTGAAGATCCATTAGCAAAAAAGAGTTATTCCTGCCATCAGGGATCCTACAGTAAATTACAAGGCAGTATGAAAAGTGCTGTGGTGCATTTGGAAATATGTGTGAAAAGTCTGGAATGACTTCCTGAGAAGGGGATAGAGTGACACTGCAGATAATTCATAATGACTTGAAGGGTAAGTGGATTGGGGATGCAGCATGGGAAATGGGGGATGGATATCATGGGGAATTTCAGGCAGCAGGAAGGGACCCAGGAATTTTAGTAGGCACAGATATTTGATATGCAGGAACAGAGAACACCATGTCAGCCCTGGGAACCAGGAAGTAAGACCATTGCTAGTCCAGGTCCCCATTAGCCTCCACTACTCAGAAGGTTGTTGAGGCAGGAGAGCAAGCATGGTGGATAAGATGGGAAGCTTCCCAGGGGAGGTTGAGGTCTGATTCTCAGAATTGAAACAAGGGTCACAGAGGAACCAATTCTGAAGGTTGATGCTATCCGCTATGCAATACCCAACCGCACCTAAGTGCCCTCTGAAGAAGACCAGGTTGGTGCTGGATGTTGTGTCTCAGATTCAGGGAGGGGAAATTTAGATACAGGAACTAGGGTTGGTAGCTGCAGGGAAAGTTGAGAGTTGTCAACATTTGTGTTTGTTGCCAACTTATTGCTTAGATCCTGTCCTGCTGCCTTGGTGCCTTCAAGTGACTCCAAGTTCCCTGGTCTATCCCTCCTGACCTACCTAATTTCTACTGTTGATGCCGTCAGGCTCAGCCCATTGCTTAGGATTTGTCCTGCCACATACAACCCCACTCTTTGTGCTGCCCTACAAGGGATAGCTCTGCTGAAAACTCTACAGCCATTGTCCAGCCTCAAGAATTTGCTGGAGCTGGTTCTTTGGCACAGAAAAACAGATAAGGAAATAAAGACTCATGGAAAAGTCAAAGTTGGTTGTACTGTGGCCGTTGAATTCACCCCTTAAGGGCTCAGTCGTTGCTACTGTAACTAATTTATCAACACCAGTGGGCAAAATCAATGTTCTGTGACTGTGTCAGATAAGCCTAATTTTGTAGAAGAAAGTGGCTGGTTTGGCCATGGGGAAGTGGGCACTGTCTCTCTGTCTCCCATCAGCATGCCCATAGAACGGCCCCACGGAGCACCAAGGATGGTGCAACCAGGAAGAGGCAGCTCTTCCTTTCATAGTGATATCCATTGACATCTGCTACTGATGCTACAGACAGGACAATCTGATGAGGGTTGTGTGCCCCACTCCACTTCATGACCTCATGAATGTCCACAATGACCTGAAGGCACAGAACCAGTAACAAGCATTTTACAGAGAGTGTATCATTTCTCCAAGGTCACATGGCCCTAGGTGATGGATCCCCAGTGTATTTGACTTCCAAACCTCTGATTTTACAGTTGGGTTCAAATACCTGTAATATTTCTACACTTATTCTTCACTTATTCAAGGTTATGAAAGGCCATAAACGATGTCGAGATCAGTTCCCCAGCCTCCATGGCCACACCCTGATTCTTTCTGCTTCTTTTTCCGCCTAAGTCTCTGCTCTGTGTCAGTGTGAAGGACTTTCCTTCCAGAAGAAGGTTGGTGGAGAGCAAAATCTGAGATATCATAAAGAAATTGAAATCAGAGAATATGGGAAATAGCTCAAAATGAAATTCCAGGGTTTAAGGTTTCAGACCAGGTAGGAAGAATGGGACAGGGCAGGAAGCACGTTTGATGGCAAATAAACCCTATCTTCTTACAACAGAATAAAAGAAAACCCAACAGGTAACATTTATTGAGTACCTATTACATACCAGGCTCCAGACCAAATGCACTATGTATCAAGCCACTTAATTCTCACAACAAATCCATGAGGTAGTTTAACACTAAAATTCCCTTTACACAGTTGATGACACAGAGGCCCACCAAGGGGAATTCACATGGTCATGTAGTAGCAGATTTGGGAATTGAGACCTGTTCCATATGATTCCACAGCTGGAGCTGTGCTCCATCATGTTATCCTGCCCATATGTCCCCCCATTGATTTCCAGATCATTTCGGAGCGCACCAAACCCAGGATGCACGAGTTCCAGTCTGAGGTGTTCATGATCATTGGTGGCTGCACAAAGGACGAACGATTTGTGGCAGAGGTAACCTGCCTGGACCCCCTGAGGCGCAGCCGCCTGGAGGTGGCCAAGCTCCCACTGACGGAGCATGAGCTGGAGATTGAGAATAAGAAGTGGGTGGAGTTTGCATGCGTGACATTAAAAAATGAGGTCTACATTTCAGGTAAGCAGGAACCATGTGAAGTCAAAGCAAACCACACTCCTCAGTAGCATGCCACATTTTCCCAAGCGATAGCCAGGTAACCATCCTACGAGAATGACTGTGAGTTGGCAATGACCTAACTCTGACTGGGTGAGGCCCTGGAACCAGGAACTCAGGTAGTCTTACCTGGGGAATGCACTATTACTTAATACACTCTAAGATATGAGCAGCATTGTACTGGGATCTACAGGAGCAGGCAGACAGGTCCAGTCCTTCATGGAAAAGGAAGAAGGAAAAGTGATACTAGGATTTATTCAGAGTCTGCTACAGGCTAGCTTAGGGCCCTGCACCAGGTATGGGAATACAGTAAGGAATGAAAACTTCTGCTCTTCTCCCAAACCTGACCCCCTCTCAAGTTTATTAGGTCATCCTTTGATAGACTTCAGTAGCATAGTGAAGTAATATGAAAAGCATTTTTGTTGCTAAATTGCCAATTATTCACACTTTATGCCCATCTTCACCTTAGACCTGAAGTTCCATGAGTCAACACTGTCCCCAGCCCTTAGCACCGTGCCTGACTTCAGAGTAAACACTTGAATAATGTTTATTGAATGACATAGTCTCAACAATTTTACTACATAGTAGATGAACCTATTTTAATAATACTACATTGATTCTATAAGGTAGGTATTCTTAAGGTAGGATAAAACCAAGGCTTGGAGAGGTTTGGAATGTAACTAGGGTCACACCCTGATAGGTGTCAGGCAGAATCCCAACCCAGGTGCTGAGCCTGAGTCCCAGGCTCTCTCCCTCACATCAAAACTCAGCTCTTCTTGGGACCTTAGGGAGGAGGTGAGCACCCCACCCCAACCCCACACACCCTTAGAGGCTTTTCTGCAAGTGAACTTATTTGGGAAGAGCAACTGCCTAGAACTGGTTTTCCCCAAAATTGAGGGCAGGTCTGTTCTTCTTTGGATATATTCATACCATTGATTAGGTTCTAGTTTTCTTTTATATTGTAGAAATATTTGTAATTGATATAGAAAATTCAAATAATACAAACAATAGAAAGTAAAATATGGTAGTTTCTCCATGCCATTATAATTCTTTATTTTTATAAAGATAGTTATATTGTTTTGGGGTAAATAGTGTTAGTGATGTACAATCTAAATCTCAGTGAATTAAGACAATAGAAGTGACAGTGAGGGGTGGGGTCCATCTGCTTCCACTCAGGCCCTCAGGGACCCAGCCTCTGTCCATCTTGTGACACTGCCATTTCCCACATGTGGTCTTCATTTGGGGAAGATGGAGAAACCCAATGAGTTGAGAAGGCACATTGGCTCAAAAAGCCTCAGCCTGGAAGGACCGACTTGATTCTGCTCACATTCCACTGGCAAAGACTAGCTGTGTGCCCTTCCCTCCCAGCATACAGATGTCCCAGGAAATGCTGCTTAGCCGAGTGTGGGGAGTGGGGGGTGGGGTGGGGGAACAGGGTTGGTTGTCATAATCCACCTTCGCCATTTATACAGCACATGTTATTCTACAACTTGTCCTTCCCCTCTTGAATTTATAGTTCATTTAAAAATGATACAAGCAGTACACACAAGTATGCTTGCCTACACAGTTAAAGCAACAGAAACTTATACTTCCATTAGCAGTATGACCTGGGTATCGGTACATGTTGGTGCAATGGATGTATATATGTTAGGTGACATACTACATGTAATGCACAGCATAAAGCCAGCTACTGGTGAGAGCTCCAAGTTACCTATCATTATCACCAGTGCTCTTCCTTTCTTTGGTAGTGGGGATTGAACCCTGGGGTGCTTTACCTCTGAAGTACATTGGCAGGCCTTTTTATTTTTTATTCAGAGACAGCATCTCATTAAGTTGCTGAGACTGGTCTCTATCTTGTGATCTTCCTGCTTCAGCCTCCCGAGTCGCTGGAATTACAGGCATGTGCTACCATGCCTGACACAACTGCTCTTCTTTTTGCCAGTTGTAAGGCAGTCTATTGAATGAAAAAAAATTGTTTTTTTTACAACTTTCTTTTTTAAAAAATCCCCTTGGAAAAAAACTCACCAGTAGGCATTCTTAAACACTTAAACTTTATATACTTGTGCTTCTATTGGAAAGTTCCTGGAAGCAGTCATAAGATCTGGGAATAGAGAATTTTGGTATGTATTTCTAAATTGTCCTCCAGAAAGTTTGTATTGATTTGTTGTTCAATCAGTGTTGAATGACAGTGCCCATTTTTAACATCCTTGGTAACAATTTTTATTATTAGTCATTTTTTTATTATCATTTTTTATAGATATATATTTTATTTATCTTTTGATTTTTTACAGACTGCATTTTGATTCATTGTACACAAAAGGGGTACATCATTTCATTTCTATGGTTGTACACGATGTAGATTCATACCATTCGTGCAATCATACACGTACATACGGTAATAATGTCTGTCTCATTCCACCATTTTTCATAAAATGTCTCACTTCCAGTCTCACTTCCTGCTTCCCTCTCTTTTCCTTCTACATAATCTAAAGTTCCCCCATTCTTCTCCCACTTTAATAGACTAAAATGTTTAAATTTATACTCTTGGGTCATTGGTGAGTTTGGACCTTTTTAAAAAATTTTTTTAGTTGTAGATGGACACAATACCTTTATTTTGTTTATTTAGTGCTTTTACATGGTGCCAGGGATCGCACACAGGGCCTCACACATGCTAGACAAGCGCTCTACCACTAAGCCACAACCCCCACCCCACCCCTGGACATGTTTTTACATAGTTATTAACTAATTGCATTTATTTAAAAATTATCTGTTCATACTCTTGGGCTCTTCTATTGAGTGTTGTCTTTTTCTTACTAATTTTTGGCACTCTTATTATGTATCCTTTGCCTTTTGTGTTGCAAACAGATAGTGTTTGTCTTTTGACTTTGAATTATGTTTATATAGTCATTTTCTTCCCTCTATGATTTTGAGTTTCATGTTATGCTTAGAAGTATCCTTCCCTCCCCAAGATCATTAAGATGGTTTCTTATATATTCTGCAATTACTTTTATAGCAGTTATATTTGACCTTTATTTTAAATGCAATGTGAAATAGGTAACTAACTTAATTTTTCTCCAAATGAAAGCAGTTGTTCTAGTAACATTTATTAAATAATTTATATATATTTTAGTCTTGTTTCTGTGTCACTGTTTTTAATTAATCAGTGTGCCTATTTTTGTGCTCATACTGTAGTGGTTTTTTTGGGGGGTGCACCAGGGATTGAATTTAGGGGTAATCAACTATTTACCCACATCCCCAGCCATTTTTTGTATTTTATTTAGAGACAGGGTCTCACTGAGTTGCTTAGTGCCTTGCTTTTGCTGAGGCTGGCTTTGAACTCATGATCCTCCTGCCTCAGTTTCTGGAGCCACTGGGATTACAGGCATGTACCATCATTCCCAGACAGTAGTGTTTTTATTATGATAGTTTTTAAGCACATTTTAATATTTGATGAGGAAAGCCTACTTTATTCTTCTTTTTCAAAAATTTCTTAGAAGTTTTTCCAGTGGTGAGCACTTGCCTAGCATGTGCAAGGCCCTGGCTTCCATACCCAGCGCTGGGGCGGGGAGAATTTTTTGAAAAAGCATACTTTCAATTGGCCTTTGGAGAGCCAATCAGAGTGACTGTACATTTGGAATGAGTGTGCTGCTCGGTGTTAGAGCACTTGCTTAACATATGTGAGGCCTTGCGTTCCATCCCCAGCACTGAAAGACAAAAAACAAAGCAAAACAAAAATTCCCCTGAAGTTACTTTTCCAAGTGAAATGTAGAATTATCTTGTACTGCTCTCTTTAAAAAGCCCTTCGGGCACTGAGCATGCAGATCTCCTGAGGGAGGGTTGGCATCTCTGGGGTAACACTTCTCCCCCGCCTCCACTATGCTTTCCAGTTAGTCAGATCTTCTTTAAAATTCAGAAATAAAATCATAGAGCTTTTTTCCTATTTTAAATAAAGATTTGCATACATTTCTCTGAAAATTTATAGGTATTTTATAATTATTGACACTACCTAAATGGGATCAATAGCATACTGTTTTGAATAGAGACTTGTAAAAGGCACACAATCCAAAGGAAAATGGTCAGAGTATAATGAATAAGAAATTTAAAGAAAAGGAAGCTCAGCCTCTCTTAGAATCAGGAAAAACCAAAGTGGGATATAGAGAGAGGAGCAGGGAGACTTTCCTATGCCAGGGACACGGGGAAACGTCAACCAGCATAACTTCAGAAGGATGCTTGGTATGTGCCCATGTCTCTGACCTAGAAATCCCACTTTGGGGTTCCATCCTAGGGACACACTTAAACCCATGACCCAGAACATTGTCAGTAATATTCTTTGTCCCACTAGTGCAGGTTTGTAAGTCTGAAAAATTTTTGTTTAAATCAGCAAACTTAGAAGTTAAGCTGCCTTCTAATTTATGAGCTGGTTAATGTCCTGCCATCCCTGCCCAGTCTCACTTCCTGCTCCTGTGGGCACAAACACCAAATCCAGGCTCCCTTTGCCCCCACCCACCCAGGCTGAACTCCAGTGACACTGAGGTGGCACCGCACACCATCTAGCCATCACTCCCCCCACCGCCTTGCTCCCTGTCCCTGTGTTTGCTTTGTCTCCCCACAGCCCTGCCCCAGACCATATTCACCTTCAGGATTTCTCTTGTCTCCCCTTGGAGTGAGGCTGGTCCTGACTTAGCACTTCTGGAATTCTTTGAACTGATGGGAGAAGCTGCATTTCTGACTCATCTGGTGGTTTCTTAAATGTTTTGTTACCTCTTACAGGTGGCAAAGAAACACAGCATGATGTCTGGAAATACAATTCTTCAATCAACAAATGGATTCAGATTGAGTATTTAAACATCGGCCGCTGGAGGCATAAGATGGTGGTATTGGGTGGCAAGGTCTATGTCATCGGAGGTTTTGATGGTTTACAGAGGATCAACAACGTAGAGACTTACGACCCCTTCCACAACTGCTGGTCGGAGGTATAGGAGATAATTTCTATGACTAACTCTGTATTATTACTTCAAAGTTTTATAAAGGCACATGCCTACGATGGTGGCCAGCATTTTGATTGCCTTGCTCCCACGGAGAACATTTTTGGTGGCTCTGAGTTTCCCTCTCCTTAGCAGTCATGGCTTCAGCATTGCTGATCAAGGCATAGTAATAAAATCCTTGCAGGTGGGAATGCTCTCTGTGGGTAGCCAGAGCCCTTGATGTACAGGGGAGGTTCACCTTGTCCTGAGATGGGAGATCCCATGGTTATAAGTTTTGGCCCAGAGTCTGTCTCCTCAAGATGCATTCCATATGATTCCTCTCCACACAAGGCACTGTTTGTGAACCCAGAATCATGTTTAGGAGTCAGTCCTTATTTATTTTCCCATTAGTAATTAACCATTTACATGCCTGTATGTAAGACTCTCAATGTGACCTCAGGTATATAACATACCCAGGAAAAGTAAAGTGACTTCACCTCCTATAGTCCCAGATTATTCTCAAGTTCAAATTTTCTTTATCCTTATCAGAGTATATCTTAGCTTTGGGGAATATAAAACACAGTCACTGTAGGTTCAGGCAAAGGTCCCCAGATCACCACAACATCCAGCAAAGATCTGTCAACCTGAAAAGTGCTGTATAGGGAGTCCTTAACATTGTGTGTGTTGGGGGGTGTGCCCAACATGTTCCCCAATCATCAAGTCCTATCACAGTGTTGCTCCGTGACCCAAAGGGGTTACGTAAATAGGTAAGAGGCTCCTGAAATCCTTTTAAGTGTCCTGGGATTTACAAGGTAAAAGTACTTATCTGTCTTAATCCTCAAAGTTGCAATGTGCCCAAAGTGGCTGGTTAAAGACTTAAACCAGCTTTTCTTCCTGGATATAAACACTAAAGACAATCAATGCAACAATGAAGACATAGTGGGCACTCAGGTATTTTCTGAATGAATGAATACATGAATGAATATATATTTGAAGAATCATTTTCCTCCAACATTGGCTGACTTCATCTATATAACACTAATTCCTGCCTATACCCCCTCCTTCCTTGAGAACTGGACTCAGAGAAACAGGTGGGAACATCCCAATACACAGCCTGCCCTCACCTGCCTGGAGCCTGTGGGGAGTCTGGGAAACACATGCTTTAATTCTCTCTGCATCTTAAGGAGAGTCAGGCCCATAGACCTTGTCACTTCAGGAGATGGATGCCCACGTTTGTGTCCCAGGGCATATGTCCTGTGAGTCTTTCCAGCAATCGAGGAAGCATGGCTGACACTTTCTTCTTGTACCCTGTGCCTCTGCAGGCTGCACCCCTCCTTGTCCACGTCAGTTCCTTCGCAGCCACCAGCCACAAGAAGAAGCTCTATGTGATTGGGGGTGGGCCTAATGGAAAACTGGCCACGGACAAGACTCAGTGTTATGACCCTTCCACCAATAAATGGACTTTAAAGGCAGCCATGCCAGTGGAGGCTAAATGCATCAATGCAGTGAGTTTCCGGGACCGCATCTATGTCGTTGGTGAGTGAGTGATGGCTTTTTATTTATCTGAGGTTCCCATTTGTTTAGCCATGCCAGAGATCAGATAAAGCACTCTTGAGAATTCCTGGGTGAAGTGGGTGGAACCAAAAAGGAAGGAAAAACAGGGTTGGTTCAGGTCTTGGTGGATTTTCCTTGCAGTCCTAGAGGCAGAATCAAACCCATTTAGGGGAAATAAAGCAGATGGACACTGTGGCCCAGGGAGGCCAGAAGTCATTGCAGGAGCAAAGTTGTGTTGCAAACATTAGTAGATGTACAGAAGTTGAAATGTGCACAGTATAATAAGTGCCCAACCAGTGGTAGCTGTCATTATTTCCTAGTTTGTGTTCGTGGAAATTTCTCCCTGGCTGCTTGCTTTAGGGGCTCTGAGAAGTTACATTTAGTTGAGAGGAAAGTCTAGCCAGCCAGACCACAGTTGGCATGTAATTGTTAAGGATGGTGGCTCTCAGTCCTGACTACTCATTAGAATCACCAGGGAGCTTTTTAAAAAAGTATGGGTAGCTGGGCCTTACCCCAGACCAGTGAAATTAGAATTCAGGAAGGAAGGAGTTTGCTGGGGAATAGTATTTTTTTTTTTTAAACTCGAGATGATTTTAATGTGCAGCCAGGGTTGAGAACTACTGATTAAGGAGATGCCAGAAAATAAATAACTTCAGTGAATGAGAGCTAATAAGAGAAGGCATTTGGAGGCAAAACATTGGAACAGATTAAGGGGAAAACATTTTTCTCCCTTGCTTTAGATTTCTTGTGTGTTTACGGTTAGTCTCTTGACTGCTCCAAAAGTCTAATCTCAAGATGGTTGGTGTCTCAGATCATGCTTGGTTTCCAAAGAGATGCCACCCCAGCTACTGCCAGGGATGGATGACTTCTATCAATCAGTGATCTGCTGGGTGCTTTAGGTGCATGGTCCTTCTGACCTCTTATAACCACCATGGTCTTGGTGCCCATGGTAACAATAAAAAGTGCAGAGCTGGGATTATACCTAAAACTACCTGAGGCACCAGATGGTGCATCTTCCCAGGAGCAGTCTTGGTAGCCGCGTTAAGCCAGGTGTCCTTTAGAACCATGCTGCAGAATTGAAAGGACATGGTGAGTCATCTCCTCCTTGGCAACCTGCTGCTCCTAGGGATCCACCCTGGCTTTCTGGGGAAGGAGTCTTCAATCCACTGTTTCTCTTGGCAAGAAGGTAGTCCTGACCTAACCGGAAGTAGAATTTTAGTGGTTAACGGGGAAGAAACCCAGAAAAGTGGTGGGATGCTTCCCCAGTGTTCTTCCTCTCCAGGAGGGGCCATGAGAGCGCTATACGCCTACAGCCCGCTGGAGGACAGCTGGTGCCTGGTGACGCAGCTCAGCCACGAGCGGGCCAGCTGCGGCATCGCGCCCTGCAACAACCGGCTCTACATCACCGGCGGGCGGGACGAAAAGAACGAGGTCATCGCCACGGTGCTGTGCTGGGACCCCGAGGCCCAGAAACTGACGGAGGAGTGCGTCCTGCCCCGGGGGGTGTCCCACCATGGCAGCGTCACCATCAGAAAGTCGTACACCCACATCCGGAGGATCGTGCCGGGAGCAGTGTCCGTGTGACTGCCGGGGAACTCTGGAGGGCGCCGCTGGGTCCACGGAGGTCTCCCCCCTGCACCCTTCACCCATGTCCGGCCGCAGGCTCCGCACTGAGGCTTACCCTGGGGCACCGAGGAAGTCACAGCTTTGGGACACTTGAAAACGGCCAGGAATGTTTGCATGACCTACCTCAGGAGGAAAGGCGGGAAGAAGAGTAATATTTAACATTCGGGTCACATCTATGCTATGCTGGCTCCGGTGCCAGGCCTTTTCCCATATTAACTAACTTAATATGGGAAATGACCTCCAGCGGTGATATTGTCACTCTTGTCTGAGAGGCGAGGAAACTTGAGTTTCAGAGAGGTCAGGTGACTTGCCCCAGGATACTCATTTAGCAAGTAGCTGAGCCAGGAGTCTAAACCCGAGTCTTCCCAGTTCAGTCAATGTCGTCCTCACCATGTGCCTGACTCAGGAGGAGGAAAATGAGAACCCACACTTGACTCACCCGTCTTGTTCTGGCAAGTCTGTTAGAAGATTCACTCAGCAAGGCAGGGAAATAAAGATGTTTCTTTTTCTTTTCTTTCTTTTAGCTTTGTATTTAAACCAAATGGAATCCTTGGTGTTGGAGCTTTTGGAGTCAGTGTCAAAAGTGTCTCATAGACTCTTCCACTTGACAGTGGAGGCAGTTCTGGGAAGATGGGTTTGCATTGAAAGAGATGAAAGTTTTGTGTTCTGTTCTCCTGTTATCAAAGCCTTACTTTTTATGACCACTGGATGGCCCATTTGGACTAGAATTGCCATTGTCAGACAGAATTACTTTCACCACAGTCTGGTGCCCTGGCCTCTTAAAGTCCAATAGTTGTATTGTAATGTAGAAAAGAAGTTTCCAGAAACTCAAATTACTGTTTTTTTAAATATGTAAACATCTTAACACTGTTGGCCACTGCAGGAATGTCCCATTCTTCTTGACTGTGTACTTTCTATTTTTAGACAGTGATCTGGGGTCCATGTTCCTGGGACCCCACCCTCCTGGAACCTTAGCTTTCAGGGCCTTTTAAAACCCATCTTCTTGAGTTTTGAATAAGCTTGGCTCAGTTTTGACTCTAAGAACAGAGCCTGCCCTTCACTCTAAGAAAAGAGCTTTCAAATGAGCTCACTGGAAATTCATTCTAATCCCTCAGATAGAGAAACAGGTTAAGAGATCTTGTTTCACATGCTGTAGTTAAAAACATAGCAACTGCATTACCCCAGGTACTTTATTTTCATTGCATGATTTCAGTTCTCTTTATAGAGTTTTAGTTGATGTCAGAGGGGCATATTGTGTTTGTACTTCTCAACAGTTTGGGAAGTCAGAGATATTAGAGTTGATAGTGAACTTAATTTTCATAAAAAATGTTAAGGTGAAGTCAGGTGTGGTGGTGCATGACTATAATCCCAGGGACTTGGAGGGCTGAGGCAGGAGGATTGCAAGTTCCAGGTCAGCCCAGGCAACATTGTGAGCCCCTGTTTCAAAATAAAATGAAAAGTGTGGGGCTATATCTCAGTGGTAGAACACCCCTGGGTTCAATCCCATTCCACAAACGAAAAAAAAAAAAAAAAAAAAAGGTTTTGTCTGAAGGAACTAATGTTGTAAATTTATTTTTAAAACTTGGAAAATTACAATTGAGATCTGTGTTTATGTCTAGCCTGTTCAAGATGAATATAAACACATGTTGGTGTGTAAAATGCTCTGCCTTAGGTCAGGTGATCTATTCCCTGTGAGGAAAAGTAAGATGGGACAGTGGGACAATGCACACATACTTGGGGACACTGGGAACACACTATCACCTACCACAAGCATGAATGACCTTCATAAAGCTCTCAACTACAACAATTTCATCTAGTTCAGCAATTTTATCTAGTTCAATGCATATTGGTCAAGTTTTGGAACATCAACAAATGCCAAATTCATACCCTAGAGACATTCGATAAATGGGTAAGTAGGCCACCAATCAATATTCTAATTTTTCTTTCTTCAAGTTATCCAAAAATGACATGCACATTCATGGGGCTGAGTCCAAGAATTGATTGCCTGTCAAGGGGTCCCTTCTGAAAGCTGTGCACTTAGGTCAGCTAGTGGTGATTGCTTACATGTTTGTCTCTTTGCAGATCATTGTCAGAGCCATTTGTGACCTACAGGAAAAATCAGTCTTAATTTAAAGGCTATTTCAGGGAAGAGATTCCAAAGAGGAAATCCAGTGACAACATCATTGGCATACAACGTTCAGAAAGAGAGTGTTCCTTTTTAGGGAGCCAATGCTGACTGTCCTTTGATAGAAGCAATCAGCAAACCCAGAGCTCCTTGGGGCAGGGGGGTCAAGACTGTGCTGGGAAAGTGAGGATTTAGGATCTTAAGTTATAAACCTGATTCTAAATGCAGTTCTCGAGTTTCAGTGGTACTTTAGAATGTCTGAATGCACCCAAGGGAAGGCGTCTCTATGATTTTTATAACACCAGATAAACAAGTGAATGGTGGTAATGTCACAGGAAATATTCAAGATCTAGGAGTTCTTAATAATAATACGAGGCAGGGACAGATATACCTATTAAGAAGATCTAGGGTTCTGCTTTTGAAGCTGCAATGCTGTAGCTTTTAGAAAAAGAAAAGCTACAAGTAGTTTTGGGGAAATTTTGCAAATATAGTCATCAGGGTTTAAGTTTCTAGGCACTGGAAGCTCTTAAAAATCTGTTTTCCATTCCATGATAATAAAACAAAAACCCAAGTTTGCATCAAGTTAACTGTTAAAGCCTGCACCACCAGTATGGGGAGAGCAAGCCAGGGATGACCCAGAAACACCCCAGACTCAGGCAGGGCACGGTAGAATGTTCTGCCACAGTTGGCATGTTGAGGCAAGCCCCTGCGTGGATGGTGCCCGTGGGGGCATGAAGAGGGTTGGGGAGGAGGAGGTCAGGTTTTGAAGACGAGGGTCTAGAAAATGATATTGGGGTCCTGGAATTTGTGGCCTAACTCCAGTCCCAAGAAGGTCAGACGACTTCCATGCAAGGAAACAAAGAGGGAACCTACTTCCTAGAACTGAGGCACAAGTTAGAGCAGGACCAGGCAGTTGGGCCAATTTGCTGTGGGGCTTGTGAGCTGCCTGGCTGGGTCTCCCATCCTGAGGGAGAGAATGAGGCCCAGGGCCTTTGAGGGAGTAGAATCTGTTGATGAGGTGAAGGCTGGTCTGACGGGCAGGGAGTTAAACTCACCAAAACACCAACAGATAAATGTTCTCTTCTTAGTTTTCAGCCATTCTGGTCTCAGTGGCTTCAGAAAACATGCACATATACAAACTTGATGTCCTTGAACTCAAAGCTAACTATGCTCTTAGGGAAATACAATTATCATTCTCATCATTCTTTTATAGCTGAAAGCATAGCTTTGCTATGTATAAAAGTTGAGGTAGTATTGTTAATTATTTACTTGTCCTGCTTGATTTTGAAAAAATGAAAGTACTCCATAATTTTTAAAGTGAGTAGACATTAATGGAATTTTTTAATATGAGGTCCTATTTGGGGTTGCAAAGTCATTTTTTCATCTAAGTGTTAGATCTCATGATTCAAAGAGTCCGCTTCCATGTAAATTCCCATATGTCTCAAATATAGGTACTGCAAAACCAGTTTTGACAGGTCAGATTTTTATATTTATAGGCATAAATAGTGAATCAAACCATTTAAGCATTTTGGTTATATGAGATTGTATTTTTTTTTAAGTGATCAAAGCAAGGATGTTGTTTATAGATTTTAAAGAGGTTTTAATTTATTCAATAAAATGTGTACAGAATGGATAAGAATGTGTTGTATGTAGTCACTAGATGATTTTTTTTTTTTTACTTCTTTTGGTTGATATGAATAAATAGTATCTGAATTGAAATTAAATTTAGTTGGTGGAGATTTAAAATATTTCAGTTGATCAAGAGGTTTAGATTAATGCAGAGGACAGGATTCATCAGGCTTGCTTTGCAGAATAGTAAACAGTAGAGTTTATCCCTCTCTAAAGCCACATTGACTCTCTGAACAAACTTTCCCCAACTCATTTGCGAATTATGTGACTTTCATCCTGCCCAGCCTCATCCCCTCTTACAGGATGCCCTCTTTTAGGTTTTGATTTCTAACCTGACTTCTAAGCTATGTTGTCCCTGAGGCCCTAACCAACCCGCTCCTCTCAGATTGGTATATGAGATGGAAGGCTGTGGTTCTCATCCACTGAAGAACTTGACATCGGTTTGTTTTGTTTTGGATTCTAATGCAAAAGTCCTATACAATTGAAAAGAAAACTTGAGGCTTCCAAGAAATTTGACATTCCATAAATAGCTTTGGACCATTCCCCCTTGGTTTTTTCTTATCCTTCAAGAGCTTTAGGAGATCTTGATGGAAAACCTTGGAAAGCACAGCTCCATCTCATAGGGAAGGTTGTTCTGGAGGTGATTCTGGGCCAGAAATCCAACAGATAGCATTCTGGTTGGGAATCAAAATGGGATTTTGACCTTAACTTTATGCTGATCCACTTTCCCTATGGGTCTTGGCATAATCAGATGCTCAGTCCTCTCTCCCTGCTCCTGTGGACTCCTGCCTCATTTTATGCTTGTGTATACTGCCATAGTTCAAGATCCCCGGTGCCAGGGTCCCGTCCAGGTCTGTGCACTCTGGCTCTAGCATTGGCCTTCCTGTTTACCTACCAGTCACTGTTTTTCACTTCTGTTTCCCTCCGCAGTGCCCCCACTCCCCAGGGGATTTTCCTTTTCTTCTTGCCTGCTCAGATGTCTGAGGTCAGGGTGTCAACAAACTGTAAATTCTATCTATGATTTTGAGCCTTTCCAGACAGAACCTCAACAGGGGGCTGGGTCATCCCAGGGTTGTAGCCTGAGACTACTAGATGCCATGCTGACGTGGTAGAGTCTCTAAGTGCAGGGAATGGGAAGCAGGTGCTGGGTGCTTCCAGGTCCAGGTGTACTTGCTTTATGAAGTAGGTAGAATTAAAGAAACAGGTGTGTTTTGGCAGTGTTTTGAAGAAGAATTGACCAATTTCTGCAACACAACATGGGCCCACTATGAGGCCAGGAGTGCCAAACCACTCCTTCTAGAACCTTTAGAAGACAACTAAAGAGAAAAATAGTATAAAAAATTCTTTGAATCCATGTAGGCCTCAAGCAACACTTTCAAACTCTTTAGATCATGTATCAGTAAAAACACATTTTTTGGTATGCCTTATTTTACTTTTTCACGAAGTGCTGTTCACAGTTCACTAAATTAACTTCATTACTGGCTAATGAGTCACAAATCACAAGCCACATCTGAAAGACACAAGAAGGGCACTGACTGGGCTAGGGGAGATGAGGTTGGCCAACCTTTGGTTTCACGCATACATCAATACCACATAGAAATCAGAGGGACAAATCTTACTGCACAGAGAAATTTGAGTCTGACCTTAGATAGGCAGGGTTTCTGCGGATGAAATTTCATTCTTTCATAATAAAAATGTCATAATAGGAGCATCTATTGAGTAATTTCCCAGAAATATGAGACGGATCCAGAAATAGTCAAAGAGATTAGCCCAGTGACAAAACTAGTCTAAGTAGAAGTGTTGAGATTTTTAATTGTCAAAATGCATCCTGGTAGAATGTTGTATTCCCAGAAAAGGTCATTGTAGAAACCCGGAGAAAAAGCAATACATTAGATCTTGTTCTCAGTCCTTTGTAGACATTGGTGAAAGAAGTAATTGAGTGAGTCTTAGTGAAACAATGTAACAGATGTTTCCTGAGCTCCTACTCTGTGCCAGGCATGATTTTTAGGCACTAGAGTCCATCTGTGAACATCACACCCTGCTCATGAGTGGACTTTTAGTGGCCAGAGACAGCAACAAAAGCATAATAAGATGCCACATAGTGATAAGTTCTGGAAGAGAAGTCAGGCTAGGCAAGGTTAAGAAGATCACTATAAGTACCTTCTTTGGTACAGTGACTCTTAAATGGAAACTTGAGAGAAGAGAAATGTGAGGCCCGAGTATCTGGGGAAAACTTGATCCAGCTAGCAGGAACAGCCCAAGCAAAATCTCTGGGGTAAGAGACTCAATGTGTTAAGGACCGGTAAGAAGGCCTGTGTGGCTGGAGCGAATTCAAACCCATGACTGGAGATCTCAGCGGGCACTGTAAGCATGTCGAGTGTAACTGCAGGAAGATGATAGCAAACGAGGCCGTTTCAGAAAGGCTAAAGATTCACAAATGCCGCACACCATGTGTGTGGCTTCAAATTCAAGTCAGCTACATTCACAGGAGGTGGTTCATTGGAAGGAATTGCCGCCCTGAACTCAAAGTGTTTGTACACCTAACAAACTCTGAGCTCTTTCTCCAAATCCCTCATCTTTCTGATTCTGTCCTGGGCACTCTCGTCACAGTGGGCAGGGCAGGTTGTCCAAGCCCACTAGTCACCCCATCCTCGGGGGTGTTAGGAAGAAGTCTCTCAGATGGGACTAAGACTTGCTGCTCACTCCCTATGTAAATGGAAGCAGCAGCCCTTGGATCACATGGATCTTCTTTTCATTGTCTCTACATTTTGGTTGTGGTACCAGCACCCACCTGGAGTGACAAAAAGGAATAAAAGTCAAAACTTTTAAAGTCAATGAGATCAAGAAGCCTATCTGATGTTTTAAAACAGCTCATTGGAAAGCCCAAAATAGTGTGGACTGAGATTCAGCACATTAAAAAACAAACCACAGTTGGCCCTCTATAGGCATGATTCTGCATCCATGGGTTCAATCAACCACCTATTGAAAATATTTGAAAAAATTGTGTCTATATTGGACATATACAGACCTTTTCCTTATCATTATTCCTGGAACAATGTAGTATAATGACTATTTCAATAGCATTCACATTGTTAGGTATGATAAAAGATCTAGAGATGGTTTAAAGTCTATGAGAAGATGTACACAGGTTTTATGCAAATACTATGTCACTTTACATAAGGGACTTGAGAGCATCTTTGGATTTTGGTGTCCACAGGGAATCTGGTCCAATTCCCACAGATACTGAGGATGACTATAATAAAACTCCACAGTGGCTAAGTGCAAACCAACAAATTGTTATAAAAATGTATATAGAATGTGTGACAATTCAGATGCATTCTAGGAATTTGGTGCTAAAAATGTTACTTCCAAGTGACTTTAGAGGATATGTCTTCCTGGGAGGCAGTTGGCATCCCCATTGGGAAGCAAGGCTGGAGATGTAAAGGTGATAAAGTGTTTGTTCCTCAACTTCCAACTCAGATGGCCTCTTTTCAAAAGTAGGATAATAATAGACAACACCTCAGAGTTTAGATGAGGATTAGACGAAATTATCAACATGAAATGTTTAGCTCATTGCCTGACATTGTAAATGCTCCATAACGTTAGCTGTTATAACTGTCCTCACTTGACTGAAAGTCCACAAGGCTGGGGACTGTTTTCTTGCTGGTCTTTGGTCCCAAAAGACTATTGTGGCATCAATACCTGTCAGGAATAGTTGGGGTTGGAGTAATTATCCCCCTGTTATTGATCACCTGTTGAGACTTTTCACACTTTGGAGTTGAACAATGACAATATAGACATGATTTCTGGATTATACAATATTTAAAAAATTTTGCAACACAGAGACCCTCTTTCTACTAGGCTTTTCAGAAATAATAGGGAATGCTCTTTTTAGAAAAGGGCTTGTGCTATCTGGAGTGCAATCTCTACAGACCTGTTTAGCTCCAAAAGCATTTGATTGTTCAGCCTCTGACATATACTATTTTTTTTTTCTAATCCTTGCATGAAGGATTCACTGTGAAGTGAAGTGATGCTTCATGGATGAGGCTCAGAGAGGATGAATAGCTTCCCTAAATCAGTCGTGTGATTCTCTGAAGCTGGGGATCTTCTACCACTCGCTGCTTGCAGGGCAGAGGATATACCGAATGCAGTGATGTCATGGATCTCACTAACTTTGTGGTTCTATGATTTGAGGATTTTAAAATTTTCTGAAAAAAAAAATCTAGAAAATTTTATTACTAGCTCACTGTGTGATCAGTGCAAAGCCAGGGACCCATGCCAAAAAACCACGAAGGACTGGATGGAAACGATTTTCCTGCAGGAGGTAAGACTGCACTTTTAAAGGCTTCCACCAGGGGGCAAAAGACATCCACAAGTTCCATGGCTCCCCTCCAGTTAATGGACAGAGCCAGGGACCAGCTAGGGTTAATGTATTTTCTCAAAAAGAAAGAAGCTCCTGAACCCAGGGCTACCCTAGAGTTCTACTCTCTTAGTCCCCTGCCGGGCCACTTCTCTAAGACTAAGCTGTTAGGGTGCCTGTGACTTGCTCTATCCTGGAATGACTGAGGAGACCCCATTGATTGTAAGACACATCTTTATTTTAGATGATTCAAAGAAAGGAAAATGGTACAATGCTTTAATGATAGAATTACACAGTGCAGCTTTGCTTACCAGCTTTTCATGGTCTTAAATATCTTATATCCTCTATCATCAGGGCTTTGGCCATTTTCTCTGCCCTTCACTTGCATTGCTTACATAATATTTTATTCAAATATTTGTAGCTAAGGCAAACATACTTTAGCACACATTCTCAGTAACAAAGCTAATGTAACAAAATAACTTCATTTGCTTTGTATCCCACAGATATTGCTGCTTTGCAAGATAATATGAGGCTTTCGTCATTTTTTCTCTAATGACTATGGTTTCACTAATATAAAATTCATGTTCTTTGCTCTATTTCCATGCTTTTCTGCATATAACTTGGTTTCAATGCCAAATCAGAGCATTATTACCATTAAATAATTCCTTAGAAATTTCTTATGGAAGTATGATTGACATACAATAAACTGCACTTAAAATACTCTCTGTTTTCCCATATACGAAACCATCATCACCATCCAGTCCAAAAGTTTCCTCCTGCCTCTTTATAACCCCTCCCTCTCAGTCATCCCTTTCCCCACCATTGTGTACAGGCAGCCAGGGATCTGCTTTCGGTCAGTACAGATCAGATTTGCAGTTTCTAGGATAAATAGAATCATAAATATATACCTTTTTTCCCTCTAGTTTCTTTTCACTCAGCAATTATCTTGAGATTTATCATTATTGTGCATATCAACACACTAATTCCTTTTCTTTTAAAATAAAGGAAAACTGTCCTTACTGAATTATTATTTACTTTCCAAAAAATTCACCTGATTTAAGTTTATGATACAATGGTTTTTAGTATATGTACAGAGTTGTGCATATATCACCAAAATCTAATTTTAGAACATTTCCATCACTTGCAAAAGAACACTCATACCTCTTTGAAATCATACATTTTCATCCTGAGCTCCAGGTAACCACATTTGTATTGTTTCTATGAGTTTGCCTATTCTTAACTTTTAATATGGTTGAATGTTACAAATAATATGCAATACAAATAACAAAATAATACATACAATATATAGAATATATTTCATGTAGTTGAATGTTTGACTTAGTGTTTTAAAAGTTCATTCATATTATAACATGTGTAAATGCTTCATTCCCTTTTGCAACTGAATAGTATTCCATTATGTAGATATACCACATTAATCTATTGTTCTATTTATATAAATTTTGGGTTACTTTTACCTTTAGGCTATTATGAATAATGCTGCCATAGATATTTGAATACAAGTTTTCATGTAGATGTACATTTTCATTTCTCTTAGATATATACCTAGGAATACCATTGCTGGGCCACATAGTAACTCCTTGCTTGATATTTCCAGAAACAGCTAAACTATTTTTCAAACTAGCAATACCATTTTATATTTCCTCCAGCAAAGTGTAGCATTCTAATTTCTCTGCCTCCTTGTTAACACCATTGCAGTGAATCTGAAGTTGTAGAGGGTTTCAAGATGGCGGCCTAGAGGGTGGCTGCATTTCATGTTGCTCCAGGACTCAGGATTCAAAAGAGGAGATATTGAGACGCTTGGGACCAACTCAAAGCAGCCGGGTGACTCTCACCCCTTGGGGAGGCATCCCGGATGGGACGGTGGTCCCCGAACGCAGGAAACTTTGTGAAGTAGAACTGCCGGCGAGACGCCCCTCCCCCCGCTGGAGCAGTGAAGTTGTATTTCCTCATACTACTTTTTTAAATGTACATTTCCCTAATGACTAATGATGTGTATCTTTTTGTTTATAGGCCATTCAAATATCTCTTTGGAGAAATGTCTATTCAAATCCTTTGTCTCTTTTTAAATTGGGTTATTCGTTTTTCTATGATGGAATTGTGTTTCTATATATTTTGGAGATGAGTCCCATTTAAGACTGATTTGTAAATATTTTTTCCCTGTCAGTGGATTGTGGTCTGCATTCTTTCTGTCTTTTGAAGCAGAACAGTTTATATTTTAATAAATCAGTTTTTTAATTGCTTGTGCTTTTTGGTGTTTTTCCTAAAAAATCATTGACTCACTGAAGGTTATGAAGATTTATGTTTTCAAAGAGTTTTATAGTCTTTGCTCTATGTTTAGGTCTATAATTCATTTTGAGTTAATTCATGTGTACATTATGAGTTGGCAAATTCATCTTTTTGCATGTGAATATTCAGTTCCCAGGCACCGTTTGTTGAAAAGATTTTTTTTTCTCCATTGAATTGTCTTAGCAAGGAAGGAAGAAAGATCCACACCTACATTGGAAAGGAACAATTAAAACTGTTTTTAACTCACAGATGATATGATCATATGTAGAGAATATTATGGAATCTATTAAAAACAAAACAAGACCAACAAAATTTCTAGAACTAATAAGGGAATTCAGGAAGTTTGTGGGAAACATTAATATAAAAATTGTATTTCTATGCACTAGCATTGAAAAATCAAAAGTGACTTAAGAAAAAAGATGACTTAATTCATCCCTCTGAAAACCTGATAAAAGTAGAATGTCAGCTACATTCTGAGCCTGTTTGTGCATGACCCTGAGACCAAGTGCCTCTTTAAGTTTTGTGTCCTGGGCACCTTGCTGGCTTCACCCTGGTCCTGCTTCTCAGTGCCTGTCTCAGGATATGAGTGTGTTGTGACTTTAAAACTGGACTTAGTGATCCATGTGTAATGGATGGCATGTGGCAGAAGTGGCATATGTCTCTTCTAAGGCTAGACTTTGGTTCCTTTTCCTTTTCTTCTCTTGGGTCCCTTGCTCTGGGGAAGCCAGCTGCCATGTTGTGAGGACATTCAAGCATCCTCGTAGAGAAGACCCACAAAGCCAAGAACTGAGGCCCCTGCAATAGTCATGAGAATAAACTGTCATACAAGTGGATGCTCTAGCCCTCAAGCTTTCAGAGAACTAACTGCAGCCCTGGCTGACAGCTTTTCTGAACTCTCAAGAGAGAGAGATCCAAGGCTAGTACTTCCTAGCTGAGCTGTGACTCAGAAACTGTGATAATAAGCATTTGCTGTTTTAAGCTACTAAGGGTTCAGGGAATTTATTACTGAACCTTATTATTTTTATTAATGAACTTATTATATTTATACATATACAGGGAATGGGTGAGAGATAGATAGTAGCAGGAGAACTGGCTCAGATATGTGCCCCACCTCCATCCTCCAGATAAGACTCTGCAGGAAACCTCAAGAGACTCCTCTACAGGGCCATTGTTCAGTCCAGAGGTTCCCTTACTCCAGGAGCAAATAGTGAGAACAGGAGAGACTCTCTTCCTGAGAAACCTGCAGGGGAGACTTGGAGGGATGGAGAGAGCTGTGTCCTCCCTCACTTCCTGTGGGAACCAGAAGGGCTGAGCCTCCGGAGTTCAATGGCCTCTGTGTCCCAGACAACGTCAGGGCTGCCAGGGACCACAGAGCTCCCTGCTGGGAGGCTTTGGTGGTGGCCCTGGAACCCCCACAGCCCAGGTGGTCAGGACAGGAACTGAGAAACCTGATGAGCTCCAGCCACTCTGCAGGTAGCTGGCACCTTGTGGTCAGGTGATCACCTGGAGCTGGGGCTGCGCCCCACTCTCCTGCTGGGCCCTGAAGGGAAGGGGGAAGGAAGGGGCCACAGGGCAGGACACAGACAGCCTCTCAGACACTCGACTGAGCCATTTCAGGGGTCATCGAGGCCACTCTGCCCCAGGCAATGGTTTGCCTGAGCCTGGAGAGAGGAAGGCTCCTCTGAGCTCCATCAAGACCCAGATCCCACCTCCCTGCATCAGCGCTGCCTGTGACAGGGGAGAGAAAGAAAAAAGACCCACGCTGGACAGTAATGGAGGCACTGAGTCCCTTCAGCTCCTAATGCTGCTGGTGAGGGTGGGAACAACTGGGGCACCCACGGGGACCCCAGGTTTTATATAACTGGGTTTTCCTACTCCTTAGGGGGAGATGCAAAATTTTACACCCCAACAGAGTGCACACTTGTAACAACAGCTTCCCGGGCAATATTTACCCTCAGTGTGGTGGCCTCATCTATCCGTCCCACCCTACCCCGCATGCTCGGTTCCACTCCAGAGGCAAAGCAGGAGAGGCACTGTGGGAGTGTGTGAGGGGGTCACCAGAGCCCTTCCAGGGGAGTCCCAACTGCAGCTGCGTGGGTGTCCTCTCCTCTGGCCCTGGGCTCTCGGTCCAGAGACAATGCCCTATTCACTGTCTGTCCTTATGGCTCCTGGAAGAAACCTGGAATTCTTAGAACCTGCAAACCTTGGAGCAGGTCCTGTGGGCGAAGCCCTGGTTTACTGGGAGGAAGGTGTGGCTCACAGGCATCCAACCAGCAGTGGTAACTGACCTGTGGGGTCAGAGTCATGGGTTTTGACTCCTAGACCATGTTCCTCCCTCACCCTGACCCTTCCAGTTGCAGCACCCTGAACTGCCTCTTGCTCTAACTTAAGTCATCTGCATATTTAATTCATTCCTGGTTCATGGCCCTGGGCTCCACAGTCCTGGGTCTTCTGTACTAAGTCTTAGGTACTACAGAGTTGGCTCAGAAAGGACCCAGAATCTTAGATCCAGAGGTCTGGCCAGTCTTGGGCACGTGTGTGGGTCAACAGATGAGAGGCCCACTGCCTACTGGTGGGAGAAGGGGCTTTGGAGCCAGCCAGACCTGAGTGAGATTCTGACTTTGCCCCTCTAAAGCTGGATTTGGGGGATGCTGCTTTGCCACTCTACCCATGTTTCCTTATTTCTAAAATGGGGATAATATTGCCTATTTTGTAGGGATGGTATGAGGATTAGCAAAAAATATACAAAATGTACAATTCATTTGAGTTGATGGGAACTCAAAAGTAGTATATGCTACGATTATTAATAGTAATCACAGTGAGTCTAACTGGTGGGTCTCAAAACCACTCTGGATATCTCAGTGGCTTTGGAGGGGATTTGGCTGCCATTGTTTGCATCATCCCAAACAAAAAGAAAACTTTCATAAAAACTTGGAGGAGGAAGCAGATTATGTTTGTGAACAGGTTGAGTAATAAAAGGAGAGAAAACACACACACACAAAACCAAACCAAGGACACAGGCCTGTGCCAAGCATTTCCTTTGGTTGCAAGTGATAGCTGCATTCTTGGAAAATGAACAGAAAGACTCTGGTCTCAGTCAAGGTCCCCTGGCGTGCTGGGAGGACATAACCCTGGCCTCCAAGCCACCCCCAGTCCATGCTCCAGAATAAATACAGTATGTTGAGACAGAAGGACGAGAGGAATGGGAAAGGTGGGGAAATCCATGCTGAGGGATGGAAAGCCCTGTTCTTCCCCTCAGAGGCAAATACAGAATGATTTAGGAAATCATTTGGGGGGCTCAGCATTTAAAACCTAGCAGTCATTTTTACTTAAATAATTGAATATGTGAAAATTATTGGAATAAAAATGGAGTCATTTCTGTCAAACCCTAACAATAAGAATAGTAACCATTCCAGGAAGTTATGAAGGAGGGGATCTCATATATGTGTGCCTGGTCACAAGAACTATTATTCTGTGCCAGAACCCAAACCTCACACAAAGGCCACCACAACCTTACACAGAAATTGCTATGCAAGGACGCCTGCCCAGCGACTCTGTTTATCTTGGACCAACACTACCCCTTTATTGATCCTTGTAGCCAAGTATTATTGTTTCAAAACATCTTATGTAATGCTCCTTAAAACACTTAAAAAACTTCTTGCCTCAGTCTCCTTAAAGACACTCATGGTTTCCCCTGGAATGGGTCTGCTTTTCTCAAACCTTATTAATCTTTAGAGAATCTCTGATTGCTATTTAGGTTGACAAGTGAACATAACATAGGATTTCAGTTATCCTGATCAGAAAACACATATTTGGTAAATTACAGAGTTTGAATACAAAATTATGACATAATCGCTGATTGTGCTCTAAATTTAGTGTTTCCCTTCCTGTTCACTAGATGGCGGAATGGGACCACAGCAGGTTCCCCAGTTCAGAGTCTGCTCTTCTCACACAGGTTTAAAATGAGGAAACTGGGTTTCATCTAAATTTTTCTTTTCCTTCCAGAAAAGTAAAAGTAAAGGATTTAGGCACAGCTTTTCAAGGACCCTTTCTAGTACACAAACAGAGGCTTTCCATTTCCCTGTCTGAAGACCTGAACCTGAGGCATTTCTTATCTTGGAGGAAGGAACAGTTTGCGTGAAAATTGAACCTAAGCCAGGTGCTAGTTCATGGACTTCATTTTATTTATTCCATACAGGGAGACTCTAAAGTGTCACTTCCATTTTGATTAAAAAGGGCTATCATTTTGTCGCATGGGCATTTCTAGCTAAAAGTTCTGGCATAAGTATTCCAAATGTGACTACAGGGCCCAAATGAAAAATCAACCTGAGAGTAAATCTAGTGACACTAGAAAGAGACCTCTTGGAGGTGCTCAACTTTTCATTCCTGACAGTGAGAGCTAATGTGACAAGACTTCTATACTTCTTGTGCGAAGAGGCAGCCAACATCTGGATAAATGAATTAACACACAGCCAGATCCAGGAAGGAAGAGCAGAAGCTGTGGGAGCCAGCGATCACAATAGCCAGAGGCAAAGGCCTCCTTTCTTTCCAGTCTGGTGATCTGGCTTCCAAGTTATTCAGCAGGAGGGCCACTGAATCAGCCTCACCAGGGATGTACGCCTCACTGACTCCCGACAGCAGTGCTTTTGACGCTTTGACGCAGGGTACACAAGGCAACAGCACTGAGTCCCTGAGGTTATTTACTTGCCTCATCTCTGCACCAACGTTCTGTTGAGGGAAGTGGAGACTAACCTAGAAATATAAACCTTAGTGTTAGCCTCTACAGAGTTTGTGATAAAAAGAACTTCCATTGCTGAATTTACACAAACTGGTTCCAGAAAAGAAAACTGGTTTGTTCAGCATGAGTATTCAGACTTTAGAGCTGGTTCCTGACCAATCAGGATTAAATAGAATCCAAATGCCTTCTTGTCATGCATTGAACTCAACAGAGAAAAGTCTTTCCACACGTGGAGAGAATTAACTTCATTCTGGTTGACAGCTCTAAGGACAGTCCCTGAAAGTACTGCCTCCCCACCCCCCAGATCCTCCCCACCCTGTGATTTAACCAAACCATGAACCAGTTGAGCACACACTACTGGGAGAAAATTGAGAATCAAAAGAGAATCTCCCTTAGGTGTTTCATTTATGAATTCATCCACTCAAGTTTAACTACTTCCTATTCCAAAACCAGGTTAAACTTGGACTTCATGATCTTTTACAGATTTTAAATCAAATCATGGCATTTCTCTGCTCAAAACCACTTTCCCCCAAAAAAACCTTTTAATTATTCACTATTTTGCTAAAGTCAAGTTCTCAAAAAGGCCTATAGAGTCTTACATGGTCCAGTTTCTCATTATTTATCTCTCTAGTCTTATCTGATTTCTTCCTTTTTTTCCTTTCTTTTTCCAAGCATTGTTTCTTCAACTAAGAAAAAATTGCCCTTTAAAGCACCCCAAATCCCTCCCTGCTTCTTTCTGTTTTTCATATCACATGTCTGCAAATACAACTTTCAACTTTCAAATGCTTCTTTTGTGTGGTCCACAGCTGAAAATTGTATTTGCATTTTAAGTGGTTGAAAAATTCAGAAGTTGAATAATACTATATTGTGACACATGAAAATTAAGTGAAATTTAAATTTCAGTGATCATAAATAAAGTTTTATTGGAACAGCCATGGACCTGTTTTCTATGACTGCTTTTGTGCTATAAGGGCATAGTTGAGTAATTGTGATGAGACCATGTGATCCACAAGCCTAAAGTATTTATGATTTGTGCCCAGCAAGGTGGCACACACCTGTAGTCGCAGCAGCTCGGGAGGCTGAGGCAGGAGAATTGCCAGTTCAAAGCCAACCTCAGCAAAATAGCAAGGTACTGAGCCACTCAGTGAGACCCTGTCTCTAGATAAAAAAGGGCTGGGGATGTGGCTTAGTGGTTAAATGTCTTTGGGTTCAATACCCAATACCAAAAAAAAAAAAAAAAAAAAAAAAGTATTTATGTGTTGGCCCTTTAGAGAAAAAGTTTTCTTTTTTTAATTTTAATTTTAATTTTTTTATTGTAAACAAATGGGATACATGTTGTTTCTCTGTTTGTACATGGCATAAAGGCATACCATTTGTGTAATCATAAATTTACATAGAGTAATGTTGTTTGATTCATTCTGTTATTTTTTCCCTTCCCCCCACCCGTCCCACCCCTCTTTTCCCTCTATACAGTCCTTCCTTCCTCCATTCTTGCCCCCCTCCCTAACCCTAACTCTAACCCTAACACTAACCCTTCCCTCCCCCCATTATGTGTCATCATCCACTTATTAGCAATATCATTTGTCCTTTGGCTTTTTGAGATTGGCTTATCTCACTTAGCATGATATTCTCCAATTTCATCCATTTGCCTGCAAATGTCATAATTTTATCATTCTTCATGGCTGAGTAATATTCCATTGTATATATATACCACATTTTCTGTATCCATTCATCAATTGAAGGACATCTAGGTTGGTTCCACGATCTGGCTATTGTGAATTGAGCAGCTATGAACATTGATGTGGCTGTATCTCTGTAGTATGCTGATTTTAAGTCCTTTGGGTATAGGCCAAGGAGTGGGATAGCTGGGTCAAATGGAGGGTCCATTCCAAGTTTTCTAAGGAATTTCCACACTGCTTTCCAGAGTGGCTGCACTAATTTGCAGCCCCACCAGCAATGTATGAGTGTACCTTTCTCCCCACATCCTCGCCAACACCTGCTGTTGCTTGTATTCTTGATAATCGCCATTCTAATTGGGGTGAGATGGAATCTTAGGGTCGTTTTGATTTGCATTTCTCTTATTACTAGAGATGTTGAACATTTTTCCATACGTTTGTTGATTGCTTGCAGATCTTCTTCTGTGAAGTGTCTATTCATTTCCTTAGCCCATTTGTCGACTGGATTATTTGTATTCTTGGTGTAGAGTTTTTTGAGTTCTTTATAGATTCTGGAGATTAGTGCTCTATCTGAAGTATGATTGGCAAAGATATTCTCCCACTCTGTAGGCTCTTTCTTCACATTGCTGATAGTTTCCTTTGCTGAGAGAAAGCTTTTTAGTTTGAATCTGTCCCAGTTATTGATTCTTGCTTTTATTTCTTGTGTTATGGGAGTCCTATTAAGGAAGTCTGGTCCTAAGTCGACATGTTAAAGATCTGGACCTACTTTTTCTTCTATAATCTGCAGGGTCTCTGGTCTGATTCCGAGGTCCTTAATCCATTTTGAGTTTAGTTTCATGCATGGTGAGAGATATGGGTTTAGTTTCATTCTGTTGCATATGGATTTCCAATTCTCCCAGCACCATTTGTTGAAGAGGCTATCTTTTCTCCATTACATATTTTTGGCCCCTTTGTCTAGTATGAGAAAATTGTATTTATTTGGGTTTGTGTCCATGTCCTCTATTCTGTACCATTGATCTACCTTTCTATTTTGGTACCAATACCATGCCGTTTTTGTTACTATTGCTTTGTAGTAGAGTTGAAGATCTGGTATTGCGATACCCCATGTTTCACTCTTCCTGCTAAGGATTGCTTTAGCTATTCTGGGTTTCTTATTCTTCCAGATGAATTTTATAATTGCTTGCTCTATTTCTGTAAGGTACGTCATTGGGGTTTTAATTGGAATTGCATTGAATCTGTATAGCACTTTAGGTAGTATGGCCATTTTGACAATATTAATTCTTCCTATCCAAGAACATGGGAGATCTTTCCATCTTCTAAGGTTTTCTTTAATTTCTTTCTTTAGTGTTCTGTAGTTCTCATTGTAGAGGTCTTTCACCTGTTTTGTTAGATTGATTCCCAAGTGTTTTATTTTTTTCGAGGCTATTGTTAATGGGGTAGTTTTCCTAATTTCTCTTTCCAAAGATTCATCACTTATGTATAAAAATGCGTTGGATTTATGGGCATTGATCTTGTAACCTGCTACTTTACTGAATTCACTTATGAGTTCTAAGAGTTTTCTGGTGGAATTTCCAGGTTCCTCTAAATATATAATCATGTCATCAACAAACAGGGATAGTTTGAGTTCTTCTTTTCCAATTCGTATCCCTTTAATTTATTTGGTTTGTCTAATTGCTCTGGCTAGAGTCTCAAGAATGATGTTGAATAGAAGTGGTAAAAGAGGGCATCTCTGCCTTGTTCCAGTTTTTAGGGGGAATGCTTTCAGTTTTTCACTGTTTAGAATGATATTAGCCATGGGCTTAGCATAAATGGCCTTTACAATGTTAAGGAATGTTCCCACTATCCCTATTTTTTCTAGTGTTTTGAGCATGAAGGGGTGCTGTATTTTATCAAATGCTTTTTCTGCATCTTTTGAAATAATCATGTGATTCTTGACTTTAAGTCTATTGATATGGTGAATTACATTTATTGGTTTCCTGATGTTGAACCAACCTTGCATCCCTGGGATGAAACCCACTTGATCATGGTGCACTATCTTTTTAATATGTTTTTGTATGCGATTTGCTAAAATTTTGTTGAGAATTTTTGCGTCGATGTTCATTAAGGATATTGGTCTGTAATTTTCTTTCCTTGATGAGTCTCTGTCTGGTTTAGGTACCAGTGTGACATTGGCTTCATAGAATGAGTTTGGGAGGGTTCCCTCCTCTTCTATTTTATGGAATACTTTGAGAAGTATTGGAATGAGCTCTTCTTTAAAGGTTTTGTAGAACTTGGCTGAGAACCCATCTGGTCCCGGACTTTTCTTTGTTGGTTTGCTTTAGATGACTTCTTCTATTTCAGTACTTGAAATTGGTCTATTTAAATTGTGTATGTCCTCCTCGTCCAGTTTAGGCAATTCATATGTCTCTAGAAACCTGTTGATGTCTTCAAAATTTTCTATTTTGTTGGAGTATAGATTTTCAAAATAGCTTCTAATTATGTTTTGTATTTCAATCCTGTCTGTTGTGATATTTCCTTGTTCATTCCGAATTTTAGTGATTTGGGTTTTCTCTCGTCTTCTCTTTGTTAGTGTGGCTAAAGGTCTATCAATTTTGCTTATTTTTTCGAAGAACCAACTATTTATTTTGTCAATTTTTTGTATTGTTTCTTTTGTTTCAATTTCATTGATTTCAGCTCTGAGTTTAACTATTTCCTGTCTTCTACTACTTTTGGTGGTGGTCTGTTCTTCTTTTTCTAGGGCTTTGAGCTGTAGTGTTAGGTCTTTTATTTGTTGAGTTTTACTTCTTTTATTAAATGTGCTCCATGAAATAAATTTCCCTCTAAGTACTGCTTTCATAGTGTCCCAGAGATTTTGATATGATGTTTCTTTGTTCTCATTTACCTCTAAGAATTTTTTAATTTCCTTCCTAATATCTTCTGTTATCCATTCATCATATAATAGCATATTGTTTAATCTCCAGATGTTGGAATAGTTTCTGTGTTTTACTCTTTCCTTTATTTCTAACTTCAATCCATTATGATCCGATAGAATACATGGTAGTGTCTCTATCGTCTTGTATTTGCTAACATTAGCTTTGTGGCATAATATATGGTCTATTTTAGAGAAGGATCCATGTGCTGCTGAGAAGAAAGTGTATTCGCTCTTGGTTGGATGGTATATTCTATAAATGTCCGTTAAGTCTAAATTATTGATTGTGTTATTGAGATCTATGGTTTCTTTGTTCAATTTTTGTCTGGAAGATCTGTCCAGTGGTGAGAAAGGCGTGTTAAAATCACCTAGTATTATTGTGTTATGGTCTATTTGGTTTCTGAAATTGAGAAGGATTTGTTTGACATACATGGATGAGCCACTGTTTGGGGCATAGATGATTATGATTGTTATATCTTGCTGATTTATGCTTCCCTTAAGCAGTATGAAATGTCCTTCTTTATCCCTTCTGACTAACTTTGGCTTGAAGTCCACATTATCTGAAATGAGGATGGATACTCCAGCTTTTTTGCTGAGTCCATGTGCATGGTATGTTTTTCCCCATCCTTTCACCTTTAGTCTATGGGTATCTTTTTCTATGAGGTGAGTCTCTTGTAGGCAACATATTGTTGGATCTTTCTTTTTAATCCAATCTGCCAGTCTATGTCTTTTGATTGATGAATTCAGGCCATTAACATTCAGGGTTATTATTGAGATATGATTTGGTTTCCCGGTCATTTGGTTCATTTTTTAAATTTTATTTATTTATTTGTTTGACACAACTTGTTTCCTCCTTTATTTGACAATTCCTTTAGCATAATTCCTCCCTTTGCTGATTTGTTTCTTTGTTTTTCATCTCTTCCTCATGGAATATTTTGCTGAGAATGTTCTGTAATGCTGGCTTTCTTTTTGTAAATTCTTTTAGCTTTTGTTTATCATGGAAGGATTTTATCTCATCGTCAAATTTGAAGGTAAGTTTTGCTGGGTATAAGATTCTTGGTTGGCATCCATTTTCTTTCAGGGCTTGAAAAATGTTGTTCCAGACCCTTCTAGCTTTTAGGGTCTGGATTGAAACATCTGCTGATATCCATATTGGTTTCCCCATGAATGTAATTTGGTTCTTTTCTCTCACAGCCTTTAAAATTCTGTCTTTATTTTGTATGTTAGGTATTTTCATTATAATGTGCCTTGGTGTGGGTCTGTTGTAATTTTGTGTATTTGGAGTCCTATAAGCCTCTTGAACTTGATTTTCCATCTCATTTTTCAGATTTGGGAAATTTTCTGATATTATTTCATTGAATAGATTGTTCATTCCTTTGGTTTGTTTCTCTAAGCCTTCCTCAATCCCAATAATTCTTAAATTTGTCCTTTTCATGAAATCCCATAGTTCTTATAAATTGTGTTCATGATTTCTTACCATCTTCTCTGTTTGTTCAACTTTGTTTTCAAGGTTAAATATTTTGTCTTCAATGTCTGAGGTTCTGTCTTCCAGGTGTTCTATCCTACTGGATATGCTTTCTAAGGAGTTCTTAATTTGGTGTATTGTTTCCTTCATGTCAAGGATTTCTGTTTGTTTTTTTTTCAATATCTCTAACTCTTTATTGAAATGATCTTTTGCTTCCTGTATTTGCTCTTTTAACTGTCGATTGGTGCGATCATTCAATGCCTGCATTTGCTCTTTCATCTCATCATTCAGTGCATGCATTTGCTCTTTCATCTCATCGTTTGCTTCTCTGATCATTTTAATTATGTACATTCTGAACTCCTTTTCTGTCATTTCTTCTGCCATGCTGTCATTGGGTTTTATTGATGTAACATCTAGATTTGTTTGGGGCATTTTCTTTCCTTATTTTCTCATATTGTTCAGGTATCAGTGGACCGCTGAGATATTGCAGATTTCCTCCACCGACTTACAATGTCCCTGAAGATTTCTATATATCCCCTCTTAGCCTTCAGTAGGCTGAAGTCTTGGAGGAAGTTGATAATGCAGTGCTCCACAAGGAAGCTGCCTCTCTAGGAGTGGTGGCCTTCAGGTGGGGTATATTCCCTGCTAGTGGGCAGAGGTGCCTCCACTTGTTGACCAATGGTCATCCAAAGGGGAACTAGGCTGCGGGCTGAGGCAAGGCCTGTTTGGGCCTGTGACTCTGGTTTTACCGTCCTTGTGGGGAAACCTCACCCGGCAGGGAAGACTCACGTAGTGGGGAGGTCTCGCTGGTCAGTTCCCCTCTTAGAGGTTCCCCTCAATTTACAGCTACCGCCTGGGCTGGGCTGCCTTCCTCTGCAAAGTTCCCAGGGGCCCGGCCCTACGTCCTGGGCCTGGGAGTCTCACCCTTCGCAGATGAATCTCCTTAGGCTGCCCCTCCTCAGAGAATCTGCCCACAGTCCTGGAAACTTTGCTCCGCCCCTAAGCGTGTCTCTGTGGGGCTCTTCCACCAAGAAGCCTCCTAGGTCCTGGGACCCTGCTCTGCACTTAATCGCCTGGCTATGGGGCCCCTCCTGTGAGCAGCCACCTGGGGCCCCATACAATCACTCTGAGTCCCAGAGACCCCCCGCATGCCTCTTCCTCCAGACAGTCGCCCGGTGTTCCGGTGCGGTCATTAGGAGTCCAAGCAACTCACTGTGTGCCTCCTCCTCCCACCAACCACCCGTAGCCCTGGGCAGTCACTCCAAGTCCAAGTGACCCGCCCCATTCCTCCTCCTCCTGCAGGTGACCCCCGGGGTGATCATGAGCGGTTGCTCTGAGTCACTCTGAATCCACGTGACCCGCTGCACGCCTCCTCCGGGCAGCTGCCCAGAGCTCTGGTGCAGCCACTCGAGACCAAGCAACCCACTGCGCTTCTCCTCCAGTCAGCCCCCCGGTGTTCAGGAGCGGTCGCTTTGAGTCCAAACAACTCACCACTCGCCTCCTCCTCTAAGCAGCCGCCTGGAGCTCAAATGCAGTCACTGCAAGACCAAACGACCTGCCGCGCTCCTCTTCCTCCTCCTCCTCCTCCGGGCAGGCCCCGGTGTTCAGAAGCAGTCCCTCTGAGTCCAAACAGCTCGCTGCGCCGCTCCTTCTCTGGCAACCGCGTGTAGCTCTGGTGCAGTCACTCCAAATCCAAGCAGCCACACTCCTCCTCCCCCTCCTCCGGGCAGGTCCCCGGTGTTTAGGAGTGGTCGCACTGAGTCCAAACAGCTCTCCTCGCCACTCCTTCTCTGGGCAGCCGCTGGAGCCCCAGTGGTTGCTCCAAGTCCCAGCGCTGTGCTGAGCGGCCTCCTCTACGATGCTCCCAGTTGTCCAAGTTCACTGCTCCAGCGGGGAGAGGGGTGTCTCGCCGGGCAGCTCTACTTCACAAAGTTCCCTGCGTTTCGGGACTATCGCCCCATCGGGGACGACTCCCCAACGGGAGAGACTCACCCAGCTACTCTGAGTTGGTCCCAAGTCTCTCAATATCTCCTCCTCTAAATCTTGAGTCCTGGAGCAACATGAAATGCAGCCACCCTCTAGGCCGCCATCTTGAAACCCTCCGAGAAAAAGTTTTCTGATCCCTGAGTAAGTTCAGTGTGATATCACTGTCTTCCACATCTCTCCAATTCTATCTACCTTTGAAATTCAGTGCCAATCATCCTCTTCCAAAAAGTTACATTTTTAACAGATTCAGACAAAATCAATACCACAACCTTGATCTTATTTCCCATTCTAGAATTATTATTACATCAATTCACTGAATGTTTATTGCCTTTCTGCTATGAGCCATGCATAATAATAGGTACTTAAGATAGAAAATGAACTGGTTGTAATCCCAGTCTTTTGTAAGTTCATATTCTATTAGAGAAAAATTATCATAATGCAGAGTGATAAGATACTAGTACTCACACAGGATTTTTCATAAACTGGAGTGATATCTAATTTAGCCAGGGGTAAGGGGAAGACACTGGCAATCTTTAGTGAATTAAGCTTGAACAGAGTTTGGAAAAAAGTAAGTGAGGGGAAGAGGAATGGCAATGTAGACCAACTAAATGGCGAACGCAGGAGGAGGGAGCAGAGGCGGGAGGTACATGCTGTACCACGAGCTTCTAAATTCTTTGGGGGATAACAAGGTCATAAATGGGTAGAAGCAGATACTCTATAACCTTACAGGCCATTTGGTTCATCACTCCTTTTACAGATTAAAAAAAAAGTCACAGAGGCTTAGAGCCATGAAATGATTTACTAGGTTCTGGGCTTTGGAAAGAGCTAGAATGGAAGTTGAGATCTCTTGACTCTCATCAACTTTAGTGGTCTTTCTTCCACTGGGATGTTTTGAGCCTATATTTTGGTGAATTGCTAAAGTCGTATTTGCAGGCTGTTAAATAAAACACAAAGTGAAACTAACATGATCTTACAAGAATGCTGGGTTTCAACCAGGCACAGTGGCACTTGGCATCCCTGCTACTGAGGCTGAGGCAGTGGATCTCAAGTTTGAGACCAGCCTTGGTAATTTAGCAAGACCCTGCCTCAAAATAATATAAAAAGATCTGGGGGTGTAGCTCAATGGTGAAGTGCTCCGGTGCAAGGCCTTGAGTTCAACCTCAGTACCAAAGAAAGAAAATACTGGGATTCAGGAAACTGGGCTTCCAGTTCTATTCCTTCTCCTAACCTACAGGCAATCACTTTCATTCTCAGGGTCTCAGTTTCTTCAAAAGACTGGATTAAATAATTTTGAAGACCCCTCCTGGTTTTCACAGATCATTCTGTAAATATATTATCATTTCTAATGAAGTATGTTATGTAATCTTTGGTCTAAGTGTCCTTGCTTCTCATTTCTCCCAATGAAGCAAAAGTCATGAGGCTTTCTGTTCATTTACAAACTTGATTAACTAATAAATAGTTAATGTGTAACTGGGGTGTTTAATAGGACTGCAGGGAGAAGGGGAAGGGAGGTGGGCTGCAGAGGTCTTAGAGAAGGTGAAATCTGACTGCTCCGAGTGAGAGGTGTGGGACTTGGCCAGGAAGATGACAGTGGGTTCTAGGAAGGAGACACCACATGGACTGGAGTCCATACCACGTGAGGGAACCAGGCTGCTGGAGCAGGGTCTGGATGAGGAGGAGTTCATCAGCCAGGGAACAGGGTGGCTTCAGCACAGGAGGCACAGGGAAGGTACAGAAGATTGATGGGACCACAGAAGCAGGGCAGATGAGTGTCCAAGAACCTATTCCATTAAATGTAGAATAAGGTGCCCAGGGCTCAGACTTGGAGAAACATGCTCTTAGTTTTACATTTTCCTTCTGATTTGATTGGATGTTCTGAAATTACATAATAAATTCCCCAATCTGCAAATGGCAATAACATGAAGCATGATAGCTCCATACAACGATCATGCTGAGACCAATGCCATTTTAATCGAATGCATTAATAACAGCTCTGATGAATATGAATGCTTTCCTGGCTCCTGGGAGGAGATTCTGCTTGGTTGCGCAAATGCCCCCTGTAGTTTCCTCCCTTCTTTTGTATCTCAGTTCAGTGTTGGTGATCATTTGATCTAGTCTTATTACATATTCTTGTTTTTCTGTAATAAACTATCTGATATGTTTTTTGGAAGTGAGTGTAAAGTTTCTCCATGTATATGTTCTTCAATATCATGCTATGCTACATAAGGACAAATAGCTCTTCCTATGTATATCCTTTTAGACAGGGGACTTGAAGTCCTTTCTACACTCAATCTTATTACTTTTAATTCAAGTTAATTCTTACACTTCTATAGTATTTTAAAGATTAAAGACAGGTTTATTTTGTTAATGTGCATTATTTTATTTGTCCCACAAAACCTCTAACTGCTCTTTCATCCCTGGTACTTAGCACAGCACCTTCAATTTAGGTAGAGTCTCAATTAAATGAATGATTGATCAAGTTAAGTAAGAAACAACATTCTGTGAAAAAAATATGTGCTAGGTATTATTTGCATTTCACTGAGGGAAAAAGGTGATGTGTTGGAGTCATGAGGACCTGCTCAGGGAGCCAGGAGCCCATCTTTCTTCCAGCTTCATGCTCTTTAAGGGGCCTCACCTTGGTGATTTGAAATTGGCCATGGTGGGAGTATTTGCGTCATGGAAGTTGGTAAATACTACAAATCAGCACCCTCTGAAAAGCCGGTTTTTAAACATTTGTCAGCATACCAATAATGGCATGGTGGCGCGCACCTGTAATCCCAGCCACTTGGAGGCGAAGATGAGAAGATTACAAGTTCAAGATCAGCCTCAGTAACTTAACAAGACCCTGTCTCAACATTTTTATTTATTTATTTATTTTTTTTTTGTTTGGCGGTGCTGGGGATGGAACGCAGGGCCTTGTGCTTGCAGCACTTTACCGACTGAGCTATCTCCCCAGCCCAAGACCCTGTCTCAAAATAAAAAATAAAAAGGACTGGGGATACGACTAAGTGGTTAAATGCCTCTGAGTTCAATGCCCACTACCAGAAATATAAAAAATTAAAAAAATTATTGCTTCAACATATGGGAAAGAATTATACTGGCAAATGACTCCAGCAGAAATACCCAAAAACTAAATAATTAGCAATAAATAAAAACATTCTTAAATGATCAATATCCTTTCACCTAGATTACATGCTGGATTACATAGAAACAAAAGCAAGTCTATAAAAATTCTCAGGGGGAAAAATATGACTATTCAAGAAAGTTTAGAAGAGCCTTTCATTTTTATTTATTTTTAAAATAACACCTATTTCAGGAGGGAGAATGTGAATTGTAAATACAGTAGAATGAATCTAATGTTACTTTCCTTTGTGCATATATGATTACATGACCACTGTAATTCTACATCATGTACAACCAGAAGAATGAGAAGTTATACTCCATATACGTACAATATGTCAAAATGCATTCTACCATCATAAGAACCATAATAAGAACAAAATACAACATGAAAAGAACAAGAAAAATATATATTTCATAAATTATCTTTATTGATTTCATTTTTAAAAAACTGATTATGTTGTAAGAATCATGACTGCAGCATATTTTTTGGAACATTGAAACGGAGCATAGTCAAGTTTGTGCTGTGGAAGCAGAGTTACCTTGAATGTAATGGGAATTAAGGATCCTGTTGGGAATTAGAGCCTTAGCAAGCATGGGAGCATCTGGACATGCTATACTAAAGACTGAGCTGACATACCTAGGCGCAAGTGTGCAAGTGTGGAGCTCAGAATCTAGGGTAGAAATAGACTCAAGATGAGAGACAATGGAGAGATCACTAAGCAGCAAGTGTGGGGAGAAAAGAACAGGCGGGAAGGATGTGTGTGAGTTGGAGGGGGCTGGTGGGTAGTAAAATAGGCAGCCAGAGTTGAGGTGTTATTTTAAGGGGTGATGCTGTGTTGACAGATAGGGAATTCCCAGAGATGTGAAATGCAGCCGATCCTTTCCTGGTGGTGGTACTGGCACAATGAAGCCACCTCTGCCTTCCCTCTAGGTGAAAGCACTTTCTGCAGCCTGTGGTGGCATAAGGATGCTGACTGTGCATCCTGCCCATTAGGATGGCCCCAGTCACTGTGAGCAGCACCGCACATGTCCCTGTGATTGTGCACTGTCCTCACTTGCCCTGCAGGCAGTTTTACTTACCATGGACACACAGAAATAGGGTTACTTGCTGAGATCCCATGTAGGAAGCTAAGTCAGAATCCCACCAGCATGTATCTAACAGGCCTGCTTGCAGAACACCAAGGTCAGAACTTGTCCTGTGGACAAGTACAGGGCCTGAGCTGACAGAGTCCACACAGCAAATTAAATTGAACTAGTGGAACCTGCTACCATAGCGACACTTCAGTTGTGTTAGGCATTAAACCAATCTATTGTCAAACCTGCTTCATGAATACACCTGTGTTCTCTTGCTTTCAGGGTTTGGTCATCTTTTTCCATGATGAACAACACTTACCCTCCTCACTGAGTTTTCCCCAAAGGTCCACTTCTCCCCATTCTCCCTGTTCTCTATCCCTTATTATACTAACATGTAAACTGCATTTTTCTAGCCCGTCTTAATATTATGCTTCTTTTGTTCTACCAGTTTCTATTGCTCTCTATTGCTTTGCAAATCAAAGCCCTACCTTCCTTCCTTTCAAGCAGCTGCTGTCTAGTCCACTATTTCCATTTTGGTCAAGTTGCATCATCACTGAACTCTGAGTTTATTTTCCATCTATTTCAAATTCTTTGTGCCCTTTTCCTCCAATAAAAACACTTTGTTCGGAACCATAAAACCTACTACTCTGTTTATGTCCTTCAAGGATTTCCCTGGGGATCCAGTTTCTTCTAGGAAATCTTCCCAGACTGGCGAAGGGGCCTCCTTTCCCTCCCCCTTCCCTGGGTGTGTCCTTGTGTGGGCCACCGGTTGGGCATTCTGGGTCACTCTGCTTGTCCCCAACTCACATCTATACCCCGTTTCTCTTTTCTACCACAAAGCTCAGCATTTTCTCAACAATCTCCTAACTTAACTCTGAGAGTATTTATTTATGTGGTCTATTTATTATATGTAAAATTATGTGAGTTTTTAATTTTGAATATGTGACTATTAGTCCACAGGTATTGGGGTGGGGGCCCATGTATTTTTGCAGGTGCAAATCTGACATGGGAACCTAGGTGAGTATTACCTGAAAGGAAGATAACTTGAGTGGGCATTTGCACATACAATATATACAGTATTCAATATATTGGCTGCTTCTGCTTGGGATTGGTAGTTGGAATGGGTGGAGCAAAGGAGCAGATAAGATTTGTTCTCTATTCAACAATGAATTACCTGTTATTGATTAATGCTGGTGGTTTTGTAACAAATTGTAGGTATAAATTATAAGTTAGTAATCTGTGGTTTGATGGGCAAATAGTACTTTATACTTTGAGGCAATAACTTCTATACTTTGCTCCAAAATTAAATAACATTGACTGCTGAGCCATGCCCCTGTGTGGATCTACAGTAAGAACGGAAGGATTGAGAAAACATGATGCAGTGCTCAAAGAAAGCAATCATGCCGGGTGCCTGGCGCACTCCCTTCATCCCAACAACTTGGGAGGCTGAGGCAGGAGGATGGCAAGTTCAAAGCCAGCCTCAGCAACTTAGCAAAGCCCTAAGCAACTCAGTGAGACCCTGTCTCTAAATTTAAACAAAACAAACAAACAAAAGCAATCACAGATTTTAAAAGTTTTTATTTTGCTCTCTAATAAATGAAGGGCAGCTTTTCCTAGGGTAGGAAGATTTGTGCACATATATACAGGCACATGTCTCTAATTGTATGGCAGCAAATAAGTTCTTTAAGATAAATTTCTCTTAAGACACACTCTCTGATGGACAGGCCTCTTTAGGCTACCCTTCTCTCTCCTCCTCCTTGTCCTGTTCTCTTTCTCTTCACTCCTCTCATGCCTGACAGCTGTAGCAGGGCCTCTTCCCTGGTCGTCCAACTTTCCCCCTGGGGAAAATTCTGTAGGTTCATGTAGGAGTGTATGTTGGGTGGCTCTTGTTGATTGGAGTTATTTAGAAACCTTGAAGTGGAGGGATAGGAAAAGATACATGACAAAGACAATAAGGACAGGTGCTAACAATACGAGGCAGTAGCAAAGCATAAATGACTCCAAACTTCAGACAGAGAAGGAAATTCTTTGACTTGGTGGATCACAGCTCTGAGCCCTACCCCACCCACTTCCCTGCCCTCCCATCCTGAGGGGAACTGCAGGAAGAGCTTTGCTGGGAAGGGCAGTGAGCCGCTCAGGGCTCAGGGACTGACCAGAGCAATTCTCTGCTCTGAGCTGCCACGGGGTCTGGAATTGATGGAGGTGCGATGTTTAACCCAATATCTTGGTGTTTCAGTTTCTTCTGCAAAACAGGGAGATCATTTCTCCCTCATGGATTGTTGTGAAGCTTGAAGAGTTACCAGGGATGTGAAGCACTTGGAACAGTGCCTGGTGTGCAGTAAATACAGGGAAGTAACCTGCCGAAGGAGACCTTTGTTTCCTAAGTGGGCAAGAAAAACACTGACAAGAATGGCATTCAGAAAAACAAGCAGTCTCGTCAGCAAAACCACTGTCTCAAGAGTGCTGACTCAGGAGTGAGGGAGAAAGCAAGTGTCTGAACTTTCTGAGACCTGTTTTATATTTCAGCCTTTTTATTTGTTTGAAATTCTGCACAGACTAGTTACTGAGAATTTTAAATAACCTTTAACGTAACTTCTTTAAAATACACTAACACTCTATAACCTTTGTGCCACCAGTTCTGTTTTTTTTTTTTTTTTAACTAAATACTCAGGGCTTGTCTTTGTCTAAGTGTTCATTTGGTTTCCTACCTTCATTCCTTCACACCAATGAACAGAAATCTGCACTCTTGTTTAGCTCTTGAGCAAAGTCACAAACTAGTTTATGTAGGTGAGGATCTTGTCACTGAATTGACAGAGTAGGTCTTAAGTTGCCAGCCAGAGAGATGGAACGTAACCCATGTTTTCCCTTTGTCCAAAATCCACACAAAGTTGCAGTTTAAAATCTTTGGACTAACATTGATCAAGAATTAATTCTCTGTAGTTGTATTTTGTGTGTGTGTGTGTGTGTGTGTGTGTGTGTGTGAAAATTCCCTAATCTTTACCCATGACCTGAGCCAGTCATGGCTAATTACAGTCACCAAATACCTAAAGATACCTATTGAGTAGAATTTTATTTTCTCTACAGGAGCCACAGAGATTGGAAGGCCTGAAATTTGAATTAATTAGTGGTATAACAACTGAAATACAGAACTTTTCCACACTAAAACATGGTTTATAAATTTGATCTTCAGCTTGTTTGCTCCCTTTTGAGGCACATAGGATAAGTAATTACTACTAAAGAATAGTCATTCACACTTTCCAGTATCAATGGATTTACTGAGAAAAATCTATGGAGTTGAAATGACAAGTTTTCCAGTAAACTCTGAGTGATTTGTGATGGCAATTTGGCTCCTGGACTGGTTTTAACAGGAACAAATTGGTTTATTCAGGAATATATCACCACAAGAAGGTAAGGAAAAATAGAATGTAGAAACTGATGTAACATAAATAATTTACGGATAATTTAATCTTTCTTTACTTGGCCATCCTTGGAAAGAACCAAGAATAATCCTACAATGGGATTTAAAAGAACAAAAGTAAAAGGCATACTGACTGATTTTTACTGTAGCTTTTTAGAGGATCTTTATCAGTTTATATTCCAAACTTGAACTCATCAGTTTCATGGGGTATTTTGAATCTTGTAATGATTTTTTATTTAGAACACTAGTCATATTTTCTAATACAGATGGGACTATTTATTCAGAGTAGAATACGAGATCTGAATTTGCATACACTTACATAGAGAAGATGGAGAAATATTCAGAGAAGCAGGTTTCATTATACTTTACTAACAAGGAGAAATCCGGGGTCACATTGCAAGGATTAAATGACATAGGTTTTTTTTTTTCTGATAGTCGTATAATAGCCCCAGTTCTAATCCACTAATCGTGCTTTTGGATTATATCACCTACTTATCTGGAATTTTGGTGTTTATTTTGGTTTTGGCAAGTATCAAGGCTACTTTACATAGGCTAGAACTTTGGATCCCTCTACTGGTGTTTTCTTCAAATTGCACGTCTCCATGTCATGGAATCCATTTAGTGAGTTGCCACCAGAATTGGGGGTAGGGGGGAAAAACTGAAAAATATATAGGGTAAATATTGTTTGGCGAAACTGCTTTAGATGTATCTACAAATGCACAATCAAGATCATCGACTACTTAGAAACAGTATGTACCCAGGGAGAGGTACAGTCAGCAGCGTGGAGAGGAAGGGCGTGCACATGTGGAGTTGGACCCTGCCTTATTTAAAATGCTGATTATTTTGTATTATTAATTTCAATCAAAACACTGAATTTTAATAACACATTAAGTATTATGTTCTTTAGTGCTCTTTAAAAAATTTCTTATTTTAGTTGTACAGGGATCTTTATTTTATTTACATGTGGTGCTGAGGATCAAACCCAGTGCCTCACACATGCTAGGCAAGCGCTCAACTACTGAGCCACAAGTGCTTTGCTTGCCTCCTCCAGTCCTGGCTCCAATCAGTATGTTTTGCAGAAGGAATGAGGGTACGCAGAGTGTGTGGGAGCCGGGGCAACCTGTGAAGGGGTTGTACACAGGGGATGAAGGGGAGATGACTGTTCAAGGTCTTCTCCCTTCTCTAGGAAGCAGAGGTGAAGTGATCAGAGCCACCAGCCAGGCCTGGGCAGTGGAGAGTTAGCATGGCTGCTGAAGGGGTGGGAGAGAAAGAAATAACCACCTTTTTGGTTTCTATGAAAATTTTAACAAAATTGAAGAAAAATAAAGATTGTTGTTATTTGCTCTAAATACAAACAACTTATTCATGCATGTATTTGGCAGACAGTGCATGTAATTTTGGCAAACTCAGTTCTGTCTAGAAACTTCTTCACAAAGAAAATGAAAAGATCTTGCCTGCTAACAATCCTGCATACCATGTATATGGCACTGCTGGAAAGCGGTGTGATTTGCTTGCTGTGATATTGAAGGTTTTCAAAATGAAAGCTTTGATCATTTATCAGTTTTCTCACAATGTGCATAAGTATTGGATTAAAATTTTGTCTTTATAGAAATGGAAGGAGATAGTCTCCTTAGATGTGCATCTGTAAGATGGCCATCATTGTTTCTGGTCAAATATTAAGAGGAGTAACAAAGAGCTGGGCTTCCCAAACAAACCTGTAGATACTAGGTGAATGGGCATGATGGGGAGGGGGGGCTGGAAATTTCAAATATCTGCAAGGCAAAAAATCCTGCTCTTCCAACTATTCTATGCTCAAACACTTGCTAAGAGGCTATTTACCTTGATGTCATCACTTTGGACTGGTTTGGGAAGAACAGAAGTATAAGTCAAAGCATTTGGCTGTATTTAACTTTACCACTACATTAAAGGAAAGAAGGATGTCTTAAACAGTTAAAGGAAGTTTAGAGAAATAGTATTGGAAAAGAAAAGAAAACATAAAAAATATTATATTGTGTCATGGGGGACACAGAAAGAAGCATGTTATTTTTAACGAAAACTGTTTAACTGGTCCAATTGTATTTATGTTCTCCTTTATTAAATGCCTCATCTTTAGAATATGTTATAATGATCTATAAAATTTAAATATCCTATAGTTTAGAGAGTTCAAATAAATTACTATATCAGAGAATAGAAATATCATAGAATACTATATGATTCTCACACATTATTTACTATTATTCATTACTCCTAATTGCCACTGCTAATTTATCCTGTTGCTCTTTTGCTTAAATAATAGCATTTGTGCAACAGAAAAGCAAATACTAGAGAATAACAAATAATTTCAAATAAATCTCTATTTTCATCTTTTTATATTAAAGTAATAATGTTTATATTATATTATGTTATTTTTTGTCTGGTAAGACTGTACCCTGAATTGATTTACTAAAAAACTGGTCACCACCTAACTTTGACAGTATAACACTGGTCAAGTTTGAGCAGGTCAGGGAATTCACAGGAAGCAGTTAAGACAATTGAAAGTTTTTGATGAGTTGGAGTTTTCCAGGCAAATCAAGCAGGAAAAGTCATTTTGTTCAGTAAATGGGGCTAAACATTTTCAAAGATACAAATGAAAGAGAGCTGGCTGGCACATTGTCTTATGGCTCTTCAAACTATTTAGCAGTTATTCTATTTCATATATGACACTTCAGTGCCATGAGTTTGGACTGGATATCTTTCTATCTATCTATCTATCTATCTATCTATCTATCTATCTATCTATCTATCTATCTACCATCTATCTATAATATATTTTCAATAGATGAATGTGAACTTCCTGTATTGGGCCTTTAAAAGCATTAGTAAGGTTTTTCTGTAAAGAACTGTGTAAAAAAACTGCATTATGGAGTTATTGAATCAGTACGGAGTTCAATTCAAAATAAATACACAGTGCACAATGCATTTTTAAAACATGTATTCTCTTTCGCCATGTACAAACAGAGAAACAACATGTATCCCATTTGTTTACAATAAAAAAAACATGTATTCTCAGATTCATGCACTCAAGAGGTCTACGAAAACTCTCTCCACATAGTGATGTGTATGTGCATACCTACAAACATATTATGTCAAACGTCACATATAAATAAGAGGTGGACCCTTATGGTACAAAAATTTATTCAAGGAATGAGTTGGAGAAACAGGAATGAGTCCAAGCCTGGGTGCTCTCTTGTCACCCCTCTAAAGAACCCCTCTACTTGGAAAGGAGGGAAGGAAGGAAATAGAAAAAAAGCTGATATGACACTGAAGGAACTGTTAAAAGCAAATTTGGTGAAGACTCAGAAAGAAAAGAGGAGAACTGCAGGGAAAGACTCCATCTTCTAAGAGAATACTTGTAAGCAAAAATAACCAAAATGGGTTTGGCACCATAATGAAAGCACAAATAACCAGGAAGGGAGCAGACTTCATGGATCAGCAGTGCCTTTTATTCAGCAGGGAAGTCAATCAGCCAGGCATCGGAGGGGCTCACTTTCTGGGTAGAAAATGGCCCCTGGTTACAGAAGGGGTCTGGGTTTTTTATGTTACCCTGAGAGATGACTTAATCTCTTTAACAGAATGTGTCAGGTTGGATATTCAGGAAACAGGTTGTGAGAATTTGAACTTATTTTTACGGGGCAAGGATGGGGGTTCAGTTCTCAGGGCCCAGGGCTTATCTTGTCCTCCTGGGGTCATCGCATTGTCACTGGGGCAGGATTAATGTGTAGCTTTACTGTCATTGGGAGGGAATTCACTGGGAAAGGATCAATGTTTACTCTCTTGCCAGGGACTGCCATTCTAGGATGGATGTGTATCTCCTTCCCAGGGATTGTCTTGTCCCTGGGAAAGGATTTACTGGGGAAGAATCAATGTTTTGTTTTCTTCCACCCTCCCTCTTCCCAGGTCACACTGTCTTGGGGATTGTCATTTTCCATATTCTTCGATACGAGCAAATTGTTAGTAGAAATATGAGCAATAAACACCTCTGACAAGGTCTCAGATGGACATAGGAACGTGTTATGGAAACTGGAGTAGAGGTGAACAGGTGGTACTTGTTATATAGTGGCAATGTTATAAATCGTGTTTGTATCTTAGTGTTTTGTGGAAGGTAGAACTGAAAGCCATAAAGTTAGATATTTGGTTGAGAAAATTGCTAAGCAAAGTGTTGAAGGAATGGCCTGGCTCCTTTTAACCGTTAATAGTAAAATGCCATAAGAGAGAAATGACTTTAGGACAGAATTGTTAAACAAAAAGGTAGCAGAACTTAAAGAAATGGAAATTCGCAGCCTATCCAACAACTCAAAAAAATGGAACTTCAAGGGTATGGCCAAGTGACCGTTTGATAGGGAGATTTGTTTAACGTGAATCACAGATTTTCTTAGTCACCCTAGGAGGAAAACTGCCGGCTTGAACTGAAGGGGAAGGAGAGGGGAAGGAATGAAGGCGGTCAGCATTGGATTTTGCAGGAAGGAACTATAGAACAATTTGGTTAAGAATGTGCACTATTTTTCAGGACAGAGGAAGAAAGGCTTTCAAGGCAATTCAGAGACCCTGAGGGCTGCCTCCACAGTTTCAAATAGGAGGACACTGCCTTGCTTTCAATGGGTCAGATCACTTCTCCCCAAAGCTGTGGGCAGGGCTCCTATTCTGAACTTGAGAGGCAAAACCTCACGCATAGGTCATATTAACCACGTTTCTGATGTAAAATCAGTTTTTTAAGGTGTGGTCCTTCAGTTTTCATTCCCCCAGTTGGGAATCAGGCCAGGTTGGATGCAGAAAATTGTGAGACATCTCCCTTTTCTAATTGTGATTAGGTCATTTCCCAGGCCTGGCAGCAAAAGAAAGTGAGGCACTTTTTGAACATCTAGCTCCCAAAACCTTTAGCGGCAAGTAGTTTCTACCTGTTCTTTTTTGAAGACAAAGCTCCCCTCTGAACAACATGAAAATCCCAATTTTTTTTTCAGTATGTAGGCTAGTGGTGAAGCAGGCACAACTATTGAAAATGAAACTCCCATCTGAGTATGAGAAAATAGAACTTGAGCACCTGTACCAGAGAAAACTCCGTTTTATTTTTCTTTAAGGACATCTCCTTAAGAGCTTCTTATGGCCAACAGACCTGTCTCTCACCACATGGTTCTGCCAAATCTATTGCTGGCATCATTGGTGGAATGAACAAGATCTTTTGTTTTGCCTCATGCCAAAGACCCTGGAGAGTTCAGACTTAGAGGCATGACTAACCTCTCCTGCCACTATAAACTTCCAAATGTGGTAACCCATGGGAAAAAAACGACCTACCTGGGGTATATTTCTCTACTCTGTGGGCCACAGGAATCTCTGGAGGGTAAGGAGGACATCTAATGGTTGTTAGATGCTTAACACCTTTTTCCCAGAGGAGTTTACAGAAGGGGTAAATTGAAAATGCCTCCCTTTGGCAACCAAAGAAACTCCTGGAGCACAGAAACAACAATGGGGAGAATCCCTACAGGCGGGTAAAGTCTTACTATGTGAACAAAGGGAACCCAGACATTTCTTTACAACCACTCCATGTAAAATGCCCCCCTCCAATGGCTAGAATCTGATCAGCAAGGGGAAGGGAATACTCAGGAGGCATGAGAGTGCAGTTGGGCTTATTTGGAGGTGTGGATCACTGGGGCTTTTGCAGAGTGCCTTTTCATCTACCAGTCACCACAGGGTATCCCAAAAGGGGGTCAGGAGAGGAGTCAGGGGAGAAACCTTTGAAGTTCATTAGGGCGTGGTCCCTGCCAGAATCTTATAGTTGTCCCAACTGAAAGATATGGAAAATGACAACTCCCAAGACAGTGTGACCCAGGAGGAGGGAGGGAGGAAGAAGGCGAAACACTCATGCCTTCCCAGTGACAATGGATCCTGAAGGAAGGAGGTGGGTACTGAGTGCTTGCTTTTACCCTTTCCCATTGCCGATGAGTCCTGGAAGGAGAAAAGCAAATAGTGAAGTTCTGGGTAAGGGTAGGCCCCAGAGGAATAAATCAAACATTAATCCTTTCCCAGTGACGGTTCAATGACCCTGGAGGAGAAAGATAAACTCTGGACCCTCCATCCTTGCCCAGTAAAAATAAGTTTCAAATTCTCACAACCTGTTTCCTGATTGCCCAACCTGAAACATTCTGTTGAAGAGATTAAGTCATCTCTCAGGGTACCATAAAAAACCCAGACCCCTTTTGTAACCAGGGGCCATTTTCTACCCAGAAAGTGAGCCCCTCCAATGCCTGGTTGGTTGACTCCCCTGCTGAATAAAAGACACTGCTGATCCATGAAGTCTGCTCCCTTCCTGGTTATCTGTGCTCTCATTATGGTGCCAAAACCGTTTTGGTTATTTTCCTTACACCAACCCTTTGTCCATCTCCATACATCCAAAGGCAGATGGGATTAAAGACACTGTGTACTCATACCAGACATGCACCAATCCTGGATAGGATAGTGAGAAGTGGCTTTGGCAGAACTCAACATGCCTGACCTGCAAGACAAGTGATTTGGAGCCACCTAGGCCATGAATCCTGTCACCAGAGTCTTGGAGAATGTGGCTTGCAATAACTACATTTAATTAGCAGACAGGTGCTCATTATTGTCCTCCAGAAAGAAAGAAAGGCACATCTCAGAAAGACGTGGGATGAAGAGGAGTTTATCCTGGTGACGATCCCTGCAGATTCCCCATCTGAAACCAGACTTGAAAATCAGGATGGGGTCCTGTTCCCTCCAGTGTTGAAGATTAAACATCCAAGAAATGCCAAAGCAAGAGCAAAAAGTTTTATTTAAAGGATGGTGGGTGGGGTGGGGGTGGGAGAGAGAGAAAGAGATAGAGAATTAGTTCTCCAGAGAGGAGGGGGTCCAGGGAGTGGGGGTGTTCTGCACCTTTTAGAGATTTCAGATTTTCTTTCTTCTCAAGTCCCCCTCTTCCCATCCTGCCTATGTGGCTAAAAGGCAGGAAGGGAGTCACCTAGGGGGTGTTCATTAACAACTCCTTGCTGGGAGGAACAATTCCCTGGAGGCAGGTTATCTTGACAACAAGATGGAGGAGGGGAAGTGCTCTGGAGGTATTAGCATTTTATTTCCTTTTGAATCAGCCCCCATCTTCCTGACCTGCCTTGATCTATTTTTCATCAATTTAATTTCCTTGAACAGGCACAGTGGCACACACCAGTAATCCCAGTGACTTGGGAGACCCAGGTAGGAGGATAACAAGTTTGAGACTAGCCTCAGCAACTTAGTAGGGCCCTGTTTCAAAATAAAAAACAGAAGGAACTGGGGATGCAGCTCAGCGGTAAAGTGCTCCTGGGTTCAACACCCAGTAGCAAAAAATAAAGTCCAGCCACTAAGCTGGTGGTTGAAAGCACACTGAAAACAGCACAGCCAGTCTACTTTCAGGGTGGTGAGGCTAGTGCAGAGAGAGGGTATCACAGAAAAAGGGTAGGCAACCCAGCCCACAGTACCCAATTACATGCAGAGCAGAAGCCCAGAGCATTAAGTGCTAAGACATGCAAGAGGGATATTTCAGTATCTTCTGGTTTCACTTTAATTTCCTTGGCCAGGCATGGTGGTGCACACCTGTAATCCCAGCAACTTGGGAGGCTGAGGAAGGAGGATCGCAAGTTCAAACCCAGCCTCAGCAACTTAGTGAGACCCTATCTCAAAATAAAAAATGGGGATGTAGCTCAGTGCTCCTGGGTCCAATCCCCAGTCCCAAAGTGGGGGCACTACATAAGGGCATTGGGCATCTGTACACTTGCTGCATCTCAGCACAGACTTCTCAGTCAGTTGGTAGAGTAAAATTGATGTCCCCTGGATAACAGGCCTCTGTAATCACTGTGAGAGAAGTCATAAATATTTGGCCATTTTCAGCTCCAAATAGGATAGGACAATGGTTTCTGCCCCTCACCAAGACTTACAGTGGGAAGAATCTGTCAAACATAGAGAGTTTCAGATGCTCAGTGGCCAATACGATGACACAAGTCAGTGTAATAGAAACCCAGTTTATTCTCATAATATACAGCTCAGGGGGAGGCAGCTGAGGGATAGGACAGGGACTCGCCCATGTCACAACTTGTGTCTGGGTAGCATGACTTGTTGCCTACAGGGTCCTAGGCAGTACCCCAGCCATCAGGTCTAGCTTCAAGACAGAAAGAAGGTAGAAAGAGCTCTGCTTTTTGTTGCTCTAACAAAATACCAGAGAATGGATACTTTATAGAGAGATGAGGTTTATTTAGCTCAGAGTCCAAGATTTGGCAGCCCCTATATAAGAATTCCAGTTGCTCCACATCTTTCCCAACATTTGACCCTCTCATTTGTTATTATTTTGTTTTGTCTTTTAATTGTAGGCTGTCTAATAATTGAGTAGTGGTATCTCATTAAGGCTCCAGTTTGTTTCCTAATGAGTAATGATGTTGAGCATATTTTCATGTCTTACTGCCCATTGGTAATAGATTGTTCCAATCTTTTGCCCACTTTAAAAAAAGTGGGTTGTTTCCTTACTGAGTTTTAAGAGTTCTCTATTGGATTCAGATCAATATTTTGCAAATCTTTTCTCAAAATCTGTGGCTTGTCATTTCATTTTCTTCATAGCATCTTCCAAAGAAGCAGAAGTTCTTAGTGTTTTGCCCAGCTTGATTGATGCATTTTTGATGCCCTGAAATATTTCAGGCTGTAGGTGTATCTAAGTGGGATAGGCCGATGGATGGAGTGGGAAGAAGAAAAAAGTGGAATGAGAGAGAGAAGTCAGTCAGTGTCCAGGGGAGGACTTGACCTTTGAGCTTTACCTTTCCTGTTTTGTGCACTCTCTCAACCACTGAGCTACACACCCAGCCCTAAAATATATTTTTAAACAGTTGCATGATGTATATAATTTTCTGAATGTGCCAAAATTTGTGCTTCATTAGAAACCTGTTGTTTTCAGTTTTTAAATATAAGTTCATATAAAGGTATTACTAATATAATACAAATAATACCCTTTATATAACCATATTAGTACTCTTTTTTATTTAGGATAAATTTCAAGCAGGGGAATGGATCAAAGACTGCTAATTGCCATATTGTCTTCTAAAAATGATTATGCCAATTTACTGCTTGAGAACTTCGACAAGAGAAGGTTTTTTAGGACATGATGTAAAAACTAAAAGCCAAAGACAAATATACTTTATTATCTAAGAAATGAAAATTTCTGGGAAGCAAAACCACAAATAATTTGGGGTATTGAAGACTTTTACACTTTGGAGGCACAATCCTCATGACATTTACAACTAGTAATTAATTTAACATCTTTACAACTAAAATGATGCTGAGGTTCATGAAGGGAGAAACCCGACGGAGTGGTGCTCCTAACTCCTGGAAGGCTGAAGCAAGGGGATTGAAAATTTGAGGCCAGCCTTGGTAACTTAGAAAGACTGTTCCAAAATAAAATAAAAAGTGCTGGGGATATAGTTGAGCACCTCTGGATTCAATCCCCAATGTTGGGGGGCGGGTTGGGGGAGTGAATCAGTGTATCCTGTTTGTTGCTTTACTCTTCAGAACCAACATAGGGGCTGGTACACGGGACCTTCTTATATATTAAATAAATAAAATAGAAACATCCTAATGGAAAAAACAGACACAGGAAAACCATGTGCAAACAAAAAAAAAAAAAAATTCAACACATAAAAAGATGTCCAAACCTAAAAATGCCAAATTAAAACTCTCACATAACCTATAAGATCAGAAAAGTTGACTGGTTTAACTTCTTGGAAGGTAATTTAACAATTCTCTTAAAATTTTAAGTGTGAATATTCTTTTACCAGCAATTCTTATACCAGGAATTTAACTTACAGAAACAAATGTGTAAGTACCAAGAATTTCATTGCTTAGTTTTAGAGGAAACAACTGGAAATCAGTGTTAAGTGTCCATCAAGCAATCGAGGGTTCATAAAATAATTTGTGGAGCTCTACATAATACAGCAACAGAAAAGGTCTCAAGAAAAATATTCAAGTGGTTAAAGGGAAAGCCATGTGTCTGAGGGAAAAAGAGGACTTTTCTAAGAAAAGTTAATGAACAGCAAGTGTGGGCCAGAGCCTGGGGGAGAATAAAGGAAGAGTGCATAACAGAAAGGCAGACTGAAAGCTGTTCATTGGCCCCTGGAGATGCTTTTGGACTGTTCTTCCCAGCTCCCAGTTGATTTTCTAGTTTGAGTTCACTGCACGCCAGGGGAGCTTCCAGTGGACTTTTACAGGAAGGGTGGTCCAGCAGCTTAGAACTAAGAATGCTCTGCTTGAAAGATCCATCCTCCTCCATCTGGCAGGAGTTCTCATTGTGAACAGTCTCTTCAGACACAGGCCCCTCTACACTACTCAGATTTATCTGCTTCAGTCACTGATGATTTTACTTTGTCATCACTAACAGTGCTTCTCCCATGTTCCTGATCCAGAGTCATAACTTCTTTTTCAGTTTCTGAAGTGAGCATTTTACTAGAACGATGTTCTGATAAGGGTACATCATGAATCAGCTCTGTACAAGGAGGTGAACAAGGTGATTGGTCCCAATTATGTGGCACTGCTCTTCTGTCGGTCAGGGAATGCTTCATCTAAATTAAGCTCTTTGTTCAAGAAAGAGCTTCATTTAGGGAGACCATCAGGCATATGGGAGTTCTTTCCCTTCACCACAACATTGCTGTCCTAGGTAGGAAGTATGGCTGAGGCTGACAAGGAGGGTCTTTAGGTTCTGGGGAAGAAAATGGGTTGCAACTGTCACCCTCAATATTATCCCTAAGGTCTCCTGGTGGTCCCCAGTGACTCTCTGTGCCCAGCTCCAGTGGGCTTTTCTTGGCTCCCAAACTTTGCTTTTTGTTCTGAAGTGCTAGAATCTGAGACTCCTAGACTGAAATCTAATCATGGATAATTTCTCATCTATCATCAGAGGAGGTACTTTTATTTTTCGATGTTGGTTAAGCTGGATTTTTTTTTTTTTTGAATCGGGGGGACCCCCTTGCCTGTGGTGCTCTAGTCCTTGATAGCAGCCATAAGAAAAGTGCTTTCTCTTATGATTGCTCAAGGTGACCACAATCTTGCCACTCTCACTTGGACTTTGGCTTTCCCAATGACCTTCACAGGAAACTCAGAAGCCTGTGGCTCTGTCCTAGGTCTATGACCATTGGTCTGACCTAATACACTACTAGCTGGCAAGCCAGTAACTGTCTTCAAGAGACTCTTCTCTCTACAGTCTTCATGGTCTGAGTTCTTTGCTGATGATAGCAACTTCTCTGCTTGGAGATTTAGGAGACTCCTTGAGGAAGAAATGAAGTGTTTAGTGTCCTTTCTTTTCATTTGGGAGGACAAAGTACTAGCATTTTGAGTAGCCACAATGGATTTGGTCTTGGCACAAAAAGATTCATCCTGAATCCACAATTTCTGGATTTGAAGAGCCTTCTTTCTACACTGGAAATGACTCAACTGTCTAGGTCTTCCCACCTTAGCATTCAGAATGCATAAGTGTTGGTCAAGGGAGAACTTCTTAAAGCCTTCAAACCCAGTATTCCATTTCTCAGAAAAAGTTAAGTGGATTCCTTTCTTCCACAGAATTTGCCTCTGTTTTTTCGTTTCTCAGATGCATAATGAGATCCAGATGTAGCTACAAAGAAGTAAATCCACATATAGCTACAAATAAGTAAAGAGATGTTACATATCAATCTAAAAATAAGGTCATGAAGGCATTCAGGGAAATTAAGGCCAAACATTTTTAAAAAGAACATATATGCTTCAACTTAGTGTAATTGAATAATGAAATCCTACCCAATCAAGGTTTTAATCACAATGAAAATTTGGGAAGAGAGAAGACATGAGCACTCTAACAAGACCCCATCTGCCATACACCTGCCTTGGGTAGAAATTGGTTTCAAAAATCATTTCTCAGGATGGAGTCAGTTTCTGAAGGAGTGTACAGAGCAGGGAATCAGAAGAGAATTTCTAAGTGTCAACTCTGTTTCTCATAAACTAAGTGACATTAAGTAAATCATCCAAATTTGTGTTCTCATGTATGAAATGAAAGACAGAAAAGGGAAAGAGAACCAAATACCTCTTAAGATTAATTCCATATCCCTTTTAATTTGTTTTTCAATCAAATTGATTGAACCCAGGGTCTCACACAGGCCAGGTAATTGCTCCACCAATAAGCTACATCCGCAGCCCCCACATCGATTTATTTATAACTTGCCCACAGCAAAACAACTATTTTTAAAGAGTAAGTACCTTTGCTCTGTAGTGTCATCCACAGGTAGATACTCTATCAATACACAACATCAGTATCTCAAGAGAGAGAGAGAGCAGGTTCCTTTTTGCCAGACTCTCTGAGTGACTATGCAGGAAAATGATTCCATCAGGTGCTCTCACAGTTAGTCTAGCTCTCAAGTGACTAAAAGGAACGAGAACCAACAAGAGCATACACACGTGAACTTCAGAAACACAATGATAAGAGATGGGAGATGGGAATGAATGGCAATTAAAAGCAAACACAATTTACCTTCAATTTAGTAAGATCTAATATTACTGAAGGTTTAGACTATGAATAGAAACCAATATTCTAATTTTAGCTTGCTAACAACTTATTGAGACTTTCCCCAGCTTGGGGCAGAGAGGATATTTTCTTATTCTGCATCAGTTTTCTATCAGAACAAAAATAGAAGGATGAACATATCAGTGGTTTTTCAAAATCCCATTGAGATGACAGAAATTGCTTTTTTTTTTTTTTTTTTTTTCTTCACTTTCCCAGAGCTCAGGATCAAACCCAGAGTCTTATCCAGGACCACATGCATGCTGGGCAAATTCTCTATCAGAGCTATATCCCTAGCATGGAAATTGGATCAGAAAAATATATTAATTTAGGCACGCAGGATCAAATGTGAATTTACCATAAAACCATGAGCCCAAAAAATATAGAAAAACAAAACAAAATAGGAATTCTTAATAAAAAAAAAAAAAAAAAAAAAGACACAGTCCCTGATTACTCTAGGAAAGGAGCATGCAGAACGTTTTTATCCGATTGGAATACTCTTTTGGCTCAGATCAGAGTCAGTTCGGATATGTAAAGAATGTGAGAGTCCTGAAATCCTCAGGTAAAGAAGGCTAGTATATCCATTTTTCCTTCCTGTGTTGTAGTATTTAGGGAGAAACTTGTTCAGAAAGCAGGGTAGTAGAGTGTAACAGCAGATGAGGTAGCCAGCCATTTAGGTGCCAAAGCAGCTTGAATTTAAAAGTGATTCCTTTTTCCCCCCTTTGGTCTCAAACTGACCCTCTGCAAGTCCTGCAATTCTTGCAAGTTCTACAAGCTCTGTAAGCCTTGGAGAGCTAGAGATCTGGCAAAGCTAAGAAGTAAGGGAAATTAAGAGCTGTGGGGCACAATCCCTGACTGGTAGAACTGGTCTCCTGCCTTGTGGGCCTGAATGAAGAGCATCAAGCCAAAGAGGACTCTCCTTGAGCCTTAAGATCTCATCTGATGGAGTTTGCCCTGAAGTTTGGATTTACTTAAGATCTGTTACTCCTTCTTTTTTCACTATTTTCCCCTTGAGGAATGGAAATGTCCATCCTATACTTATTCTGCCATTGTACTTTGGAAGCACAGAACTTGTTTAGTTTCTGAGGTTCATGACTAGAAAGACATTTTCCTCAGGACGAGTTGCATCCTGAGTCTCACCCATATTGAATTTAGATACTATTTAGATGAGACTTTGTATTTTAGACTTTAGAAGTCATGCTAGAGTGAGTTAAGATTTGGGGGACTATTCGAATGTAACGAATGTATTTTTGCATGTGAGGGGGACATGACTTTGGGGTGGTCATGGGTGAAATGATACAGGTTGGATGTTTGTGTCACTTTGTATGTTGAAAACCTAACCTTCCATGTGAAGGTACTGAGAGGTGGGATCTTTGGTAGTTGACTGGTTTATGAGAGTTCCATAATTTTCAATGGGATTAGTGTCCTAATCAGAGGGACCATGGAGAGCGCCCTTGTTTTTTCCACCACAGCAGGAAAAGGGCTATCTGTGAGCCAGAAAGTGGGCCCTCACTAGATACCAAATCTGCCAGTCCTTTGATCTGGACTTCCTAGCCTTCAAACCATGAGAAATAAGTTTCAGCTATTTAGAAGCCATCCAGTATATGTTATTCTGTTACAGCAGTCCAACAGGCTGACACAAGGCCATCAAGGCCATCTAGTAAATTTTGTAATAAACACATTTATAATTTGTAAGTTGGTCTTGTCTCATCTGTATGTAGTTATCTCCACCAGCATTCCAATCTTTTTAGGAAGTGAACATCAGGAGACATGTCATCCCCTTTGTTTTATTCATTAGGATCTCTTTTTGTACCTTGACTTACTGAAGATGATGATGGCTTTTAATTAATATTTTACTTCCAAGGATTCTAGCATCTACCTTGCCATAACATCAGTTTCATGATGAAGAAAGTTGTAGGTGTTAACACCAAGAAAGGACAGGGGGTTGCTCTCATCAGAAATTCATAAACATACCATTTTCTAGGTGATACTAATTGAAACAACTGGTGGAATATTCACTGCATATCAGAGAGGCTATTTTGATAAATCATAAACTGTGGTCAAGACAAAGCTTGATAAGTAATTTTGATTAGGAAAACATAAGGATCATAGAGCACTGATGATATCAAATGCTGGAGAAAACGTGGAGCAATAGGAACTCTCAGGTAGTGTTAGTGGTGAATGCAAAACAGTACTTTGGAAGACAGTTTGGTAGTTTCTTAAAACACTGAGCATACTCTTTCCATATGATATAACAGTTACTTTCCTTGTTATGTACTCAAAGATACTGATAACCTGTGTCTAGACAAGCATCTGTACATGATGTTTATAACATCTTTATTCATGACTGCCAACACCTGAAAGCAACCAAAATGTTCTTCAGTAGGTGAATGAATCACTGTGGGATATCCAGACAATGGAATATTGAAGTATGAAAAAGAAGTTAGCTACCAAGTCATGAAAAGACAGGGAGAAAATTTAAATGCATATTTGCTATATTTAAATGAATATTACTAAGCTTAGCATATTATTAAGAAACCAATGTGAAAACACTACATACTATATATTTCCAATTATATAACATTCTAAAAAAAGGTAAAACTATGATGATGATAATAATCACATTCAAGGTCACTGTTTCTGCTATAGAACAACTATAGTACTCCATGTTTTGTTATGGAAAAATAACTTTAACTGATTAACACAGAAAACCTTGCCGTTAGTACCTACCTTGCACATAACAGAAAATGTTGCTAATAAGGTGAGGGAGAAAAACACATTTAAATGCTTCTTTTTTCTTGTAAGAAGGAGATAACGACTGGCAGATGCTTATGAACACCTGCACTGATCAGTGTCTATGCTACTGCCAAGCAGCAGCTAACTTAAAACTGTTGAACCTTTTAATGAAATGTCACATTAGTGTGAAATTTTGTACCTGGAATAAAATATTTACTATGGAATTCTGTTTCATCATCCTTTTAAAATACAGAGTTATGGAAAGAAGTATAATTCTTTCAGGAAGAAGAAAAATGTATTTTATGTAATTTATTGAACATTTAACATACAATATGGCAATTTTTCTGGATTTAACCAGTTAACATGATTGTTGCTGGAACTTAACAAAAGGCTTTAGTTCACACTTAATACTTGCTTTTCTTCAGATAAAGGCAAAATACCATATAAAATGAATTCAAAATTTTTTCCTTAAAAATCATTTTAAAGTTTGTTCTATTCAGCCTGATGACTGACATAGCAAGGCAGACACACTAATGTAACATAACTGGTTGATTTTTACACAGCACATATCTTTCAAACTCTAAGTGTATTACTAAGTAATAGGGAACATCCAATACAACAAAAATTAGGAAATAAATTTCTAAGCAAGATTTTTACAGACCCCAGTTGTTTTTTTTTTTTTTTTTTTTTTTTCAGTACCAGGAATCAAACCCAGGGCTCACGTATGCTAGTCAAGTGCTCTACCATTGAACCACCTGCTAAGCCAGATCTTATCTTTTATGCCCAACTCTTAACTCAATAGATGATAAAACCAATGAATTTCCTCACATGAACTCATAATGACAGTTGCTTTGGTATCAGAATCTCTATTTCTGATCTACTTTCAGCACTGAAACAAGTTTCAAATGTTCCTAAAGAAAGAAGCACAACTCATGTTGTGATCAACTATTTAGCAACAACAAGCACTGAATTTAAAACTATCTTATCCCAGAAATTAAATGTTTATTGGCATTTCCTACACTATAATATTATAGAAAACCTCAATGTCACAAAGAATCCTCTTGTCTTTACTTTTATGGTCACAGCTTTCTTCTCAAATTGACCCCCATTGCCAAATCTGAACAAAAGAAATTATTAATCAAAATATTATCAATCTTACATGAACTACAAAATAATATGAGCTACTTGTTAACCATCAGTGGCTGCTTATTTGCCAAAATTATATAAAGAATGATTTTGAATTAGAGTACTGAACACTGATAAAAATATGGAGACAAAGAGAAGATTTTTACAGTTAGTATGAAAGAATTCAAGACTCATTGGCTCTAAAATGAGATTTTTATCACCATTATTATTTATAAAGCAGATAACAGTATTGGGTTTGGGGTTGTAAAATTAAAAGTCATACTAAAATCAAGAGTGGGTGTCAGCCTGGGACAAATGTTAAGGTCAGGGCCAAAACAAAAGGAACAGTTATATATTCTATTTGGACATACTTTTGTAACTGATAACTCTGGAATGTTAACTATTGTTTGGGACTATGCTGTCCATACATCCATTAGTGACCACAAGTGGTGATTTAAATTTAAATTTTAATTAATTAAAATCAAATAAAATAGGAACTTCAGTTCCTCTACTGCTTTATCCACATTTCAATATCCACATGTAATCTGTTACTCCTGTTTAGACAGCGCAGATAGAGATCATTTCCATCAGCATAGAACTTTCTGTTGAATAGTTTGATACAGGATTTGAAACTTTTTCTAGTAGGGAAAACCTCTAAAGATTTGTCAGTCTGACCCATATTTATGACTCCTTTCTGCTCAGTTTACCTCATACACTGTAACATAAATGATTGAAATATGTCTGCCACCATAACTCTCTACCAAACCAGCACAATGATGAAAAAAAGGTCCTTGCTAGAGCAACTTAAAATATCAAATAGCCAAATCAAGGGAAAAATGAATAAAATACTGACCATTCTTTATCCAAAGAGTATGCTGTTTCACTTATGAATCTAAATCAGGACAATGACATTTCTGACTACCACTTGTCATTTACTACTATCAACTGTATTTTTTTTTAAAAAGTCATTTTCACATTAGTAGCAAGGTAAAATTTAATTTATTTAGTTATAAAGTCACTAGAACTAAGACAGGGTCAAGAGAACTGCTATCAGAAAATGCTGAGAAAATTTCAATTATATAGGAATTGTTAAGAAAACACAGGTATGAGCCATATGACTTAAAAACAAAATAAAAGACTTACATGTAAGCTAAAGACAACCAAATCTATTATTGATATTTTTATTTCTCAAAATCAACATTATAAAGTCCAAAATCTGGGCTACATTTCACATTTGCTTTCCTACTATGTGCTTACCAACCAGAATTTCCTCCCCCAAGTACAATTTAAATAAATCTTATCCTGTTACAGGAGATGATTATTTTCTTGATTTTCAAGGTTGTCTGGCTGACAAAAATCACCTTGAAAACCAAAATGTGAATTTATTTCATCAGAATAAAAGCAGAGGACAGATTTTCAACTGAGAATATAATTTTCACAAGTAGTGATCGGATCATAGATTATAACCACAGATGCCACTTGTACATAAAAATCAAGAACCTGTGATATGACAGTATGTATTCAAAAAGCAACTACTGCATGCTCTTATATGGCACAAAATAGTATTGAATTACATGTAACGGTACAGTTCACTATGGAGTGTGGGTGTTTTGGTTGGTTTTTCTTTCTTTTTTTCTTTTTTTTTTTTTTTGATACAGGCAATTTACCACTGAATCACATCCCCAAGCCCTTTTTACTTTTCATTTTGAGGCAGGAACTCACTAAGTTGCTTAGGGCCTCGCTAAGTTGTTGAGGTCAGTCTTGAACTTGTGATCCTCCTGTTTCAGCCTCTCAGGCTTTTGGAATTATAGATGTGTGTCACCCCACCAAGTGGCATATGGTCTTTATTCCCCCACAGCTTGAAATGACAGGGTTACTATAAATTGTCCTCTTAAACCAATTTTTGGGAGATAAATACTGTAATTAAATAAGAAACCGAAATACTTATTAATAAGTCAGGAGCAATCAAAATAGTTTTTCCCTTATCTGAATTGTCTCCTGATAGCATCTTTCTCCTTCTGTTATTACCTACAAAATATTAACAAGCCCTGATTCTTCAGAGTCACTTGCCAAGTCAGTGTTTATATTGGTAGGTGTGTATGAGACCAAGCATCCCTGCTGCTAGGGCACCAAGGCAGGCAGGGCCAGGAAGGTAACAGTTTTATTTTGAGCAGGGGCAAAGACAATGCAGCACTTCCTGGCTACATTGTAACTAGATCCTGCTTCAGTTTACTATGGAAATAACTAGCTATCAACAGCATCTTAATTAGCAATAATACTAGGGAAGAGTAGCTCTTATCAGACCAGAAACCGAAATCCCTGACATGCATTTTTTAGAAGTCAGTGTACCTTCTGCCTTGTGTTGTACAAAGAATGGCCTGATTGTTAGTCTCATCTGTCACAAAGAGGATATAATTACCTTCCTATGGTTTTTCAGAGAGGAAATGTTAATTTCTATCACAGTGTGAATGAAGGGCCATCTGATCTCTAACTTTCATCCCTACCATTGGAAAAGACCACTCATTCTATTAATCATGCCTAAGTATAGATATTATTCTACCAAATCTTAGAACAAAGAGCTGGTGTCTTAGAAGAGGTCTATCTCAGTTTTTCTTCTACCTGGTACAGCTGTTCAGCTATTTTTTCTTCTTGTGCTTACTTTCCTATCTTTATTTTCAACTACCACGACATGATACTAGTTTCTAAAATTTTAGTACAGACCTTAAAGAAGGTACATTTTTCAAAGAAGGCACATTTATGTGTACAAATGACAAACACATTACCCTCTTCCAAAATTTCTGTAAAATGCTGACATTTTCAAGGGCCACCTCTTCCTTCTTCAGAATTTGAAACCAGATTTTTCATGAACTTCTTAATAACTTCCAAAATATTAATTAGCTTTGCAGCAGAAAGCAACACAACCTTAAAAAAGAGACAAAGACTAATTATACTGACAAATCAATTAAGCAGATATATCAGTTCTCCTAAAATTACTAGAGAAAGAATGTTTGAGACCAAGCGTCCCTGTCTTACTATAGAATTGAGCTAGACAGAGATTGTGGGAAGCAATTGCTCTCAGCAGGGGGAAAGGACAATATAGCACTTCACAGCTATAGTGTGATACTTTACCCAACCTGCCAGCTAGAGAAAAATTTCGTGTACACCTGAACTTGTACAGAATTTCTAGTTAACCTCATGAATTTGATCCTTAATCTTAATCTGTTCTTAGTCCAACATTTTAATCTACTTCATTCAAAACAAATAGCTTGATCCATTTTGGATAGTTTAAAATTATTTTTAGTTAAGTGGGAGCTGTGCATAATGACTTCTTTCTAAATAGTACAGTGTGGAGGGAGGGAAGGAAGAGAGTAACTTTCCATTGGAGAAAGATGACAAATACTACCTCAGTCAAGTAACTGACATCAACATCAATATTTATGATATGACAGTTTATACATGCGGTCTTCCTCCTCAAAGCCCCAAATCCTTGTCTAATTTTAAGGAAATCATCAGACAAATTCTAATAGAGGGGCATTCTATAAAATACTGGACCATACTCTCATAATTGTCAAGGTCACCAAAAAACAAGTACTGAGAAACTGTCACAGCCAAGAGGAGTCTGAGGAGACATGCTAACTAAATGTAATGTGGCATTCTGGAAGAGTAAAAGTGCATGAGGAAAAAGCTAAAGAAATCTGAATAAATTTGGAACTGTAGTTTGTAACAATGTATGATTGTAGATTCATTAACTGTATTGTAGTAACCATTCTACAATTGTACCATAAAATATACTAATGTAAGATGCTTATAAGAGGGAAATTGGGTGCGAGCTATATGTGAACTCTCTATACTATCTTCTCTATTTTTCTGTAAACCTAAAACTGTTCTAAAAAATAAAATAAAATCTATTTTTATAATTCTCTGTATCACAGTATATAGCAACTGGCTTTATTAGGTTAGTTATATTCCCTCATACCCTAAATATCATTGGTTTAAAAAAACACCATAGGAAAAATACAGCAATACTTACAACGATTTCTTCTATTTAACATATTGAAATTCTATATGCCAAAAGTACTAGGTACTGCCTCATCCTGCATGTTTGCATTTCATTTCGAAGACCAATTTCACAATGCAGACATAAGTTGTTCCCATATTATCTTCAAGTGCCAAAGTAGCTTTTGGATCTAAAAGTGAATAGTCTAAATTATTATGTTATAGAAATACAGACTTCAACAACTGACTTCAAAGCCCATGGCTAAATACTGAACTATCATATTTGGTTTAATATATGTGTATATTATATATATATGAGTATAATATTTTTAATGCATGTTATGTTAATATAGTATGTATAACAATAATATATTATCTATATTTATTCTGTATTGCTATATTAGTATGTATATATAATAGTACATATCATGTATGTTATGTATATAATACATATTATGTATAACACACATGTATATTATGTATGCACATATAATATATGTGTATATATCCATATATATACACATATATAAAAAAGGAATTGAGTTTCTTGAGAGAAATGGCTAATTCTGTGGACAGGAGGAGAAAGAACCAGGTGAGCTTGAAACACCTTGTGCTTGGAACACCTTGTGCCATGAAGAGGACATGTGAAAAAAAGATAGAGGAACTAGCCTGAAGAGACTCCAGTTGGCCAGAAACTGGGCCAGCTGAACCACAAATAAATATTGATGGATTATAATCCATAGAATATTAACCTATGAGTTCATAGATAACAAATCAATAGTAAATGAATAAATGGGGGGGTGGGAATTCCTCTTACAGTAGAACTAGAGGAAACAGAAACCCATCTGTAGCTCGTGTCGCGTGGGGAGGCGAAGAGTGGGCTGGATGTGGCCCCTCCTGGCAGTGGGGCTGGAAGCAGACTCCCGGACAAGCAGATTCTGTCCTCTTGTCCTTCTCCTCTTTGGGCCCCGGGTCCCTCGGCACCTGTCACCGCCCCGTGGTGCCTACGCGCTGATCCGTGTCCCCTCCACCTGTGCTTACCTGGGCAGCTGCAGCAGGCTCGGGAGGCGCCCCCACCAGTTCTTCTCCGTCGCCACCCGCAGCTGCGACACAGCAAGGCCGCCGCCATGTCTCCGGAGCCCCGTTGCTTGCAGAAGCGAAGCTGCTCCTCCCGTGTCGCCCACAGTATCACTCCGTTCGGTGATGCCGAATGGGAGCTTCTTGTCCTCCTCTGGCCACCGTCCAGGTCCGAACCAAGAAACAGACCAATCCTAGCGGGGCATTCGGAAGGGGGCGTCACCTATAAAACCCAGAGCAAAGGTTTGGTCCTCCGCGCGGGAGGGCTGCGGTCCCCGCTTCCGGGCTCCTGGGGGCCAGCGGCTTATCCGCGGGGTTGTGCCGGGTGCTCAGCCCCCTTCGGCCCCGAGTGTCCCCATCGTTGTCCCTCGCTCAGTCAGCGAAGCCCCATCTCTGCCTGGACTCCAGGGTGAGAAACCTGGGTCCTGATCTTCAATCTTCAGAGGAACTGAGGCAAAGAAGCGGACCCGGGCCGTGGTTGGATAAAGGGCAGGGAAGTAAGAGCCGTAGAAAATGGTACAGCATTTTCAAATTGCAACAAACGTGCATTGAGGGCTGGGGTTATGACTCAGGGGTTGAGCGGTCGCGTCAGCACCACATAGAAATAAAATAAAGGTATTGTGACTATCTACAACTAAAAAGAAATATTTTTTTAAAGTGCATTGAAAAAATCCTCCAACTTTACATTATGTAGAGGGAAATGGGAGGGAGCGGGGGTATGAAAAATGGTGGAATGAGACGGGCATCATTACCCTATGTACATGTATGATTACACGGATGGTATGAATCTACATCGCGCACAACCATAGAAACGAAATGATGTACCCCATTTGTGTACAATGAATCAAAATGCAGTCTGTAAAAAATAAAAAATAAATAATAAAAAATTCTCTGCTTAATTGCCTCAAAATCGAAATTACTGAATATTTTAAAGAGGAATAAAAAAATACTGCATAATAGTATCTGTGGAATATACGTAAGGCAGTGCTCAAAAAGAAAATACAAATAGAAGTAAATTAAATGTCCACTTCAAAAATTGAGAAGAAATTAGGAAAGTAAACCAAAGAAAGGAATTTGTAGGGAAAAAAGGAGAAATTAATAAATTAGAAAATAGAAAAACAGGACACTACCAAGTAAAAGATTTGAAAAAAAGAGATGGCTACAATAGGATGGTTGGCTGACCTAATCAGGAAACAAAGAAGTGCAATCAAAATGCAAAACAATAAGAGGGGAAATAACCACAGATAAAGAAAAAATTAAAAGATTGAGATATTTGACTCAACTCTGTGTAATAGATTTGAAAACCTGAGTGAAATAGATAAAATGCCAAGAAAATATAACTTGCCAAAACATTCCAGAGGTAGAAATTCTAAGTAGCCCAATAATCACAGAAGAAATTTATAATGTAAGAGAACTGTATTTTCCCACACCTAAATCCACAAAAGTACCAGGCCCAAATTATTTCACAGGAATAGAGAAAGTCTGTTACTATTGATTCTGTCTTGAGCATGGAAAAAGAAAACATTCCAAATTCTATTTATGAAGTGAGCATAACACCGATACCAAAATCTCACTAAACGTGCATTAAACACACACTGACCATGGAAATTCTTATTCATGAATATCAATATTAAGTAAAATAATTAAAAATTATTATAACATGAAAAGAATAACAACATGCCTTTTTCAGAAATGTAAGGATATAATTATATTAGTTTAAAAAGAAAAATATATTATCCACATAAATGTTATAAAGGCATTTGATAAAGTCCAACATATTTTTGATTAAAATAGTAAAAATTCGTATGTGTCGTTGGCACAACTGGATAGGAATCTGGAGAAAATAAAGTTGGATCCCAATTAACAATTCATAATTTGCATCAAAATAAGTTCCAGATAGGTTAAAGAGTAATTGGGAAAGAATAAAGTATCAGTGCTTTTAAAGTAATCCTGATACATTCCATAGCAATACCCAGAAGCTATAAAAGAAAAAATTGATGGCTTAAATACATAAAAAATTTAAAGGTGGCAAAAGTTTTCCTATATACCAGCAATGAATAATTGGGATTTGAAATTTTAAAATATGACACCATTTTCATGAAATACTTTGTAAGACTTAGCGTGCTTCTGTTTTCTCCAGAGAAATAGAACCAAGAGGAGAAAAACACACACAAATATACATGATTGGCACATGTGATTTATCAGGGCTGGCAAGCCCAAAATCTGCAGAACTGATGCTTCAGTTCCAGTTTGAGTCTGACGGTCAAAAGTCTGCTGTGAAGTCAAGAATTGTCAATGTCTCATTTCAAAGGCCATCAGGCAGTAGGGTCAGTCTTTTTTGCAATTCTGAACTTCAGTGGATTGAATGAGTTCTACACCCATTATGGAGGACAATATGCTTTATTTCATCTACCAAGTTAAATCTCCCTCCCTTTCTCTATTCCTCTCTTTTGCATGCATGGCACTGGGGGTCAAACCCAGGGCCTCATACATGCTAGGCAAGCACTCAATCATCAAGCTCTATTCTCAGCCCTTTAAATCTTAATTTCATTCAAAACACTTTCACAGAAACACCCCAAATAATGTTTGATTAAATATATAGGCATCTTATGGCTCAGTTAAATTGATACACAAAATTAACCATCATAAGCCCACCCTTTGTCAACCTGGCATCCATAATCATCTCCTTAAACAATACCAATCTCCAAGTAATTACAATTACAAGGTCATAATTCCATTTGACATGACACAACTATTCTCTGTATAACTGAAAACACACTAACCTTTCCTAGGAAGATATAAAGTCCCTAAGAGATGTTTACTCTTCTCCTTATTATCACATAACTTAAATATTGTGGCGTAAATGTAACAATACTTAAATAGAATGATATACAGGCAGCGTATGTGATAAGGAGATATGAAAAGAAAGAAAACCAAAATATTTGGTACACACACACATTCATAACAAAATGAGAAGGAAATACATAAGATGTACTCATTTTTGTAACTGGACACATGGTTGTAACCTTTATAACTGCCTCTTCCACTGCCCATTCCTTAATCCTTCTGCCTTTAGCAAGCACCTCAGCTGGTCATGATTCTTTACTTGGTGAAGTAACCCAAATGGTTTCTGTTCAGCTCTGCCTATATTGGGCTGTTGTAGTTTTCCATTTACTTCAATCAATACTAAGAGACACCATAAGGGTATCTGTTCCAGTCTGTTTTCCAGACATATTCTGGCTTATCTCCATTATGGAGTAATAGTTCAATTTCCCCTTAGTAGACAAGATCAATTGCTCCATTTAGCAATATAATTCTCTTATTTACCTCTTTTCTCTTATTTGCTTCAGAAGCATGAGGAGCTTAAAGTGGCAGGTGGTAATCTTAAGTTTACTGGTAGAAGCATTCCTATTTTGGGAATCCCTAAGCCAGCGGGGTATGCAGTCACAGGGGCAGGAAGCAAACATGTTTATGGTGGGTCACTAAGGGTAACAATAAGTAGTGCCACTTCCATTTTCATTCCTTGATTCCTGGACCCATGAATCCTGGCTATGAGAAAAATAGCACTATACACTGGATGCTGATTCAAAGTATATACAGCCTCCTAAAGAACGTTGCTCCAGCCTCACAAGATATTACCTCCTAACTTGTGCTATAACTGAGTTTTCAAATGACTACTCAACCATTTTGGAAGTCAGCTACTTCAGGATGTTGGGGAACATGATAAGACCAGTGATTGTAGGCTGTGACATGAGCTCCTTGATCAGAAGCCACGCTGTGTGGAATACCTTGACAGTAGATAAAGCATTCTGTAAATTGATGCGTAGTAGTTTTGGCAGAAGCATTTTGTGCAGGGAAGGCAAATCTGTACTGAGACTGTCTATTCCAATGAAACACATGATGGACACAGTAGAGTGTAAACAATCTGCCACTACGTAGCTGGCTGATTGCCCCAGGGTCTGGTGGCATATCAATGTTGGTCTCTGCTATTGGCATATTGGTCACTTTGCTAATTTTGCAAATTGGGTAAACAGAAGTCCATGTTGCTAAGTCCAAGCATAATCTCATCCTTTTCACCATGGCCACTTTGCTCATGAACCATCGGGTGATGACAGGGGTGACTTAAGGAAGGAGGCTGACTGCTACACACAAAGTAAGTTATCTTATTCACTTGATTATTAATTTCCTTCTCACAAAGGACACAAATATTTTCACTTTTTTTTGCCTATTCACAAAGATCAATCTATAGACCTTTTCCCCAAATTTCCTTGTCACCAAATTTGTAATTACGTACCTTCCAAATCCCTGACCATTCAGCCAAACCACTCACCACAGCTCATAGATTGGTATGCAATCACACATCAGGCCAATTCTCCATCCAAAGTCAATAACCATAGGCACTGCTTGAAGTTTCACCCTCTAAGAGGATTTCTCCTCACCACTGAGTGCATCCTGCAGGCTTCCCATGCTGAAATTTCATCCCTATTTTGAGGTATTAAGAGGGTAGAAATCTAGGGCTGGGATGTAGCCCAGTCGGTAGAGTGCTTGCCTCACAAGCACAAGGCCCTGGGTTCAATCTCTGGCACCACAAAAAAAAAAAAAAAAAAAAAAAAAAAAAAAAAAAAAAAAAAGAGGGTAGAAATTTAATCTGACTATGGTGTTTAAAAGTGGGACTTTTGAGAAGTGATTAGATAAGGTCCTCAAAGGTGGAGACCCCATGATTGAATACTTGTGCCTTTTAAGAGTGAGACAGAGACACTGACCAGAGGAGACACACATATATATGCACATTCCTTGTTTTGTCGTTTGATATCCTGAACCACCTCAAGACTGCCAGCAAAGGTCATGATCACTAGAGCAGTCTCTTGACCATGGACCTCTATAACCGTGTGCCAACATAAACCTCTTTTCTTTAAGTAGTCTGCCTCAGCTATTTCATTACAGCAATGCAAAACAGATTAAATTGATTGTCCTTCAAGAATGTTGCAGTAGGGGCTGTAGTGTTACAGTTACCAGAGGTTGTGTTAATGTTCTCAAGCAACAAAATTACTTCTGGCACAGCAGCTGCAATTGGAATCACAACTTGGTTAAGATTATGATAATCCACAGCCATTTTCTGAGATCCATTATCTTCTTCAAGGGCCACAAAGGTGAGTTGAATGAGGATGCGGAAATCACCACCTTTGCACCTGTTGAATCCTTAATGGTGGCACTAATCTCTGCTATCCCACTAGAAATTGCGTTTTTCATAGGACAAAGCAGTTCAAATGACTTCCACTTAGCCTTTCCCACCTTAGTGGCCTTCACTCCACAGACCAGGGAACCAAAGCAGAGATTTTTCCAACCAATGAGTGTATTCTGGAGTTGGGGAAATAACCGCAGAATGGGATTGAGAACCCACTGTGCCCGCTCTGAGATGGACTATAGCATTAAAGATAATGCTATCTTTGTTGGGGTTACATTTTAATTCATTTTTTGGTGATATTCCTTAGACTGGGTTATTTATAATTAAAGGAAATTAATTTGGCTCACAATTTGGAGGCTGGGAAGTCCAAACTTGAGGGTCTGCATCTGGTGAGGGCCTTCTTGCGGTGTCATAACATAAGAGAAGTTGTCACATGGGTGAAAGGGAGGAAGAGAGGGGGCTGAACTCAAGCTTAATGAAGATAGGCCTTATGACCTAATCACTTCTTAAAAATCCCATTTCTCAACAGTGTTTTATTTGGGATTAAATTTCCAATACATGAATGTTGGAGGACACATACAAAATATCTTAGATTGAGTAGCATATAAACAACAGAAATTATTTTTCAAAGTCCTGGAGACTGGGAAGTCAGAGATTAGGGTGCCCAGCATAGTCAAGTCTGGTGAGGACTTGCTCTTTTTCTTATTAGAGACTGCTGACTTCTCTCTGCTCTCATATGGCAGAAGGATAAATTGAGTTCTTTCACAAGGGCACTAATCCCTTAATGAGGATTCTGCCATCACAACCTAATCTCCTCCCCAGAGTCCCATTTCTTAATATCATCTCTTATGGCTTAGGATTTCAACATATGAAGTTTTAAGGGACACAGACATTCAGTTCATAGCAAACTCCATTGATCACCTGACTTCCATTAGCTCCTCTTCTGCCTGGTGGGCCATAGTGACCTTTTGGGTCTTCTGGAATTGGTTTCAGTTCAGGGTCCATGTCCAGTAGTGCCCCAAAGATCTCATTATTTTTTTCCCTAATCTATAAAACCCTCTAGTAAAAGGCCATACCATTCTTTGGGGAAAGGCTGGGGGAAAAGTTAACACTATAAATTGTTGGCAGTTTACTAGTGTCTTATCTAAATGGGATCCAGCCTTCCTGGGCTCCGAGTCTGTAAACTGGCTCAAGTATGGGAATTGATTAAGGACTCTCAGTTTTTATGATTCAAGTTAGACTTTTGTCCACGTGACATGGAATCTTTTGCTGACAGATCAGTAATAATCTAGTAGGCCTCTATCTATTCTACTTTTAGGAATACCACAGTCAACCAGTCAATGCCATATGTCTGCAAGAGTCAAACTATTCCAGTTACTGTTTCAACCCTGCTGTTCATTGTAGTAGCCATGTTTGCCTTGCCTTTGTCAGTTGAGTGCTGCTACTTGGTCCTTGTCTCTCTGGGATCTAGTTACTCCCATTGCCCTTGGGTTTCCCAATTCGGTGGTTATAGTTTCCATTATAAGGTCTGGGCTACAGAAAAGAACAATCATGGAGTTATTAAGGATGTCAGGCCTCTCCTCACAAATCCATTTCTTATAGTTATGGTGAAAGGTGTGCCCTTGGGATCATCCTGAGTGGGTGAGTAGGTATTACATGACAAATCCGCTCTAACATGTGATCTCCTTTAAATCCCCTCCTCTACATTAAACTGACACAGATTAGGCTTTTCTAATTCACCCACTGTGAGCAAACTTGGTACATGCTTCAGCTAACCAGCCAGTTACAGCTATTTCTACTTTTGTCAGCTGCAACATCAAATGCAACATCTGTTTTCTAGGCCTATAGCAATAAATTCATCTTGATCCAACTCGATGTTCCTTCTATTATTATTATTATTATTATTCATTTCCACACAGATTCCCCAGATTTTTACTGTATAAGTTAGACAACTCAATTATTTTGTAGTATCCCTCCTCATGCGCCATACTTTGTAACACATGTTTAGGGACCTGCTGGGACTCAAAACTGATTGTAGGTCTAGAAGCAAAACGGGAAGGTCAGGGTGGGTCCTGAGGAGAATAAACATTGTTTTTCGAATAACTGATCAGGAGAAATCATCAGTTTCTTCAGCCAATGAGCAGGGCTAATCCACTCAGATGGGGGTGGAAAAGCCACTTGTACTGGCAAAGAAGAGGCATCAGAATTTAGGGGCTCAAATGTCCCCAGCTTCAACAGGATTTTCTCATATATTTCTATTCCAAAATTCAGGATCCTATTCTGCTCAGTGTGATGATTTTAAAAGTAGACATCCTATGTGATTGTAAATTCAATCTGTGGTGTAATTCAGTCACTTGTAAGAGGAAATGAAATCAAGAAAGGAAGTATACAGGGAGGAGAATAGTATTGCAGAAGTAGAGGCAGGTGTGCTGCATGCCACACCCCCCATATATGGACACATGCATACACCTAGACTGGTGGCAGGCTGATTTCAGGAAAGAGAAAGATGACTTAGGATGGTGTGAGCACAGGTGACCTTCTGCTTCTTGAGTTTGTCTATCTAATCAGTTGCAGAATAGGTGGTATCTTTTCTAGTACCATTTTTCCAACTCTCTGACAACATCTGAGCGTCCATCAATTCAATTCAATTCTGACATGAACTATCTGGAGTTAGCATATATTCCACAGATTAAAGGTTCAGTCCAAAAGACTTCTCCACCCTTCAGATACAGTTGCAAGTCTTCAGCCTTCCATACTTGTGGCCAGCTATATATTGGGAGTTCCTACGAACTCTTCCGCAGCTTCAATAATAGAATGACTTGCAGAGCCCAGAAAAATGTTTTATTTATGGTTGTTGGTTTAGTACAAAGGATACCGCTACATGGAAGAGAAGCATAGGGCAAGGTATGGGAGGTGGTGATACAGAGAGCCCCCATGCCTTCTCCAAGTGCGCCACCCTCCCACAACCTCAATGTGTTCACCAATCTGGAGGCTCCCTGAACTGTGTCATTTAGGGATTTCTATAGATGTTTCATTAGCCATTCTTGATTAAATCATTGACTCTTGGTTGTTAATTCAATCTCCAGCCCCTTTCCTCTCCCTGGAGGTTGGTGGGTGAGGCTGAAAGTGCCAAGCTTCTAACCAAGGTTTGTTCTTTCTAATGATTAATCCCTATGCTGAAGCCATTTCCAGGTCTACCAAGGGTCTTCTCACAAGAACAAAAGACACTCATATCTACCTATTGAGATAAAGCAGGGAGGGCCCTGATTTCCCTACTACAGTTTCCTGTCTAATGCAAGCTGCTTTAAAATAAAAAAAAGTGTTTCCACCAATGACCAGCTTCAGGTACTGCTGACTTCACCGCCCAACCTTTCTTGTAACACCTGCGTGTTCAATAAATTTGAACTTGATCATATATATGGTCTTCCTGGGGTAGTGGTGAGAACCTCCACCATATTTTACCAGCAGGGCACAGAGGAACACAACCTTCCCGTGAAGATCCAGCATCAAGTGCAAATCCCAGTGTTGGGAGCAAATAACTGACAAGACATGTGCAGAAGTCCTGAGATCATGCGCAACGGCTGACTGTGTGCCTGCATTAGCCCGCCCTTTTTGTCTACATAAGCTTTTCTCCTTGCATTCTCAGAAGGGTGATCCAGGAATTCTGCCCCATGCCCTGTCAACCTTGTGCTTGAACACAACCCCCAACAAAAGCTTTATTTGGATGGTACTGCTTGCCTTTTCATGATTTCTATCTCAAACTATGTAAAAGAACCTTTGGGTAAGCTGGTAACACCAAAATGAACTAGTAACATCAGGAAGAGCTGTATTTTGCTTTTCTATGAGTAGACATTCACAGAGCAGTCGCTTGTTATTTGATGCTGGTAGTTGTTGTACCTGACACTGCCTATCACAAGCATAATAGATGTTAATAGATGCAACTGATTATAACTGATTCACTGGAGAGAGACGCAGACTATTCTGGCTTGATTTTGCCAGCCAAGGAGACAGGAAAGAGATCATAACTAGAAAGCAGAAAAGGAGGCAGGGAAGGAGGGAAGACGAGGAGAAATGTTGGTATTCATAAAAGTGATGGAAACAATGATCATTTTCTCAGAAGAATAAGATAGAATAGGCTGTCAAATACTATATGGTCATTTCTTCCTAGAGGATTTCAGAGCTTTCTGGAAAGGGAACTTGGAGATCACAGACTCACCTTCTCATCAACCAGGTAAAGCAGTCCAAACCTTGAAATAGGAAGTGTTAAAAAAATGCGGGTAGAATTAGTTTCTGAGGATAGGCACTGCCTGCTACATCTTACCATAAATTGAGCCAATTTATCTCCATGGAAACCTTTGAAGATTGTGAAAGTACAGAAGGAGCACAGCACTGAGTGTAATTTATTTCCTTTCAATCTGCTTCTTTTCTTTCTTGTTCCCGTTCACAAGCTTCTCCTTTCTCCTTTTCTTTTCCAATCTTTCCCTCCCTTCTTTTCAAGATTTTCATGCATGAAGACCTGGCTTAATCCAGGAAGCTGAGGTCACCAGACCTTCCAAGTGGCTTTCAATCTTCCCAGTCCAGCATGCACCCACCTTACCTGTCTTCTTGGCAGTGCACTCATTTCTGTGTTCCAAAACTCACAACTGGCTTTGGCTAGGCATGGGGGTATGATATTATCAACAGGAAACACTTCATTTAGTTATTTGAAAATACTTGTGACCCTTGAATATTCAGGAACCACAATGAAAACACATTCCAAAGCATTCTCACTTCCTTTGGCTTTTTAACCCTTTTCTGAAACTCTTGGAAGAAGGTGCTATGAAAATGGTTGTTCTACTTGTGTGGGAAGAGTACAAAATACCCAAACCTCTGGGGAAGGAGGAACCTCTCTACAAATTTCATGTCCAGGTGAACTAATATTATCTCTTAACCATAGCCTACAAGTGTTACAGAAGCATTTTGGAATGTCCTCAACCCACTGGTTTGAGTGGCTGCTTCTCCAAATTGAACCCAGAGTATTTGGGACTTGGTTTTTTTACATATGGAAGAAAACAGCTGAGAGTCCTGGCATTGGCTCAGAACACATGGAGGGTCCTCCATTGTAGAATGGATTGGGAGACATCCTGACCAGATTAGCCTTTGCTTACATTTTTCCTGGAGTTCTGCTGAACAGGTTTAGTCTTTTGCTGCTTATCTTGTAGTACTGACCCATGGAAGGAAGCAGGCATTGCGTCTATTGAAGATGCTTCTGGGGCAGATGTGGAGGAGGGCCAGCATAGAGGTTGTACAAGAGCCTTTCCAGAAAGGAGCACTGGCTCATCAGACAGGTGACAATACAAGGGAGCAGTCGCACAAAGGAAAAGGCCCACATGGAGAGTACTTGAGTGTGCACCCGTGTGCCCAGCCTTGTCCAGGTGATAAGGAACAGAAAGATCTGAGCAGTGGGAACATGAGGTTAAGGGAATAATTCTATAAACTGGGTCCATGGTGCTGACCTCCATGTGCTTTCTTTTTTTAAAAAGCAATTTACCTGCAGTCCTGCTGCCTTAAGTGGACAGGGTATGTTACATTCCTCAACAACCTGTTTTCGGCAAGAGAAATGCAGGATCGGAATGCTGTTAAAAAGAATACGAATTACCCCAAAGGGGGAGACTTTTGTGACTCTCACAGGACCAGATCCCAGAACTCAGGAAGATAAGGATAATTCACCCTAATCATAAAATCTGTAAGAACAGGTTCCAATTAGAAACTGTCAGCATGGGTCAAAGCGACCTGGAGATGTCATGCACAATTAGAGACTTGAAAGGCAGATATCATCCTGCTGTCAGTCAAAAGGCAAGAGGTAGACCTGATCGTGATTCTCTGGAAACTCCCCTAGGATCTCCCAATAAAATTGGAGGACCAGAGAGGCATGCTTTCCTTCTCTCTGAGAAGACACACTCTTCCTTCGGAGTGTTCTCTTTTCCTACCTAATAAACTCATGCCTGTTACTTTGAGCAACATGTCTGAAATCGTTGTGGCATGATTGCAAGAAAGGGGTGAAGAAGAACCTCCTTGCTGCCTCAGTTTCATGGTAGGCCTCTGCCCTGCAACACAGGCACAACCCGCCTGCTGGGCTCCCAGTGCAGATGTGCCCAGAGGAGGAAAACAACTGCGTGAAGACAACCACTGAGCAGAAAACACACTCCATCCGCCCACCCCTTGGCAAGGGCGACAGTCTAGAGTCAGGAGGTGAGAGCAGGCAGAATGGCCTCTCAGCCCTCCTCTCCAGGTTCGGGCGGGAGAGTTGCCCCTCTACCAGTCTGCCCCTTTCCAGGACTTCTCCGCAGACGCTGGGCGGGGATGAAGGAGGGGCGGAGACCTGGAAAAAGCGTATCTGGCATTCTAAACCCCTGCGCAGGCGGGAGCGCCTCAGTGGTTAGCTCCAGTGCCTAGCGGTTTCGGGGCTGGAGCGCCCGCTCCCGCCTGGAAGGGGCTCAAAGATCTCGAAAACAGGCATAGCTGGGGCGCGTGCGCGCTTCCTGGAGCGCCAGGCGCCGCCCGCGGGCTTGGAGAGGTGGGCGCCCAGGCAGGCGGCGCCGGGCGGGCGGCGGGGCGTAGGCAGGGCGGCGCGGAGGAACCCGGGCAGCCAGCCACCTCCGCTCCTCCGCCCTGCGCGCACGTAGGCTCCGCACCATCTCTGCGAGCCAGCCGAGCATCTTCATCCCGAACCTCTGTGGAAGGCGTCAGAGTCTCCATCGCCCTGAACCACAAAGCCGCTCTCTTTCTTGGCCAGGAAAGCCCGCGGGGCGCGATTGGGGCGACTTGCTTCCTTCACCTCCTGAACGGCCCCTTCCTGAGCTCTAAATGCCAGCTGCTACGTTTGGAAAGCCGCCAGACTTCTTCCCTAAAATCAGTCCCTGCAGGGCGTGGCTGGGGTGCTGGAGCGGAGCGGCCCTTGAGAGTTGGCCTTGGCTGCGAGTGACTCTCGTTTTGTACCTGAAGACCGCGAGGAAGAGGGGAGGGTAGAACATCCTCCGGAGGATGCCTTTTAAAACTCATCCACTGCAGCGGTAGAAACAGTTTTGTTTCGCTTTGTTTTCTTTATACTGAGTAGTGTTTTGCTCCCCCCCCCCCCGCGCCCCCCGGTGAAATGCTATTTTTGTTAAAAGAAGAAATGGCCCTCCAGGAGCTCACCCGGCGACTGGCCACAGTGATCACTCATGTCGGTAAATGGAGCTATTTTACCTTGCGTTTTACTAATGGAGGGTGGGGGCGCACTCTCTGGGCTGTCTGGCCTTGCGCTCACCTGCAGCCCAGCTGCAGGGCCCTCCCTGGGCAGCTGAGGGCGCGTACCCGCGTCTGACCTTTAGGTCTGGGGTCTGGTGGGGCGGCCAGTGATAGGCAGCTTGGGTGCGCATCTCTGGCGGTCCTGGGGCCCCCACATCTGGCAGGGAGGGGGAGGCTGCGAGGCAGGTGCTTTCACCAGGTGGTTGCCAAATCTATTGAGACCTAAACCAGATTGTTGCGATCAGTTACCCACTTTTGGCCCGGCTGGGACAGGGATGGGGAGTTGTGTTGTAGTTTATGGGTAACGCGATAAAGGAGGGGATCATTGGGGTGGAGGAACGAGTGCTGGTGCTTTCCCCAGAAAATACTGCCAAATCACTGAAGGCTTGTTCATAAGGAAGAGCAGGGAGTTGCAGGTTAATCGCAGCCTACATCTGCTTGTTACTGTACCCTGCTTGTTACTCTACTGCCCCGGGATGTAAGCACCCCTCTGGTGAACCCCATGATAAACCCCTTCAAGCTCAAGGAGACCAAGCAAATCTAATCCTCTTCCTTGAGCTAAAATGGGAAGCAAAACCATCATTCCTTGTCCCTGAAATGCGAGTTGTGCTGGAAGGACAGGCCCTATATTGAGCCGAAAGAATACATTGTGACAGTTGTCAGTTAACTCTTTCTTAGCATTTTCTTCCTTCATCTCTTACCTGAGCCTCCCCCAATGAAAACACACATACAGGTTCAGAATTTTTGGATGTGGGTGACAACAGTTATCTGGGCAATGTTCTCTGTTGCTGACTTTGCTTTCATACTCATTCGTGAATGCCAATCAGTTTTTATTGATAAAGCCAGCAAGGGTTTGCCTCAACTTTCTATACATTTGTTAAAATGCTTTTTTGGTTCCTATATGTTAAATATTAATTAATCACTCATACTTTTTGAGTAACCTAGTTCAATGCGTTTGGTGCAATAATGATGCATATCTCAAATGATACACTTGTGGAGGTATACTTTGTAAATATGTTTTATATGGGAAGGCTTAGTTTTGAGAATTCAGCTTTTAAAAATCTGTTTCTGAACTCTTTTGTTGTTGTTGTTGTTGTACTGGGGATTGAACCCAGGGGCACTTAACCACTAAGCCACATCCCTAACCCTTATTTTGTATTTTATTTAGAGACAGGGTCTTGCTGAGTTGCTTAGGGCCTTGCTACGGTTGCTGAGGCTGGCTTTGAACTCAGGAGCCTCCTGCCTTAGCATCCCCAGCAGCTGGGATTACAGATGTGCTCCACTGTGCATGACTGACCACCATACTCTTAAGACAGAAGGTTAGAATAATTCTATCAGGGAAGACTGAACATGAAATATTGCTGAAGGCAGGGTGAAAGAAGAAAAAAATCTAATAAAATAGAATTTGGTGTTTGAAATATATCCAGTGCTGTAAAATATATTGAGTACTCTATTAAATACAGTCCCCTGTTAATGATGGAACTATGTTCTGAGAAATGTTAGGTAGTTTTGTTTTTGTGGGAACAGTATAGCGTATACTTACAAACACCAAGATGGTGATGAGGTCACTAGGCCATATAATCTTATGGGATTATTGGAGTGTGTGCAGTCTGTTGCTGATCAACACTTATGTGATGCATGACTGTACTTGTATATGCATGAGATTCTGGTATAGGGAAATGACAGTGTCCTAGCGTATGACCATCCAGATTTGTATGCTTTCTTGTACAAATCATTCAACCTCAAGTTGAAAAATAGGAATTTTAATACTGTTTCACTTCACTCAATACATACCTGTGAAGATCAGTAAGATGTGGGTAAAAATACTGTCTACATTGTGATTGTACAGATGTTTCTGTCAATGATCGTATCATTGGTCCCTTTGCCAGTAAAGATTTTAGGCAGGTCACTAGGGTTCTCTCCAAGTGAAGTCTGACATTTGTTAAATGAGGACAGTGATCTGGATGATTATTAAGGATCCCCTCATTTCTCTAGATGTAGGATATTCTTGAAGATCTGGTAGAGAGTGTTCCTTGGCTAACACCAGGTTGTCTGGGGGGTTCAGGCCATGGTATTTCCTTGTCCTCCTTGCTGCCTCCTTTTCCACAGAGAGCTCTATGTAGGATCTGGTTTCTGTACCCAAAGAACTCCCAGTGGCCCCTGGCATTTGTGTGCTTTGCAACATTCTGTCTTCTCATGTATAATCCCATAAACTTGTGAAATGGGTGGGATATACATTTTTATCACCAACTTAGAGATAATAGAATTGCAATTCAGAGGGTGCTGTGCTTTGAATGTGCCCCACCAAAAATGGGTGCTGGAAAGTTAATCCCCAATGCAATGGAGTTGAGAATTGGGGTCTAATGGGAGAAATTTAGGTCATGACCTTCACACTCATGAATGAATTAATACCAGTTATAAAAGGGCTTGAGACTGTGGGTTTGATCTTTTGCCATTCTGCCTTGGGATAATGAAACATGGAAGTATTCACTGGATGTGGCCCCCCAACCTTGAATTTCTCAGCCTCTAGAATTCTAAGAAATAAACTTCTTTTCTTTATAAATTTCCCAGTCTTTGTTAGTCTGTCTTAGCAGCAGAAAATGGTCTGAGACACTTACTCATGAAGAAAGAGAAAATATAGACCTATAAAAAGTGAAGATACTGAATTAGTAATTTTAAAAAACCCTTCCCACAATGAAAAGATCAGAACCAGATGGCTTTGTTAGTGAATTTTATCATACACTTAAAGAAGAATTAATAGCAATTCTTGACAAACTCTTTCAAAAATTTGAAAAGGTTGGAAAAGGTACCAACTCATTTTATGTATTACCCTAATACCAAACCCAGACAAAGACACACAAGAAAACTACAGGTCAGTATCTTTTAGAAATACAAACATAAGGCTGGGTGTGGTGAGGCACACCTATAATCCCAGCTGCTCAGGAGGCTGATGCAGGAGGATTGCAAGTTCAAAACCAGCCTCAGCAACTTAGTGAGGCCTCACGCAACTCAGTAAGACCCTGTTTCTAAATAAAATATTTAAAAGAGCTGGGTATGTGGCTCAGTGGTTAAGTGCCCCTGGGTCCAATCCCTGGTACGTACAAACAAACACAAAAAGCCTTAACATAATAATATCACCAAGCAACATATAAAATGATTACACACCATGGTCAAGTGGGGTTTGCCCTAGGAATGCAAGGTTGTTTTAACATCCCCAAATCAATTGATGTAGTACACCATATCGATAGAATGAAGGACAAAACCCACATAATCCTCTCAGTAGAGGCAGAAAGAGCATTTGACAAAACCCAACAACCTTTCTAATTAAAAGCAACAACAGCAAAAGCAACATTGCTCAACAAACTAGAAATAGTGGGGAGGTTCCTCAACCTGGTAAAGGGTTTTCATGAAAAGTCCATAGCTAATGTTAATGCAGCATTAATGTTAATGTCTCATCCTGCCATTGCATTAACATCAGCAGAGTGCGGTGGCTCTTTGAAGTGTTTGAATTCTCACTGTTGGGGCCACACCTCTTCCTTGTCCCTACAGTGTTGAAGACAAACACTGAGAACTGGAACCCAAGTGCTGAGCATGGTTGACAGTAGATGCTTGTGGCTTTCCTGTTGTTGGTGACGGATTATAAAGCTTGGAGGAGGGGGGGTGTTTGGGGCTAACAACAGCATTCACCCTCCTGGAGAACTTCCCAATGAAGGTTTCTCATTTCCCGGATGTGTGTGGGTGGTGAAGGAGCCTGTTAGCCCAGGGCTTTGCTTTGCTTTCAACTAATGCATTCCTGAAGGTTCAGTCTTTCAATGCAGCATGCTGGCCTGCAGACCAGGTTTCTCCTTATTGTCTGCCCTTGGGAAAGCCTGTGGGATTACAGCTCCTCTGAGGGCACAGATTCCAAGCAAGAAGCTAGAAATTCCGGGTAGGAGCTTAAATGTTTAAATTTTAGCCATTTAAAAATCCTAGTGGAAAGAATCTCTGATCACTTTCTCCTTTCGTCCTAGAATAGGTCTTTTCTGGGATGACATAGGTATGACCTGATATACCGGCAAATGCTTAGATGTAAACTAAAACCAGACTTTAGACTGAGGATGGGAAGAGGGAGGGGAAGATTCCATGAAACCAGCTTCTCTGTTCTGTTTGGTTTTCTACTGAAAGGTTTTTGGGGAGATGAATGTCTGCTTAAAAAAGAAAATATCTATTGAGCGTCAGGCCCTTCACATGTGCCTTTTTATCTTTTTGACTCCAGAAAGCAGGTATTATAACTCCTATATTGATAGATGACAAAAGTCAGAATATAAAAACAAAATTAAGGAACTTGCTTAAAGCACAGTGCTTCCAAGAGGGAGAGTCAGGATTTAAACTCAAGTCTTATTTCAAAGCTGATGTATTCTCCATTGTAGCAAAATGAAAAAAAATTACTTTTACCCTCTAATAATCAATTTTTACAGGGTATTTATGGTATTTATGTTAATTTGGTATTGAGAAAAGATTTCTGCTTTCCCACCCCCCTGTCTCCTCCCTGAGAGCAGAGAATATGGATTCATCTTTATGTCTCTAGATCTAGCTCAGTTCTGGCTCTATAAATGAAAAAGCTCTTTTCCTCTTTGTTCTTTTTAAAATGGGTTGGAGAGGGCCCCGTTGGAGTCTGCCCAGTCTACTAACCTCTCTGGGTTTCAATTCTGGTTTGGTCCCATTTGTGATTCTTCTCACCAGTACTCCATCCGCCTGTGTCCTGAACCTCTAGGGTGTATCCCAAGCCTTCCCTCCCTCAGGAACCCTTAACAGAATGACCCTTTGCCACTCCCAGGCCAGTCTTCCTTCCTTTTCTGAGTAGCTGCAATAGTTGATGTGTATCTCATGTGAGTTTTTCAGCAGTCGGTTGCAGTCTGGCTTCTAATATTTTCTTTGTTCCAAATATTGATAACCTATTTGGTTGTTGGCTGAACTCGTATTCTAGTCTTTTTCAACAACATGACCATGTCTTAAGTGTCAAAATCACAACTAATATTACTTCGTGACCTTACAGGCTAAATTAGCCACATAAAAGTTAAAGGTCAGGAATCAGGTGTTTAATTAAATGCAAAGGAAATCTCAGGATGTCTCCTGCATTTCCTTATCTGTAAAGCAGAGTGATGATTAAGCCAGTCCCTTTGCTTAGTTCACAAGTTGGAAAGATGCTATGGAGTTGTAAGTGGTTCAGAATAAACTCTGAGGACTAAAACAAAAGGAACTCTGAAGCTGAAATTACTCCAGTTGTTTGCTTTGTGGATTAGCAGGAGAAGCATGAAAAAGAATGTTTATTGCTCCAATCTGGTTAAGAGGCCTACTCTCCCAGCTTCCCCCTAGTTCTTACTAAAAACTACGACATGAACAGATACACTTGTCTTTGTAGGGGCACAAGTTGGAACCAGGATGGCTCAATTGCCTGTAGGAGGACTGAGCAGTGTCAACGTGGGCAGTTAAGCGAGGTAAGGGTGGTAGAGTAAGTGAAAAGGCCCCAGGACCCTGGCCTTGACCCTGTCAGTAGCGGTAATTGTGAGAGGCTGCCTGGAGCAAGTGTGGAATAATCTGTCCTGGGAACCCACAGCCACTCTCCCTGCTTCTTCCTTTGGAAATCCTGGGACTGTCCAGGGTTAATGAGAGGGTAATTCAAGACCCTTAAGAACATACCTCTCGTGTTCGTGGAGATAGTAAAACCATTATGCAGAGAGGGCTGCTGCTCTACATCTTATCATTACTGTACAGATGGCTTGATTCACATGAAGCTCTAGACCTGGACTGTGTCTTCAAGTGCTTTAAAGTAATTCAAATCAGAAACTTCAGCAGATTTTCTTTGGGAGAGTTTTCCACACCTTTCCCCAGGAATGGGGTTTGTCCATTTTGTTTTGTTTTACTCTTCTAGCTGTTATGGGTCTCAACTGTCAATATAGGCAATTTTGTTAGCATTTGGATGCAAGTGTATTGTGAGCTTCAGTGGCTGAAGAAAAAGCTCTTTGCAAGATGTGTGCCTTGAGCTGGATCCTGAAGGAAGGTGAGCATGCAGGCAGGTGGGGAGGGGAAGCTTTCTAATCAGGGAGGAGGGGACAGCCACTCTGGTAACTGCATTCCTGTTCCTGTGCTGGTTGTCCTGTTTAGTTTCTTCTCTGCTCAGGCCTCCAAGGTCAATGATACTTTCCTGCACAACTGAGAAACACTGAGCTTTATCTTAACAGAAGGAAAGTGAGAAAAAAGAAAGAAGAAAGAAAAGTGAAACAACAGAGATCTGCCTGCAAGCCAGTCTTCTTCATACAGATCCTTTTCTGGGGAAAAGAGGGTGGAGAGGCTAGAGGGACATGGAAAAATATTCAAAATGATGTAATAGCTATCGTTAATTTCCTGCCTGTTTAGTATCAAGTTTATATACATTTTTGACTTAATTAAACTTAATTGGAAGTGCAGCCATGTTTATGGAGGAGGAATTGGAAGCTAAACAGGTTAGGAAATTCATCCAGTGTGGAAGGGAAGAATTGAAAGTCAAGGTCTGATTGACTTTCATTCCTGTACATCATCACACCCTCATCACACTTGGCTTCATTTCCCATTACAAAACTGCATATAAATCAGCAAATGGTATAAGTGTTAATAGTACGTTTAAAAGTTTTTTCTTAAAAATCTAACAGAAGCTGACAGCATTAGTTCCTTTGTGTATTCTATAAGCCACTTGAATGTTTGGAAGTGTTTCTTCCAAAGAAACACTTTCAGTTAAACCAGAAGGTGTATTTTGTAGTCTTTAAACATGCAGAGGTAATAAATATGAATATATAAGACAGGAAAAGACTTTTTTAAGGAAGACATTTTTAGGAATGTTGCTTACTTATATTTTCTAGATTAAGCACCAGAGTTAAAAAAAAAAAAGTCTAATAAGGTTGTAACCTCTTTGCAGTGCCAAGGTGACTGCATACCATGCTTTTATTTGATATAGAAAAGTCCCTATATTTAAAGGACTTTTACTGTGAAGGAGATTCAAGTACAAGTGGACATACTACAGGTCCAATATTTGAATAATATTTGGGTTAGAAAATCTAGTGACTTGTGGATTTCTGTGTTCAGTTATCTGATCCTAGATCCTCTTCAGCCCACGTTTGGGTTTGTGTGTCTGTTTTTTTCATCTCCTATCAGATCAATTTAAATTTATTGTATTCTTTATTTCTTGTACCCTAGGAAACTATAATTAATTCACTGAGGGGAAAGAGGTACTTGTGCCTGTTTCATCCTATTTAACCCCTAATTTAAGACTAACCACATTCATAAGGGCCTCTGGGAGCTGGGCACTGGCCAGTGTTGTGGATGGGGCATGAAGGGGTGGGCATGACTCCTGTCTGGGGCCACAGTCCTCCATGAAGGTTAGGCCCAGGCCTCTACCTTCACTGCTGCAACCCCAGGGTCCTGCATGGCTTGTCAGGTATGCTGGGGCTTGGAGAAATGAATGAATGAATGCCCTTCTGGAGCCTACAATCTAATGGCGTAGGCAGGCATCCAGCAAACATAAGACAAAGTTAAGCCAAGTCAGCCACAATTCATTCCCCAATTCCTTATCTGTGAAATCCCAAGCCTGTACCAGGCTCACCTTCAGCATTAGACTTATCTTCTGTGCTCTCCTGCCCTCTCTGCTTCTGGGCTTTTACAACTGCTGCCTTTCTTTTGCACCGGATTGATTTAGTAGTGAAACCCAACTTATCCTCAGTATCTCAAAAGCGATGCACTCAGCAGATAGGAAGATGCAGGGGAATTTTCTGAAGATGGAAGAGGAGATGTTTATGATCTAGCAACACAGACACTTTGAAATGTAACCAGAGGGATTCCTGTCCTAAAAGTGTCCTCTGGCTACCTTAGCTGCTGAGGGTTTCACAGGCTCTCACCTTCTCTTTCCTGTGGCTTCTTTCTTCTCCCTCCCTTTCCTCTTTTTCCTTCCACGCTGGTGAAGAAGCGTTGTTACTGGAAAGATGGGCCTCAGGAGCTTTTGCATCTGCAACCTTCTGCTTTTTATTCTGTTTTGTTTTCATTGTGTTATTTATCCTTCCAGCAAGCAAAAGAAACTTTGCTTGCAAGGGAGGGAGAAGCCCACAGACTGTGAAATGGGGTTTTAGACCTTGACATATGGTGCAGAAGCGAAAAGGAAAATTCCATTACAACCTGATTTGCCCTTCAGGTATGGGGTGAGCATTTTCTCCCTTAGTGCCTTGGGAAAAGTAACCCAGATTTTAAAGAGAAGGATCATGTTTCCTGGTTATTTTCTGTGGCTTTTCAATATAATCTAAAAGAGAAGTAGAAGAAATAGGGAGGGGAATGAGCATTATGTGGTATTTCATAAGGGCTTTAAAAACTGTGTTCACAAAATTAATACATGGTTTGTGCTTGTAAGACTCAATATTAATACGTTAATTCTTCCTAAATTGATCTATAAATTAAATACAATTCTAATCAAAAACCTTATCAAGCACTTTTGTAAAAACATAGAATCAGCTAAAAGATACTATAATAGGCAAAATGAATTATAATTATCAAAGTTTTTTTTGAAGTACAAATTTAGAGGACATATACCACCTAATTTCAATTCTTACTGTAAAGCAAAGTAATCAGGACAGTGTAGTATTGGTAAAAGGATGGACATACAGTCAATGGAACAAGGTAGAGAATCCAGAAATAGTACCACACAGATGTGGCTTATTGATTTTTGACTAAGGTGCAAAAGTAATTCACTAGGGAAGGGTATAAAGCCAGTTTCAGCAATAGTGCTGGAACAACTTGATGTCTATGTGCAAGAAAAGGCACGTATGCCTCACCTCATATACAGAAATTAACTCAAAGTGATCATGGATCTAAATGTAAAACTCATTTATAATCTGGTAGAGGACATAAGAGAAAATCTTTGTGATTTTGGTTGGACAAAGATTTCTTAGGACAACACTGAAAATATGATACCTCAAAGAAAAATTTGATGAATTATACTTCATCAGAATTTTTTTTTCTGAAAAGAGACCTGTTAAGAGAATGAAAACAATATATCAACTGGAAGAACATATTTGAGAATCACCTACTTTACAAAGGACTTGCACTGAGAATATATAAAGAACTCTCCAACTCAACAATAGTTGTGCCAAATAACCTCCCCGGAAAAAAAGGTCTAAGAAAATTGAGTGGACGTTTTACTAAAGAAGATACACAGACTGCAAATAAATGAGAATATGCTCAGCATCAGTAAGCATCAGGGAAAATGCACACCTATTAGAGTGACTGAAAGTGGTAATAACAAGTCATGACAAGGGTGAGGCAGAACTGGATGTCTCACAGACTGTTGGTGAGAATGTCAGATGGTACCACCACTTTGGAAAATAGTCAGCAGTTTTTAACAAAGTTAAATATATGCTAGGAGAAATTTCTTTTTTCATCAATTTAAAAAAAAATTTCTTAAAATCTTTTGAAATTCTTTCAAATAAACTTTATAATCATTTTAAAATTACTTTTATCTCCACAAATAGATTAATGACAAACTTTTGTTATACTTTAAAACAAAGCAAAGAAGCAGCAAAAAGCCAAACTAATGACCTGGCCCCAAATAGAAGAGGTCCTACTCATGGACATCTACTGCAAAAACAGATAAAATGAACATAAAGGCTGTGGATGCAGTACATACAATGGGGTCTCAAGCTAGATCACTCTAGAACACTTTAGTAAGTGAAGACCATGCCCTATAAAGGCCCACACTTAAAAGTGGAAGAGAAATTCCTCCCATAGCTGAATAAAACCCAACACAGGAATACAAGAAATATGAAAAAACAAGGCAACATGACATCTCCTAAAGTTCATAATTCACCAGCAACTGACCCCAAAGATATTGAAGTGAATGAAATACAGATAAAGAATTCAAAAGAATGTAATTTTGAATAGAATTTTATTGACTTTAACTTAATTTGGGAAGAGTTGATATTTTAAGAGTAATTTTGTTGGATGAAATATTCTATAGATGTCTGTTAAGTCCATTCAATTTATAATATTTTTCAAATTCAAAAGAGTCTTTTCTGAGTTTATGCCTGGATGACCTATCTAATAGTGAGAGGGGTGGGTTGAAATCACCCAATATTATTGTACTGGGGTCTACCTGAGGCTTCTATTTGAGTTGTGCCTCTTATGAAATTAGTTGCACTCATGTTTGGGGCATTTGTGCTTTTTATTGTTTTGTCTTCTTGGATTGTTCCCTTTATCAGTGTGAAGTGACCTTTTTTTGTCTCTTTGGATTCATTTTGATTTGAAGTCTCCTTTGTCAGATATGAGAGTAGCTACTCCTCCTTGTTTTGGGGCTCCCTTTGCATGATATATCAATTTCCATTCTTTCACTTTCAGCCTGTGACTGTCTTTGCTTGTATGGGGCATCTCTCGCAAACAACCATATGGTTGGGTCTTGTTTTTTAATTCATTCTGCCAGCCTGTGTCTTTAAATTTGTGAGTTGAGATCAGTTACATTCAATGTTATTATAAAGAGTTGTTTATTAATATCTGCCATTTTGGCTTATTTATAATATCTAATTTGGTCCTCATTTGTTTCTCACTTGTTTAGCTACTCTTCCAATGAGATTTGTTTGTTGGTGAGCCCTGGGATTTATTTTTATTTCTTCTGTGTGGAGTATTTAAATAATTTCCATAATACCAATTTAGAAGTCATGAGTTCTTTTAGTTTCTGCTAATCTTGGAAGGTTTTTATTTCTTCTTAGATTTTGAAGGATGTCTTTGCTGGATGTATTAATCTTGGTTGATGGTTATTTGTTTTTTAACCAGAACTTGGAACACATCATTGCAAGCCCTCCTGGCTTTTAGAGATTGTGCTGAGAAATCCAAAGTGATTCTGATTGGCTTGCATCGAAATGTGATCTGACATTTTACTCTTGAGGTTTTACAAATTCTATTCTTGTTCTGTATGTTAGGCATTATAATGTGCCATGGAGAGGTTCTCTCTCTTTTTTTTTTTTATCTTGTCTAATGCTCTGAGTGCATCCTATATCTGAATGTCCATCTCATTCTCAAAGCTTGGAAATTTTTCTGTTATTATTTCCCTGAAGAGGTTATCCTTTTCACTAGCCTGCATCTCACAACCCTCCTCAATTTCAATGATTCTTAAATTTGGTTTCTTAATATTGTCCTTGTATATTCTGATCATGGTTACTTCTTTATTACTGTCTGAGTGTTCAAGGCTTGCCAATTTGTCTTCCAGTTGTGAGATTCTGTCTTCAACATGGTCTATTCTATCAGAGACTTTCAACTGAACATTTTGATTTATTGTATCTTTTATTTATAAGATTTCTGTTTTGTTCTTTTCCGATATCTCTCTCCCCAACCCTTTTTCTGTGGTCTTTTGGAAATCATTGATCATTTTAATAATCATTCTTTTGAATTCTTTATCTGGTATTTCATCCACTTCAATATCTTTGGGGTCAGTTACTGATGAGTTATGAACTTTAGGAGATGTCATGTTGCCTTGTTTTTTCATATTTCTTGTATTCCTGTGTTGGGTTTTATTCAGCTGTTGGGAGAGATTTCTCTTCCACTTTTAAGTGTGGGCCTTTATAGGGCATGATCTTCACTTACTAAAGTGTTCTAGAGTGATCTAGCTTGAGACCCTGTTATATGTACTCTATCCACAGCCTTTATGTTCATTTTATCTGTTTTTGCAGTAGATATCCATGAGGGGGACCTGTTCTATTTGGGGCCAGGTCATTAGTTTGGCTTTTTGCTGCTTCTTTGCTTTGTTTTAAAGTATAACAGAAGTTTGTCATTAATCTGTGTGTAGAGCAAGGTATGCTGCCTTCTGTTTGAGTTTAGTTCAGCAGTAGAATCTCTACTCTGTGTACTTGTGGTATCCCTGTAGGTTCCCAGAACCTCACAGAATAGGGGAAACAAATAATAGCAATAATGAATGAGAATAATATATAGCATTAAAATAAATAGCTGTTTCTTTATGACATCTACAATGTTAATTGCCACAAAACCCCAAAATGGTGGGTCACCAGTTGACAACAGTAGAAGCAATAAGTAACCATAAACTTGATCTGGCATTAAATTAAATAACAGGTGTCAACTTGTCATCCAGAGCAGTAATAACTGCAACAGCATGAATGGTGGGGGCAGGAGTTATAGAAACCAATTAGTTCTAAAATATGGTAAAATATAATGAATTAAGAGAAAACAAAATGTGGTAGGAAGGTAGAAAAGAGTTTAAATTTTTAAAAAGTGAACCCGGAAAATGCAGAGAAAATGTAGCAGGTGATGATTATAAGGAAAGAGGGGAATAAAATAGAAACAAAGAAAAGGGAGAAGGAAAGAGAACAAAAGAATTTTGACTGTTATCAGAGTAAGAAAAGAAAGAGAAACAAATGAAAGCAAAGAAAAACAAAATCCAAATATATAAACTCAAGCCCTAACCCTCAAAATATAAGGTAAGGAAAAATAACTACATTTTAAAAATGCTAAAAATAAGGGGGAAAAATATATATACATGAGCCAATTAGCAGAGTAAGAACACATGCACACACAAAGGAAAAAGAAATGAAGGAAATTTAAGTCATATGTGTGTGTGTGTGTGTGTGTGTGTGTGTGTGTATATGACATTTATATATACATTTCTTTATATATATAGTCATATGTATTCATATATAGACTGAAAATTCCTTCATATATATATATATATATATGACAGATATATGTCTATACTTTTTTGGGAAAGGATAGGGTAGATAGTTCTTCCTCATTGCCATTACTATTGAAATAATCAACTCAATTGAATAATCAACTCTTTCCTAAGCAGAATTACTAGGTACCCAGTTATTTCAGAATCCACTGTTAAACATAAAGAGGATGTAGTCCTTTAATGGCTATTAGCTAGTTGGCCTGGGTCAAATAATAAAGATAAATCCATGGAATATAGGATTTATAATTTATTTATTCATATAATAGATTCAAGTATAGTCTAACAGGGAACATTTCCAAGATTTTGTAGTTTGCTTCTCCCTGCTGTTCTGTTAGCTGACATTGTTATGACTATTGCTGGGTATGTGTAGTTACATGGACACTGCCATTGTGAATTTACACAGTTAGCAAAGTTAGTGCTTATGTTCAGTGGTGCTCTGATGCCCACCAAGCTTTCCAGTTTATTCACACCTGTATGAAATGGTGTTATGGTTTAGATATGAGATGTCCCCCAAAAGCTCACCTGTGAAACAATGCAAGAAAGTTAAAGATGAAACGATTGGGTTATGAGAGTTTTAACCTAGTCAGTGCATTAATCCCCTTATAGGGATTAGCTGGGTTATAACTATAGGCAGCTAGGTGTGGCTGGAGGAGGTGGGTTCCTGGGGACATGCTTTTGGGGTCTATATTTTGTTTTGATCTGCAGTGTCTCTCTCTGTTTTGGGACATAGTACCATGTCCTGAACTGCTTTCCTCCACCACACCTCTACCATGATGTTCTGCCTCACCATGGGCCCAAAGCAATGGAGCTGTCTCTCTGTGAACTGAGACCTCTGAAACTGTGTGTTCCAAATACATTTTCTTCCTCTAAAATTGTTCTTGTCAGGGATTTTGGTCACAGTAGTGAAAAAGCTGACTAAAACAAAGGGTAAAGAAGTTAATATCTATTAAGAAAGGAGCCTTTCTTAGTTCATTTTAGTTGCAATAACAGGGTAATTTATAGAGGAAAGGGGTTCATGATTCTGGGAAGTCCAAGAACATGGCACCAAAGTCTGCTTGACTTCTGGTGAGGACCTCAGGCTGCTTTAACTCATGATGGGACGTGGAATAACAGACAGGCATGTGTGAGAGAGGATGGAATAAAATGGGCCAGATGCTTTTTAATAACCCACTGTCATGAAAATTAACCCATTCATGAGGGGGAGCCCCAAGAATCAAATACCTCTTGACGTCCCCTCTACCTCTCAATACTATTACACTGATAATTAAATTTCAACATGAGTTTGGGTGGGAACAAACCATCTCCAAACCATAAGATAGCTTCACTGCATGAAATCAGGCACTTTTATATATTGCTGCTGCAAATGTAATTGGGTATAACTGGAAATTTGGCCATATCTAACAAACTGCAGATTGAAAACTGGTTTATTTACCTTTCTATAAGAGCCTGAGTCAACATGTTCACAATACCTAATAGTAGAGAAAAGGAGTTTTTCTAAATTTTAGAGTCTCAAATTATACTGAATTTATTCCTCTTAATTTTGTTATTTTCTTGAAGTACTTGCTTTCAATTAACACTAACAAGAACAGGCTTTGAGGAGGACAAAACAGAGTAGTCTCTAATCTTAAAAAGGCTTTCTGGTACAACCACTTTGGGAAAATTTGGCAGTTTCTTATAGATTGATGATGCACTTACCATCTGACTCAACAATATCACCTCTAGATATTCATCCAAGAGAAATGAAACCATGTGGTCACACAAACCACATTCAAACCACAAGATAGCTTTTCATTATATAATGTTCATAGTAACTTTGTTCATAATAGTCCAAATTGGTAAAAGACTCTATTGTCTATCAGCAGGAGAATGAACAAATTGCAGCTATCCATATGACAGCTACAAATCATCCATAAATAGAAAGGAACTACTGATGTGCACAACATGGATGAAGCTCAAAAGCATTATCTGGAGAGAATGGAACCATGGGTTCTGTTAGGTGGTAAAAAGGTGCAGTTATGGTTCCTCGCTAGCTCCCAGAAACGCTCCACAGATACAGGTCTCACACAAGGAACCCTTTATTTTGCCCAGACGAATTCACGTCTGCACGGGGGAAGGGGAAAAAGAAAAGGAGAAAGATGGCGCAAGGTTTCTCTCAGACATAGGAATTTTGCGGGCTGAGAGGAACCAATCGCGGAGGAGAATTCTTACAGACTGACTGATGGACCAATGACATATTTAGGATGTAATGCGGGAGGCAGGAAGATTACAGCAACGTAAGCCGGAAATTCCTGTAATGTGAGAGGCGGGGAGAACGCAGATTGACAGGTCGTTGGGAGGTGGGAAATTCCTGTCACGGGAGAGAAAGGTGGCTTTATATCTTACAGGTTCAGTCCCCAGAGCTACTAAGCAAACAATAAACAGATCACAAAGTGGTTGCTTGGGGGCTAGGAGCCAGGGTTGACTGGGAAGGGACATGATAACTTCCGTGATGATGGAAATAGTCTTTATCTTGAACAGGAGATGGACTCCATAGATATGTCCTTTGGTCAGAACTGTCTGAAATGTATACTTTGGTGTAAACTTTTCAATATATGTCTATTTTAACCTCCTCACCAAAAATACAATTAACATTTTTTTAAAACCCCAGTCTTCCAGTTTCTCTTTGACTACTTGCAAACTTTACTGCAAAATTTTAACTTGAATGATACAAATAAAAACTAGACTATCAAAATAAAATAATTCTGCTTTAAAGGAAATAATAGTTTAGTCTATGACAAATCTGAGTGACCAAAGCTGGGGAACACGAATTCAGGTTACTCCAAATTACATGCTCCACCATGGAAAGGTTGCATGAACTTTCAGTCACAGAACAAGAGGAAGTCCTGAATCAATGTATTTACCAAACAGGTTGGTGGTATCATCAGGTAGGTAGGCTGAAGCAGAGCAGGGACATCTTTTCTATAGAATTCGGATATCATTTTACTCTTAGTTTTAGGGTTGGTTGTCAAATTTAGTTTTACTTGTAGTCATATGGATGTTAGGGCACAGTGGTTGATGGTAAGTGGTTATTAAAGGGACTAAATCTAGTGTTTGATAACTTTGACTCTTGATCTGCAGTGTGCCATCTCTCCACAATCATGGTGTTCTGGCAAGCCAATATCAGATAGTCTGCAGGCTCTTCAGTATAGTTGTGGCTTCTTCAGAGAACTTTAGTTCACAAGACAATTGTATACAAAATTATTACTTGCTTAATGGCTATTTCACATTGTACTCTTTTTAAAAAGATCTTGGAGCACAAAAATAATAACATGAAGAACCTACATAAAATGAATTAGGAAAAGGCAGCCCGTCTCTGAGTACACACCATTCACTTTGCACAGCACAGTTGTGAAAGGTGAACAGTAATAGGTGGAATGTTGGTCACATCATGGGAGACAAAGAACATTTGCCATGATACTTAGGAGTAGTTTGAGAGATACTCTATATCCCATTTCAGGATTTGAACCTTATCATTTGCTGTGCCAACCTATGTTCCCTACCTAGATGGTGAATTCTATTGTCTGGATTTCATTCCTTAGCAGCCTGGAGAGGTAGAAAGGAAAGGACAGAATTGTGACCTGGAGAAAACACACATACACACACACACACACACACACACACACACATTTATATTATATATATGTATATCTATATATTTATATATGTTTTTATATATGTATTTTTAAAAGAGCATCCTTTAAGCAGAGAACTGGTGTTACATAACTATGATCCCAGCTGCTTGGAAGGATGGAGTGGGAAGATCACAAGTTTTAGGCCAGTCTCAGCAACTTAACAAGACCTTGTCTCAAAATTAATTAATTAATTAATTAGTTTAAAAAAAGGGCCAGGATGTAGCTCAGTGGTAGACTGCTTGCCTAGCATGTATGAGGTCCTGGGTTCAATGCCCAACATTGCAAATAAATAAATAAATAGCAACCTGTAAAAAGTTAATCCCTATTATTTTATCTCAAATGTCCTGATGTATTATACTATGATACCTCTAAAAAACTTTTCTGATTCTCAACAGCTCTAGCATGTTACTCTCCAACCCAATATCCTCATCCCCCATCTTCCTTTTTGTTTCCAAATGAGGAAGTCTTGCAACCTGTGGTGACTGTAATCCTGTGAACACTCACCAATCGGAAGGATCAGCTCTCAGCAATGAAATGACCTTGAGTGAACTTCAGAGAGATTAGAGAGGAGAGAGGATTAAACACTATGTGAGCTCAGTGCCTAGAGCAGAATGGAGAGCGAGCAAGAGGGCATCAACTCCTGGCATCCCACGGCTGCCCGGTGCGCAAGGTGTGATCGAGCAGACCCCATATGCTCACCTTACACCGTGGTGCGGATAACGGAGGCAGAGATGAGAGCCTATCACCATTTCCTAGGAAGCTGCGTCAGGCTAGAATGTAGGGCAAAAGAAGGTACCTGGAGGGTAGGGAGGCATTTTTTTTTTTTTGGTATGTCTGGTCATTTATCCTCATTTTTAGCAGAATAATGCTTGCACAAAGAAATTTTATATTAAAAATATTAACTTTTGTAATTTTCTTGCTGTCTAAAAATGATTTTTAAAATGTATCAGCTTTTACAATATTTATTGATTGAGAGATTTATAATAAAAAGAGATGATTAAATATTCTGAAAAAAGGACTGTAAGGTAGAGTGTATAGGCATGAGCTTATTTTAAAAGCATAGTTATATGTGTACATAAAGGTATACATATTGAATATATTACAGTGAGAAAACTGGTTTGTTTTGGGTAAAAGAATGATGTCTTATATTCATTCAGTTGTATTTTCTATTTTTAAAAGGCACTAACACATTGCTTTTATAAAACAAAAATAAAAATCGAAGTTATGGAATTCATGTTCCTTAAAAAGGAATAATTAAGTCTGGAAGTCTTCATGATAGCTACATGAGCTGGCAACAGACTTGGTCTGAGTAGGAAGGAGGCACTCTCCCTTCAGTGGGCTGGCGAGAAGGCCCATCATTTCTCAATATTTCCATGTATTTTCAAGGCAGCAAGACAGTGCTGTAAGAGCAGAAGCAACTACTTGTTTCTAAGGCTGCTTCTTTTGTGGATGGGTTTATTGCTATGCTTCCAGGTTTCTTTCTCTCTCTTTTTTTTTTTTTTTTTGCCTTAAAAATATTTATAATACATTTATTCCCTGGGATCATAGGGTAGAAGAGGTATTAAAGTAAATGTTTCTGTCTCTTCCATTATTCTTTTTTCAAATCTTTTTTCTTTATAATTTTTATTGGTACATTTTAATTATACATAATAGTGGGATTCATTGTTTCTCTCAATACTCTTTATTTTCATAAATAGAGAAGTGTGTTTTTAAAATAAACTCATTGCAGTATACTTTATGATTGAGATATGATTCATATTTATATGGTATTCATATACTTGAATAATATATAATATAAAGACTATATTCTCAAGAGCAAGGGATACTATATATTTGCTACTTGGGAAAGGACTAATTATATGTTAGATTTTCTATTCCATACTTAAAACACATGTTCAACCGTACACAAAAAATCTTAACAGGGCTTGAATTTAGGTATAAATTATTGCTTGAATTTTACTGAAGTTAAATCATAATAATAGAATCTCCAGTTTTGTTAATAGTGAAAAAGATGTAATTTGAAAGAATAAAGAATTTCTGAATCCTAAGCTTGCAGCCTTACAGACACCATTGTCCCTTTCACTTCCCACCCCCCACTGGAAAAGTCTGTGAAATGTTCATGTATTTGCTTTGGTTCTCAATCATTTTATATTTAGTTATTTGATACCAGAGATTGAACCCAGGGGTACTTAACCATGAGCCACATTCCTAGCCCTTTTTTATTTTTTATTTTGAGACAGGGTCTCACTAAGTTGCTCAGGGTCTCGCTAAGCTGCTGAGGCCAACCTCGAACTTGTGATCCTTTTGCTTTAGCCTCCTGAGTCACTGAAATTATAGGCATGTGCCACTGCACCTGTCTTAACCATTTGATTTGATCTGTGACTCAAAATAGCAACAAATGAATGAATGTGTACTTTGTGGATATCTAAATGACCTTTCTGATACTACTTCCGTCTTAAATTCATGGGATGTTGGGATAAGAGTGATTTCTCATTAGGAGAATGAAACTCAGGGGATGATCCACTGATTTATGCATATTAATAGGACCCATGTTTCATTGTTGGGAGCCAGGGAGAGTCTACAATTGAGGTTTGCTTTTCCATTTATTCTCTTTTTAAAGGAAAAATGTCTGTAAGACATAAAATGAATTCATACCTATAATAGGAATAACACCAGCTGCTGTAACAAAGACCTATATTTCAGTGGATTAGTGTAAACCCACACACTGTTCTTGGTCAGAGGGCTGTTTTTCCTCAGAGTATTTCAAAGACCCTGGCTGCTCCTACCTCTTGGGTCTGCCATCCTCTCACCTCAGAGTTGTTACCTTGTAACCTAGAAGAGGGAAAAGTAAGTGAAGACACACCTGTTTCTTTAACACCCTGACTCAGGAGTAACACTTTTTGCTCAACCTATTGGCATTCACTAGGCACATGACCATGACTAGCAGTGGTGGGAGACTGAGTCCCTGGCCAGGTAGCCATCCAGTGATAATGCTACTGTGTAGAAGAGGAGCTGAGACCTTCCGGTGGGCAGCTAGCCATCTCTGCCTCAATTGCTCAATGTAAAAACATTCAACTAGGAAGTTTCTTCATATAAACATATGCATTAGCAACACAAACAATAATATTCTGTTTTGTATCTAAAATTGAAAAAAAATTAATGTAGTTTGAACATATTTTTTTTCTTAGTGCATTCAGGTCTATCTGATTTCCTTTAATGTGTTCTAGTCTGTGACTGTATCACTATATATTTAACCAATCACCTATTAATGACATTTGTGACAGAAAAACTAGTAAATATCTTAGTTCATATTTATTTTTGCTCTTTTGTTGACAGTATCTTGGATTAAATTTCTAGCAATGGAATTTCCTAGCTAAAAGACTATTTATATTATGCCCCAAAGAATCAACGGTTTTACCAATTTGTGCTTTTACCCATAGAGAACCTGTCTACGCTCTTGTCAACTCTATGTGTTATTAATCTTTAAAATACTAACAAATCCATCAGGTAGAATTGTCTTATTTTATTAAATGAAGAAAAGAAATATCTCATTTTGCTTTGATTCCCTTTTCCTTAATAGTGAGGTGCTTTGGTTTGAACATATGTCCAAATTTCACAAGTTGAAGCTTAAGCCCCAGCATGAAGGCATTAGCAGGTGGGGACTCTGGGAGGTGTTCCTCACTCGAAGGTTCCACCTTTGCAAGTGGGATTACTGCCCATCTAAAAGAAGCCTCATCTTTTTGTCCCTTCTGCCACGTGAGGATGTAGTGTTTATCCCTTTTGCTCTTCTACCATGTGAGGGTACAGCAAGAAGGTACAATCCTGGAAGCAGAGACCAAGTCCTTACCAGACATCAAGTGGTGACTTTATTGTGGAATTACCAGCCTTTAGAACTGTGAAGAAAAATTTCTATTATTTATAAATTACCCAAACTAAGGTGTTTTGTTATAGCAGCAGAAGCAGACTGAGACACGAAGCTAAATGTGCTGAAAGTATATATTCATTGGCTCTATTTCTTCTGTGAATTGTCTGTTTTGAATTTTTTCCTATTGTATTAATGGCTGTTGTAACAAATGACCACCAACTTGATGGCTTACAACAACAGACATTTATTTATTTTCTCATAATCCCAAAGGCCAGACCTCTAAAATCAGGCTATTGGCAGGTCTGTTTCGTAGAGTCTCCAGGTAGATTCAGTTTCTTGTCTCTCCTACCTTCTGGTGGCTCTAGGTGTCTCTTGGCTTGTATCACTGGTGATGTTTGGCTGCACCATTGCAATATCTGTCTCCATCTTCACATGGTGGCCTCTGTATTTCTGTCTCCCTCTTTGTTTCTTGGTTCAATCTCCCTTCTCATCTCACCGATTTTTCCATTTTATGTTGTTTGGCCCATGGCACTGTTTCCAGACAATGAACTTGATGGAATACAGGTCTGGGAGTGGGTGGAGGATGAGGATAAACTGTGAGGGGGCTCATGATAAGCAGTGGGAAGGGCTTGATGTGTTCTGGAAGGAGAGGTAAGAAGAGTCTCGAGCTGGGGTTGCCTTATTGCCCTTAAATCAGATCAGCAGAGAAGGAAATGTTAGGCCAAAAGTTCACACCTTCTAGGCCTTTGTTTCAAGAATGTTTTGTATACAGAGAGGTGATTATTTTGTTTGAGCAGTAAGAGAAGCAGAGTAGTGGACAACCCACTAACAGTTTTCCCCTTAAGCTGCATTATCATAAGAAATAGGTAAGGATCAAGAATAGTCTTGGCGCTGCACCATTTTACATGAGACCCTCGGGCATCGCAGAGGTTGGTATCTGTAGGGGTCTTGGAGCCAATCCTTCAGTGATGCCATATTTGATTTAAAACAGTTGAAGTGTTTAGAAAGATTTTATTTCTTAGGATTTAAACTTTTTGTTAGACATGTGCAATGTTTGAAAGATTCAGATAAAAGAAATTTGTAAATTAATGGCTTTGGCAGATAATGCTGATTATTCACAACTTGTTAAACTTATAAACTAATTGAACATTAGTTTAAAAAAGAATAGTCTGGGGAGTTGGGATTCAGTGGGCACTGATTGCTTCCAGGTTCAGTCAGCAGCATTAGGAGAGCTTGTTTCAAATGCAGAATCTCCGACCGCACTCTAGGTCCAGTGAATCAGTTTGCATTTTAAAGATCAGAAGATTTCAGAAGCTCCGCTTTGGGGGAGTATAAAATACAGATGGAGCACTTTGGAATCTAGTGCTAAAACAGAGAAATCATTCTGGAGGGATTAGGCATTTTCACAGACTTTCTCAACCTTTTCTGGGGCCTCGATTGCTTCTTATTTGGAATTATCCAGGCAGTTAGGCCGATTTTTCCAATTCTGGAATTATGGGATGCTACCAAAATGGTACAGAATGCTACTTCCAGTTTTGCTGCTAAGGGAACTGTTTGCATAGGGTGCTATTCAGCTTTACATAAGAATATACCTGATAATCAACTTATAAGTAGGAAAGGTTTATTTTGCCTAACAGTTACAGAGTTTTCAGTTTATGATTGATCAGCCTTGATGCTTTGGGCCTGTGGCAAGGCAGCACATCATGGAGGGAGCGTGCAGTGGAGCCAACTGTTTACCTCATGGCTGGGACACAGAAAAGTGGAAATGGAAGAGAAGGCACTTGAGGTTCTACTATTCCCTTTGAGTGCAAACCCCCAGTGGTTGCAAGATCTTCTACCAGGCCCCACCTCGCCCAATAGTGCCAAGCTGGGAACTTAGTCTGTAAGACATAGACCTTTGGGGGATGTAGAAACTGTAGCACATAGAAACTCCCACCTCAGCCTCAGGGAAATATTATCTCAAGTCTCATATAAGGTTATAATGTAAAGTACCAGTAGAAACAAAGAAGTTTTTAAAAGAATACCAAATTTGACCTTAATGAGTAAAAAGGAGAAAAGAGATTTAGATACATATTAATAAAACAGACCTATATATGCCTAAAACAATGGATTTGATGGTCCATTGTTAATGATAACTTAACAGTTCTCAAAGCACTTTTAAATAGGCCCCTCTCCAAGATTTGGAAACCCTGGGGCAAGAGTACAAATGAAGAGCCACATACCACTGTTAAACAAAATATATTTTTAGTATATTTTATTTTATATATCTATATATATCTTATTTATACAGTTTAATATATTTTATTTTCCTGTCTTGACAAATATACTATCATAGCAATAAAATTTATATACATATGTGTATGTGCTCTATGGTTTTTATATGACTGAAAATCAGAAAATATTAAAGATGACTGAATTGAATTATTGCCTGTGTGAGTGTTGTTGATGGGTCAGTGGTCCTTGAATGAATAATGGATAGTTACCATAAGGTTAGCAGTTATTCCATAAAATATATTTTTTATTGCCTTCATGTCAGCAAAATTGCTATGCTGTTATAATTTGAGATTTTCATATGATTTAAACTCTATTGAGAACAGTGATCTAAAATAGCTGTAATCTAAGTAAAAGGTAATTGTGTTTGATGTGTTCAAAATTTGAGTATATTTGCATCATGAATTAGAAGAAAAAGAAAAGCGAGAATGTTGATGCGTGGTAATACTGGACGTGATACTTTATCGTACAAGAATCTACAGCATTCATGTCACGTGAGAGGAAGCATTTCACAAGTTGATTACTTTGTCTTTTCTCTTGCCTAAGCACTTCCGGTGCTCAGATCCTCCCTGTCCTCTGAAGCAGTGTGTCCCCCCGATGTCAGCGATGGCACAGCCCACAGACCTTCATAGCATTTGGATGCAGTCATCTTTTCTTTTGAGGACATAGACCAAGAGATGTGGAGTTCCTCCCTGGGCATGAACAGCTTAAGAGGGTGGATATGCAGGGCTACTGTGTGCCCTGCTAGTACTGAGCTCTGGGTCATGAGTGACAGAGGTACCTGTGTGGTCTTTAATACAAATGTTTATGGGAGGGAGGTTGTGATATGTGGAGCCCTCCAAAGGGTAGGGTCTGGGGCAGGGGTCATAAGGAAACTTTCTGGGAGGATGAAAGTGTTCTGTATCATGATCTGCTTTGCGGTTACACCAGTGTATATAGTTGTCAAAATTCATCAAGCTGTACAATTAAGTTTTGTCCTTTTTACTGCATGTAAATTATTCTTCCATAATATGTTAGTGCAAAAAATAAAGGCTACCAGAGCACATTTTTCTGCTTGTAAACGAAAGAAGAGTAACCACAAGTGGTTCTAACACTTTGACACCACTGTGTCTTATACCTGCGCACGTGTGTACAAACACACCACATACTTTCTTCTTTCTTTTTTTAACCTGACTTCAATGATTTTAGTGTCCTTGATGTTGTATCTTAAATTATTTTCTGTGGATCATGGACTTCGTAATTGTATAAATGATTGCTTCCATTTTTTCACTATTAAAAATATTATTACAAGTCTACATTGTTACATAGAATGTTTTTATTTTATTATGTTCTTATAATTTTTTTTTTAGATACAGAATGAATGGGTAGAAGACGATGAAGGTTTAAATGACTGTATATTGAAGAGGTGTATGCAGTGGTTAAGATGTTGGGTTTTAACATTCAAAACAAGCTGGGTTCGAGTTTGGGCTCTGCTTGCCCTTGGACAAACCACTTCAAATCTAGTTCAATATCACCCGTAGAGATGTTCTGAGAGTTAAGTGAGATAATGTCTATGAAGTGTTTTGTATGGAATCTATCATATAAGTGTTCAATAATCACAGGGTAAAATATTGTGAAACTACTTTCTGAAAGGACCCTATCTGCCTCATTTTGAGTTTATGCGGAAGTACTAGTTTTCCAACAAAAATCCAGCAATGTATGTTAGAATCTCAACTCTTTTATGGATGAAATAAGATACAGAGAGGCTGGGATGATAGCTTAGTGGTAGAGTGCTTGCCTAGTACGTGTAAGGCCCTGGGTTCAATTCCCAGTACTAAAAGAGAAAAAAGAAAAGAAAAAGAAAAAGAAAAAAAAAAAAATAAATGAGATGCAGGTTGAATATCCCTTATCTAAAATGCTTAGAACTAGAAAGTGTCTTAGATTTCATATTTTCCTTCATATTTTGGAAGATTTGTATATACATAATGAGATATCTTGGGGATGGTACCCAAGTCTAAAGATGAAATTTATTTATTTTCATATACACCTTATACATGTAGCCTGAAGTTAATATACAATTTTAAGAAATAATCTTGAGCATGAAACAAAGCTTCACGGCATGGTGTGGGTTTTTTCACTTGTGATGTCATGTCAGTGCTTAAAATATTTTGGATCTTGGATTTTCAGATTAGGGATGTTCAACCTGTATTCAATTGCTTTTGAAATTACGTTAATCGATTGCTAGAAGTTGGACATTGTTTTAGTGTTCTTGATTCTTTAAAACTTTAAAATTCCTCTAAAATTCTTCTACTTTTCAAAAGCCTCTTATTCTTAACTAGTGAAGAAGACTGTGATACTGAAGTTGTTGGTCTGGGGCAGGTTTAGCCTCACTATAGTACAGGACAAAGTAGGGGAAAGGAAATGTGTCAGTAAGAAGGAGAAGCGAGAAGCAGTGTGCCCTGGGGTAGCTTTTGCACCAGCCCAGCAGCTGGTTTCTCTGAGTCTCTGGTCCACAGATATTTCCTTGGCAGCCAGGTCTGATCCAATGGGCATGGGAGGGTGGGGCTGATGGGTTGAGGGCTTACTCAAGTGCCACGTGCCATTATCTAAGTAAGTAAACCAATTAATCTCTAAAGTGTGTTGTTAGTGCTTGGCTCACAGCTGGTGCTATATTGGTGCTATTAACAGAGGAGTCTGTGAGTGACACAGTTACCTAGGAATGGAGATCCCAGCCCATAGCTGGTTAGCAGTTGTTACAGATGCAAGTCTAAATGGCAGATCCTTCCTTTGTTTCTGTCCACCTGATTCTCTGGGCAAAGCAGTAATGTCACTGGATCTTCCACACTTGGGGCAACTGTTCTTCTTTGGTCCAGTTCGTACTTTTACCCCCTGCTTTACCTATTAATTCTCCCCCCTGCTACCACCATACTTGTGTCTTTTAATTCATAATGAGACAAGAATTTTAGAACATCAAGAGTGGGTGGCTCAGGGGCTCACTGCCCTTCATTCCTTACCAGTCACAGCACTCAGCAATGTTCCTTGGGAATAATAGCCCAGAATGTTCCTTGGGAATCCAGATGTAGGCAGCAAGCAGCAGTCCTGCATCACCCACTTCCCAGTCTGAGATGGCAACATGAGATCTGAACAGGACCTTTATTTACTAATGACGAAGCCACATGGCTCACAGCAGAGGGCAGGAACCCGGACTGAGACTATCTAGCTGCTGAGTGCTGTGACTGGTAAGGAATGAAGGGCAGTGAGCCCCTGAACCACCCACTCTTGATGTTCTAAAATTCTTGTCTCATTATGAATTAAAAGACACAAGTATGGTGGTAGCAGGGGGGAGAATTAATAGGTAAAGCAGGGGGAGAAAGTACGAACTGGACCAAAGAAGAACAGTAGCCCCAAGTGTGGAAGATCCAGTGACATTACTGCTTTGCCCAGAGAATCAGGTGGACAGAAACAATGGAAGGATCTGCCATTTAGACTTGCATCTGTAACAACTGCTAACCAGCTGTGGGCTGGGATCTCCATTCCTAGGTACTGTGTCACTCACAGACTCCTCTGTTAATAGCATCTAGGAGGCCAGAGGCTGTCTGTAGCCTTTGATACTCCTGTGCTTCTGGAGTCTGAGGCTCAGGGTAAAAGACAGTCATACTTCCATATACTTACTGGAGATAGAAGAAGTCAATTTTTTTTCTAGTGTACTTATAACTTTGCTCAGGATAGAAGTTCGGTTGAAACTGAATTATCACTTCTCTTTTGCCTCCTGTGGCAGACAAAGAGACAAGTTTCTCCCTAATCCATGTCCACCAAAAGCAGCAAAGAACAAGCAAGAAGCCCGCATGCTGGACAGAAGGCCAGGGCAGATGTGCAGCAGGCACCAGCCCCTGGTGGGTCATCATTGGTTATCTTCAGCTCTTCCTGGTAGAAGGAAATTCATTCCCAGGGGAGGACAACCAGGCTTATAGTGTTCTTGGCCTGGTTGTCCTGCTAGAAGGTGACAGAAAGGGTCTTTGCATGTGGGGCTATCTGTATCTGAAACCAGGACTTTTCCACTGTAGCCAGAGGTGTTCCTTTAGGACCAAGGCACTTGGGGACTTCCCCTGACTTCACCTATGTGGGAGGAGAGGGCCTGCCAGCAGCAGGCCTGGCCTTGTGTCTCCTGGTTCAGAGCCTCAGTGGGCTCTGTGTGGGCCAGTACAGAGCATTCCCCTATTCCAGCAGGCCCACAAGTCTAAAGTCAAGTGTATTGGCAGTTCTCTGAGTCAGATGCCAAGTCTCAGAGACCTTCTGATCTGTTGCAGCTGGCCAGGTGGGTCATGTGGCTTCTGTACTAGGAAGACTTCAAGGGTAAATACTGCGGCTCCCAGACTGGGGGCCAGGCATGTTCAGCAAAACCAGAGGCCAGAGGTGCACCAGCTCATTTCTACTCTTAGAAAGACAAATCATGATTTTCAGTCTTGTTCGTTAGGAAGCCACATGAGGCTGATGAGATCTGTTCGAACCTCAGATTCCCAGGATGAGGGCTAATAGTCAGCCTTTCACGGGTGGGGGTGAGAGGAGCCTCTGCACCTCAAGGCCAGGAATCAGAGCACGTCATCACTTATGGTGCATTCGGGTGACCCACAGCTGACCCACAGCTGACCCACAACTGACCCAGGCTCTATGCTTAATTTGTTATGTTACCACAGGCAAGTTGAGAATCTCTCTGGGCCTCCACTTCTTCGTTTAGAAAATGAAACGGGGCGAGGGTATGATTTGTTTCACTCATTCCTGTTATTTTTTCAGATTTTACATCTTTAAGATGCTTAATTTAATTTAAAGGCTATCTCACACACAGAGGTATAAGAATAATAAATTGCACTCTATAATTTTTGCTTTCCTCTGCTTTATCATCTCTTAAACATCCTTCTTCTGGTATGAAAAAATGACAACCTCTCAGCCACCACTTGTGCAAGGAGGGCATAAGTAACCCTTGGAGGTGTGGGCTGGCTGGAAATAAAACGTTGAAAAACAGTATTAAGAAATAACACATTTGACCCAGCTATCTCACTCCTTGGCCTATACCCAAAGGACTTAAAATCAGCATACTACAGAGATACAGCCACATCAATGTTCATAGCTGCTCAATTCACAATAGCCAGATTGTGGAACCAACCTAGATGTCCTTCAATTGATGAATGGATAAAGAAACTGTGGCATATATATACAATGGAATACTACTCCGCCATAAAGAATGATAAAATTATGGCATTTGCAGGCAAATGGATGAAATTGGAGAATATCATGCTAAGTGAGATAAGTCAATCTCAAAAAACTAAAGGATGAATGATCTTGCTGATAAGCGGATGATGACATATAAGGGGGCGTGGGAGTGGTCAGCGTTAGGGTTAGGGTTAGGTTTAGGGTTAGGGTAAAGGAGGGTGGCAAGAATGGAGGAAGGAAGGACTGTATAAAGAGAGGGAAAAGAGGGGTGGGGGGAGGAAAAAAATAACAAAATGAATCAAACAACATTACTCTATGTAAATTTATGATTACACAAATGGTATGCCTTGACACCATGTACAAACAGAGAAACAACATGTATCCCATTTGTTTACAATAAAAAGAAAAAAAAACCCACAAAGGATGCAAGATATACATATATTGAAAAGAGGGGTTTATGGGTGGAAAGAACTGATGGGTCCAATCCTATCAAAGGTCCAATCCTAACAAAGAGAAAAAACCCTCACATGCTTTATTTATAGTAAAATGCATCAAAGAAATTTGTGATGAGGGGCTCTTCAAGGTAAACAAGAAGCCAGAGGCTGTGTGGAAGTCCCTGACTGGGACTTATCACTTGCGTAGTAATTCTTCTTCCTCCAGGCAGGTGGCGCCACAAGGCTAGTTGAGACCTGCGGGGAGTTGCATTTGAACCTAGGACTGTCTGACCCAATAAATTCTGCAGTATCACAGAGTTCTCTTTGAGCAGGACGTTTGCCAAGGCAACGAAGCAGTCTCAGATCCGTGAGATTACACCATGTGTTCTTCGAGGGGCTCACCTCCACTTGGCGGTGGCTCAGACACACCCACAGTTCATTCACGGCTTCCAACAACAACCAAGCTCTATTTTTGAGGAAGCCACTTTCCTACAACCCTGGAAATTCCATTTGAAGCAGTTCTCCAGTCATATAACTTTTGTTTCTGCTGAAATTATGTTGTTGTCCATTAGCATTTTACATTTTATGATGGAAAGTTTGAAACACATGCAAGAGAATTGTATAATGAACCCCCATGGACTCAACAGTTTCAATAATTCTGCACATTTTGTCAATCTTGTTTCATCTGCCCTCCGCTGCCCCAGGAACACTTTGGGCAGAGGGAAGTACTGGAGTAATTTAAATCAAAGTCCTATTATTTTACTGTTAAATACTTCATTTTGTATTTCTAATAGAGGAAGTCCCTCTTTTTGTAAAATGTAGCTATGGTAGCTACAATGCAATTATTACACCCACCCAAATTAACAGTGATGCAGAAGTTCTTTGAATTTTGGTAAATTCAGGATAGAAGGGGTTTGGGATGAAGGAGTTCTGGCCTGGATTTACCCCTTTCTTCCAGGAAAAAAAAATGGTGTAATTCATTCATTGAGGAGGATTCTGGGGCTTGAGCTAGTACTTGGCCCACCCCTACACAACTTTCTGAAAGAAATGTGGGAAAGGCCTGTCTGTTCAGAGTAACAGGTGTAACTAGTATTTACTGAGCACCTACGGTGTACATCTCCACAAACATCATCTCTTTTAACCTTTGAACCAAAGTTGAGATAGGAATAAAGGCTTCAGGAGGAGCTTCCCAAATATCACCTTCAGATTGGTCAATATCGTAATGTTGCTAGGACTCGCTAATGAATCAGCAGGAAATTTTTCCAAATAGAATCAGCGCACAAAGCTGTGGTTTGTACCCTAATATACCCAGATGTTTAACTACTATAGAAACAATTACTAGTTCATTCCAAACAAGTCCCTGGAAAGCCAGGTGCAGTGGTATATGCCTGTAATTCCAGTGACTCAGGAGGCTGAGGCAGAAGGATTGCAAGTTGGAGGCCAGCCCCCAAAACTTACAAAGGCCCTAAGCAATTTAGGGAGATCTTGTCTCAAAATTTAAAAAATAAATAAAAAGGTCTGAGAATGTGACTCAGTGGTTAAGTGACCCTGAGTTCAGTAGGTAACTCAGGATAATAGAGAGAAAGACCACGCTAAGGGATTCTTCTCAGTCCTTACCCTTCTCCCTAATTCCCTTTCCCCAAATGGATATACAGTTGGTTCCTGACTTAGAATATTTCAGTTTAGGATTTTTCAACTTCACAATGATGCAAAAGTGATACTCATTCAGTACTTTGATTTTTTTTTTTTTTTTTTGGTATGGCAAAGTCTTTACTTCTAAATGATTATCAGTATACCAAATAATAACATGTAACAAGTTCTTGAATCCTATCTTCTAGTAATTTTGATTAAAATAAACTAGCATATTTGTTGTCCAAACCCTTAGTTAGAATGGATGAATTTAAGGCTAGCTGCTGCTTCAGACAAATTACAAATAACTAGTTACTACTTTTTCATAGATCAAGCCCCTGACCTTCAAGAAAGTATAAGGGAAAAAATTATTTAATCCCTTTCTTTTTTCAAAGAATTGGGTTTTGTTCCCCCCTACTAAATCTAAGAAAGAAAAAGTCAACATTGCTACATCCGTTGCTTGATCTAGAAGGTGTAGGAAGACAGACAACACATTCTCATTAAATTTCTAAGAAGGATGAGGTGAAAAGCTGACACCTTTGGATAAGGACTAAGGCCGTACAAAGCTAGATTTGCTACTCTCCAAAAGGGATCTTCTGTCTCACAGAGAAATAATTCAATGCCTTTTGTAAGAACATAACTCCAGTTCTGCTAAAGCTTCATATTCTGCAAGGCACTTCATGTTTCTGAAGTGCCAATCCAGGAAACAGGTGCTTCTTTCTTCTCCTATCCATTTAGATGGTGGTTTTTGTGAATTTCCAGTTGGATGTCGCAGATGAAGGCCAAGAGATTATTCAAGACTTCATCCCTGGGCTGGGGTTGTAGCTCGGTGGTAGAGCGCTTGCCTGGCACGTGTGAGGCCCTGGGTTTGATCCTCAGCACCACATAAAGATAAATAAGTGAAAGAAATTGTGTTCACATACAACTAAAAATAAAAAAAAGACTTCATCCCTGTTCTGCTAGAAGTAGGTCTGCAGGATGGTCTTCTTTTCCTGGGTCTCATTCTCTACCTCAGTGCTGCAGCTGCCGTGGGATCCCAGGGCCGTAGCTTCCTTGGCCTTGAACTTTCTCCCTCTGCAGGCAGTACTGTTCAGTTTCAGCCTGAGCTGCTGCTTTGGCCTGTTTCAGCCTCTGGTTCTTTCACTTGCTGACTTTGGACACCTTCTCTGCAGCCTGCTTCTACTGCCTGCAGCAGCTGCTGGATGCCCTGTGACTGACTGACCATGGCTGTGTGACTCCCAGCCAAGTGGCCTAACTCTAGGTGGATGACCCCTCGGTATTTTGTGTTGATCTTTTCCTAAGCTAGTGATATTCGGTTATGACAGTCTCTTGTGATGCTGGGCAGGAGCAGCTACCTGCAGCTCCTGATCAGCCACAAGATGAGGAGAGGGAACAACCATACTCCATAGGTTATTGTGGCTGACTCTGCAGTAGGTCCGGGAACTTCTGTAAAATGCCCATCATAGACTTGTAAATCACTTGTTAGGGTTAGAGGATATTTGTAGGTTTATACCTAAACAATTTGACTTTTTGCTTTGGAAAAATTTGGTAAGGAGAATGTTTAAATAGCAACATGAGAAAGTGCTTCCTTAACCATGTTTGGCAGTGGGAGGGGGAAGAAAGAAATGGAGGCAAGGAGAAAGAAAAAAGGGAGGGAAAAGAGAGGAAGGGAGAGAGGATGGGAAATAAAACTCAATAAATTCCAGATTAATTTCAAGAACCATCTTGAGAGGAGCTCTGGTCATGATGTTTGTGTTTAAAATGAATTTCCATGGACACAGAGGAATAGGCAAATAACTGCCTGGTTAACGAGTCCATCCAGCAGGGTTACCATGACGCTGTGGAAGCCTTGACCTCAGGGCCCTTCCTTCACTTTCCTCACCTTGGGAGGGGCTCCAGGCTCGTGTCCCACGCTGGTGTGTATAAGCTCCAGACCACACAAAACCCGGATCCAGCCTGCAGTTCAAGAAATAATGTGCCCGTAGCCGTATCTTGATAAGTCTCAGATTTCCCTAGTTATGGAAACTGTCTGTTTTCTTTTACCTTTTTAATTTCTCTTTGTAATTTGCAAGGATTTAACCTAATTTGTGTTTCATTTGTGCAGATGAAATTATGCAGCAGGAAATCAGGCCCTTGGTGGCAGTGGACATAATAGAACAGCTTCACCGGCAATTTGCCATTCTTTCAGGTAAGGGGCAAATTCATTTGCATTTCCCATTTTGTTGGGGTTCCTGTGGGAAGGGCCCAGCCTCTGGAACCCTGAGGAACGTTATGCTCATGTCTCACTCACCCTCTAAGCCTCAGCCAGGACTGGAATGGAGTGAGGATATCCTGCTCGGGGTGGGTGGGAGTTTGTGGAGGTGGCTGCCTTTGCTGTTGGGTGCAATCCAATCTTTCCAAGGGAGTTTGTAAAGAACAGAGTTGAAAGGTTCTTGGGGAAGAGCAAAGAAAGAACTGCTGGCTTCAGATGCCACTGTGACATTCTTCCGATGTCCTTGCTGGATGTTCTCCCAGGATTTAACCTGGAGTGCTGAAAGGACTCATACGCACTGCTCTGAGGTTATTTGTTCTCTGAGACATTTGTCTTTTATCCTCAGCTCTTCTAAGGAGGTAGATTTCCATCCAGTGTTTGATTGGGATTGAAGAGAAGATGGTACTAGTAAGAGACTAATTTCCTGAACGCAGTCACAATCCTGAAAAGTTATTATCACCTGAGAACATTCTTTCTCATTCATTTAGCCGAGGTTGACATCACTTCAATTCGTGAAACTAGAGGTGACATCAAGTTGTTATAACTAAATTAAAATAGTCAGACCAAACTTGGAAGCCTTCAATAGTGACATTAGAGGCTCTTGACTCACACACAAGGGAATAAAGTGGCCAATCACTTGTCAGCTTTTATGCCTGTTCTGGAAAAGACAAAACAAACTTAAAACCATCTTAGTTACATTGTGGAGAGAATGTGCAGTCAATATCAACCTTATTCTTCAACTGGGGATATGAGAAGTCACATTTTTTTCCCCTTTTTCTAGATCATATTTAATCTGCTCCAAAGTCATCAGCTCACTGATTTGAAGGAAATGCAATTTCACTTATTGGAATACTTCTTCCCATCCCAGCATTACATCCTGGGTGGACTTGGTACACAATCAGAACACTCCCTGATCTTTCCTCCATGTGAAAATTCCACAAATGCCTGGTCTTCACTGTTCTTGTTTCTGTATTGCCAGGCTTTAGAACAGAGAGGGGAACATAAAAGGTGTTCTGGAAAAAATTATCCAAGTTCTCTGGTTTACCCTGGGAGGTCAGTGGACTAACTATTCCTGAAGGCCCAGCTTAGGACCCAGCGGTGGCCTTGGGAAGCACCTAAATGGCCTCCTGAAGGTGCTATCTCCTGACTTCCTGTGGCTAGTCCAGGCTGCGCAAGACAAAAAGCAAGATGCAGACTGTCCTCTGGGTTCCTAGAAACTGGAGCTGAGGCCCTGCAACAGAGAAGGCCCGAGGGCCCACATGCCTCAGGGTTTGCACAGGTGGCGGGGGGCAGCTGGGGTGGATTCCTGTAGCCTTGGACCAAAACTCTGTTGGCTCAATATGTGATTCTGACCTATCTTATTGTACCATGGCTCGTCTCAAGGCAGGAGTCCAGTGACTGGTTAATTTATAACTTAATGACTCATTTTTATCCCTTTCGAGTATTATAGAGGCATTTCTTTTCATTCTTATTTCTCAGAGGCAGTGTGAGCAAAACAGACACCACACAGCTCTAGAAAAGGATTTGGATTCTGCCGTTAACTAGTAGTGTCAATTTGAGCAATTTACTTTTCTAAGTTTCCATTTCCTCATTTGTACAGTGGGGTCATCACGAAGGTGAAGATTAAATGACACAGTGCATGACAAATGGGTAGTACTGCACCTGCCAGATAAATGTTCATCTTTTCCTCCAGACTCATTTTATTACTTTATTTTATTTGTTCTTTTTATATATACTTGACAGTACAATGTCTTATGACATTATATATATGTGAAGTATAAATTCCCATTCCTGTGATCATACATGATATGGAGTTACAGTGGTCGTGTATTCATATATAAACATAGGAAAGTCACGTCTGATTCATTTTACTGTCCTTCCTATTCCCATCCCCGCTCCACTCCAATGACCTTCTATTCCCCACCCACTTACTGTGTGTTAGCATCTGCATATTGGAGAGAACATTTGGCCTTTGGTTTTTTTGGATTGACTTATTTCACTTAGCATAATAGCCTCCAGTTCCACCTATTTACCAGCAAATGCCACAATTTCATTCTTCTTTATGACTGAGTAATATTTCATATATGGTATATATATGCCACATTTTCTTTTTCCATTCATCTGTTGAAGGGCTCCTAGGTTGGTTTCATAGCTTAGGTATTGTGAATTGAGCCTGTATAAACATTGCGTCCAGACACATTTTAAATTCCCATAAAATGTTTATTCTAGGGTTCTATCACCAAATCTAGTTTTCAGTGTGAAACAGTTTTTACAAGGAATCAAAATCATGGTCACAGTGAATTTGTGTAGAATGCCACCATTAAGTCAGAAATACAGATCATTGTCACTCCTTAATGTGGAAACAGAACTGTGAAAACTCACACTGGGCCAAGAGCCACCTCTCCTTCAGGAAAGGCACTTGACCGTGGCAAAGATAAGTCTTCATTTCTGAGTCTCTTTCGCCCCTGAAGTTTGCCTTTCCGGTGAGGGAGAAGCGTGAATTTGCTGTGAAAGCGCTTACAAGCTGGCACATCTGCAGGCCGCCAGCTCCGAGTTAGCACTTGGGGATCAGAGGCCAGCTCTTCATGTCTAACCATCCCTCTTGGCCTGGCCGAGACAGCAGATGTCAGCCAGGAGGACACTGTGGGTGGGAAGCAGAGATCTCTGTGATTAGGTTTTTTCCCTTGGCTGTGGTGGCCTCTCCTCGGAGTCATAGCAGTTTCCTATTCCTGTTCAGGTGAGCATAGTGAAGATTTTCCAGCTGCAGAGTTTTCCAGATTTCACTGAGTTCTGGAAAGAGCCAGAAGTCCCATCAACCAGGAAGGCTGTGAAGGGAGAAGGAGCCTTTTTCTCAATGAGGCTCCAGTTGCCTGGCCAGCTCTTGTTCCCCTGGCTGGTAGGAGAGCAGGGACTCACTGGGAAGTCTGACCCAGACTCGTGGCTAGATGGCTTCACCATCCAGGCTGCTTCCTCTCCTTCACAGCCTCCTGCGTGGTTCCTTCCAAGGTCAGACCCACCAGGGGCCCCAAGCCCAGGCACTGTCCAGTTCCTGCAAGAAAGACTCCCTTTCTGTTCACAGGGAACTTGAGATATGTCCAAGTTCAGGGCTTTACGAGGAAACATAAGCAGGTGAGTATAGGAGAGACACTCTAGACTTTGGATTGAGAGAGTTCTGGATCACATTCAACCAGTAGGTTGCTCTGGATCTCAGTTTGTCCTTTGTAAGATGGGTGATATTAAAGGAAAGTGCCCGGCATGGGCTACAAAAGACCTTAGTCCACAGGACTTTAAACCTCATACTATGACATCTGGAGGTATAAATTCCTGGTGTTGGGTCAGGGTATAATGATATTAAGGCCGTAATCTTTGTGATTCTCTTTATGTTTCCTTGTTTGTTAAATTTTGATCACAAATGGCTGTTGCTGCTCCAGACATCGATGCTGTGTCCAAAGGAGGAAGAACGAAAAGGAACGATGCTTGATTCATTTGTTCCTTTTGCCAGGAGAGCAGGAACTTTCCTAGAAGCTTTGACTAACTTCTGCTTATTTCTCCTTCCAGAGCTATGTTATATAGCCATTCCTAGCTGCAAGGGAAGCTGAGAAGGCAAAGACTTGACTTTCTAACTGCTATAATGGAAGGTGGCTTGGGAAAGGGAACAAATTAGCCATTTATCAGTGTCTGCCATAATGCCTTTCTTTTTAATTATGAGGAGTTATCCTTTAATATATCTTTTAATGGCTATTGAATCTAAACCCTCTCTTCATAATACCTTTTTTTTTTTTTTTTTTTTTTTTTTTTTTTGGTACTGGGGACTGAATCCAGATGTGTTTTACCACTGAGCCACATCCTTGGCCCTTTTTATTTTTTAATTTTGAGGCAGGCTCTTGCTAAGTTGCTGAGGGCCTCACTAAGTTGCTGAGGCTGTCCTTGAATTTGCAATCTTCATGCCTCAGCCTCCCAGGTTGCTGGGATTACAGGGGCGCCTAACTTCATAATAGCTTTAATCCTTTAAAAACAATGAATAATCAAAGGATAAAGCATTCTTAGGCTTGTGGAGTTCCCATTGCCATGTAAGAAGACATAAAGGAAAATAATTACAGCAAAATAACATATACTTCAACAATACGTTTTTCAAAAGAAGAGATGAGGAAATAGTACTCCTGTACTTGGTCAACAAGAAGGTGTGACAGGTGCAAATGCTGGGGTGGTACTGTGCGTGATCAGACTGCTTAGACACGCAGAGTGGTGTGCCTGTAGCAACTTTCTGACAGATAAACAAACGTTGAGTTGAAATTCTGGAATATACTATCTTCCTTTAATTTATAGGGCAGTTGCATTCCTGGGAAAGTCAGTATTTATTAAAACAATTTTAAGAAGTTTTTTAAATATATATTTTTTAGTTTTTATTTTTATGTGGTGCATGCTAGGTGAGCGCTCTACCTCTGAGCCACAACCCCAGCCTACAAATTCTTTATGATTATATGTAATACAGAGTCTACATTTAGAGCATTACAAGTGGAGTCTTCATTTATAATAAGTCTCTAGTAAGACATTTAGGAATCAAAGAGTATGTGGATGATTCTTTGTCTTTTAACCGGTCCTTGGGTGTGCCCCAAGGAGCCAGGTATGGTGGTACACTCCAGCAATCCCAGTGACTCAGGAGGCTGAGTCAGAAGGATCACAAGTTTGAGGCCAGACTGGGGAACTTATCAAGACCCTGTCTCAAAATAAAAGATTAAACAAGAAGAAGGACAACAAAGAAGAGTTGCAGATGTAGCTCAGTGGTAGAACTCTTGCCTGGCACATGCAAGGCCCTGGGTTCCATCCCCAGCACTGCTAAATAAATAAATAAGTAAATGAAACGATGAATGGCTCTGCCATTTCCCCAGCTGAAACCTATTCCCTGGGGGAAGAGAAAGGGAAATTAGGTACTGAGGAGGACAAAAACAGCAGCTGTCAAACTCTCTCCTGGTATTTGGTCTTCACCACCCTCCTACAGAATGTCCCAGCATTCCTGACCCTCCACTCAGGCCCTTTCAGGAACCACTAGTGCCCCTAGCACTTACTAGTGTTTTCTGCAGTCAAGCTAGTTGTATTTCATTTAATGAGCAGTTAAAAATCATACTAGAAGGAGTGATGTTTACTTTATTTAAGTTACCATTTTACTTAGTGTCAAAGAATTCAGGGTTCATTGTCTTCCTTGAATGGACCTTTGGAACATTCATTTTAGTTCTTTCTTCCTTCCTTCCTTCCTTCCTTCCTTCCTTCCTTCCTTCCTTCCTTTCTTTCTTTCTTTCTTTCTTTCTTTCTTTCTTTCTTTCTTTCTTTCTTTCTTTCTTTCTCCTCCTCTTTCTCCCCTTCCTCCTCTCCCCACCTTCTTCTAAATGGATTTAGTAATCGATCCTGGGGTGTCACCATACATCTACAGGTGTTGGATATCATTAAGGATAAACAAATCTTGGACTGGGGATGCAGCACAGTGGTAGAGCACTTGCCTAGTATGTATAAGGCCTTGGGTTCAATCCCCCAACACAGCAAAAATAAGACAAAACAACTTAAGAAAACTTTAAGAAGGTGGCATAGATGTATTTACTCATAGAGATCCCAGATACATATGTACAAGTGAGAAATAAGAAAACCTTCCAAGGAATGTATAGTATTTACTCAGTTTTTATATAATATTCATTTCACCTTAATAAAAATTAAGAAATGCTTTAGAAATTTTATCAAAAGTAGTTCTGATACACCTACACAAAGGCTTGTACAGGATTGTTCAAAACAACATTATTGAAAACAATAATTTTTTTTAGTTGTAGATAGACACAATACCTTTATTTTATTTATTTATTTTTATGTGGGGCTGAGGATTGAACCCAGTGCCTCACATGTGCTAGGCAAGCGCTCTGCCACTGAGCTACAACCCCAGCTGCAAACAGCATTATTCATTAATGCCATAAGTGAATGCAGCCCAAATGTTTATTGAGTGATGAATGAATAGAGAATATGGTATATCCTTAAATAGCATATTATCAGTCAATGGAATGGAGTACTGATATGTCCTATAACACAGTAGAGTCTCAAAAGTGTTACTCAAAAATGTCATCAGGTAAAAGAAGCCAGATAACAGGAAGCCACACATCATGACTCCATTTGTATGCAATAGCCAGAAACCGTGAATCAGAAACAAATGTTATGGAGTGTGGGAGAATTACAAACCATCACGCATATTGAGCCAAATTGAAAGGGAAAAAGGTCCTTTAATGAGCATGCCAGGGAAGTGACTGGAAGCAGGATAGTACCTCAAAGAACTCCCAGCACCTGAATTTTGGAAGTACAGAGTTTATAAAGGCAAAATCCATGAAAACCACAAGGACAATTGAGGCACATATAGGTCAGAAAGATCCTGTTGAGATAGTTATTTTGATTACATGAGAGAATTGTTTTGATTATACATTTCAGAGTCATTTTGCACACACCAGGGCCATAGTCAGGGACATGGGAAGGTCCTACTGTAGTGTCAACATAGCTACTTCAGGAGGCTGAAAGGAAAACATTACAAGCAAGCATACAGTGGAGTCAGGTCAGAACAAAATGGCGTTACTTTGGTTCTTTTCCATTTCACAAGGTAAATTCAGGGGAAGAGAGGTAGCATGACTGCAAATAGGCACCAAGGATCTTTTAGAGTAGATGGAAATGTTCTAAATTGGATTATGATCATAGTTGAATAACTGTAAATTTATTAAAACATTGAATTAATGTACTTAGAACAGGTGGATTTTATACAGTAAGTCATTTTCTTTTAAAGTGGCCTTTCATAGTGCTAGAGACATTGATGTCAAAGATGCAAAGAGTTTGAATAACATTACTTCAGTAAAGGTGAGAATGAATAAAAGCAACGTTCTAGTTAATATATACTTTAGGTAGTATTGTCTAAATTTAAATTAATAAAATAAGCTTAACTTGCAAATGAATTAAAAATAAATCTTTTGCTCTTTTATCTATTTTGAAAATAGATTTAAAATGTAGGGTTTTTAAAAAAATAGGTAATCTTTTAATGAGAACCTCTTTATTCACTAGTATGAACAAAACGTCATTGACAAAATGAACATACCTCAATCAACATTTTCATACTCCAAAGAATTAAAACTCTAAATTTAAATTTATATGTTAAATATTATTATTTAAGTATCCCCAAACCCATCCATGTCAACTTTGGAATTTTAATCTTGACTGATACTCTGGGATTTCTTTTAAGGGTGAATTCTGATCTGGAACCAGATCTGAAGTTCCTGTCACTGGATAGGATGTTCTGTGGTAGTTCACAGACTACAGTGTGATCATCTTTCTTGTCCTCTCAAAGGTCTCAAAAAGCTGAACGTGATGACTGGTTTTAATCTTTGTTATCCAACCGTTTCTTTTGATCTTGCTCCATACATTCCAGACCGTCCAATGTATTTATAGTAAACTTCCAAGATGAAGGGAAATTTCTTGCTCATTGTTTGCCTGAGATCCTGACTTGTGTTCATGTTAATAAGCAAAAAATATGCTCCAAAATTGCCCCTAAAACTCCTTCAGAGATTGTCTTTGCCAGTGGTTCCCTATTGCGTGCCATCCCGAGGTGTGCTGAAACAATCCTTTTCTTCCCCCTGCATTACTACGTTTTCTCACAAGGTGGCGCTAAGTGCCTTGTTTGGTGGTCAGAGGTTCTATGTAGACTTGGATTTTGTTTCCTGGATTCCTCGGCCTCTTCTAATGAGTGTCCAACAGCAGGCAGTTGTTCACAATTAACTAGGGGCCTCTCTGGTGTCCAGAAGAAAACTCCACCTACCTTCCCTCCATTTAGGTGAAAAAAGCTTTACTTCAGGCAGCTATAAAAGGTATAAAAACTGAATGTTTTAGGATGTTTGGTTCCTTGAAATGTTTTAGCCATTCACCCAGCCAAATTTGTTATAGTTAGTACAGTATTAAAATGCACCTACATTTAACCCTACCAGAGATACAAATGCTCTTAAATTCTCATGTCTCTAAAACTTCCTGTAGTAGTGAAACTTCTAAGAGGAAGAATAGTTCAGTAAAGGCTGATGACATCTATTCAGTCAGCGTAGTGAGGTGATTCCGTGTCTTTGTCAAGGCTCAACAAACATGTAATCCCAGACTTTGCTTTGGGAGATTTAAATAAACATATGAGATTAATAAAGAGGCACCTCCTGGAGAAGGATGCCAGACAAATCTCACATGATGTAAAGCTGCCATCCTTGGATGACAAGTATGTCAAAGTGACCTCCTTCCCTAGTCACTGGTTTCTGAGCGCCACATTAGTAACACCCACAAGAGACTCAGGTAGAACAATCACACTGTAGACTTCTGCTTTGCATGATAGAAACACTCCTGTGTGCTGGGCAGCACACTCCTCTTGACACACATTTACCTGGGAAGTCGGGTTATGAATAGAAGGTGCTGAGCAGGTGAGAGTGCAGGAGCGTTGACTGCCGGATGGTACCAGGTGCCATCAGAGAGGCAGGCGATGTGGCTTGGATGCTCACAGTGGAAGCCCCACCCTGCTCTCCTTAGGGTTGTGTTGGCAGAATATGGTTTCTGTTCTCTGACTTTCCCTTTTCTGTATTCATGGTGCTCCTGTGAGCTCATAGTTCCCGTGTCTGGGAACTATGAGGCTAGAACCTGGTCATGTGACCGCACGTAGCTGCAAGGAGATCAGGAACACAGTCTACTGAATTTAACCCGGTGGTGTCTGCACTGCTGACTTAAATGCTATTTTCTATATTTTTTTTCTCATAGGAATGTCTCATATAAGTTTTATAAGTTCTATTTATAAGTTCTTCAAGGGTGGATGCTTATTGCCTCATAATATTAACGATGATAATAATAATAGTTACAATAGCGGTCGCCATTCATTGAGCACTAATGTATAATAAGCACTCTACTAAGGTACTTTTCATTTGTGTTTATACTTAATACTTGGACCTATATCAAAAGGTTCCTAATACATATAACAGGAGTAATATATATGGAATGTATATAGGAAGTATATACATGGAAGAAGTATATATAGAGAGTAATGTGTGCATGTGTCTTGCTCAAAATCATATAGTAATTAAGTGGCAAAGTAGATTTGAGCTAGGCTGTCTGATTTTAGAGCTTTCTTAACCACCATGCAATATTACCTTTGATATTTACTGACTATAAAAATGAAGAGCAATATGATATATTTGTGTTGGCGTTATTCACTATTCTAACTCTATTACCTTTTCTACATAGAGTATCTTCAAATGATTTAAAGTTGAATTCTTATGGTGTTGCTGAGCAAGCACAAAGGGGAAGAGAGGACTATTTGAAATAGTTCAGTGTTGCCTGGGGTGGTGGTGACCACCTGTAATCCCAGCAGCTCTGGAAGCTGAGGCAGGAGGATTCCAAGTTCAAAGCCAGCCTCACCAGCTTATCAAGGTCCTAAGCAATTCAGCAACACCCTGTCTCAAAATGAAATGTAAAAAAGGGTTGGGGACCTGGCTCAGTGTGTAAGTGCCCCTGGGTTGATTCCCTGGTCCCCCTGCCACCAAATAATAGTTCAGGGTTAATTTCTTCCAAATTCCAGTTTGAGATAACATAGCTAGAAAGGGAGTGGCCAAGAAAATTCCTTTCCTGGTTTGATATAACATCCCTTACCTGCGAGGAGGACATGGAACATTTTGCTAATGTCTTGACCACCCGTTTTTGTTGCAGGAGGCCGAGGGAAGGACGGTGCCCCCATCATCACTTTTCCAGAGTTTGTGGGGTTCAAACACATCCCAGAGGAGGACTTCCTGAATGTCATGACTTACCTGACTAGCATCCCCAGGTGAGCTGAACATAATGTTCTGCTGCCTTCTCAGTCACTGGCCTTGCTCTGTGTTTTCCTCGTGGCAGGCCTGGGTTGAGACGGAGCCTTCCATCAGAACAGTTTGCATTGGCATGTAACTCAGCCAGTGTCTCTTGCCCATCAGTTAGGAGCAATGAGTGTGGAGAGAGGTTAGAAAATAATGGCAAGCTGGGTGCAATGGTGCACGCGTGTCATTCCAGTGGCTTGGGTGGGTGAGGAAGGAGGATCACGGGTTCAAAGCCAGCCTCAGCAACTTAGTGAGGCCCTAAGCAACTCAGCAAGACCCTGTCTCTAAATAAAAATATAAAAAAGGGCTGGGGATGTGGATCAGTGGTTAAGTGCCCGTGGGTTCAATCCCTGGTACCGAGAGAGAGAGAGAGAGAGAGAGAGAGAGAGAGAGAGAGAGAGAGAGAGAGAGAGAAAGAGAAGGAAGGAAGAAAAAAAGAAAGAGAATAAGGTATCAGTGTTGACCATGCTGCATGTAGGCAGTTCGTAGAAATCATTGTTGAGTGAATGAGAAACCAGTCAATCTGCTGATGCTCCTTGGGTGCATTCAGGCTTCCTGCTCCAGTTGGGGGTTATTCTGGTTTTTTAGGTCACATTGCCAGGGCACATGACCATTGCTGAAGGAGCATATGCTATGTCAAGGAGCTATTTAATTCTCTTTCTAAATAAGAACATTAGTGCAGAATTTATAATTGTTACTGTCTGATGGAGAAACTAAGTCACAGAGCAAGGAAATGAAAAAGACAGTGATAAGACTGTTCTGTGTTCATGAAAGAAAGTTTTCTGGCATCTGCTATTCTGCCTCCACCTGCCCCAGTCTCACATCTAGGTCTCACATGTACCCAGGTCTTTAAGGGAGAGGGTTGGGACAGGGGTCACACTGATTGCTGCATTTCACAGACACAGGCACAGCTGGGAATGGGGTTCAAAACCTGATTCTAGACAGTGCTGGGTGTCCTGTCCTGCAAGGCAGGCCTGGCCAGGAAGGGCCCTGCCCTCCTGGGTTTTACTGCCTGTGACATCATCTCTTACTTAATGAGGGTAGTTAGGGATTTACATAACAGTGCTGGCTTCCCATCTGCCTTATAAGATTTAGGGGTAAACACCAGCTTTGTGACTGGAGGGCCACCTGGTGTCTGATCCCACCATGAAGATTATGATGCTGATTGCTTTAATGAAACCCGCTCTCAAAGGTTTTTTCTTTTTCTTTTTTCTTTTTTTCTTTTATCCATTGTACTTCTTCAGAGGTGGTGATGGATTTATTTTTAATATACTTCTTCAAAGTTCAATATTTAAATTGCATTTCACTATTTCATCCTTCACCCTGCATTAATGCAGACACAAGAGTGTTTGGGGACATCCTTTGCTGCATGGATAGGTGTCACAGAGCCTCAGGGGTCACAGAGCTCACTGCGGTTCACTGCAGGGCCCCCCCCCCCCCCCACACACACACCCCTCAGCCTGACTCCCTACACATTCATGGCCCTCAGCTCTGAGCTCAGGTCTTCAGGGTATATCTCCTCTGACTCAGTTCTACTCTCATAGACTCTTTTATCTTGATTTCCACAGAGTCCTAAGCTTCCGCCTTGTAGAACACCATAGTAAGTGGAAATCATTTCTGCCTCTCCCATGAGACTGTGAACATCTCAAGAGTGGGGGCCTGCGCGTTCTTCTTTGTTTTCTTGTTTGATCTCCAGCCCTTGCAGTGTCTGACACATGCTAGTTTCTGGAGGAGAAGTGTTGGTAGGATTTCCAGCTTTGACAATGACTCATTCCAAACAGAAGGTGTTTGCTGTGTGGTCAGAGGGGACACCCTGACTCCTTACTCCTGCCTTCACCTCCTGGGGATTTAGGGAGTTGAACTTGAACTTCCTCATGGACCCAGTTGCGTTTCAGGACAATGACCCATCCTTTTAACAACTTCTCCTTTGATGCAAGCAGCAAGAAAGAGGGTGAACAGGGATGTGGTCTGTGGGCGAAAGGGCTCCCCTGTTGTCCTTCTGTTTGTTTTAGACTCACCGTCGGATTTCCCTAATTCCCTAGGTATACAGTCCAGTGCTAAACTGAATGGGTGATATTTGTCTTGTATTTGTTGTCTTTTGCAGATCACACCGAGGACAGCATGTTAGTGCCATCTGAACCCAGATAGAGAGAAGCAAGGAGGGTTATAGCTGCCTCACAGACATAGAAGAGATGACAGATTAAGGGTCTACTGTTTTGGCCTCATTTCTTTTCTCTGCTTTGTGTTCCTTGTATAATTTCTTCTAAACGAGGACCATTTTTTCCTAGAATACTGTCTCTTAAGAAAGAGTAGCCAAGACCAGTTGTTCCCCTGTCCCCTTCCTGGCTTTTGCTGGCTCCTGCTTGCAGCCCTACCCCTTGTTCCTTTCAACATAAAGCAGAGACAAAGGGCAGGAAGGCCTGGAAGGAGAATTTCACCCAAACATTGATTTCCATTTTACAGTTCAGGTTCCAGAGAATGAAACCGCCCTCATTGGTTTCATGACTCCTATTTATCATGATTTGCATCTTCCTAGTGGTTACCCGGTTACCAGTGCCAGAGCCCTTCCCAGGTTGTGAAATGCTTTATGGGCAGTAGGCGGAGGTCTCCTGATATTGAACAGGAGAACGGATACGCTAGAAAAGGAAAATGGCAAGGTGCTGAGGTAGGGACGGGGTCTCTGAGCCCGAGGTTAACAAGGCCCTCCCACTGTAGCTGGTCTGGTGAGCATAGAAAGGCTTCACCAGGTCTCTGCTGAGTGCCCAGGGTGTACAGAGCTGTGCACAATTTTAGAAAAAAACAAAAAAGGTCGTGAGACAATGTCTCCAGCCTTCGGATACTCATTACATAACCTTGTGGTCATGATGTTTTATAAAATCATAATTAAGGTATTATAGAAACTAGAAGACAGAAAAAGTCTCTTGAGACAAAACAGTGAAAACTTCAGGAACAAAATGGCCTTAAAGGAGGGAACAATCTCCACAGGTAGATACAGAGGACAACATTCCAGAAAGAGGATGGGATGGGGTCTAAGAGGCTTAGACACAGACCAAACCTGGATGAAAATTCAGATCTTAGCTGGGCATGGTGGTACACTCCTGTAATCTCAGCGAGCAGGAGGCTGAGAAGGAGGATGTAAGTTTGAGGCTAGCCTCCACAACTTGGGAGACCCAGTCTTAAGAGGGCTGGGGATATAGCTCAGGGGTAAAGCTCCCCTGGGTTTAATGAAGGAAAAAAGAAGAAAGAAAGAGAGAAAGAGAGAGAAGGAAGGAAGGAAGGAAGGAAGGAAGGAAGGAAGGAAGGAAGGAGAAAAAAAAGAAAGAAAGAAATTCAAATATTATCGCAATCTGAGGCAAGCACCTTGGCTTGTATTTCTGTCTCCCTTGGATTTTGAAGTTTGAAAGAGAGCATTTGGGGGGAAATTACAGCCCACCAAGGCTGACTGACCAGAATGGTGAGGCTCCTTCTTAGGAGTGAGACTAAGAGCCAGGAAGACAGCCGAGGACAGACTGGGCAAGGCCTTTACCACCACGTTGAGGAACTGAGGCACAGGGAGCAAGAAAAGGCCTTTGGAGGGTCCAGGGAGGGGGCCGTGAGCAGATCGATTTGGTGGGGCTGTGCAGAATGGGCCAGAGGGGGCAAGGACAGAAGGCAGGGAGGACAGCCAGGGGCTTCTGCACTGAAGCAGGTGCAGAATGGAGGGTGATGGCCAGAAGTCTGGACTGAAAGGGGCTACAGGAAGGTGGGCGCTGGCGAGTGGAAAAGGGTGGAGGGGTAGAGCAACCGTAGGGTCTTAGAGCTGAGTCTGTCGCTTTTACATGTTTGGGTGTGTGGAATTTGGGCCTCATTTGGGTTTTGATGGTCTCACCTATTTTATTTTACTGATGTTTCTGGCTCTCCCCTGTCAGTCATCCTACGGCAATGGTTCTCAACTTTGACTGCATGTTAGAATCACCTGGGGAGTTTTTAAAACTCCAGATTCTGGAAGACCAGAATTTATATCAATTAAATCAAGCTTTCTGGGTGGGGAACTTGGATTCCAGAGTGCTTAAAGCTCTCAGGCCGTTCGCTTGCACAACCAGGGGTGAGGATCATTGAGACTGGAGAGGATCTGGAGAAGCTGTGGTGAGATGGAACAGGGTTTGAGATGTGTGAAGAAGAAAACTTGGAATCAGACTTAGTTTTTGGATAGGTGGGGTAATGGAGAATGTGGGAAAGCTCCAAAACTGTGAACCAAAGTAAACCTTTCCTCTTATAAGTTGGTTATCTCAAGTATTTTGTTACAGTAACTAAAAGCTCACTAACAGGCAAGATAGTGTCACCTAGAAACATGTGGCCTGTGGTTACAGATTATAGGTAGGCTGTATGAAAGAATTAGAAACAATTCTGAGCCACAGCAATAGTAACTATTTTAAATCACAGTTGTTTGTCCCCAAATCAGCATTAGTATAATTAAGAATGGGTTTTTATTGCTCTATTTATTTAGTCTCCTTGTTTTATACATAGTTCTAAGCTCATTATTAGAAAGGAATTAGATCAAGTACTTTTGTTAGACAGTACAAGAATCATATTTCATCAAGTCATTAATTTTATTATTGGCCTATCAGATTTCGATCACTGTGCTGTAATACTAGAGATAAACAACTTGTAAGGAGGAAAGCTTTATTTTGGCTCATGGTTTCAGAGATTTCAGTCCATAGTTGCTTGACCTGTCACTTTGGGCTAGTGGCAAGGCAGTGAGTGCATCATGGCAGGGAACACATGAAGACAGGTCTGTTCACCTCACAGCTGAGAGGCAAAGAGAGAAAGAAAGAGGAAGGGTCCAGGTGTCCAATATCCCCCTCAAGGGCACATCCCCTGTGACCTAACTTCCTTCCACTAGTTCTCACCCTCTTAAAGGTTCAACCATCTCCCAATAGGGCCACCAGTCAGTGACCAAGCATGGACCTTTGGGGGACATTTAAGAACCAAACCATAACATTTGCTATTTCACAAGAACTTCTGCAATCAGTCTGTTCAAGGACCTATTTAAGCTAGAACAATTTTCCTTCATGTGTTTTTCCCACATAAAGCATGATGGATAGTCTTTGGGAGGAATCATATTCTCTTTTATGAGAGGTCGCCTAGAATGTGGTCTGACATTTGTACTTTAGGAAGGGGTAAGAGAGCAGAGTTACTCTTTGACCTATGAATTATACTAGGACTTACTCTTTTGTATTGAAAGACTGCATGGGATTATAACACCTTCTCAACTTTAGAAACCAACCTCACCAGAGAAGTGAGTCCACTCTGGGCCTCTTACAATTATGAAGGCCATGGAAAAGCCCCTGTTTTTAAGTGGCTTTGAAAGATACTAGTCGGCGAACGTTCTGCTTTGATTGCTAGGATGAAGTATGATTTTCCTTGGACACACTGTGAAACTATATTCTGAAAAGTGGGGGAGACGGATTCATTAGAGAAGTAGGGATTGGGGTCCAGAGAGGGTTGTCCTGTTGTGTTGCTATATCACTCAAAGTGGGTAGATTTGCTTAGCAGCCTCAAGAAGGATGCCTGACATGGATGTGGGAAAAAGGCACACTTTTACATTACTGGTGGAATTGCAAATTGGTGTAGCCACTCTGGAAAGCACTGTGGAGAATCCTTAGAAAAATTGGAATGGACCCACCTTTTGGCCCAGTTATCCCATTCTTTGGTTTATACCCAAAGGACTTAAAAATCAGCAAACTACAATAACACAGTCACATCAATGTTTATAGCAGTTCAATTCACAATAGCTAGATTGTGGAACCAACCTAGATGCCCTTCAACAGATGAATGGATAAAGAAACTCTGGTATATATACACAATGGAATATTATTCAGTACTTCTTTATTTATTTACTGGTTATTGCATATTTTTACTATTTATTTTTTCCTATCCTTATCGTGAGAATGATGTGGAAGGAGGATCTTTGTACCATGGTCACAGACAGTCCATTATTAAATGGATCAGTGCATCACCACAGCACCTTTCTGATTGAGTAATCTTTACACACTTCACCGGAATGATGAACATTGCATTGATTTAGAAAAGACGTATATTTTGGCCAGTGGAAAATTGGGTAAATGATAGGTTCGATGATGTAATATTTTGGGAAACAGGTTGAATAGTCCTGCTGTCAGGCTCAAAGAGAAGATTGTTGGAATGCTTCTGTGGCAATTGTTCATTTTCTCATTTATCATATGGTACACAGCAAGAGATTTATTTGTTTGTTAACACTTTTTATTTTGCAAATAAAAAATAATATATATATATGTGTATGTATATACACTATATATGTGTGTGTATACGTGTGTGTGTGTGTGTGTGTGTGTGTGTGTGTGTGTGTGTGCATGTATAACAGTAGGCAATCTCATAGGTATCCCTTTATGGTTTTAATGTGAAATTCTCTAACAACAAATAATGCTGGGTATTTTTTCACATGCTTGTTTACCATTTAATTAGCCTCTTCAATGAAATACCTGTTTATGTGTTTTGTTAATTTTTAATTGCATTATTTGCTGATTAGAGTTTTCCAGTCCTTAGATATTTTGTAAACAAGTGTTTATATTGCAATAAACAAACAAACAAGCAGACAGGAAAAAAAAAAAAGATGTACATTTGGTATTATGGATCAGAGTAGTCTAGGTCAGAGCTCAAAAAAAGACTTTTCCTGTACAGAACAAGAGAGTAAATAACAGGGTTTCTGATTGAGTAAATCTTGGGTGTGGCCAAATAACACATATTTCTAACAAGTTCTGGGGAGATGTTACTGGTCTGGGGAACCACATTTGTAAAACTACTGGTCTAGTCTAATACCACCTACAGAGGTGGATACTGGCAGAAAGGAGGAGGGTCTTGTGTAACGCACAAGCTGGTGAAGGGCAAAGTTTAGGGCTGAGATGAGGACTTGGATTTTATGGGTCTGGGCTCAGTACTACTCCGCTGCATCATGAAGCTTTCAGATGATCTGATGATGTTCTCTCTGTGATACTAACTTACATTATGTCTGTATTTCTTGATTTGTCAACTTTACACAATATCTTGAGATTCCTCCCTGTGAAAAACGTGTTTTGTAAAATACGATTCCTTCTTTCTCCTCCTACCTTCTTACCCCCTAATTTTTGTTAGCTACATTATTAGTTTTAGATCACATACAGGTTACCATTATAAACTTATACATCTTCCTCATGATCCATCTACCTTAGACAATATCTACTGACTTTCTACTGTGTATTTCAATTTTGCTACTCTCATTTTCCAAGTTCTTCTATAGCATTTCCATTTTACTGCTAAGATTTATAATGTATTTACATTATTCTACAAGTGAAAATTTTTCTTTGTCCACAGGTGAATTTCTTTTTTTATTTCTCCCAATACTGAAAATTGAACCCAGAGCCTCATACATGCTAGGCAAACACACTACCAATGAGCTACACCCTCAGCCCTTTTACAACTTTTAAAATTTGAAACAGTTTCTCTAAGTTGCCCAGGCTGGCCTTGAACTTCCAATTCTGCTGCCTCAGCTGCCTCAGTTGCTGAGATTGTGGGTGTGCTCCACCTCACCCAGTTATAGGTTGATTCTGAATAAACCAAATCAGTAAAATGCATTTATGTACACTGTCTGATGTACATTATGTATACCTCTTGAGAGAGCTGCAAATCAATATCATTGAACCTATGTCACTCACAGGAGCATGCACGCAATGTTCAGGTAAATCAGATTCTCTTTTCTTAGGCTCCATCTGTTGCTCAAACTCATGCCATAATTTATTTCATTTCAGACTCAGACTGACTTTCCTATATGCCTTTTCCCCTGGCATTTCTAGTAACCTTTCTTTTTCCCTTATTTATAGAAGTGGCACATATCTTCATTCCAGTATTAATACCTTGCAGATTCCTTACCATAGGATTTGTGTGATGCATTACTTTCCTCTTAAAAGAATTCTTTGAATCTCCAGTCTGCTCTTATAATTCAGGATGGCTGGTGTCTGTACCTGTGGCAAGTTGTTCACCTAGGATTGCTTTTTTATTCTTCTGAGAAGGTTCTTTCTTTTATGATTTCACTTTTTCTTGGTATTGGGGATTGAACCTGGGGCACTGAACCACTGAGGCACGTCCCCCCTTTTTATTTTTTATTTAGAGACAGGATCTTGCTGAATTGCTTAGGGCCTCACTAAGTTGCTGAGGCTGGCTTTGAACTTGGGATCCTCCTGCCTCAGCTTCCCAAGTCACTGGGATTACAGGTGTGCACCATCATACCTGGCTTATGATTCCATTTTATAAAATCACTTTCAAGTTATTTCTTTTTTAGAAAGGGTATTGGTAAAGATGCACTTAACAGGACCTTGAATATCTGAAATGACTACATTCTGTCCTCACACTTGACAGCAATTTGGTTGGTATGGAAATTTTTATGTAAAATAACACTGATCCATTGATTTGTAGCATCTGATGTTACTGATAACAAGGTGGATCCTTGTCACAGAGATCTGAGTCTCATTCCTACATACATAAGCTGTTTCTTTCTCCTCACAAAAAAGCTTTTAGAGTTTTTTTTTAATGCTTTCTAGTTTGAAATTCCAAACATTTTCCTTCTTCCTTATAAGCTTTCAATTCAAGATTCAAGTCTCTCAGGTTTAGATTATTTTTTTTCCTCTTTATTTTCTTTGGTTATTTCTTTCTTCAATCTCTCTAGCTACCATCTATCTATGCTATAATATATCGTATACATATAATATCATTTGTTCATATTCTTGCCCTTTTTTCAATTGCAATTTTGATCTTTATTTTCCTCTGAGTTTCTAAGAGCTCTTCATGTGTTACAGACATCAGCCCTTTGTTTGTGATGCCTGTTGCATGTATTTTTATCTCACTTTGACTTTGCTTAGGGATATATTTTGCCCTGTGAAACATTTGTCATCAAACGTGTCTTTTTTTCTTTGATTGTGTCTGGACTTTGAGTAATTGTTAGAAAGCTTTCCCACACTGAGGTGGTGGAGTGGCTCACCCGTGCTTTCTTGAGGCTTCGTACGCTTGCTGTTTTTTTGCAGTTAGCTCTGATGTACTTATTTATTTCTGTGTGTGCTATGAAACATAGAGCTCAGTGTATCTTTTTCTAAATGGCTATTCAGTTCCTGGAGCATCATTAATTTAAAAGTCCTTACCTCAATGATTTGAGAGTTAATTGGTTTGTCTATTCATAAGTGGGTAATTTTAATTATAGAGGATTTAAGTATGTTTAATATCTGATAGGATTAATTACCCCCTTAAGCTTTAGTGTTTCAATATTTCCCTCATTGTTCTTTCTTGTTTTCTATGTGTATAGCTCCATTAAAAAAAAAAAAAAGTAGAAGAAGAAGAAGAAAGGAAACATCTTGTTGGTTTGTCATTAGGACTGTGTTAAATTTATACATTTTCTTGGAGGAAGAGTGACATCTCTCTGGTGTTAGGATTGCTCTAACAGGAAGAAACGTGTTCCCATTTGTTCAAATCCACTTTTGTGTTTTCCAGGAGTGTGTAAAATTTTTCCTGGCATAATTTTGTATATTTATTTTTGTTTAATTTTAAGTATTTTATCTTTCATTACTATTATAAATAGGATCTCTCTCCTATTATGGCCTTTAGCTAGCAATTTTATTTTTTGGACCATGTTAGATTTAGATATCAATCTTATACACGCTTCATAAATAGTATTTTAAACTTTTCTTTCTTTCTTTTTTTTTTTTTTGTAAAGCTCTAAAATAATTTTTGTGGCATTGGGACTATATATAGGGTCACTGAGGATCAGGTAGAATTCCCCTGTAAAACCTTCTGGGCCTTCATGACTCTTCTTTTCCTCTCAATTGGAACTATTTAAAGCTCTTAATTTCTGATGAGGTCCATTTTGGTAAACTGTACTTTTTTAAAAAGGAAATTTTTATGTCTAAAGTTTCAAATTTATTTGCATAGGGGTCTGCAAAGCACTTTCTTGGGAATTTTGAATTTCTTTCTTTTCAGTTCCCTTTGCCATTTCCTATTCTGTATACCACTGCTTCTCCCCTTCCCTGCTCTCCCCTCCTCCTTTCCCTTCCCCTCCATCTTCTTTTTCCTTATGAAGTTATCTAGAAGGTTATTTGCAAAATTAAAAAGTGGGAATTTGATTTGTTAGTTAGATATATTGATTTTTCCATTCTCTATTAATTTCTGCCTTTATGCTTAATATCTTCTTTTTTGTTCTTCCTTTTGGTTTGCTTAATTTTTCTCATTTTTTGAGTGGAGAATTTATTTTCATTCTTTATTGATGTAAGTGCTTAAGGTTTTTGCTGCTTTAAATGTATCCCATAAATTCTGATATTTAGTGATATTTTATTATCATTCTATTTTAGAAATTCTGGGATTTTTCATTGTCTTGGTAAAGAGTTGTCTAATAGAAGTATTAAACTTTCAAGTATTTTCAAGTGATCAATTTTTGTGAATGTTCCATTTATACTTTAGATAAAGATGAATCTTTTATTATAAGAATGTAAAGTGTAATAAATATTCATTAGGTCTTCCTGTATTGTATTTTATAACCTTTTGCTCTGTTTTGCACTGAAAGTGGTATATTAAAATCTCCTAGTTAAAGTATGTTTCTATATGTCTCCTTGTACCTTCTGTAGTTTTTGCCTTAAAAAGTTGTTCATTATGTCATTTGATGTATAGGTAGTCATATTTGTTTTATCATCATTGTAAATTGTGGTTGCTAGCATCAAAAGCATTCTTCATTGTGTTTAGTGCTTTATGGCTTGAAATTTTACTTTGATGTCAAGACTGAAACCTCTTGCTATTGTTGCTATTGTTTCTATTTACCTAGTATATTTTTATCTTTGCCAATTCCTTTTTTTTTTTTAATGGTACTGCTGGGGTTTGAAACCAGGCTCTTGCACATGGTAGGCAAGCACTGTACATACCCAGCCCTCTGAATTACTTGTGCTTTGGATCGTTCTATTGTATGCTGTAGTTCTTACTTTGTGAGTTAAATTAAAAATCTTTTTCTTATAACAAGTGAATTAAACCCTTTAATATTTATTGATGTGACAGATACATTTGACCTCAATTTTGTCATTCTTTTATGACTACTAAGTATGTTATACTTACTACATTTTCCTTTGCTCTTTTTAAATTATAAATTTTAAATTTTAATTTTAAACTTCTTTTGGTGTTTAAGAAGATTTGAAATTTTATCCTTGTATTTACACCTTTTTAAATGCCCTTCATCTCTATTTTTAAATTTAACCTTTTCCTATCTGGTTTGTCAGTTTCAGAAATATTCTTTGACTTCTACCTATTGCCTGTGCAATAATCAACGAACTGATTCTCTTCTCTTCCTCTGGCCTTTCCCCTTTCCCATCATTTAACTTACATTATTTGTGTTTATTCTTCTTCCATATTTGGTATCAGACCTACCATTATATTAAATCAATCATTTTGCTGATGTTTCTTCAAGTTATCTCTGTTGGATGAAGTTCAGCTCCTGCTAGATTCTTCAAGAAGGGCTCACAGGTACAAAATTCCTAGAGTTTCTGTGTATTTGTAACTTTTTCTACTGCCCCAACACTTGAAGGCCAACTTCACCTATAGGGATATAAAATTCTTTTTCTTTTTCTTTTTTTTACTTTTACAGACTGCATTTTGATTCATTACACACAAATGGAGTACAACTTTTCGTTTCTATGGCTGTGCACAATGTAGATTCATACCAGTCATGTAATCATACATGTACATAGGTTAATGACATCTGTCTCATTCCACAGCCTTTCATACCTCCACCCCTCCTCCCTCCCATTTCCTTGTATGTAATCTAAAGTTCCTCCATTCTTCTCTCACTCCCCTCCCCCATTATGTATCATCATCCACTTATCAGGGAAAACATTTGGCCTTTGGTTTTTTGGGTTTGACTTATTTCACTTAGCATGCTATTCTCTGCAGTATGGAGATTCCTCAGAAAACTTGGAATGGACCCACCTTTGACCCAGTTATCCCACTCCTCAATTTATCCCAAAGGACTTAAAATTAGTATACTACAGTGACACAGCCACATCAATGTTTGCAGCAACTCAATTCACAATAGCTAGATTGTGGAACCAACCTAAATGCCCTTCAACAGGTGAATGGATAAAGGAACTGTAGGATATAAAATTCTTGATTCAGATTTTGTGTTTGTGAGTTGTTCTAGAATGCCATTTCGTTCTTGCCATAATTTGTATGTTGCTTTTAAGAAGTGCGATGCTTGTTTGTCTTATCCTAGTAAATTATTTGATCTTTTTCCTGGAGGTGTTGAGGATGAGCCTAACGGTTTTATTAAGATGCATATCAGAGTTGGTCAGTTCAGGTCAATTTTCACTCATGCTTGCTAGATCAGGTGTAAGTAGATTTTGTTTGGGGAAAGTTTTCTTGGATTAGACTTTTAACCTATTTTTGTACCATTGTTTCATTTTAGCTTGTTAGGGAACCCAAGTATATGTATTGTTGTGGGGGGCAAATTAAGAACAGACAGATCACCACTGAGAAGTCCAAATTTGAGAGTCTTTATTAGCCAGCTAGCTGACTGTCTCATACAACACCCCAAAAATGGCTATTGGGAGAACAGCCCATAGGGTTACAGGGGTTTTTATACCATAAGTCGGTACATCAATCGTAAGTGTCTGTTGCTATGACTCAAAAGTACAAACTAACATCATGAGATCTAAAATCATAAGTAGAAGGGGAAGTGGGTCAAAATGACCGTGGTTGGGTACAAGCTAAAGAATGGTTACTAATATCTAGATAATCACTGTTGACATGGTACATTGTCTAAGAAAAATAGGAATCAAAAGGAGAACAATTTTACATATTTAAGAATTGCCATTTTGTGTTGCTAAACCTGCTATGCTAGGCAGCTACTGATGGGTACAGAGGCAGGGTGTTCCATGGGAGAAGCATTTCCTACATAACATGGAGTCTCAGGGTAATATGGAGTCTGTTTAGTCATTGTCCATATAGCCTGGCCTATAACATTTCCATGGAGTCAAATATGTCAACCTGTCACAGTATGTTGGTATTTTTTTTTTGGTCTTACTTTCATTTCAACCATTTTCTTTCTGATCCTTTTTACTTTTTAATTTTCATTCTCTTGCTTTTGTTTTCTTGTGATTTTTTTGGTACCAGGATTGAAGGCAGGGGTTCTTAAACACTGAGACACATTGCCAGCACTTTATTTTTTATTTTGAAACAGTGTCTTGCTAAGTAGCTTAGGGCTTTGCTAAGTTGCTAAGTCTGGCTTTGAACTTGCAATCCTCCTGCCTCAGCCTCCTGAGTCTCTGGGATTACAGGCATGCGCCACCATACCCTGTTCTCTTATTTATTTTTTTGGTGTTATTCACTGCCTGATTTTTTGTTCAAATAGGTCATCCCTTGGATATTTTGTAATCTAGACTGCATTTATCATACAATTTTGTCTCCAACCAACTCTTTTAATTCCTTCCTTTTTTATATGTTAAAAAATTCATTTCTGTTATGTTTTTTAGCTTCCAACTTAAGCTATCTACTTCTCCATTCCCCTTACTACCAAATGTTTGTTTGAAGATGTGTAATTCTTAAAACAAATAGATCAAAGAGCTATGCTTTAGGATTTTTTCCCCTTAATGACTAATTTTTTAAAGGAATTTTTATTATCTAAAAAGTTTTTTTTCTTAAAGATAGGCTTTGAGTTTTAGAATAGTTTCAGGTTCACAGGAAAATTTTGTGTAAAGCAGAGAGTCTTCATTTACCTCTGCCCTCACACATGCACAAAGTCCCCACCACCAACATCCCCCACTGCAGTGGTACGATTTTTGCTATTGGTGAATACATTGACACACCATCCAAAGCCCATAGTTTGTGTAGGGTTTACTCTTGGTATTGTATATTCTCTAGGTTTCGACAAATGCGTAATGATGCATGTCTGCCATTGTAGTTTCATACAGAACAGCTTTACCTCTCTAAATTTCCCCTGTGCTCTGCCTTTTCATTCTTACCTCCCCCAACTCCTAGCAACCACTGATTCTTTCACTGTCTCCATAGTTTTGCCTTTTCCAGAATGCCATAAAGTTAGAGTTATATAGTATGCAGGCTTTTCACTTAGTTAAGCGCACTTAAGTTTCTTTCATGTCTTCTCATGGCTTGTTAGCTCATTTCTTTTTAGTGATGAATGATTTTCCAGGGTCTGAATTGCCACAGTTCATTTGTCCATTCACTTACTGAAGAACATCATGGTTACTTTTAGGTTTTGGCAATTATTACTAAAGCTGCTATAAATATCCACATGCAGGTTTTAGTGTAGACATTTTTTTTGAAATTTGGGTAAATACCAAGGAGCCTGATTGATGGATCATATGGTAAGAATATGTCTGATTTTGGGGGGTGGATACTGGGAATTGAACTCAGGGACACTCAACTACTGAGTCACATTCCCAGCCCTATTTTGTATTTTTTAATTTAGAGATAGCGTCTCACTAAGTTGCCTAGTGCCTTGTGGTTGCTGAGGCTGGCTTTGAATTCTCAATTCTCCTGTCTCAGCCTATTGAGCTGCTGGGATTACAGGTGTGCACCACTGTGCCCAGCCAGTATATCTAATTTTATGAGACACTTCCAAAGTGGCTGTACCGATGTGCATTCCCAATGGCACTGAATAAGAGTTCTTGTTGCTCTACATCCTTACCAGCATTTGGTGTTGTCAGTTTTAGGATTTTGACCATTCTAGTAGTATGGAGTGGCATCCAGTGTTGTTTATTTGTTATTGTTGTTGTTGTTGTTCTTTTTAGATACACACGACAAGACAGTGTACTTTGACTTATCATACATACATGGAGTGTAACTTATTCTAATTAGGATCCCATTCTTATGGTTGTGCATGATGGAGTTACGCTGGTCATGTATTCATATATGAACATAGGAAAGTTAAGTCCGATTTATTCTACTGTCTTTCCCATTTCCATCCCTTCCTTCCCTTCATTTCCCTTTGTCTGATCCAATGAACTTCTATTACTCTCCCCACCCTGTTATTGTTTTAAACTGCAGTTCCCAAATGACATGTGATGTTGAAATCTTTTCATACATCTGTATATCTTCTTTGGTGAGATTCAGGTCTTTTGCCCATTTTTTCTTGGATTATTGTTCACTTTCTTTTTTTTAAGTTTTAATTTTTTAAATTTGTTTTAATTAGTTATACATGACAGTAGAATGCACTTTGATACATCATATATAGTGGAGTATAATTTCTCATTCTTCTGGTTATATATGATGTAGAATTCCACCAGTTGTATTGCTATATATGGACATAGGGTAATCATGTCTGATTAATTCTACTATCTTTCCTATCCCCATGCCCCCGTCCCTTCAATCCCTTCTACCTGATCTAAAGTAATTATATTCTTCCCTAGCCCGCCCCCATTGTGAATTAGCATCCACATATCAGAGAAAACATTTCACTTTTGGTTTTTTGGGATTGGCTTATTTCACTTAGCATTTTATTCTCCAGCTCTATCCATTTACCAGCAAATGGCATAATCCATAATTTCAATCTTCTTTAAGGTTTAGGAATATTCCAGCATATATATATATATATCTTTATCCATTCATCTATTTCTTTATCCATTCATCTATTGAAGGGAACCTCGGTTAGTTTCATAGTTTAGCTATTGTGAATTGAGCTGCTATAAACATTGATGTGGCTGCATCACTGTAATATGCTTATTTTAAGTCCTTTGGGTATAAACCAAGAAATGGGATAACTGGGTCAAATAGTGGTTCCTTTCCAAGTTTTCTGAGGACTCTCCATACCACTTTCCATAACGGCTGCACCAATTTGCATTCCCACCAGCAATGTATGAGTGTACTTTTTTCCCTACATCCTTGCCAATATTTATTGTTTGTATTCTTGATAATTGCCATTCTGACTGGGGTGAGATGAAATCTTAGAGTAGTTTTGATTTTCATTTCTCTAATAACTAAAGATCTTTAACATTTTTTCTTGTATTTGTTGATCAATTGTATTTCTTCTGTGAAGTGTCTGTTCAGTTCCTTAGCCCATTTATTGATTGGGTTATTTGTTTTTTTGGTGTTAAATTTTTTGAGTTCTTTATATATCCTGGAGATTAGTGCTTTATCTGAGGTGCATGTGGTAAAGATTTTCTCCCAATCTGTAGGCTCTCTATGATATTGATTGTTTCCTTCACTGAGAAGAAGCTTTTTAGTTTTAATCCATCCCATTTATTGATTCTTGATTTTACTTCTTGTGCTTTAGGAGTCTTGTTAAGGGAAGTCAGATCCTAAGCTGACATGAAGATTTGGATCTACTTTTCCTTCTATTAGGTGCCGAGTCTCTGTTCTAGTGCCCAAGTCTTTGATTCACTTTGAGTTGAGTTTTGTGCAGGGCAAGAGAAAGGAGTGTAATTTCATTTTGTTATATGTGGATTTCCAATATTCCTAGCACCATTTGTTGAATAGGCTATCTTTTCTTCAGTGAATGTTTTTGGTGCCTTTGTCTAGTATGAAATTGTATTTATGTGAGTTTGTCTCTGTGTCTTCTATTGTATACCATTTTTGTTTTGGTGCTAATACCATGCCATTTTTGTTACTATTGCTCTGTAATATAGTGTAAGGTCTGGTATTGTGATGCCTCCTGCTTCACTTTTCTTGCTAAGGATTGCTTTGGCTACTCTGGGTTTTTTATTTTTCCAGACGAATTTCATGATTGCTTTTTCTATTTCTATGAGGAATGTTATTGGGATTTTAATTGAAATTGCATTGACTCTGTATAATGCTTTTGGTAGTATGGCCATTTTGACAATATTAATTCTGCCTATCCAGGAGCATGGCAGATCTTTCCATCTTCTAAGGTCTTCTTCAATTGGATTGTTCATTTTCTTATTGCTGAGTTTTAAGAGTTCTTTGTGTATTTTGGATCACAGTCATTTATAAGACATGTCATGTGCAAGTATTTGCTCCTAATCTGTGGCTTATCATCTTGAAACTGAAGGTTTTTTGGTTCTTATCACCCAGTCCCACTGCCTGAAGCTTTGTACAGAGTTATTGTTTACATCTTGCATTTAGTGGACAGGCTTGGTGGTTTTATAGTTTTCAAGATTTATATTTCAAGAATATTATCTTCTGTTAATGTATCTAAATGCAGTTTCTTTGATGAATGGTCTTAAACATTTTTATTTTTTAGGGGAAGGGGAAGGTTTTTAGTTTTGACTTTTTTTCCTTTTCTGTCTTGCAGGATGCTGAGGTTCACCCCATGATTCTTTTTGCCCTTACCACACAGCCACCTTTTCTCCTTTCCTTTCTTTTTCTTGCTCAGAAACTTTGCCTTTACAAGACTGCCTACTTAAGTCCTGGTTTTATCAGAATGGTCTCTTCTCTTGTCACTGCCTAGCTCTCTGTAAAAGCCTGCGGTGAGAGCTTAAAAAACAGCTCTGCTGATAATTGGTGTTTTGTTTTGTTTTGTTTGTTTGTTCCAAATCTAATTATGTGGTTTTTGGCTTGTAGCGTTTTGTTGTTGTTGTTGTTGTTGTTCTGGGTATTGAACCCAGAGGTGTTTAATCCCTGAGCCACATCCCCAGCCATTTCTAATTTTTTACTTTGATACAGGGTCTCCCTAATTTGCTTAGAGCCTCACACTAAGTTGCTGAGGTTGGCCTTGAACTTGTGATCCTCCTACCTCAACCTCCCGAGTCTCTGGGATTATAGGCGTGTACTACTGCACCAGGTGTGTTTTGATCTTCTAGTTATGTGCAAGACCTGGGACTTGTGTAGTTCTGTTTGTTCCTGTTTTGTTGATTGGTATAGACAGAGTATGTGAAAATTCAGATTTTGCTCAGTTATCCAGAAAAATTATCTTTATTATTATTTTTAATTTTATTATTGTTTTTAATTTTTACAGACTGCATTTTGATTCATTGTACACAAATGGGGTACATCTTTTCATTTCTATGGTTGTACATGATGTAGATTCATACCATTCATGAAATCATACATGTACACAGGGTAATAATGTCTGTCTCATTCCACTATTTTTTATACCCCCTTCCCTCTCATTTCCCTCTACAGTAATCTAAAGTTCCTCTGTTTTTCTCTACCCCCCACCATTATATATCATCATCCACTTATCAGGGAAAACATTTAGTCTTTGGTTTTTTGGAATTGGCTTATTTCACTTAGCATATTCTTCAGTTCCATCCATTTATCTGCAAATACCATAATATTATTCTTCTTTATAGCTAAATAATATTCCATTGTGTATATATACCACAGTTTCTTTATCCATTCATCTATTGAAGGGCATCTAGGTTGGTTCCACAATCTAGCTATTGTGAATTGAGCTGCTATAAACATTGATGTGGCTGCGTTACTGTAGTTTGCTGATTTGAAGTCCTTTGGGTATAAACCAAGGAATGAGATAACTGGGTCAAAAGGTGGGTCCATTCCAAGGTTTCTGAGGATTTTCCACACTGCTTTCCAGAGTGGCTGCACCAATTTGCAACTCCACCAGCAATGTAAAAGTGTGCCTTTTTCCCCACATCCAGCCAACATCTATTATTGTTTGTGTTCTTGATAATAGCCATTCTAATTGGAGTAAGATGAACTCTTACAGTTGTTTTAATTTGCATTTCTCTAATTACCAGAGATGTTGAACATTTTTTTCATATATTTATTAATTGCCTGTATATCTTCTTCTGTAAAGTGTCCAGTTCCTTAGCCTACTTATTAATTGGGTTCTTTGTATTTTTACATACAATGGAGAAAAGATAGCCTTTTCAACAAATGGTGCTGGGAAAACTGGAAATCCATATGCTGTGAAATGAAATTAAACCTCTGTCTCTCACCCTGCACAAAACTCAATTCAAAATGGGTCAAGGACTTAGGAATTAGACCAGAGATCCTGCACCAAATAGAAGACAAGGTAGACTCGAATCTTCATCATGTTGGTTTAGGATCAGACTTCCTTAACAAGACTCCCAAAGCACAAGAAATCAAAGCAAGAATCAATAAATGGGATGGATTCAAACTAAAAAGCTTTTTCTCAGCAAAGGATACAATCAACAATATGAAAAGAGAGCCTACAGAGTGGGGGAAAATTTTTTCCACATGCACTTCAGATAGAGCACTAATCTCCAAAATTTATAAAGAACTTACAAAACTTTACACCAGAAATACAAAGAACTCTTCATTATTTTTGATAAACTTAAAAAAATATTTTTAGTTGGAAATGAACACAATAACTTTATTTGTTTTTTATGTGGTGCTGAGGATCAAACCCAGTGCCTCAAACGTGAGGCAAATGCTCCTCCACTGAGCCACAACCCACAACCAAATTTTTGATAAACTTTTTATCACTAATTTTGCCATTAGCCATATGTCATCTCTTCTTCCTCCTCCTCCTCCTCCTCCTCCTCCTCCTCCTCCTCTTCCTCTTCCTTCTCCTGCTTTTGAATCTTCTATAATTTTTAGGTCCTGGTGTCGTAGAAGGATTATCCTTATTCTCTCTCATCATTACTCTTTTTTCATAGCAGGCTGCCTTTGTGTTATGGATGTGATAGCCCTTCCGGCATCTAAGATTACTAATTAGAAAAAGTATAAAAGTTCCTTTCTGTTTCATTATTTGTTTCTAGATTGGTTGTTCTGTTTGTTCATCTCAATCACTCTCTTTGATGCTTTTGATTTTATTCATTTCAGATGAGCTCTGAATGTCTTTTCCTATTTATGAATGAAGGGTTATATTTTGGTGTCATTATTTGGCTTGGGTTTCTTTTGCGATTGGATAGGTCTGTTAACCAAAGTCCTTACACTTGAATGGGAGGAGATGGAGGCCAGGCTGAAGCAGTGAGTGCTTCCTATAGACAGATTTCCTTTTAGCAGCATTGCTTGTTTGTTTTTCTGTTTTGTTTTGCTTTGAGACAGGTTCTTGCTGTGTTGCCTCGCCTGGCATCAAACTTGGCCATCCTTCTGTCTCAGCCTTCTGAGCACCTGGAACGAGGCACCGCCACACCCAGCTTGGATTTTTTTCTATCATAATAAAGGCTACTTTGCTCTGGATGCAGAGTTTCTAGCCAATTTCAGTTCTAATAAGACCTGCTTTCCTTAGTGTTCTTCTGAGTCTTCCCAGGGGCCTGGAGTTTCTGCACGCTGTGCTCGGCTTCTCCTCAGTGTCAATGCTTGATCTGGTTCTGGGTACGCAAACCTGCTTTGCAAAGGCAGAAGTCAGGATTACAGATGGGGGCTGCTGCCTATTCGTGTTGGGGGCTGGTGGTAACTGCACTGGCTGTTCTAAGTGTGTCCCCTAGAATAGATATGACCTACAGGCTTGTTAAAAATGCAGAATCTGGGTCTCGCCTAGACTTCTTGAACTGGAATTAGTTTATTTAACAGAATCCTCAGGTGGCTGGTATGGACTTACAGAGTTTGAAGAGTGTTGTTGTAAAGAGCTCCTAATTCTAGTTGACTCTGCTCTTCCTACTCTCTGTTCCCATCTACTTCAAGAGTGAGGCTGTCTTGGAGGCTAAGAAGCCTTCGAGAATTTTGTCCTCTATTTTCTAAGGTCAAAATTATTTGAAAGAAGAATCTATTCATATCCCCAATTCCAAAATGATCTGATCCTTTTGATGGTGATATTACCTATTTCTTGCTTCTCCAGAGAATCCTGGGATTTTTTTGTTTGTTTGTCTTCATTATTTTATATTATTTCTGGAAATCAATATCACTTAAAGAAAGTCATGGTGGCATGTCTGTGTGGAGGGAGTGGGCTCCAAATGCCCATCTAGAAGCATTTTATGCCAACACTTGAAACTGGTTTTATTTACATCACTATGCACAATAGAAAAATCTGGAAATATGCTTTCATTTCTCTTATTTCTATAGTTATATTTATCTAGTCATGATGAATTTATTCTCATTCCAGGTGCAGAGAGACTTTATTGCTGATTAATAATATACTTGTTTCTCTTTCCATTAAAAAAATGAAGGTGGGAAAATGGAATTTGAAACATGGAAACTAAATTAGGAAGGAATATGGGGAAAGGACCACCTCAACCTCTGAGCAGCTTGGCAGAGAATCGGATTGACTTTAGAGTCATGGATGCCCTGCTACTGGATATCTAGTCCAGTTGAATGGACCACTTATAGAAATATGGAACTGTTTAGGGACATAACTAAGTCATTGACCAGGTTCCTTCATCTTAAAAGAAGCAAGTATCCTCTAAGTATTGTCTCTTTATGGCTGATTTCTATTTTATAACTGATTCCTAAAGTTCTAGTTTTTTTTTATAACATTAGATTTCCTTATTCATAAATAACCCAAGAGATTTGAGTGATAATTGAGTCTTTAAAATTTTTATAAAAATTACCTAAAAATTAAACTATGTGCCACAGCCAAAAGACTAGTAGAATAAACTAAGTTTGTGTCACCTAGGTGCAATAATGCTCAACTTGTGGCTGATTGTGCTTCATCTCTATCTCCTCCCACATTCCCTCCCATGTTGTCTTGAAGCAGATCAATATCATTTTGTCTGTAGATATCTCAATGTGTATTTCTAAATAGGATTTTCAAAAACATGGCAATAGCATCACATCATGAAATATACCTAAATATAACTAAATAATTCAGTCACTTTTCATATTTTTCCAATTTTTTTTCCTTTTAACTTTGACTCCGGATTCAGAAAGTAAGTGGAAGGGGAGGGGTTATCTTGCCCTTGACTGCTCTGTGGATTCTCTCCCCTTCTCTTCCCAAGAGCTTTTGATGTCCCTCGATGCACTCTTTCTGGCTTTCCTGTGAAGCAGGAACACATCTGAATCTCTCCAATCATTTGGGCAGGGAGTTCCGTTACTGTCGGGGAACACTGGAGCCACAGACTTTAGTCCATTTCAAGTCAAGTCCTTAGTTCTCCTACAAAGAATGTGGGAAGTCACTCTCCACTGGGGAGGAGGCATTAGCAAAAGATAAAGTAAGAAGGTGAGGCGTGAAGTTGTGGGAAAAGGCAAGGTAAAATGAAGATTCTGAAATAGTCAAGAAATTAAAAATTGTCCTCTGTGTCTTCCACACTCAATTTGGATCTATCTTATAATCTTTTCCAAACTCTAAAAATGATCAACTGAATTTGTAGAAGAACATCCGTGGCTCCTAGGACTTGAAGCCACTAGATAGGATCAGTGACTTGTAAAACAACTCTGAAGGGGTGTTTTGAGATGAGCTTGTGTTGTTACATCATATTGCAAGTGCCAAGAGAATGCCACAGGGCTGGAAAGCATTATGAACACTTTATTTCTGAATTAGAATAATAGTTTTTAAAAAACTATATGCTGATTATTTTAACTCCTGTACACTGAGCTGTGCTATTCAAAAGGGAATTCCTACATCTACTTAAGATGACAGAGTAATTGTTAATAAACATAAATTGTCCTAAAGAAAGTAGTTTGATTTCCTTCAGTAGGAAGCCCCATAGGCAGTATGCCATTGGGGTCATGATTGTGTTTGGAATTAGCTATTTGGATTAGGGTTACCAATCATCTTGATTTTCTTGAGACTTTTGGATTTAACATCAAGACAAGTGTCCTAGGAAATGCCTCAGTTCAGGCCACACGAGATGGTTCATTACCATATTTGACTCAGTTCTTATGATAATGGCAGTAAGATTTCAGTTAACCAGAACATTGTCTATACCTAGCTTACCAAAAAAAGTCAAAGCATAAAAAATATTAATATCAGAGCTTACTTAAGAAAAGAAATACCTTACCCACCACAAATCTTCTCTGGTATTTTGGAGTCAGAATACAGTTAACTCAATCTCTTATGGTTACATAGTTATAGTTGGTGAGGCTCACAAAGTCAGATTGATCTTGATTTAGTAGCACATGCCTATAATCCCAATTTGGGAGGCTGAGGCAGAAAGATTGCAAATTTGAGGCCAGCCTGGGCAACTTCGTGTGATTTTTGTGTCAAAATTAAAAAATAAAAAGGGTGGAGCTCAGTAGCAGAGCACCTGCTTTCAATAACCCATACTGCATAACCTGTTACTGCAAAAAAAAAAAAAAAAAATCACACTGGCTCATCAAAGTTCTGTTGTATTTGTTATAGAGGATCTACCAAGATTAGAAAATGAATTTTGTGTTAAAGTGTTTTGCATAAAAAGACTACATGAATTTTGTGACTTTAACATTGGTGTGAGACTCAGACTTCAGCTGAGTCTTAAGTCTGCATAATAGAATATAAATTTGGGCAAGTTATTATTTTTTTCTAAATATCTCTCAGGCTGTTTCCTTATCTATAAAATGGAAATGTCATCACCAACCCTAGAGAGTGGCTGCGAGGATCATATTAAACAGTATTTGTGCAGGTGTCCAGCACATTGTAGGACCCTAGTGTTAAAAAGAACAACAGGTATTAAAACAACCAAATGTGGGCTGGGGAGATAGCTCAGTTGGTAGAGTTCTTGCCTTGCAAGCATAACGCCCTGGGTTCGATCCCCAGCACCACAAAACAAACAACAACAACAAAAAAAACACAACCAAATGTTACCTAAAGAAATAAATTGGTCATACACCCATTTCCTGTGCATTTGGCTTAAGGTGACATTTTGTTGTCTTTGTTAAACAAGAGAGAGTGAAAAAAAAATAGTAGTTGAGTACTGCTTAGTAGATACCTCTTATGGGAGGGCTAGATTCAAAGTCATTGTCGTGACTCATTCTCTCTTCTTTCTGAACTGTGACCTGTACATAATTGTCAGGAGCTACAGCTCTTTATGTACACAGGTATTGTGTCAGGAGGACTCACACTCTGTGTACCAGGATGCTGTGGTTTGGGTCTTGGGTCTTGGCCTGCATGTGCTGAGAGGAGCCTGCTTGTGAGAGATATTGTTTTGGCTGGGGACGCCACGGATGCTGGCAGCTGCTGACTTCATTGTCAAAGAGCAGCCTGTGTTTATGTACTATATTATATTTGCTGAGCCTCTCCCAGCTCCACCTTGTTGAGGAGCACTGGTAGCTTCTTTAGAACTCCAAAGATTACTTGGTCTAAAGAAGAAAAAAAAGAGAGAAGAAAAAAAAACCCTAACAGAAAAATATACAAAATAAAACTGCTGCAAGACACAAGAAGATTATCTGTGGGACAAAAATTGAAGGGGAGCAATGGCATAGGATTAAGATCATGAGCCTTATTTTTGGGGAGCACTGAGTCTGAAATCCAGGTTTGACAATGTGGTATCAGGCAAGCTACTTTGTTTATTTGTAAAATGGAGATAATATTTCTTTCTTAAGTTTAAGTGAGATTAAAAAGTTAATGTCTGACAAATGACTGGTGCCAAATAAATAGTAGCTAAAATTTCCTAAAATTAGTGTTATTGTTGTTGTTAATGTCAGCTTGAGTTGGCTAATACTATGGAACTGTTGTGCTCGTGCTTATATCTGCTATGATCAGTGCCCAAATTGGGCACTCAAGAAGTATAAGTCTTTGTTTTTTAAATTTTTAAATTTTTTCATTTTCACATATTGAATTTATTTAAAAATTTTTTTGAGATGGGCTTTTGCTGAAGCCCATCTCAAAACTTGTGATCTTCCTATCTCAGCCTCCCAAGTAGTTGGGATTACAAATGTGTGCCACCACCCCTGGATTTTTAATTTGGGATTTTTAAACAGTTATATTTTACATAAAGTATGCAAATCTTAATTATATAGCTTTTATATTTATGTGTTTATACAAACATCCTGATCAGCATATAGAATATTTCTTTTCTTTTTAATGTTTTTATTAATGCATTACATTTATTAATGCATTATATAATAGTGGGGTTCATTTAAAAAATTTTATTTTTGTAGTTGTGGATAGACAGCATGCCTTTATTTTATTTTCTTATTTTTGTATGAGGTGCTAAGGATCAAACCCAGTGCCTCACACGTGCTAGGCAAGCACTCTGCCACTGAGCCCCAGCCTCAGCCCAGTGGGGTTCATTTTGACATATTCATACCTGCATGGGTTATAATTTGTGTTCTTGGTGATTCCCATCCTACCTAAAGTGAGATGAAATCTCAGTGTAGATTTGATTTGTATTTCCCTTGTTTCTAGGGATGCTGAATACTTTTTCATACATCTGTTGGCCATTTGTATTTCTTCTTTTGAGAAATGTCATTTAGTTCTTTCCCCCATTTATTTGTTGGGAGTTTCTTCCCTCTTAAGTTTTTTGAGTTCTTTATGTATTCTGTGTATTTTTAAATTCATTTTTATTGTAAACAAATGGGATACATCTTGTTTCTCTGTACATGAAGTAGAGGTATACCATTTGTGTAATCATACATTTACCTTGGGTAATAGTTTTTGATTCATTCTGTTATTTTTTTCTTCCCCCCACCCCTCCCACCCCTCTTTTCCCTCTATACAGTCCCTCCTTCCTCCATTCTTGCCCCCTCCCACCCCCCATTATGTGCCATCATCCGCTTATCAGCAAGATCATTCGTCCTTTGGTTTTTGAGATTGGCTTATCTCACTTAGCATGATATTCTCCAATTTCATCTATTTGCCTGCAAATGCCATAATTTCATTATTTTTTATGGCTGAGTAATATTCCATTGTAAATATATACCACAGTTTCTTTATCCATTCATCAATTGAAGGGCATCTAGGTTGGTTTCATAATCTGGCTACTGTGAATTGAGCAGTTATGAACATTGATGTGGCTGTATCTCTAGTATGCTGATTTTAAGTCCTTTGGTATAGGCCAAGGAGTGGGATAGCTGGATCAAATGGTGGTTCCATTCCAAGTTTTCTAAGGAATCTCCACACTGCTTTCCAGAGTGGCTGCACTAATTTGCAGCCGCACCAGCAATGTATGAGTGTACCTTTTTCCCCACATCCTCGCCAACACCTATTGTTGCTAGTATTCTTGATAATTGCCATTCTAATTGGGGTATTAATCTGCTGTCAGAGGAGTAGCTGGCAAAGATTTTCTTTCATTTTGTGGGCTCTCTTTTCATGCTCTTAATTGTTCACTTTGCTGTACAGAAACTTTTTAATTTGTTGCAGTCCATTTATTGATTCTTGGTTTTATTTCTTGAGTTTTAGGGGTCTTGGTGAGGAAGTTGGTGCTAGCATGTTGGCATGTTGATTTAGTGTTTTCTTCTAGTAATTGCTGGGTTTCTGGTCTGATTTATAGGCTTTGATCTACTTGGAGTTGACTTCTGGGCAGGGTAAGAGATAGGAACTTCGTTTCTTTCTTCTGCATTTTAACAACCAGTTTTCTCAGCATCATTTGTTTAAAAGGCTATCTTTTCTCCAATGTATGTTTTTGTCACTTTTGTCTAATATCAGATGACTGTATTAATGTGTGTTTGTCTCTTACTTCTATTTTATTCCATTGGTCCTCATGTCTGGTTTGATGCCAATACCATGCCGTTTTTGTTGCTATAGCTCTGTAGTATAATTTGAGATGAGGTATATGATGCCTCTAGCATTGTTGTTCTTTCTCAGGATTGCTTTGACTATTCTGGGTCTTTTATTCTTCCAAATGAATTTTAGGACTGGTTTTTCCTAGTTCTGTGAAGAATGTTATTGGTATTTTGATGGGGATTGCATTGAATCTGTATATTGCTTTTGGTAGTATGGCCATTTTGACAATATTAATTCTGTCTATCCAACAACATGGGAGATCTTTCCATCTTCTAAGGTCATCTTCAGTTTCTTTCTTCAGTGTTCTATAGTTTTCAGTGTAGAGGTCTGTCACCTCCTTTGTTAGATTTATTACTGAGTATTTTGTTCTATTTTTTGAGGTTGAACAGAATAATTTTTCCTATTTCTTTCTCAGCAGATTCATTATTGTAGTATAGGAAAGCTATTAATTTTTGTATGTTGATCTTGTATCCTGCTACTTTGATGGATTTAGCAGCTTTAGAAATCTTCAGGTGGAGTTTTGGAGTCTCCTATATATAAGATCATATCATCAGCAAACAGATAATTTGATGACTTTTTCCCTATTTGTCCCTTTAATTTTCTTCTCTTGCCTGGTTGATTTGGCTAGAGTTTTGAGAAGTATATTGAATAAAAGTGGTAAAAGTGGACATCCTTGTCTTTTTTCCTGACTCTAAAGGAAATTCTTTCAATTTTTCTCCATTCAATATGATGTTGACTTTGGGTTTCTTGAACATAGCCTTTATAATATTGAGGTAAGTTCCTTTATTCTTAGTTTCTTCAGCTTTTTAAACATGACTAAATGCCATATATTATTTATTTATTTATTTTTTTGCAGTGCTGGGGATTGAACCCAGGGCCTTGTGCTTACAAGGCAAGCATGCTACCAACTGAGCTATATCCCCAGCCCCTAAATGCCATATTTTATCAAAGGCTTTTTCTGCATCTATTGAGATGATTGTGTAATTCTTGTCCTTAATGCTATTGGTATGGTGAATTACATTTATTGAAGTGTGTATGTTGAACCAACCTTGCATGCCTGGAATGAAACCCATTTGATCATGGTGTACAATCTTCTTAATGTGTTTTTTTTTTAAATGTGAATTGCTAATATTTTATTAAGACTTTTGCATGTATGTTCATCAGTGATATTGGTCTATTATTTCCTTTCATTGATGTTCCTTTGTCTAATTTTGGTGTCAGGGTAATAGTGGCTTCAGAGAATGTATTTGAGTGTTCTCCCTACCTTTCTATTTCATTGAATAATTTGATGAAGATTTGCATTAGATATTCTTTAAAGATCTGGTAGAGCTGGTCAAAGTGATGCATACCTATAATCCCAGTGGCTTGGAAGGTTGAGGAAGGAGGATTGCAAGTTCAAAGCCAGTCTTAGCAACTTAGTGAGACACTAAGCAACTCACTGAGACCCTGTCTCTAAATAAAATACAAAAAAAGGGTGGGGATATGGTTCCATGGTTGAGTGCCACTGGGTTCAATCCCCTGTACCAAAAAAAAAAAAAAAAAAAAAAAAAAAAAAGGTCTGGTAGCACTTGGCTGAGAATCCATTTGAACCTGGGCTTTTCTTTGTTAGAAGACTTTTGATTACTGCTTCAATCTCATTTCTTGATATTGGTCTGTTTAGGTTTTCTATGTCCTCTTGGCCTAATTTGAGTAGGTCATGTGCATCTAGAAATTTATCAGTATTTTCTAGGTTTTCCAGTTTATTAGAGTATAAATTTCCAAAATAGTTCCTAATGATCCTCTGAATTTCAGAAATGTCTGTACTGATACCTCCTTTTTCATCTCTAATTTTGTTGATTTGCATCTTCTCTTTTGGTTAGTTTATCTTTTCAAAGAACCAACTCTGTTGCATTGATCTTTTGTATTTTAAAAAAATTCTCAATTTCATTAATATTAGTTTATTTCCCATCATGTACTAATTTTGGAATTCATTTGTTCTTGCTTTTCTAGGGCCTTGAGGTATAATACTAGATGATTTATTTGGGATCTTTCTGAGTTTGTGTTTTCTTTTTAATGTAGGCACTCAATGCTAAAACCTTTCCTCTTAGAATTACCTTTACGCTGTCCCAGAGATCCTGATCTATTGTATCTCTGCTCTCATTTGTTTTTAAGAAATTTTTGATTTCCCCCGATTTCTTCTATCACCTATTTCTCATTCAAAAGCATATAATTCAATCTCCACATTTAAAATGTTTTTTTTATCTGTTGTTGATTTCTGATTTCATTCCATTATGATACGATAAAAGAATTATTTGTAATTTTTGTTTTTACTAAGACCTTCTTTGTGTCATAAAATATGGTCTATTTTAGAGAAGATTCTGTATGCAGCTGAGAAGAAAGTGAATTTGATTGTTGATGAATAAAATATGCTATAGGTGTCTATTAGGTCCATTTGATAATGCATTTTTTAGTTCTGAAGAGTCTTAGTTTATGTCTGCAAGACCTATCTATTGGTGAGAGGTGTGTCATTGTATTGGTTTCTATTTGAGTCTTTAAATTGAGTAGAGTTTACTTTATGTACATAGGTATGCCGACATTTAGGGCATACATATTTATAATTATTATATCTTTTCACTGGTTGATTCCCCTAACCTGTATGAAGTGACCTTCTTTTTTCCCTGGTCTATTCTTTATTTCTTCTGTGTGTAATATTCCATGAAGTAAGTTTGTAGTGCTGGCTTAGTGATTATGAATTCTTTTAGTTTCTGCTTATTATGAAAGGTTTTTAATCTTCAGTTCTGAAGGATATCTTTCTGGATATAGCTGTCTTCACACTGCATTTTTCAGGAGTTGGTATGTATTATTCCAAGTCCTCCTGGCTTTTAGAGTCCGAGTTGAGAGATCTGCAGAAAGTCTAGTTTTCTTACCTTAATTATTAACTTTCTGCCTTCTTTTTCTAGCATTTCCTCCACTGTGATGTGAATGGGTTCAGTTGTCATCATGTTCTGAGCTATTTGGCGTGACTTCTTCCCTTACTTTTTCATATTGTTAGTATTTCCACCCACTTACTGGGATGATTATCTCTTTTACTTTTATATAAGGGACTTTTTAGTAAGCTGCTTTCTCTTTACTACATGCCCTGGGTTGGGCAAATACTTTAGTATTCAATATTTTACAATCTGAACTTGCGGCAATGTCCAGTCTCTAAATGCCACACTGAGAGAAGACACCAATTCCTTGTAATTACAGCTGATTCAGAACAAAGCCATATACTAATAAAACTTTAAAAAAAAAAACTAATCAGAAATGTTCTACATTAGTCCACTAATCTGAGTAGTAAATGGAGTGGTTTTCTTGAATTGGTTGATAAATTAGATAATAAGTAAGTAACATTGCTTTTAAACTAGATTTGACTCTAAGGTCAACTATTTGCTCACTGCTTCAATTCTGTTCTGTGGAGAAGTCAAGACATACTGCCTGTTTCCCCTTTACCATCTTCTGGAGCCTGTTTATTCATTTATTTATTTATTTTACTTGCTGAGGTTTTTGAAATGTAGTCCTTTCTTTCTGGGATTTTAGCTATTGTGCCATTCTCAGTTTATTCTCAGTTTTGACCTAAAGTGGTAAAACTTGTTAGGGGCGTCTGTATGGAGAATTTAATTCCCTTCTTGGCTGGTCAACCTTGACACACCCCTCTTTTGGGGAATCTCAGACCTTGTGCTGGGGGGAAGAGAATGGGATACATCAGACTATCGTCCAGCGTCTTCTAGGCTTGGAAGAGATTACTCCGTCTGGGCTTACCAGATTTGGTCTGAATTTAATTGATCTCAGCAATGCCCACCCCCAGTGTCAGCCAGGTTCCTTATCCCAGAGTTCAGATCACTTATGAGAGTTCTTTGCTCTTCTCAACTTTGTAGACTAATTTGCCATGTCACATTTCTGTTTTGAATGACTCTTGGGGAGCTACTAGGATAATGTGACTTCCTCTGACCCACTTATTCCATTCCCCAAAGGGATAAGCTAAGTGAATTAAAAGGATGATAAAAATATAGTTCACTCAGAGTAAATAAATTGGGGTATGAGGGCAAAACGAAGGTTAAAATATTCAAAAGTTGAGAGAAGAGAAAGTGGAAGAGATTGTAGCACATGAAAGCCATAAAGAGGGAGAAAATGAAGAATGAGGAAGAGGAGGATGAGGAGGAGAGATACAGATAGAGAGAACAAGAGCTGTTGCTATTATAAGAGGGAGAGGCAAGGAGAGTAAGGAAAACAAAACAAGCAAACGAGTGGAACAAGACAGTATACCCCCAGAACAAACAAACAATCTCATTATAAAGCAATATTCCTTGTTTCAATTCTGACCAGCAGAGAAAGTGGAAAGTATATCTTTCCTCTATGCTGCCACCTTGAAGCCAGGGTATAGAACACTTCTATGAAGATTCCTTCCTGGTTTTTTTTCCATCAATAACTCTACCCAACCCCTCACTTCTTTGCTTTTCTCCCTTGAGAAGACCACTATTTTGACATTTATTGCTATCAATTAGAAAAATCACAAAACATTGGGAAGCTAAGAAATCACATTTAGGATTGTTACATCTTCTTGATAAGTTAACTCTATGAATTGCTTATCGCTGCCAATATTTCTTGTTCCTCACACTACTTTTTCTGTGTTTATGTAGCCAACTTTCTTATGATTGTTGTTTGCATGGTATTTCTTTTGCTATCATTTCTTTCAATTTATCTCTGTCTTTATGTTTAAGATGTATCTCTTGTAAGCAGTATATTCACTCTGTCAGTATTTGGATTTTAAATGGAGTGATATCAACTCTTTCCCCTTACTGTGATTATTAAAATAGTTGGGTTTAAATTTACTGTCTTGCTATTTATGTCAACTGTGGCTGATCCTTTAATTTTTTCCTTTCCTGAAGTCTTTTGAATTGTTCAAATTTCTTTCTTTCTTTCCCTCTCTTGCTGTCTCTCTCTTCTTTTGTAGTGCTGAGGATCAAACCCAGGGCCTCAGGCATACTAGGCAAGTGCTATACTACTGAGCTAAACTCCCAAGCCTCATATATTTTCAGTACTCCATTTATCTCCTCTATTGAGTTTTTAGCAATGATTTCTCTACTGTGACAGTGTGTATCTTAAATTAACACAATACACCTTGTATTAATTTCATATTACTTTATAACAATATAAATGGTATAATTTCATCTTGATCAACATTAATTTCAATAGTGAAATTCTGTTTACTCCATCCCATGCTATTTTGACAAATTTTATTTTACATATGAATTATATTTACCTTATTATTATTTTTGCTTTGAATGGTCAATAGTCTTTAGTGAAATAAAAAGCATAGTTGATAATATTTATCCACATGCTTAATTCTGCACTGCTCTTCATTGCTTCTTGCAGATTCAGATTACCAGCTGGGATTATTTTCTTTCAGATTCATCCATTTGCTCGTCTGTTCAGGATAGGTGACCCAGCACTTGGTGTGAAAGCCTGTTCTAGAAGTTGCTTACTGTGGAAACTCCAACCCTTCTCTGGAAATTATTCATTTATTAAATTCTTTTATCTTCAGAGTTCTCTCATATGTAAGGAAAAATATGAGTTCTTAATATAACCAGTGTTGCTTTTCACAGGAGTGAAAGTCTTCCCCACCCATGGCCAAATCTCCTTACCCAGAAATTTATCTTTTTCAAGCTGTTTACTTTTCTTGCATCTGTGTGCTTCCAACTTCACTCAGTCTGGAGAATATCCTTCAGTATTTCTTGAAGTATCAACTACTACTAATAAATTCTCTCAGCTCTAGTTGCCCCGAAATGTCCTTATGGAACTTCATTTTTTGAATGAATTTTTAGTAGGTGTAGAATTCTCAGTGGTTCCAGGAAGTTCTCTATAAATCTTATTCCACTAGATTGCAGCATCTGTGGTTTCTGCTGCAGAGTCAGTGATTAGTTTTTTTAATTTTGTTCTTCTGGAGGTTATGCATCTGTTTTCACTGGTTGCTTTTAAGATTTTCTCCTTATCTTTCATTTTCATCAGTTTGTTTCTGGTAAGCCTTGGTAAAATTTTCCTTGCTTTACTCTATGTGGTAGTGGGAGAACCACTTAAATCTGTGAGTTGATGTTTTATCAGGTTTGGAAAATTTTTAGCCATTTTTTAAAAATTAGTTTCTGCAACACATTATTTCCTTTATTCTGGGACTTTTGTTCACATCCCACATACCTCTTAGGTTCTGTTCTATTTGCCCTCCACTGTTCTTCACTTTAATTGTTTTCTACTGGTATAATTTTAGTTGCACCTATCCTGTCCTCTGCTGTGTTCAGTCTGCTGTTAAACAAATCCAACAAGTTCTTAATTCCAGATACTGGTGTTTTGTAATCTTAGAATGTTCATTTATTCTTTGTTGTAGATTCTAATTCTCTGTTGGAACAGTACATCATTTGTCTACCTCTTCCTCTGTTTTCTTTAACATATTGATCATAGTAACTCCAAAGTTTCTGTCTGCCAACAGTGGGAACATCTGTTAGCTTTCATGTACAGAGTATTTTATCAGTTGATTTTTTTTAGCCACCTTTCCTTGTTTCCTTGCATTTGTCAATACAGGTCTATAATAATGGGTCAACTCAGTGATGCTTAATTCAGATAAGCTACTTGTATTTTCTTTCAGATTTTGCTTAGATCTGTCTTATTCACATTACAGGCAGTTTTTAGGGTAAAGCCTACCTTTTTTCCAATTTAGAAAGCTATTGAAGGGTTACTGTGGGCCAACTACTTTTCGTGTCCTTCATCTCTTTTAATCTTCATGATAATCACATAGAAATAATAGTCATCACTTGTATAGTATTATGTTTACACACTCACTTAATCCTCACATCAGTCTTATAGGTAGATACTGTTTTATTAGTCCTTCTTTAGAAATAAAATGTCTAAGAAACAGTTGGGGTTAAGTAATTCCTGAATTCAGAAATTTTAATCTAGTCAGGTTGGCTTCAGAATCTGTGCTTTTAACAACTGCTCTATTGTGATATTATTCTAATTTTACAGAGAAGCACACAGCATGTTAGAAAGATTAGATGATCTCCCCAAGGTCTCAGTGCTCGGAAGTAGCAGCACTCGGGTTTGACGCAGGCTCCAAAGTACTTGCTTTTTCCTCTACACAACACTCTATCCCAAAGGAGATAAGATACATGTTTTTACTTTGAGAACTGTAGTTAAAAGAACATTGTGAGAATTCTGTGGAAGGTTAAGTGAGGGGCAGGGAGGGCTTCTCCTCTTAATGAAGATGATGTCTTCTCCTGTATGTGGTCCATTAGCCTCTGTGTGGCCACACACCGGGAGCGGGTTGTGTTCCCAGTAGCATGTGTTATTTCTGAATACCTCTAGGACTTACTCGTGGGGAAGGATTTTAATAGCTCCATGAATGTCTACTTGAGGAAAGAAAGAGGGCAGAGCTCAACCTTGATGTCTTCTGCCTATAGTAGGGACAATGTGATTCTCAACTGACACGTGTCTCTTTCTTCAGGCATGAGTACATGTCTTCCTTTAGTGTTGAATGCATTTGCCAGCCAGAATCTGAGTTCTACTGAGGGTCTGAGAGTAAAAGCACTTGCTGTGTTGGGGCTCAGGCTTAGACTGGGAGAGGGAGTTGGCTTCTTTGGTGGGGAGATCAGACCCAGCTATTTGCCTGTGCTGGGCAGGGTGTTTACACAGTGAGCCTGGACTGCTATGGAGGCTGGAGGATGTGTTCTGCTGTGGAAGCCGCACCAAACCCATGGGTCTCTCCTAATCTCTAACACTGATTTTGCTTCTTTGCAGTGTGGAGGCTGCCAGCATTGGATTCGTCATTGTGATTGACAGACGAAGGGACAAGTGGAGTTCCATAAAGGCATCCTTGACACGAATAGCAGTAAATATTTCATTTTGTGCTATGATAATTAAAGTCATTTAAATAGTCTTTTCAAATATTTTCTATCAACGTTTGGGGAAAAGGCAATTATTTTTTGTCAAATTTTTGGAAGTTCTTTGTAACAGGTGCTATTGCATCACGGAAGGTCTTCTGCAGGCAATTCCTGAGCATCATGAAGACCCCCTCAGTCTTTCTGCCTTATTGACTTCTCTGGTTACTTAAGAGTGGCAAGTGGGGAAGGCTGGGAAGTTAATAACAGGAGTAACCTGCAACCATTGAGTTATAGGAGTTGGTGGATAAACACCAGCTTCCATATCCCTCATTGGAACAATTTTGAGATGTGTTACGCACAAAATCTCAGAGGATCTCAGCTTCCCTTATCTGTAAAAGTAACCCCCTCGTTTATGCACTGTCTGTACATTGCTGTCTACCTCCCCACTCCATCATCTGTGCTTCCAGAATCACCTCCCCAACAAATTCTTGTACCCAAATCCTCTGATAGTTTGCTTTGGGGACGACCTGATTTAAGACAGTCTTCCTTTTAGTATTCAAATTACTTTTTCACAAAGTAGAAAACAGTAACAAAACCAGACAAAATGGTATTTAGATACATTTGTGGGAGGGATGTTTGGATTTAGCATTAAATTGCATAGTTTTGGATGGGCTTCCTTTTCCTTGTTAGTCAGTTTTGACCACTGTTGCCTTGGAGCAAGTGGATGCATCCTTTCTCTGTTGGGACCTCAGACCTGTGAACTCAGCCACATGGTCAGGCAGGGATGCCCCAGGGTCACTCACACCAGTATTTTGATCCCCGACAAGGTTCATAGGGGCAGTGTGGCCTGACTGAAGAGGATGGAAAATGGCGGGGTGGTAATGTGTGTGCTGGAATTAGGATGGGAGAAGGCCAGCTGAAGCCTTGCATGCACCCTCTTACAAAGCAGTCACACACAGATTCCTCTTGGCTTGCTGTAGAACCTCATCCAGATACACACGTTTTGTCTCAGCTGATTTTTCCTAACATGATACAACAAAATGCAAGGTTGTTCTGTCTAGGAACAAAGATGGAGAAGGGAGTGCTCCCTTCCCTTGGTGCATGGATTGTTTTGTCCCTTTAGTTTTTGCTACAGGCCTTATCTGTAAGATCACCACAATCATTGTGGATGCCCATGACTATTTCAGAGATCTGGCTTCTGAAGAGTTCTGCTTTCCCAGGGGCCATAGAAAGTACTTGAACAATATGATGAAGAGCCTCATTTGTCCGCAAATTACATTAATCACTTTATGTGTTAAAGATGCTGCCGTGTAGGGGTCCCCAAATCTGTCTACTTATCAGGATTTCTTCAAGTGGTTGTTAAACATGCAGATACCTGGAGTTCATCCCAGTCCTAATGAATCAGAATAGTTTGGAGTGAAGACAAGATTTTCTTGTAACTTGCACCTTAGGAGGTTGCTTTGGGAAACCATTGGAAAAACAGATGTCCACAGGTAGTAGGAGACTTGAATTCTGATTTTTTGACTAAATAGGTCTGTGAATCTGGGTTAACTCCTTGCTCAGAATCCACCTCAAGTTGAGGTCAGTACTTTCTGAAAACAATTTGGCAGTAATAATAAAGGATTTTACCAAAAACCCTTAAGTTGCTAATTCTTCAGTTTAGTAATTCTTCTAGGAATCTATCCTAAGAAAATGTTCAAAAATATGGATAAAGATGTTCATTTCAGTGTTATTTATAGAAGTAATAATATAAAAAAACTTGAATGACTAGCAAAAAGAAATTAATTATATAAATTGTGCATTCATAAAAATATTTCCAAAAACTTCTTTAAATAACAGGAATAAAAACTCATGGTTTATTAAGTGAAAAGGCAGGTTACAAAGTAACTATGGTACAAGTTTAACTATGATATAGATAATTTAACAGGCCAAACAGCCTGTAATTAAGTAAATTAAAATATTAAATATGGCTTTGACATCATGGGTGGTTTTGTTTTTCTAATGTGTAATTCTGTTTCCCAATTTTTCTGTAAAGAGTAAGGATTATTTTTATAATCAGATTTTTTTTTCTCGTTGGTTTGGTTTGCTTTATTTTTAAAAAGGGTTTTGGATTACCTGACCTGACTTTTTAACTCTCTTTTGATTACGAAATCCTATGAAATCTATTCTAATTCTTTGACAGCCATGACATCCACTTTTAACTTTTACTTCTGTGATCTAAGGCAGGAGAAGACCAAAGTAGATCTTGGTAATGGATGTGACATTTTCTCTCTACCCTGACACTTGTCATGATGCTCACAGGTGGCATTTCCAGGAAACTTGCAGCTCATATTCATCCTTCGTCCATCTCGCTTTATCCAGAGAACATTCACTGACATTGGCATTAAATACTATCGAGATGAATTTAAGATGAAAGTGCCGGTAAGCATGACTTCTCATCTTGTCTCCATCTGGCGGGGGGCATCTGGAGATGTCTTTTGAACTGGGTTGCTAAGAAAGGTGGGAATCAAGAGGTACAAAGGGAGATGGGGGACTTTTTTCTTTTTTTCTGGATATATTTGCCTTCCTACCCTTAACTTCTTTAGAGCTGTTCCTGCAGAAGATGCATGCTCTTTCAGTTTTAGTTACAAACAGAAACATTTCCTGCTTTCCGCCACAGACTTTTTTTTTTTTTTAAGAAGCCAATTTTCATGCCCACAGCCTGCCTTTCTGTGAGACTGCCTTAGTGACTTCACATAACAGTTTGGCAAGGCAGTTGTGAGTCCAGCTGTTTCAGAATGGCTGGCAATAGGCACTCAGAAATCCTCAGTACATTCAGGTACTGTCTCCATGGGAAAAGGAAACAAAAGAAGGAACGTTTAATGTCTAATAACTGTTCCAAGAATGTGCAAGTGGGACGTGGTATCCTAAAGTTCTTGGATCCATAGAAGAAAACGAGGAGGCTTGGAAAGAAGTTTATTACACTCATGAGTTCCAGAGAAGGGATCATTGCAATGCCGCACAGGTCACAGGGGAGGCTCTGGGTTTTGGTCAGGAGGCAGAAGCAGAAGCAAGGAGGAAACCTCGCCCAGAGCCTTTCTGCAGGAAAGGCTAGGCAGGCCAGGGGAAGCAGCTTACCATTGGCTAGCTAGAATAATTCCTCTGGGCTACACAGGTAGTCTCTGGTTATCTGGTGCCTGACTTGGGGCTGATTTCAGGGTGGGGGAAATAATGTGTCTGTGTATGAGTCTGATAAAGAGGTGGGTGGGGATTTGGATGGGGATGGACTGATTTGCTCATGAAAGGCATGCTCCCAACTAAACCCTTTTCTATCTCTGGAAAGTGGGTTAGCCATGCCAGGGTCAGTCTGGTCAGTCATTGAGGCTACAAATGCCAGGGCATCAAGAACACAGAGAATAAGAAAACAGTGTTTGTCTAGCTGATCCTGTGATAAAAGGATGCACAGTATGCAAATACAAAAACTAAGAAATAACACAGAACAACAACTATTTTAAGGTCAGATTTACACACTCAGCGTGAGTTTGAACAGAGTTATTTTGCTATTTCCCTTTCCTACATACGTTTTTTAAAAAACTTGTTTTTTAAATTCTCAATCCTGAGTAGATTAAAAGGAAAACATTTTTATGATGAAACTGCTTTGCCTCCTTCTTCTTTTTTTTTTTTTTTTTTTTTTTTTTTTTGGTGCTGGAATCGAACCCATGGCCTTGTACTTGCAAGGCAAACACTTTACCAACTGAGCTATCTCCCCAGCCTGCCTCCTTCATTTTTGAAATTGTTTTTTAATTTAATGCGCAGTAAAATTCACTCTTTCTGGTACATAGTTATGTTTGGACAAATGCATGGAGTTATTTAATTCCTACCACAGTCAAGATGCAAAATGGTTTTATCACCCACCCAGATTTCCTCATGCTCTTCTTTCTATTCTTTCTAGTCAGTTCCTCTCCCATCCCAAACAGCTGGCAGCCACTGTCCTATTCTCCATGCTCAAGTTTTGCCGTCTTCCAGAAAATCATGTAGATGAAATTATATACTACACAGACTTTGAGTATGACTGTGTCACTTAGCACCCGCCAGTTGGATTTCATCCATGATGTGGATGTGTCAATAGTTCTTTCTTTATACTGATGAATGTTATCCCACTTCGTAGAGGTATCAGTTTATTCATTCACCAGGGAAGAACATTTCAGTTGTTTCTAGCTTTTAGCGATTAAGAACAAAGCTGCTATAAATATTCACATGCAGGATTTTGCTGTGACACATCATAGGTATATGTCTAACCTTATGAGAAACTGCTGAACTGTTTTGAAAAGTGGTGCCACTATTTTGCATTCCCACCAACTGTATATGAGAATTCTAGCTGCTTCATATTCTTGCCACCTTGCCCAAAACTATGGTAATTTATAAAAGTTTTAGCCATTCTAGTTGCTTGTATTGTGGTATCTCACTGTGGTTTTAATTTGCAGTTCCTTCATGATTAATGACATTGAACCTCTTTTCATCTGCTTATTTTCCATCTGAATATCTTTTTTGGTGAAGCTGTAACAAGGCTTAGAGGCTGCTTTTGCTAAAAGCAGTAACTCTTCAATTGGGCCTGCAGATTTCCAAAGGGTAACTAAAAACAGGATAAAAGATTGACATCTTTGCCTTCATTTCACATCTGCCTTCTTTGCTACCTTAAGCCTTGGGTAAGGCTGGTAATCCTCTCCCTTCAAGGCTGAAGGTAGCAAGATTAAGAAAAATAACTAAGGTATTTTCAAGGTTTGCAGGGACATCATAATTAACAGATTGTCAAATGCCAGTTTTTACAATATCCTGTTCCAGGTTGACCACACAGTGGCACCTGACCTAAAGGAACTAACACCATCCTGCTTTCCCACCTGTCCTTTTCTCTGAGTCATTCCTTCCTACAGTCCCCTTGGATTCCAGGAACAACAGGTCTGATAGATAAACACCTTGGGATGAATTGCAACTTCTCCTCAGGCAACAACTTTCTTATAGCTACCAACAAGGCTCTGCATGTCTGGCCCTGAGATAATGATCAACCAGACCACAGTTTCACCAAGACTGCTTGGCTATATGTACTTCTAGTCGCACTTTGCTACATACTCTGAGAGTTCCTGTCAGCACCCCTGAAGACAGGGCTGAGGACGCTTGATCCTTCTTGTCTTCCCAATATCGCTGTATTGAATAAATTCCTTTCCTGACTTTCACTCTTACTTTGTCCATTTTTTTTCTGGGATGAGCGGCTGGACCTGATTGGTTGGGACTTCCTGAAGTCAGGCCCCCTCTGGTCTAGAACTCTGGGAACAAAACTTCTGTTCAAATCTTTTGCCATTATTAATTGTGTTATTTTCTTATTGTTGAGTTTTGAGAGTTCTTTATGTATTCTGGATATAAGTCGTTGTCAGGTGACTTACAAATATTTTCTCCCAGTTGTGGATTACATTTTCCTTCTCTCAACTGTGACTTTACAGAGTAAATAGTTTAAATTTGGATAACATCCAGCTTATCAACTTTTCTTTTATGAGTCATGCTTTCGGTGTCATAATGAAGAACTCTTTGCATAACCCAAAGATTTCACCCTAAGATTTTTTTTTTTTTTTTACTTGCACAACACTTCTGCTAAATATGTTCATTTTATTCTTAATTTTCAATTTAAAATTCCTCTTGGTCCTTTCTAAAGCTTAAGATGAGAAAGCAGAGTCCTGGTAAGTGTGAAAAATCACACCTCCCTTCCCTGTTTAGATAAGGGAAATAGGAAATATGTAGCCTGGTGGGATAGGTTTTTGACACTTCAGGCTGTAGGGCAAAGTTATTTCTAACACAATATTGTACACAGCTTTTTTTTTTTTTTTTTTCAGTTCCAAATGTTACCATAGGAACAAATGTTCCCAGAAGCAAAATATATTCTTAATTAGATAATTTCTTATTACCTGTCTTATAATTTTAGTTCAGAAAGACTATAAATCATTTTTCAAAGTTCCATAAGTGGTTTAACATTTTTAGGAGGGAAAAGCATAGATGAATTCATGCAAATTCATAGATGAATTTGACTGTTTTTTTCCCTCTCTTTAATGTTGCTAAAATAATTTTTTGAATTCCCAAACAGTTTTCAGAAATGAAGGAGAAGTTCCTAGGGCTCTGGGGTTAATGTAAGGAGATGTAGTCATTGAAAACCACTAAACCTAAGTTCCTCAGGCAGGGTCTATCATGCTTATGATTTTATTCCCTGGTGCCTGGTATTTACTAGCAGTTCAATACATATTAAATAAATAAATTTTTTTTTGTCTAGTTTTGTTTCACCTATAGACTTTAGGCCCTAATTTATTTATATATTTTTTCATTCCAAAGTGGATTTATCACTTGACTCATAATAATACAAGAAAGTTCATATTCTTATACCTGACCAAGAATAAATTTTCAAGATAATCAACATAGGGTGAAAAAAATAAGGTTTTTAATAAAAGGTTTCAAGTGGGAAGTGTTTCAGAGACAGGGGTGAGATGTCCTTGTCCCTGGTTAGGGGACAGCCAGGGTGTGCTACAGCCCCTGGGTCAGAGACCCTCAGATTGTCACCACGTGGGGGGTCCGAGGAGGTCTATAGGAATCAAGGAGACCTCCACTCAGACCTTCTAAGCTCTTGACCACATCACAGAAGAGAAGTTAAAAATGTGTCAGGTTGTAGAAGAGAGGAAGAGCTTTCTAGAAAGGCAAAGGTGAGCCCTCTCAGAGCAGAGCTCAGGCTATTTCAGGAACAGGGACACATCGTCTTGGTTTGGGGTTTTAATGCTGATGAAGGGACAGTAGCTAGGGGACTGAAGGAGGTGGAGCCAGGGTGGGGCTGTGCAATTTTGTGCCCGTTTTCCTTGATCCTGTGCATTGTCCTTGCATGTTCCAATCATACCTTGCCTCATTTGCATCTTAACTCACCAGGGGGGGTGTGTCCTACTGTTCCAATGAGGCCAGGGTCATTTCTTGGTCACCAGAGTCTTCAATGCACATACTCTCTGAAGGAACGGTTCACCTAGTTGTCTTGTGGTTACTGGAGGTTTTATTGCTTATTCATTAGCCAAAAAACTTGAGGCAAGAATTCGGATGCAGGGGATGTGGGCTGATCACTCATGAGTTGTTTGTTCTGCATTTCAATGGTTTATGATTGTTTCTCTATGAGACTCAGTGTTCTCTTTGTATCCCAAAATTTCTATTTCAGGATCATGCTGAGGTCAGAACTGCCATGCAGGAGTAGAGAGGGGCCATCTGGTTTATGTCAGCTTCCTCTAGATGTGTGGGTATTCATTCATGAGCAGGATTGTTAGGATATAACCCCCTTCCCTATTACCTCCACATCCCTTACCCTAAAAGATAAATTGGGGGCACACCAACATTCTTCATGAAAGGTACATGGGTGTGGTGGCTCTTTTCAATACGTGCTCTATAAGTGCCTGTATTGTATTTTGATACTCCTGGACCACACTTTATTAGGCTTCTTATCACAGACTTTTAGGCCTCAGCACAGTCCTTTATTTTGATGGCCCTGGAGTACACTTTAGCTTGGGAATTTTGAACAAAATGTTACCTGAAGTGAGATCTGATTCTGAGTAACCTAAAACTGAGTTCTTGACCCACGTCACCAGATTGTCACAGGCTCTCTCACTCTGGTATTCTTTGTTCAAAAGGGAAAAGTAGAAAGAGACTTTAAATAGTTCTCTGCTATATACAGTAACCATATTTGGATGTAAATGCCTGATAAGTCAAGTTTGAAGTATTGTTTAAGAGTAGAATCTACACGAGCTTTGTGAGCACCCATGAGAATATTTAATTTTTTCCCCACAGATCATCATGTTAAACTCAGTTTCTGACCTCCATGGTTACATTGACAAAAGCCAGCTGACGCAGGAGTTAGGGGGGACTTTGGAATATCGCCATAGTCAGTGGATAAATCATCGGACTGTGAGTATTGACTTGTTTGGGCTTTTCTCTGCCTTTCTTTGTTTTTCAGAAGACAGGGGAATTAAAGATTGACAGTTGGGAGATCACTGTAGGTAACTGCCTGACCTTAGGAAGATGGGGACTTCTCAGCCACAGGCTGGGGAAGAACCAGTGTGGAAAGGTAAAGACCGAGGTTTCTCCTGCTGACCACAGAACCTCGGTGCAGGGGCTTTGGCAATCTTAACTTAGCTCTCACCAGGGAGTTTTAAAATTATGGCATTTGCAGGCAAATGGATGAAATTGGAGAATATCATGCTAAGTGAGATAAGCCAATCTCAAAAAGCCAAAGGACGAATGATATCGCTAATAAGTGGAGGATGACACATAATGGGGGGGAGGGAAGGGTTAGTGTTAGGGTTAGAGTTAGGGTTAGGGAGGGGGGCAAATATGGAGGAAGGAAGGATTGTATAGAGGGTAAAGAGGGGTGGGAGGGGTGGGGGGAAGGGAAAAAATAACAGAATGAATCAAACAACATTACTCTATGTAAATTTATGATTACACAAATGGTATGCCTTTACGCCATGTACAAACAGAGAAACAACATGTATCCCATTTGTTTACAATAAAAAAAAAATAAAAAAATAAAAAAAAAATAAAAAGTACATAAAAAAAAAAAAAAAAAACAAAAACCAACACCCTGCTATGTATACCTCATGAAAAATTTTTTACTTGATCTGGAATGGATCTCAGACGTCAGAATTTCATGAAACTCTCCATAAAAATCCCGGATGATTCTAATGTATGGACAGATTGAAACTTGGGGAGTTAGAAGATGCTGTACTTAAATATTGCCACCATTACTTATTGCCTGACCTTGGGGAGTTACTAAGCCTCTCTAAGCTTGCTTTCTCCTTTGTTAAAGTGGAACTAACACCAGGCATGGTAGCATACATCTGTAATCCCAGAGACACAGAAAGCGGAGGCAGTAGAATTGCAGGTTCAGGGTTAGCCTGGGCAACTTAGGGAGGCCCTGTCTCAAAATTTAAAAACAAACAAGACTGGGGAGGTAGCTCAGTAATGGAGCACTCGCCTAGTAAATGTGAGGTCCTAGATTCAATCTCTAGTACTGCAAAAGAAAAAAAGAAAAGAAAAGAAAAAAAGAGGGTTAACACCGTTGTTCTCTGTTAGGAGTAATTTCGTCCCACAGAGGATATTTGCCAATGTCTTTAGACATATTTTGTAGTGAGAACTTGGTGGGGAGTAGTTTAGGCATCTAGCGAGGAGGGGCCTGGGAGCCTGCTAAACATCTTACAATGCACAAAATGGCCTCTACCACAAAAATTATCCAGCCCAAAATGTGAATAGTGCCATTGTTGAGAAACCTTAGTCTGCGAAAGCTACCTGGAAGTTTGATGTGGGAGAGAAAAGGATATATTGTCTGTGAAAGTGCCTGATACATAGTATTTTACTTTTTCCTACTTACTTTTATTGGTGGTCATTGGGCTAAACTAGAAGTTTCAGTACTATTGAGGAAAAAAATGAGAATGAAACTCATTACTGTGATCTGAATGTTGGTGTCCCCTGCCACAAATTCATATGTTGGAACCCAATGTGACAGTATTAAGAAAGAGGGCCTTTAGGGAAGTGATTATGTCAGACCTTATAAGAGGTTGAAGGGAGCTCCCTCGCCCCTTTGCCTTATGAGGACCAGGGAGGGCCTGTTCTATGAGAAACATCCTTTCACTTTGATCTTGAACTTTAGGCCTCCTGAACTGTGAGAAATAAATTTCTGTTGTTCATAAATTACCCAGTCTAAGGTATTTTTGTTTTAACAGCCCAAACAGCCTAAAACATTCACCAAAATACATGTTCCTATCATGTCTTACCCCTTTTCCCACTCTCCTGACCTCTACCCTTGAAAAGATTAGGTTTCCTCAGCAAAACCCAGTCCCCCTTCACCTCGCTTCACAGCTTGGGTTGGCAGCACTTTTCTTTGTAACCGGCCACTTTGGAAGCATGTTGCCCAGTACTTACTAGTGAACACCCGAACTGCACTGAATTAGGTATGTGAATTCACCTTGACTTAGATATAATGTTCTGTAATTTTTTTCTTAAAAAAAAAAAAAAAAGGAAATTTAGAAATTAAACAAAAATAGATTTCCAGCAACACTGCTTTTCTTTCAAAGCTACAAATTCAAATTCCCTCCTCACTTCTTTTTGAATTCCAAGAAAGTTTCCCAAAACCTAGAGGAAGGCCCCCAAACTGACCCAGAACTCTTTAAACTTCTCATCAACTTGGTCACAAGAATGGTGCTCCTAGAAAATCTCATGATGTGCATATAATTCTAAATAAATCTAACTATGAAAGATGTGGGTGAAGCTAATGTAGAGCGTTATAAATGAGGGAGTGTAAGAGGGTCCTTCCAGGCTGCAGTTTCATTAGATCATACAAATTGTGGAACTTGGAGTGCTTCTAGACTTTATTTCTCAACTTCTAGATGGTCAAAAGAATTTACTGACCCACCAGCCTTATTGAGCTAACTAGCTCTCCCCTTTGCTCTGATTTCTCTACCAGTTATTTATTTGATTATGCTATTCATGTTTTTCAAGTCTTTTAAAAGACATATTTGTAACAAGTACATTTAAAGAGAAAAACCTTCACCTTTTTGTTTCAAAGACAAAAATAGTTCTTTGAAAACTTAGAGAGTTAAAGAAGGACAAGGTCATGAAGAATGTTTGGAGATGGAATGAGCAGACATTTGCACACTTCCCTCCCCGATAGAGCTAGTTTATAGCCACCTAGTTTGTGGTGGTGCATGTGTTAAACACATGATAGTGAACTTTAAAAAATACATCTAGTATTGGAAGATGAGTGACATTCTCTCCATATTTTTTCCACAGATAGATAATTTTATATAGACACACATATAGTTAAAAACTTAAGAGTAGAATAGGATAGAAGCACATACACATTGTTTTATACCTTATGATTGAAACATATAGATTCTTTATTATTTTGTGCCTTTTGGATGTCACATTATCGAGAAACTCATAGAAAGGTTAGAACTCAAAAGAATCTTTAATATCATTTACTTCAATCACCTTATTTTACAGATAAGGAAAGAGACCTTCAGAGTAATGAAGAAACTTATCTAAGGTCAAATGGTTAAGTAGTGGCAGAGCCATGACTGAAAGAGCTTAGTCAAGCGCTTTTAAATTCCCACCAGATCCTCTGTCCCATTTCCAAGGTGATTGTTCAGGTAATAACATGGAACTAAGCTAATTTGTTAATAGATGACCTCTCCTCTGTTTCCAGGATGACATTTGCAGGCCTCACACCTGACATTCTGGGTGGTCACTGTTATTCTTATCATAGTTGTAAGGTACTTACTGTTATTCTTATCATAGTTGTAAGGTACTTATTGTTACCAAGATCCTTTCACATGTGCTATCCTTTATTTATCCACAAATAAATAAAAAACAACAACAACAAAAAACAAATAATACAAAACAAAAAATCCCCTGCAAAGCCAGGGGTGGAGCTCAATGGTAGGACACTAGTCTAGCATGCATGAAGCCCTGGATTCCACCCCCACCCGCAACTACCACCAAAAAAAAAAAAAAAAAAAAAAAAATCCCTGCAGAACAGAGAGTATTTCCCCTTTTTTTCAAGTGAGTACTTTGAGACTCAGCTGCACTACATGGCTTATCCAAATAACACAGTTAGAGAGGATCAGGAGCTGAACTCTGATTCAAATTTTCAACTCTTAAGGCCAAGGTCTTCTGAGGATCTAGTTTTAAATCTTAATTTTGCTAAATATAGTTTTGACTGCCAAGACATGGGCTAGTATAATGCTTTAGAGTACAGCCCAGGAGCCAGATCTCACCAGTCTCACTTCTGCCCTGTATTTTTTTTTGGTATGTCTTCTGGGAAATGATTCTCAACATGCTTTAGTTTCCTCATCTATAGAATGTGGGGTGATAATAATGATAACTAAGATACATTAGAAGAAATAGTGCACATAAAGCAAAATACATCATAATCTTATATTTTCTATTATTCCCCCAGAAAATGGGTTTTTTATTTTCTGTTATTCATCATAGGCCATTAGTGAATACAACTGAGAGAGTGTCTTAACATAGATGTTTGGTTATCTCAACACAATAAAACTAATGTGTTGAAAGAAAGATTTTCACAAGGGGGTTTGGATTTCTAAGCCAGAAGTGCAAAGGTGTTCAAAGTTGTGGCTGTGCAAATGCTTGTGCTAACAGGGAGGTGTCCTCCCCCAGCAGTGTTTCAAGTAGGAAAACAGCTGAAGGAGAGAAGCTTTGGGTCTGGGCAGTCGAGGGAGTGGGCAGTGCTTTGGAAGCCTCATCGTGCCAGCCCCAGGCCCAGCCCCTGGCCTAGAGAAGGGCCCTAGTGCATTCTTTATGACGTGGGCTTGAGTTTTTAGAAACAGTTCTCTGATAACATAGGAACAGAGGCTATTTCTTCCCAAATGAAAATTCTGTAGAACCTTTTTGCTTTTTCCATTCACTCAATCAATAGCAGTTGATGGGCCCCTCTGGTACCATGCCCTGGGAGTACAGAGATGAGTGTGACGGTGCCAGCAAATTTTATAAAAGAGATATGGCAGGAAGAGATCCCCAGTCCCTCCACACAGATGTAAATATCTCTCATAAAGGTCAGTAGTGACCTAACCACTGTATTTATCTTCCCCCCAATTGTCATATCCTCTCCGCAGCATTTAACACGCCTCTCAGAGGTAGCAGGAAGTTGGAGGAGGGATGGGGGAAGAGAGGGCACTGTGGGGACTTAGAAGAGAAGGTGAGGTTTTTCAGAAAGAAGGTGGGGGTGGTTTGGCCCTTTGTGGCATTGCATCTGCGTAAATCTGGAGTCAGACTTAATGTTAGGTGTCCTTGGGGTAATGATCAGAGCTCTGAACTTGAAACCGCTGAGCTTGGTTGAATCCTCCCTCCCTTCCTTCCCGCCCAGGTAATATGATTTTGGGCAATTCACTTAACCTGTTGGAGTTTCATATAAAGTGCAGATAAAATGCCTCCCATTTTGTATTAATTAGATGATAGACAAATATAGTGTCAGGGACAATATGTGGCACTCAGAAAAGGGCTGCTAGTTTAGTGTCCTTCCATTGAGAAAGCATATTGGTGAATGTTAATAGCTCCATGTTGTTATAATTGTCTGACTTTCCAGGCTATGGAAAACTTTGCCTTGACATTGAAGAATACTGCTCAGATGCTGCAGACATTTGGGTCCTGCCTGGCCTCAACAGAGCTGCCCAGAGGCATGCTCTCCACTGAAGACCTTCTCATGTCCCACACAAGGCAGCAGGACAAAATGCAGGTGAGTGGTCAGAGGCCTCTCAAAGGCCAGCTCCTCGAGCAAATCAGAAGCAGGATTAGAGTGAAGTCTCTGAGCTGCTTCTCCAGTCACTTGGCAGCCATTGACCATCTGAGACCTTCCAGATAGGCCGTATGTGAAAAGAAAACTATCTGGAGGCTGGTGAATGTGAGATCTAGGGAAAGCAGCCCAGGGAAGACAAACTCCTTCCAGCATTATGCTGGCAAGATGAGGTGTGTGAGCACTGTTTGAAGGACAGATCTCTTATGATGACTCTACTCTGAACAGAGCAAGATGGCATGGGCCGAAATTGCCAGGGTGGGGAGGGAAGGGAGTTGATTCCAAGACTGAGCTTCCCAGTGGTTGTTGTGAAGTTTTGGGGCAGACTAATAAACTGACTAAGTGCTTCAATTTCTCAGGGATGTGTTGTTTTATTTGAAGACTAATTTGAGAAAAGGGATTGTGGGAGGTGCTCCAAAATGGGTTTAAGGAGGAGAAGCGGCGCCTATGAAGTGATTCACAAAAGCATGTCAGAACCTGCTGAGAAGGGAGTTCAGCATATTTTTCACACTATGCAGTAAGAGAAATCATCCTGGAGTTTCTCACTGCATGACTCTCGGTGCCGTTCTGCCTTGAGAAGCACAAACAGACTGAATTCTTTAATTCTCAGAAAGCCCATTTTCAATAGGTAGCAAACTAAGGAGTTGGCATTGGAACACCTTAGCATTGTGTGTGTCTTTGTTACATCAAACTTGAAATTGCTGCACTCTTATCTGTAACTCGAAAATTGCAAAACTGTTTTGCTAGCTGGCTCGTTTGTTCACTTATTCAGTGTTAATTATTGAGGACTCACCACTATGGACCAAGAAATCCCCCCAAAAATGCAGCCTTGAGAAACACGTAGTCTAGTTAGGGGAGTCTCAGAGTCTAGTGGTTTAGGGAAATTAATTCTTCCAAATGCCAGAGAACATTGCTAAACTCCACCTTTAAGAAGGCTGTCATCCAAAAAGAGCTCAAAATGTATTCCCAAGACTACTCTGAGTGATCAAAAGATCTGGAATGAAACTGTGAAATCCTGACAGCATCCTGGAGCTTTTCCCAGGAAATGCCTCTGAGAAGCTTGACCATTTTCCTGTTCCAAGCTTGTTGGCCAAGCTCACCTCCCCTAATTCCTGTGAGGTCCATATTGCAGAAAGCCAGGTTGGGGGTGCCTGTGTGAAGTCTGCTAAGGAAAGGGTTTGCAGATGCACAGACTAAGACCTCCAGGAATCTGCAGAACAGCAGTTAGTAGGACAGAGTGTAATGGGAAGGATGCTGCGCATGGCAGGCAGCCAGACAGGGACTGTAAAACAGAGCTCTGCGCAGGGGCTCATGAGCACAGAGCATTCTTTGCCTCATTCCAGGGAGAAGCTGCAGAGCAGAAGCACTGAGATGACAATGTGGTCAATCAGAAGGTCTCTGGCAACCACCACGCAAAGCATTTTTGCAACTTTTGGGTACAGATTAGGGTTCAATTTGGTTTAGGGAGGTAGCTTAGTGGTAGAGTGTTTGCTTAGCATGCTGGAGGCCCTAGGTTCAATCCCTAGCACTGCAAAAAATAAAAATAAATAATAATAATAATAAAATAATTAAAAGAAAAAAACAGTTCAGCTCTTCCCAAGTATGATATAGTAAGGACACATACAATGCTCTGGGGAAAAAGTTTAAAACTTTGCATTTTAGAGAAGGTCACATACCTGGGGAGTGAAAACCAGCCAGATAAGTCCTGCTGTCTGTGTAGTGGGGGTGCCCTAGGAAAGTCAGATGAACAGTCGCTGTATAATTTCCACACAGGCAGAGTTCCACAGAGGTAACGGGTTGGGAAGGAACCAGTCCACAAAATGGAAGAAGAGCATTTTCCTGTGCATGGTGACCAGCTGTTCACCAGACTTAGAACAGGCAACTTTGATTATGTAGTGGAGTAACTCTGTAGATCCACAGAATGTGAAATGGTATTTGACATTTATAAAGATAATTTTACACTCTAATTATCACATTTCAATTTGGTTAAGTGCCTCTATCTAAACTGTTAAGACACTTGAAAAGAATTTAGGGGATTCCAGTTAATTCTCCTTTTAGTAAGAAAATAAATGCAGTCTTGCATAAACTGAGGTGTCACACTTGTGTTTTTCTATTCCATGCTGCCCCAAAGTCATGGACAAGACCTGTAACTTTCTGAGGATAAAATTCTCAATTTGTTCAAGTATTTATTTATTTATTTATTTATTTATTTATTTATTTTATTTGTTCTGATTGTAGTACATGACAGTAGAATGCAGTTATACATTTTTGAAAGCTCATACAGAAATAGAGTGTAATCTCTCATTTTTCTGATTATACATATTGCGGGATCACATCCGTCATGCAGTCATACATGTACATGAGGTAATAAAGTCTGTTTCACTCTACTAAGTATTTATTTTGATTAAGAATATTAAGTGAATTTGCATTAAAAATATTCTAAGTAATATTAATATTCTTTTCAAAACAATACAGAGGGTTTTCCTTTTCACAAAAAGAACTAATTATTGGCCAAATATAAATGTCTTTACTCCTTTTAACTAAGAATCAAGAATGTCAAAATTATTAAACTAGAGTTACATTTTCCTCTTCCTCAACTTAAAATGCATTAAGAAGAAAAATGATTTATATTAGAAAAAGGAAATACAGCTTAAACTTTTATTTATAACTTAATAGCTTTTATGGTTACTTGCACATATTTTATTTTACATCTTCGCATTCTACCTACATTTTTTTCCTTTTTCCCTTGGTTCTGCGGATTGAAGCCAGGGCTTCATGCATGCTAGGCAAATGCTCTACCCTGAGCTACATCACCAGCCCTTACCTACCTTTTAATTAAACATTGTATAAGAAATTAAATGACTTCTTTTTCATTTAGAAAGCACCATTCCAAGTGAAAAACCAGTATAGTGTAAGATTCATTCCTCAGAACAGTGAACTTTTAAATCTGTTTCAATATGTATAAAAGTTATGATGTCTGATTAATTTTTTTCTCTCACTCTGAAAAGTTTCTAAAATAGTTTTTAAACAGGTAACATTACATTGGGACACTTGGCTTGACTGCTTGGTTTACCCTCTCCTGGGATCTTTGAGCCCTTATCTTAGATTCCTATAACTGCCCAGTCACTTCTACAAGCAGTCAAAATACTAGAGCTATTGAGTTAGAGAGTTTCTACAGCCTTGTTTGCTAATTCTCTGTGGAGTTGTCACTACTTTGTTCAACACTATCATCCAATGCAGTCGCTTTCTTTTAGCCATCCTGGTATATCAAACTAATCTGTTTACCCAGAAAAAAAAAAAATCTGAAATCATTCACAGCAGAACAGTCTTATCAAACTTTGAAACAAACCAATGACTTTAAAGAATGCTCTTATTTAAAAACAAATTCCTTTCCTTCAGTCTGAACCTCAGTTTAGCTCTGCATCCATTCTTACAGTCCAAGAGGGCGTCCAATTTCAGTACAGGATGTGTAATTTTCTATCCAATGAGATCACGGCCCCTGGGCTTGGTGCTAAGATTTGAAACCCTGTTTTCTGGGATTTCACTATTGCATCTGAGAGACAGGAAGGAAGAGCACGTGTGCACATAACCAGCTTTAGCCTTTCCTGGGAGGAGTTCTGTTCCTGATGAATGGGGCAAGCACACACAGCTCTGCTCGCCAGCCCTCCTGCTACATCTGTCCCTGCTGGATGACGAGCCAGCACCTGGACTCAGCATGTGGCACGGCGCCCAACTCTGTGGCTGCCCCTTCTCCACAGGGAGGCTTCCGTTTCCTCAGTACAGGCAACTTGGACCAGCTGTGGGCTCTCTCACTCTGCAAGCGGTACCCTGCTGCCATCCATGTGCCTAGCTCTCCAAAGGAAGGAAACTCACTGGAAGGGAGCATGAATTTATACACACGGTCCAGAGATAGTGCCCTGAGCTCCTCCATCCACACTGAGTGCTGGCAGTAAAAAATAAATAAACACTCAAAATGTTGAGGGATATTATCTTTCCATGGAAACTGAAACTCTGTTTTGGGACTGGGCTACTCATCTTAACCCTTTCCAAGAACCACAGTTACTCCCTCTTTCCCTTTTATTATGGCAGATTTTTTGTAACCTTACTGAAGTTGACCATGTGGTTCAGTCCCAAAGCAGTAACCAAGTCATGATTTTTGCTTGTATTTTTTTTCACAATGCGAAGGGGATACACAGGGCATGAAATCACTTATTAAGATCCACCTTCCTTGTCTCACTCCTTCATGCTCTGCAGTTCTCTGAATGTCTCTCTCCTTCCAGCTTCCCCCTCCAGAGTCTCCTTCTGTACTCCTGCATGCCTCTTCTTTAGCCTCACCACCTTCCTTCCCATCTCTAAATTGCAAAGTGTGTGCGTGTGTGTAAAACAATACCAGAATCCTTTCTGGGGCTCAGTTAAGAAACTGAGTGGGAAAATCCAGGACCCTCTTCAGTGGGTAGAGGGAAAAAAGGCTAAGGACACGTGTACATGAATACTGTTTTTCTGTCATATCTGATTTGTCTTCATTCATCTGCAACTTGTCTTCATTTAGGCTATTACTAATTTATCCACCCTGGAAATATTTAATGAGCATTGATGAGATAAGAAGAAATGAGATCCCATACTTGAGAATGGAAAAGAAGGGATATGTCCAATTTCCAGGCAGGAGATACAGCCTAATGACTGACTTGGGGCCGTGTCTGGAGTGGACAGGGCCGTGGGATCCAAGGGGCTGTCTAAAACAAGGGAGGTTTGTCATCTCTCAGATCTAAGGATAAGTTTGAGGCTAGATATGGACAAAGTAACCTTTTATGGGAAATACTGAAGTGAGATGGGAGGCAAGCAAAGGCATGAGGTTGAGCGCGCACCCAGGCATTCTATGTGAACAGAGTTGGGGGGTGGGTATAGACTCCTCTGCTAGCTGGAGGCGGTGTGAAGGCTGAAGAGATGACTTGGCCTAGAAGAAGAGTTTCTGCTCTGGTGACCCAGCAAACAAACCCAGAATTCCCAAGAGTAAAATTCTAGGGCAGAATATGCTTCTTTTGGCTTTCAGCCTGGGCCTTATGATTAAAGCTCATGATAGTGAGAGATGACCTCCAAGGTGATGTCTCTGAGCTACTGGATTTAAAAGAAAATATCTTCAAAAATAGCTTACAAAGCACCATGTTAAAAGAGTACAATAGAGTTGGTTACCTTGGAAGTACTAATCCTTCCATGTCAAACTGAAATTGCTGCCCATTTCTGCTAAACTTCCTGAATTGGACCAGGTCACAATTAGTATACAGTTTTTAATAATGAGACCAGATGAACTAGCAATTATTATGTTATTATTGCTTGGCAATGTCTATCATTTAACATTCAATTTCTGTCATTTTCTTGTTTCTGTTATCTTGGATTATAAACAGATTTTTATTAACTAGGTTTGCTTTTATTGTACAACAGCTTGAGATACACACAACAATCTTAATAGATATTTCTTTTGGAGAGGGAAAGTAGACAGACTGGGGACAAAAGGCTTGCTTTTTATGTCATACCCTTTTGTGTATTTTGAATTGTGCATCATGTGTATGCACTACCTGTTAAGGATAAATTAATTAATTTTTGAAGCTGCATATTGACTTCTTTGACATTTAACTTCCTAAATGAAAACCATATGAATCTACCTTTTTACTCACCCTCAAAATACCATAAATTTGTTTTTGTGAATTCCTTATAAGAAAGTTTATATTTTTACTTTTCTAGGATGAGCTGAAATTACTTGGAGAGCAAGGGATCACCTTGCTGTCATGCATCCAAGAACCAACAACCAAAAATCCCACCAGAAAACTCAATGCCAATGAACTTGAGAATGTAGCTACCATGGAAAGGTGAGTGAGTAGGTGGACTTTGATTTCTCAGGAGACCTACATGTTCCAAAACAACTAAGAGCAGGTTGGAATAGATACTATTGGGTCTTAGTGAGGCCAAGAAAGAATAATATTTGAGACTACACAGGGGAAAGGATCATGTCCACCTGCATCCATCTACAGAGGACTTTTTAGGGGAGTCCCATTCACTCCTCTTATGATATGCTCCCATCCCCAAATTTCCAGAGAGATGATGGTATTTGTTGAGTTTCATTTCCAATAACAGTTTGGTTTGGTGCTATTATTTACACATATGTAGTCTTGGGGAAAAAGAAGAAGGCACAAAGGTAGGGTCACCAGGAGCAGATTTTAAACCACAGTGGCTGTATCTGGAGTTAAGCTTCTTCCTGCACTTCAGGTGTCTGGTGGGAAAACAGAAGGTGTGGGACCCACTGAACCCTAAGAAAGACCCACGTGACGCAGTCTTTAATAATACACAGGTAGGCTGGGGTTGTGGCTCAGTGGTAGAATGCTCGCCTAGCATTTGTGAGGCCCTGGGTTCGATCCTTTATTTTATAGAAATAAAATAAATATTGTATTGTGTTCAACTACAACTAAAACAAAAATATTTTTAAAAAAATAACACACAGAATGCCACCATTAATAATATGGATGGAAAACATAGGTAGAATATAACATAGGCCTATGCAGACACCTGTAGAAATGGATGCTAACATAAAGTTGCTTTTTCATTATTTCTTGAAAGGTTATTAGTTCAATTGGATGAAACAGAAAAAGCCTTTAGTCAGTTTTGGTCTGAGCATCACCTGAAACTTAACCAATGCCTACAACTACAGCGCTTTGAGCACAATTTTTATAAGGTATTGTTTTCTTTCTTAATATAACTTCCTTTTTTGATACAGACCACTGGTTTTCTCTTCTCCCCTTGGATGCTTTGGGATTGGGTTTTCCTCTTTTCCCTAATCCAACTCCCTCTTTACATCTTACTGTTTCATAGACCCTCGCATTTATAGTGGAGTAGCAGCAATCTAGAATCCCATTATCCCATTTTTCTGTTGACATATGTGGCATTCTGTATTGGCTTAAGTTGCTTTTTGACTGATGAGCTGTTGAATATAGTTCTAACATTCCAGCAACAAGTGCCTCTATAACCCCAGCTTAACCTGAAAGGTAATGAGCTGAAAAAAAAGAAGAAAGAAAAAGGCATATATTGATTGATCCAAGTCCTGATCCTTTTGGATTTTTCAGGTTTTCTTGCAGCATGGCAAACCTATACTTTCCAGATGGGTGCTTGTTGGTTTACTTCTGCACTGTTCTAATGTGTTTTGCAGGTTAAGCTTGCCCTGGAAAATTTGCTGGAAGAGCTAGCAGAGTTTACAGGCATTGGAGACAGTGTGATGCATGTGGAACAACTTCTTAAGGAACACAAAAAACTGGAGGAAAAAGGCCAGGTTTGTTTTTTGAATTTTTTTTTTTTTTTGTACTTAGAAGGAAGTTGATATGAACAATGACAGATGGCGTCCAATCATTGCTGTTGGAGGGTATCTCAAGGACACAGAAATGCCCAAATTCTGCCCTTCAGTCACCCCTCCCCTACTCCCAGGTCCCCAAGGAGATTGCATGTTAACAACTATAACAAATAATACCAAATAAGACCATAGCAGAGTCTTAGTAAAGCTGCTGGAGCCCACAGAGGAGGGTGGAAGCTCAGGTGTGGCAAGGACACTGGGCCAGGCCTGCCTCTTATGGGATCAGCAGCCAAGTGGGAGAAGGTCACAGTGGGTGAATCACTGACCGAATCGATTAGCATAGTCAGTTTAGAGCTCCTCCCTGGGACCCAGATGTACGGGTGGGTTGGTGGCAAGGAGGGGAAACTTTTTAAAAGGGGAAATCAGAAAAAAAAAAACACTAACTGGGGCAAAACCTTAGGCGGGGGGAAATTGGTCCGCATTAGTTCTTTTGCTACACAGAATTGACAGAACTGTTCTCCTTTCCCATGCCAGGCTTAGAAAGGAGTGTGTGTTTTACAATTCCCAAGTCAGAATTAAACAAGTTCCTGAATCTGCACCACTAGTCAGCACTTAGAAGGAATTCTATTTTAAGTCCTTATAGATTCAGTTTATTATAGATTTAGAAAAATGAGTCATCTCTTTCCAGAAAAGTACATTTCCTTAATTAGGTTCTCTATATTTTTACTCCTGGGGACTAAGTCCCCTGTGATTAGCACTTCCTGTCTGAGCTTATCTAGAGGTGTGTTTCTCAGATGACAATTTTACAGAACTGGAGATTGCTTCTCAAAGTGTGAGTCCCTAACCAGCAGCATAGGTGCCACCTGAGTGAAAGCTTATTAAATATGAAGAATATGAAGTTCCTACCAGGGACTCAAATTGGCATTTTAATAGTTCCCAGGTAATTGACCAGTACATTACAGCTAAAGACATATGCCCCTAAAGCCCACAAAATCAAGACCATGTTGAGCTGGGGGAGCTCCCGTGCATGTGTGAACCCACACACCCACCTGTGCACCCAGCTCCTCTCTCAAGAATCCCATCCTGCCCTAGTGAGCATCTTGTCTTATCAGTGATATTTTGATAGCTAAGCCCTGTTAAAGGCACACAAATCATTAGAAATTGAATTTCACATATGTGATAACTACGTGTCACAGATTCTCCAGAATAGACAGCCCCAATTTTGTGTATTTCTAGTTCTTTCAAGAGAACTCCTTATTAAATATAGATACCATGTATTTTGCTTATATAAGTTTATATATTAGAAAAACATTTCTTTCTTTCTTTCTTTTTTTCCTGAGTAAAAAGCAAACTTTATTTTGTATCAAATTAAGCTTTGCACTTCCAAAGTATAATATGCCAAAGCTTTCCTATGTCAAATAAAAATGAGGAATATCCACTTTCACATAAAAACAAAAAACAAAGGAAAGAAAAAATAACAAAATTAAAATATTCAAGACAAATTTCAATAATAATAATGTAAAATCTAGACTGAGTGAACAAAATAATGATAATGTTCATTTCACCCAATTTGGGAAATATAATCCACGGCAAATTTAAAAATACAAACAATACACTGATGAAGAGAACAAAAAATAAATAAAAAAAGGAATTAACCATTAAAGGAATCAAGAGAACACCTACATTTATAAACCTTCCTCAATCAGTACCACATTATATACATGATGTACAGAACGCTACATTTAAAGCAAGGTAGTTTTTATTATTTGCATAAATTTTAAAACATGAAGAAATTTTGAACTATATCCCTAAAATACCACAGAATTATCACTAAAATATGCATTTCTCAAAAATGTCCCAGAAGTTCCCATTTTGGGGAAATACATTCTTTATTTCGCACAGTGAAATTGAGAAAAATCATATCAAATGAGGAATCTTTTTCACTAATCTTAAATATCCCAATAATGCAATCCTTGGGAAATGTAATTTTTTTCAATGCAGACTTGAAACAGATTATTATTAAACAAGCATACAAATCTCATTGCTTGCCACAAGATTTTCCAAAATTAAATACTGCTTAAACGACCACAATGTTCTTAAATCATATTACAGGCTTTTATATCTGCTTTTCTTTTCTTTTTTTTTATTTTTTATTGTAAACAAATGGGATACATATTGTTTCTGTTTGTACATGGAGTAACAGGATACCATTTGCATATTCATAAATTTATATAGAGTAATGATGTTTGATTCATTCCATTATTTTTTTCCTTCCCCCCCACCCCTCCCACCCCTCTTTACCCTCTATACAGTCCCTCCTTCCTTCATTCTTGTCCCACTCCCACCCCCCATTAAGTGTCATCATCCGCTTATCAGTGAAATCATTCCTCTTTTGGATTTTTGAGATTGGCTTATCTCACTTAACATGATATTCTCCAATTTCATCCATTTGCCTGCAAATGCCATAATTTTATTTTTCTTTATAGCTGAGTAATATTCCATTGTATATATATATACCACATTTTCTTTATCCATTCATCAATTGAAGGACATCTAGGTTGGTTCCATAGTCTGGCTACTGTGAATTAAGCCGCTATGAACATTGATGTGGCTGTATCTCTGTAGTGTGCTGATTTTAAGTCCTTTGGGTATAGGCCGAGGAGTGGGATAGCTGGGTCAAAAGGGAGGTCCATTCCAAGTTTTCTAAGGAATCTCCACACTGCTTTCCAGAGTGGCTGCACTAGTTTGCAGTCCCACCAGCAATGTATGAGTGTACCTTTTTCCCCACATCCTCTCCAACACCTGTTGTTGCTTGTGTTCTTGATAATCGCCATTCTAATTGGGGTGAGATGGAATCTTAGGGTAGTTTTGATTTGCATTTCTCTTATTACTAAAGATGTTGAACATTTTTTCATGTATCTGCTGATTGCTTGTACATCTTCTTCTGTGAAGTATCTGTTCATTTCCTTAGCCCATTTGTTGATTGAGTTATTTGTATTCTTAGTGTAGAACTTTTTGAGTTCTTTATATATTCTGGAAATTAGTGCTCTATCTGAAGTATGAGAGGCAAAGATATTCTCCCACTCTGTAGGCTCTCTCTTCACATTGCTGATAGTTTCCTTTGCTGAGAGAAAGCTATTTAGTTTGAAAAGAAGCCAAATGACTGGGAATACAAATCATTTCTCAATAATAACCCTGAACGTTAATGGCCTAAACTCATCAATCAAAAGACATAGACTGGCAGAATGGATTAAAAAGAAAGACCCAACAATATGCTGCCTGCAAGAGACTCATCTCATAGAAAAAGACATCCACAGACTAAAGGTGAAAGGATGGGGAAAAAACCTACCACGCACATGGACCCAGTAAAAAAGCAGGGGTTTCCATCCTTATATCAGATAAAGTGGACTTCAAGCCAAAGTTAGTCAGAAGAGATAAAGAAGGACATTTCATACTGCTTAAGGGAACCATAAATCAGGAAGACATAACGATAGTAAATATTTATGCCCCAAACAATGGTGCATCCCTGTACATCAAACAAATCCTTCTCAATTTCAAGAATCACATAGACCACAACACAATAATTCTGGGCGACTTTAACGCACCGCTGTCACCACTAGATAGATCTTCCAAACAAAATCTAACCAAAGAAACCATAGAACTCAATAACACAATCAATAACCTAGACTTAATAGACATATATAGAATATTCCATCCATCAGCAGCACATGGAACCTTCTCGAAAATAGACCATATGTTATGCCACAAAGCAACCCTTAGGAAATGCAAAAAAATAGAGATACTGCCTTGTGTTCTATCAGATCATAATGGACTGAGAGTAGAAATCAATGACAAAGTAAAAAAAGGAAATTACTTCAACACTTGGAGACTAAATAATATGCTATTGAATGAAACATGGATAACAAAAAACATCAGGGAGGAGATTAAAAAATTCTTAGCGGTCAATGAGAATGATGATACAACATATCAAAATCTCTGGGACACTATGAAAGCGGTACTAAGAGGAAAATTCATTGCATGGAGCACATTCCAGAAAAGAATGAAAAGTCAACAATTAAATGACCTAACATTACAGCTCAAAGCCCTAGAAAAAGAAGAACAGAATAACAGCAAAAGTAGTAGAAGACAGGAAATAATTAAAATCAGAGCTGAAATCAATGAAATTGAAACAAAAGAAACTATTCAAAATATTGACATAACAAAAAGTTGGTTCTTTGAGAAAGTAAACAAAATAGATAAACCCTTAGCCACACTAACAAAGAGAAGGAGAGAGAAGACTCAAATTACTAAAATACATGATGCAAAAGGAAATATCACAACAGACACCACTGAGATACAGAACATAATGAGAAGCTACTTTGAAAATCTGTATTCCAACAAAATAGAAAGTACTGAAGACATTGGCGAATTTCTAGAGACATATGCTCCTCCCAAACTGAACCAGGAGGAAATATACAATTTAAACAGATCAATATCAAGCAATGAAATAGAAGAAGCCATTAAAAATCTACCATCCAAGAAAAGCCCAGGACCAGACGGATTCTCAGCCGAGTTCTACAAGACCTTCAAAGAAGAACTCATTCCAATACTTCTCAAAGTATTCCAGGAAATAGAAAAGGAGGGTACCCTACCGAACTCATTCTATGAAGCTAATATCACCCTCATACCCAAACCAGGAAAAGACACATCAAGGAAAGAAAATTTTAGACCAATATCCTTGATGAATATAGATGCTAAGATCCTTAACAAAATATTGACAAACTGTATCCAAAAACATATTAAGAAAATTGTGCACCACGATCAAGTGGGGTTCATTCCTGGAATGCAAGGATGGTTTAACATCCGTAAATCAATCAACGTAATCCATCATGTCAATAGACTTAAGGATAAGAATCATATGGTTATTTCAATTGACGCAGAAAAAGCATTTGACAATATACAACACCCCTTCATGCTGAAAACACTAGAAAAAATAGGGATAGTAGGAACATACCTCAACATTCTAAAGGCTATTTATGCTAAGCCCATGGCCAACATCATTCTTAAAGGAGAAAAACTGAAACCATTCCCTTTAAAAATGGGAACAAGACAGGGATGTCCTCTTTCACCACTTCTATTCAACATTGTCCTCGAAACTCTAGCCAGAGCAATTAGGCAGACTAAAGAAATTAAAGGGATACGAATGGGAAAAGAGGAACTTAAGCTGTCACTATTTGCGGATGACATGATTCTATATTTAGAGATCCAAAAACCTCCTCCAGAAAACTTCTAGACCTCATCAATGAATTCAGCAAAATAGCAGGCTATAAAATCAACACGCGTAAATCTACAGCATTTTTATACGCAAGCGATGAAACAGCTGAAAGGGAAATGAGGAAAACAACTCCATTTGCAATAGCCTCAAAAAAAATAAAATAGTTGGGTATCAATCTAACCAAAGAGGTAAAAGATCTCTACAATGAATACTACAAAACACTGAAGAAAGAAATTAAGGAAGACCTTAGAAGATGGAAAGATCTCCCATACCCCAAGTTCTTTTTTATATCTTATTAGAAACAGAGTCTTGCTAAGTTGCTTAGGGCCTCACTAAGTTGCTGAGGCTGGCTTTGAACTTGTGATCCTCCTGCCTTAGCCTCCTGAGCCGCTGAAATTACAGGTGTGCACCACCATGCCTGGCCATGACCCATTTTTAATGGGGAAAATTCTTGAACCAACTGGACTAACCCACTGGAGATGACCTGTGACCAGGGATTGATTTCATCCATCCTGTGCCTTGTTTTCCAGTTTTTAAAACCTACTTTCTCTAGGATGCATTATACCTATTCCTCTACCTTTGGGTATACCAAACAAAGCTGTCTTAACATCACTGGGATCTTCCTCAACATGTCTTCTGTAGGATTTCTAAGAGGAATTGTTTCTTCAGCTAATTGGGGCTTGGCTAGTCTTCCCATGTGTTAAAGAACAAGGTGGTGGTATTACAAGAGTCCTAGGCCAGAGGGGGCCTGTCTTTGGGGAGTCCCAACAAATCAGTGTCAGGAGGTTCAAGATGATGAATTAGAGGAAGGCTGCACTTACAATTACATCATGGCTTAGGATTCAAGCAGCAAGAGTACTACTTCTTACTGAAGAGGGTGATTGAAGAAATTCACTGAAATTCAATATTGGATAATCAGTGACTCTTAAAAGCCCCAAAATTTGGATGCATTGAAAAAAGGACAAGAAAGAGTATATTGAAACCAAGCCAGGTGCAAAAGTGACAGCATCACAGGCTCACCACAGAGTGAGGGATAACACAAATGGAAAGAGAAACACAATGGAAAAATTTGGCAGAACTGAAAAGCAGTGTGAACTTAGCTGAACCATAGGCTGCACAGTCAGCTGGTGTTTAAAAAGTGATCTATTTCTCAACTAGAAAGTGGAGAGTTCAGGTAGGGAGCCATTTTGAGGAGGCCAAGTTTCAGCTTGCTACTGCAGGAGCCTGAGAGATCATAGCAAGTACTGCCGTACTGTCCTGGCAAGCACCTATCATGTGTTATAGGGTATGCCTAGTAGATCAAGATTGAAACAGGCATAGAGAAGACCGTATCCAGTGAAATGAATTTGGAGGGGACTGCAACTTGACTTCCTTTTGAGTCTGATATCTCCCTGACCAGGTAGAGACGGTTGGGAAATTCCAGAGGTGGGCGTGATTACACTCCAGGATTGAGCCTGGGAAGGCCATATTTATGGGCAATGTAGTGTTCAAGACTTTTGGAAGGTTGGTTCCCCTGCCCTACAAGTAGAATTCTTGGGAGGTCTCTGAAATCCAGAGCCCCAGCAGAGATTGGCATCTGCCTGGCCCTAGGGGTGTGTTGATTTAATATTCCCAGAGAAGAGCCATCCCAACAAAGTCCCAAAAACCTGATCAGAGCTAAGCCCTAGCTGTTAGAACGCCCCATTTAGAACCCAGCTGTAACCCCACTCTGGGAACTCATTGAACTGGTATATCCAGCAAAACTCCAACGCACAGTACTTTCCATTCTGCCTTATCTTAAACTGGTGAGAAGGGAAGTTGAAAGTGATTTTAACCAGCTTCAGTTTCAGGCCACTCCAGTTGGCATCTAGATAAGCAGCACAAAAAGAGGAAGCGCTTAACAACCCAGCACTTGCTCTAAGAAGTGCATAGCCCAAGAAGAAACAGAAAGAAGGACAGTTGGACATAAGTAGTGAACATCTGTCCTTATTGACAGTTTTGACCACTTCAGTAGAGATAATTCTTTCATTTTTTTCCTATTTCTTTCCCCTTTGTTTTTTCTTTTTGTTTGTGTGTGTGTTCTCGCTGTGCTGATTGGTTTGTGGATGTATACATACGTACATCTTAGTTTCTTTTTTCTCATTTCTCATTAGCATTTTTTGTTTATTTTTTCTTTTGTCTTTTGAGTGTTAGGGCTTTTATTTGTTCATTTGTTTTTAAATTTTTTTTCTCTTTCTCTGCTTTCTTCTCTCTTTAATAGCCAGATTCTTTTGTTCTCTCTCTTCCTCTTTACTTATTTTATTTATGTTTCTCTCCTTCTTTATAGTCATCACTTGCTACATCTCTTCTGCTTTCTCAGTGTTCATGTTTTGAACATCCTAAAGTTTCTTTTACCTTTCTATCACATTTCCTCTTCTCTTAATGAACTATATTTTTACCATCTTTTACTACAATTTGATTTATATAACTCCTGTCCCCACCATTCAGGTTGTTGTGGTTATTAGTACTGTGTATGGTATAGTTGACACCTGCTATTTAATTTAATGCCAAATCTAGATCACAGCTATTTATTGGTTTTGCTCTTGACCATCCTGTTTTTTGTGGTTATTAGTGCTGAAGGTGTCATATTAGGTACTAGGTACTTATTTTAATACTGTATATTATTCATTACTATTGTTTCTGTTGTTTCTCTCTTTTCTGTGAAGTGCTGGGAATCTACTGAGACACTATGAGTTCACAGGGTAGAGACTTGGATGCTGAGCTAAACCCAGCTAAGAGACAGCACACTTTGCTCTATATGCAACCAGCCATGCTCACACTTTAATGATACTTTAATATACAGAATAGAAGAGACAAAAAAAAAAAAAAAAAAAAAAAAAAAAAACTCAAACTAATAGCCAGTCCTCAAGAAGAAATGGCTGGGGGGACCCCTCAGACCCACTCACAAACATTCTCTCCTATAGCAGAAACAGAGACAATTAACACAATGACTGTGAACACCACACCTATGAGTGGGTCTTAATCTATATCTCTCCCATGCCTCTTTAGAATATACAGAATTGTTAAGAAGAGCAATCACAGAGGTTGGACTCCACCTACCCTGTTATATACAACACAATAACCAGATCTATAAGAAGGACCCCATTCTTTTGAGACCTGCAAGGAAAGTGAGATCCTCAAGCTCTCACACAATATATACTATGTCAAAATACACTAATTTTGCAAAGTTTCAGCAGAGAACTATACTAAAAACTCACTTGGAAATATATTGAAAAATCCACTACAATTTGATATCCCAGAACAAGAGAAAGCTGTGCCCTAAAAAAACCCCAACACATAAGAGTGGAAGAGAAGTACCTCCAAACAGCTGCATAAAATCCAACACAGGAATACAAGAAATATGAAAAAACAAGGTAACATGTCACCTCCTAAAGTTCACAATTCATAAGCAATGGACTCCAAAGATATTGAAGTGGATGAAATACCAGATAAAGAATTCAAAAGAATGATTATAAAAATGATCAATGAATTCCAAAAGAACACAGAAAAGCAATTGAATGAATTAAGGAAGTCAGTGCAGTATATGAATGAGAAATTCAATGAGGAAATAGAGGTATTGGTAAAGAACCACACAGATATGTTGGAAATTAAAGGCACAATAAATAAAATAGAATGTTGAATTCAAAGTCTCTCTAATAGAGGAGACTATGCTGAAGACAAAATTTCAGAACTGGAAGACAAAAGTGTCTGGCCTTGAACACTCAGACATTATTAAAGGAAAGAAAAGTAACTATGACCAGAATTTACAAGAACTCTGGGGCAATATTAAGAGACCAGATTTAAAGGAATCATTAAAATTGAGAAGGATTGAAAGATGCAGACTAATGGCATGGATAAACTCTTCAGGAAAATAATAATAGAAAGTTTCCCAAATCTCGAGAATGACATGGACCTTAAGATACAGGAATCATTCAGAAATCCAAGTAGAACAAAAAGATTTGTTTTAATGAAAAGGACCTCTCCATAACACATTATAATTAGAATACCGAACATACGGAACAAGAATAGAATTTTAAAAGTCAGGTCACATTTAGAGGAAAAACGATCAGAATTAATTCTGATTTCTCAGCACAAATTCTAAAATCCAGGAAGGGTTGGAATTATGTGTTCCAAGTCCTAAAAGAAAATAATTGTCAACCATGATTGTTGTGTCCAAAAAAGCTATCCTTCAGACTGGACGAAGAAATAAAAGCCTTCCAAGATAAGCAGAAACTAAAGAAATTTATGTCTACTAAGCTGGCACTAAAGAAAATACTTAAACACTACACACAGAAGAAATGAAAAACAAAATTTAGAGCTTGAAAATGGGAAGTTTCTAGAAATAAATTAAAATGGCAAGAATTACATCTCTCTATAATAACATTAAATGTAAATGGTCTCCACTCTCCAGTTAAACATAGTCTGACAGATGAATTAAAAATAAGACCCAATTGTATGTCGTTTGCAAGAGTTGCACCTTACATACAAAGTGAAAGGGTGGAAATTGATATACCATACAAATGGAGTCCACAAACAAGTAGCTATGCTTATATCCAACAAAGCAGAATTCAAGCCAAAAATAATTAGAAAAGACAAAGAAGTTTACTTTATACTGGTAATGGGAATAATCCAAGAAGAAGATATAAAGATAGTAAACATTTATGCCCCAAACATTGGTGCACCTAGTTACATAAAACAGACACACTAAATTTAAAGACCCAGGACAATATAATACTGGATGATTTCAACACACCTCTCTCATCTTTAGATAGGTCATCTAGACATAAACTCAGTAAAGACTCTTAGACCAAAAGAAATTATACATCAAATAGATTTAATAGATATCTATAGAATAGTTTATCCAATTACAGCAGAATTCACTTCTCAGTGACTCATGGAACCTTCTCCAAAACAGACCATGTTTTAGGACACAAAGTTATTCTTAGCAAATGCTTAGAAAATCAGCCTGACTCCTTGTATCTCATCTGATCACAATGGAATGAAATTAGAAATCAACACAACAAAACTGTACAGAAACTGTACAAACACATGGAGATTGAACAATACACTTTTGAATAATGAATGGGTAATAGACGAAATCAGGGGAGAAATTTAAAAATTCTTAGACTCAAATGAGAATAGTGATACAACAAACCAGAACATTTGGGACATTATGAAGTCAGTTCTAAGAGGAGAGTTTATAATTATGAGGGTGCCTTCTTAAGAAAATCAGAAAGATACTAATTAAAAACCTAATGATGCATCTAAAGGCCCTTGAAAAAGAATAAACCTATTCCAAAATCAGTAGAAGGAAGGAAATAATTAAGATCAGAGCTGAAATAAAATCAACAGAGAATAAAAAATACAAAAGATCAATGAAACAGAGCCAGTTCTTGGATAAGATAAAGAAATTGATAAACCTGTAACCAAAATAACCAAAAGAAAATGAGAGAAGACCCAAATTAATAAAATTAAAGATGAAAAAGGAGAAATTACTACAGCCATCACAGAAATCTAGAGAATCATTAGGGACTATTATGAAAACTTATACTCCAATTAATTGGAAAACCTCAAAGAAATGGATACATTTCTAGACACATATGACTTGCCAAAATTGAATCAAGAGGGTACAGAAAAATCTAAACAGATCGGTAAGTAACAATGGATGGAAGCAGTCATAAAAAGACTTCCAACTAAGAAAAGCCCAAGACCAGATAGCTTCTCAGCTGATTCTACCAAACCTTTGAAGAAGAACTAATGCCAAAGTCTCCTCAAATTATTCCATGAACTATAAGTGAGACACTTTCAATTTTGTTCTATGAAGCCAGTATCCCCCTGATAGCAAAACCAGATAAGCCCATATCAAGGAGGGAAAAATTACAATATCTCTGGTGAACTTAGATGCAGAAATTCTTAATAAAATATTAACAAATAATAATCAACAACATATTAAAAAGATTAAATATGGTGACCAACTTGGTTTTATTTCAGGGTTGCAAGGATGGTTTAACTTATGCAAATCAATAAATGTAATTCATCATATAGTCATCCCAATAGATGCAGAAAAAGTCTTTGACAAAATTCAATACCCATCCATGATAAAAACACTAGAGAAACTTGGGCTAGCAGGAACTTACCTCAACATTGTAAAGGCTATACACAACAAATCCAGAGTTAATATTATTGTGAATGGGGGAAAACTGAAAGTGTTTCCTTGAAAATCCAGAACAAGACAAGGATGTCCATTCTCACCATACTCCTATTAAAACAGTACTAGAAATTCTAGCCAGAGCAATTAGGCAAGAAGAGAAAATAAAAGGGATAAAATAGGAAAGGAGGAAGTTAGATTATCACTGTTTGCAGATGATATGAGCCTATACTTAGAAGATCCAAGAAGCTTCACCAGAAGGCTGCTAGAGCCAATAAACAAATTCAGCAAAGTAACAGGTTATACAATCAACATACAAAAATCAGTAGATCTAACCAAGGAAGTGAAAGACCTCTATGATGAAAACTATAGAACACTGGAGGAAGAAATTGAAGAAGACATGACACAAGAAGATGTAATGATCTCCCATGATCATAGATAGGTAGAATTAATATTGTTTAAGTTGCCTTATTACTAAAGCAATATACAGATTCAATGCAAACTCCATCAAAATATCAGTGGCATTCTTCAAAGACAAAAAACAAGCAAACAAAAAAAAAACCAGTCCTATAATTCATTTTTAAGAATAAAAGACCTAGAATAGCTAAAGCAGTTCTAAGCCAAAAGAGACATGCTTGAGGTATCTGAAAACCTGACCTCAAATTAAATTACAGAGCTATATTAACAGAAACATCATAGCACTGGCATAAAAACAGACACACAGAGCAATGGAACAGAATAGAAGACACAAAGACAAACTACTTTACTTAGCTTTTGCATTGCAGTCACCAAAATACCTATGAGAAGAACTTAGAGAAGGAAAGTTTATTTGGGGCTTATGGTTTCAGAGATCTCAGTCCATAAATGGCTGACTCCATTGCTCTGGCTCCAGGGTGAGGCAGCACATCATGAAGGAAGGGCCCAGAGGAGGAAAGCCATTCAGCTCAAAGTAGCTTCAGGAAACAGAAACAGAGAGAGGGAGAGGGAAAGGGGCCACAGGGAAGCTACATACTTCCAGGGTACGCCCCCTGTGACCCACCTCCACTTGCCTACAGTTACCTCCTCCTTAGTCCATTCAAACTAGGATGGATTGATAGAAATCTGATCATTTCACTTCTTTTGGGAGACACCTCATATCCAAACCGTAACACAAACTTACACAGATACAGTCATCTGATCCTTCTTGACAAAGGTGCCAAAAACATTCAATAGCAGTTTTTTTAACAAATGGTGTGGGGAGAACTAGTTATCCACAAGCAAAAGAATGAAACTGAATCTTTATCATTTACCCTGCACAAAAGTCAACTCACAATGGATCAAAGACCTAGGAATTAGACCAGGAATTTTGCAACTTCTAGAAGAAAATGTAGGATCAACACTCCAACAGATAGGCACAGGCAACAACTTTCTCGATAGGACTTCTAGAACTTAGAAACAATACCAAAGCTTAGAGGAAACAACACCAAAATTAGTAAGTGGATGGCATCAGATTTAAAAACTGCACAGCAAAGAATGTGCAGAGAGAATCTACGGAATGGAAGAAAACCTTTGTTAACTACTCTTCCAACATAGGATTGATAGCCATAATATATGAAGAACTCAAAAAACTTAATGAAAAAAAAAAAAAAAACCACCACCATCACCACCACCAAAACAAACCAAAACACCCAATCAATTAATGGGCAAATGAACTAAACAGACACTTCTCAAAAGAAAAAATACAAATTGGCAACAAATACATGAAAAAAAATTCAACATTTTTAGCAATTAGGGAAATTCAAATCAAAACTACACTAAGATTTCATCTCACTCCATTTAGAATGGCAACCATAAAAATACAAATAATAATAAATACTGGTGAGGATATGGGGGAAAGGAACACTTTTCACTGTTGGTGGAATTGTAAATTAGTGCAATCACTATAAAAATCAGTATGGAGATTCTCAGAATGCTAGGAATGGAACCACCATATGACCCAGCTATACCACTCCTGAGTATCTATCCTAAAGAATTAAAGTTAGTATTCTATAGCTATACATGCATACCCACGTTTGTAGCAGCACAATTTTCAATAGTCAAACTATAGAACCAACAATCAATGAATGACTGGATTAAGAAAATGTGGTACATATACACAGAGGAGTTTTATTCAACCATAAAGAAGAATGAAATTATGTCATTTGCAGGAAAATGGATTGAACTTCAGACCATTATGTTAAGTGCAATAAACCAAACTCAGAAGGTTGAGGGTCTTATGTTTTCTCACAAATGTGGAACTAAAGAGGAAAAAGAAAGGCGGGGGAATGAGATCTCATAAAAATCAAAGAAAGACCAATAGAGTAAAGGAATAAAGGGGAGGAAAAGGGGAAATGCTGGGGCATTATAATGATGAAATTATATTGTTATATTGTGTTATTGGGTGCATGTACAAATATGTAATGATTAATTCCACCATGGTTATAATTCCAATGCACATACAAAAAAAAATACAGGTCCAGTCACTTGCCCAGAAGCAAAATGGGAAAAAGTAATGGTGAATGGCAGGAAAGGAATTCATTCAATATAGTGATATTGGAAAGACAAGGGGAAATCAAGCATCCTCAGCCCTGTCTTAAGGGGTACTGACAGGAGTTCCCAGATAATATAGAAAAATGAGAGTAGAAATTTGCATAGCCAAGCAGCCTTGGTCAAACTGTGGTCTGGTTTTTCATTATCTCAGGGACAGCCGTGCAGAGCCTTGTTGGCAGCTACGAGAAAGTTGTTCCTTGGGAAGTAGTTGCAACTCTTCCCAAAGTGTTTATCCATCAGACCCATTGTTCCTGGAATCCAAGGTGACTGCAGGAGGGAATAACTCAGAGCAAGAGAGACAGATGCAAAATTGAGGTAGAGGTGCCAAACTTTTAAACTGCTTTTAGTTATTCACTGGGCATTTGCAGGCATCTGCAGGCCTCAGTGAATAGTCTATTTTATTTTATTTTATTTTTTTTTTTTTTTTTTTTTTTAGCAAAAATAGCCTTTAAGTCCTCATTACAGTTTCTGACCAGAAGCCACCAAAAACATCTGGTTGGGACTCTTCCTCTTCTCAGCACTCAAGGGTCAACTTCCCTGTCAGCACAGCAAAAAACTGGTTCTGGGTTGTTACGAACATCCTCACAGGTAACCTCTGAACCAATTCACTAACCAGACTCATGTCAAGTGCAAATTGAGATCATTCTTTATCCTCTTCTAGTTTGAGGGTTTAGCAATCATTAAATACGTTTTCCTGATTCTGAAAAATAATGATCACAAGGACTATCTTCTATAAAAGCAGAATTTGCTATGCTGAGACCTTTGGTGATGGACCAGCAGGGAATAGACTAGGACAAGGTAGGTGGAACCAGCATGATTTCAGCCTTGACCTCTCCCCTAAGGCTGCCCTGTCCCTACGTGGCTCGTATGCCCAATAAGGTATGGGATCCAGGCTATTAACTTCCTAAGGATGTCATCTAGCTTGAGGGTTATGGTTTTTTGTGTGTTTTTTTGTTTGTTTGTTTGTTTGTTTTTTGTCTAAATGTGAACTTTTTAAACATGTGGGGAAGCAGATAGAATCCTAAGAAGGGGTCCCATGTGGTCATCACTCCATTTTGTACCATTAACTTTCTGGCTTTCTTATGTGTTTAGTACTAGAGTCCTTAGGGAAGAAGCAGATGTTATTACCATAAAGATTTCTGATTTATATGTTACAACTTGGCTCTGGTCTTAGGGAATGTTCACCATCTGAAAAATGCAGATAGGCTCGTGGTCAGAAAACTGGATGTAGCCCTTTGTCATCATTTCTTTTTCACATTGGAGGTTTTGTTTACTATTCATCTTGAGCAGGAGCTGTATAAACTAAACAATAAGTGTTGATTTGAAGGTTTTATGGTGAGTTCCTGGTGGGCACCAGAAAGGTGTGATAATCATAGCTGTGCAGCCATCACTCACAGCACATGTGGTGAGCACAGGTGGACTAGGTGACAGGAACACAGAGTCGATCAGAGCTGGATTCAAATCTGGGCTCTAACAACTCCCAGCTGTGACCCTAGTCAAGTTTCTAAGCCTTTCTGAACACAGTACCCTCATCTATCACACAGGTAATAATTCGTACCTTGCAGAATCTGTGAAGACTAAATGCACAGTTAGGAAACTACTGAGTGCCTGGAATGTAATAGGTGGTCAATACACAGAGGCTATTATTGTCATCCATTCATTTCCATAACAGTGATCTCCTAGCCATCCAAGACTGAATCAGGATAGACCCTGCAGTATCTCTATGGATCTTCCCCCCAGATCCACTTGTACCTCTTACTCACATCTCTTGTCTATCACCTCAGGGATCTTACGAACAGCACCGAAGGATCAGACTCTGCATGCCAAGGGAAGGAAAGGGTGTGATTACTCCAGAGCCCTTTGGAAGTATCCTGTTTGAATCTCCCTGAACCCAGAAAACTCTGTGCTATGCTTAATAAATTAAGCAGCTGGACTTTAAAAAAAAAAATGTCAACAGAGACTTCTTTGCCAAGTTTTCATGTTTCTATATTTAACCAAATTCAGACAAGTTTGAGCAACCAGATGAAGTCTCTAAACCTAGGCAGAAAAAGTGTGGCCATTTTCTCTGTTGGTCAGAGCCAGATTCTGGAGCCAGGCTGCCTGAGTTGGAAGCCTGGCCCTTCTCTTTCCTACCTGGGTCGCCATCAGCTTCTCCACTTCTCTTTTGTAAAACAGTACCTCTATCAAAGGTTTGTTGTGAGGAGTTAGATAATGTAAAGCATTCATATGTGCTCAGTAAAACAATAGCTGTTGTTATTAATATCACAGAGCTAGTAGGGTAGGTTCTGTGCTACAGAGCATTCCCTAGGTTCAGTCTGTAGGGACTAAGCAGTAAGTCCTGCAGGGACTAAACAGTCCTAATAAGGGTCTCATGCATTCTTGATTCATCCTGCAAGTATTTATTGATCTCCTACCAGGCCAAGCACTGTTCTTACTTCTAATCTGTGAACATAAAGGTCAAAACTCACTGCCCGAGGCATTAGAATTCTAATCTACCAGGGATGGAGACCATTGCTTCTGGACCTTTGCCCAAAACAAAAACATCAACTATTTGTCTCCGAGTTCTTTTAACTAGCCAGTTTGATTTGTGTCACTTTATTCCCATCTCATTACTCCTTTTTGTTTTGCACAGCCATCATTTAAGCACCTTTTATGTCTCGTGTCCTATTCTAAGTTACGTAAGGGCTGGCACGGTGTAGTCAATGGATAAGTGATTTCAATACAGTGAAAGGTATGCTCCGGTCAAGATAAGCACAGGGTATTTGGGGAACACAGAGAAAGGACATAAAATAATGAAATCAGAGAAAGTTTTCTGGAAAGGCAATATAGATAGAGCTAGCTCCAAAGAGGTATAGGAACAGTAGGAAGCCAGGAAGAGTGTGAGGAGGGAAGGATGGGGTTTTCTAGGCACAAAGAACAGATGAAGAAAGCATAGAAACCTGGAGCTGCCTAAACACTGGGAGAATTGCAAATGGGTTATAATTGCAGTTACAGCAGACAACCTAGTTGAGGGAGGTAGAGCACAGAGTTGGTGAGAGGCATACCAAGCTATGAGCCAGATCATGAGAGTCTGTGTGTGCATTGCTCTAGACTTTCAACTTGCGCCTGAAGATCTTGAGGTACCTGGAAAGACTTGAAACTTGGAAATGATATAGACATGCTAAGGCATTGTGTTGGAATTGCTGCTCTGTCATCAGTCTGGAGCATGATTTAAAAGAGAATGTAGGGGCTGGGGAGATAGCTCAGCTGGTAGAGTGCTCGCCTCACAAGCACAAGGCCCTGGGTTCAATCCCAGCACCGCAAAAAAAAAAAAAAAAAGAGAGAATGTATTAGTCAGTGTTCTCTAGAGAAACATAACAAGAAACATAACCAATGTTTATATATTATTATAAGAGATTTTATTAATTGGTGTGTTAGTCAACTTTTTGTCATTGTGATCAAAAGACCTGCCAAGACAACTTAGAGGAGGGGAAGTTTAATTTGGGCTCGGGGCTTCAGAAGTCTCATTCCATGGGCAGTTGATTCCATTGCTCTGGCCGAGGAGAAGCATAACATCATGGTGGAAAGGGGTGGCAGAAGAAGATTGCCCAAGTCATGGCAGTTGGGAAGCAGAGACAGACAGACAGAGAAAGGAGCCAGGGACAGATATAGTTCAAGACCATGCCCCAGTGACCTACTTCCGCCAGTCATGCTCTACCTGACTACAGTTACCACCCAGTTCATTCAAATGATTCATCCATCAAGTGGATTAATCTGTTGATGAGGTTACAGCCCTCATGATCTAATGTCCCTGAAAATCCCACCTCTGAATCTTGCTGTTGGGGGCATCATGCTCTCAAAACATGACTTTTTAGGGGACATTAAAGATCCAAACCATAACAATTGACTTACATGATCAGAGACTGAATAGTCATATAATGACTGTATGCAGGCTAAAGATTAATATAGCTAGCTGCTCACTTCAAGAAGTTGGAAGCCTCAGAACAAGAGAGAGAAGCCAGTGATGCAGTCCCAGTTCAAGACCTCAGAGTCCCCTAACAAGCCTCTGTTGCAAGCCGATGTTCATAGGCTAAAGCATCTGGAGTCTGATGTTCCCGGGAGATATCAGCAACAAAATCGATCAGAAGGGTCGATTGTGCCTGCCTGTGCAAGATTCTTCCTTCTTCCACTTTTTCATGCCGTTCAGACCCCCAGCCTTTTGGACGATGTCACCCACATACAGAGCAGGTTTTCCCCACTCGGTTCACTGATCCACATCTGATCTTCTCTGGAAACACCCGCAAAGACCATCCAGAAGCCTGTTTTGCCAATTTTCAGATCATCCCTCAATCCAATCAAATAAAGTGAAGGAAACATAGGCATCCAGCTGTCCCTGTGAGAAAGTATAAAGACCTGAGCAGACAGTAGTAACAAGGAGGTAGTAGAGACAGGGTCAGAATTTTAAAGGTATTTAGAAGTATGTGGGCACTGCAAGGCTTGGAGAGTAGGAGGGCAGAGGCTTTGAAACTGACAAAACCATACACCAGTGCAAGTTAAGAGGGGCAAATGACCTTACCTGGAGTCAAAAGGACTCCTTGTATTACCATAAAAAATCAGAACCAGGGTCAATGTGTTTGGCCCTGATGTTCAATGTGGTCAGCAGGGTGCTTTGGGACCATTTTGGAATGTGGCAGTCATCTGTGGACTCAAAGGTCAATGCTGATTCACACAATCCCACCAAGTAGACCCCTGCATCAGCTGGCTGTGCATTTGTTTTGTTGATCAGATATTATTGGATGCCTACTAAGTGCTCTCACACTGCTTGTATTCTGGTGGTAGGGCAGGGGAGGGGAGAATCATTAAAGTAAACGAAGAAGTTAACTTTCAGGTAAATGAAGTTAGAGAGCCAAGTGGGTGGATCGGTGATATGAGGAGGTAACTCAGAGCTTAGACCTAAGTGACCCAGGGAAGAATGTTCCAGAAGAGGGTACTGGGGCAGGAGCTAGTTGGGTGCCTTGCCTTGTTAAACCACATATCTTGCCTGAATTTCTTCAGTAGCTCCCTAACTGGGCTCCCTACTACCCCTTATGATCTGCCATCGACACTGCAGCTGGAGCGGTCCTTGAAAAAATAGGAATGAGCTCTCTCCTTCCAACGGCTCCCCATGTCATAATGAGTAAAAGCCCAAGTGTTTACAAGGGTAGCAAGGCCCTTCCCAGTCCTGTCCCTCTCTGATCACCTCTTCCACTCCTTTTCTACCTGTTCCCTCTGCTCTGGTCACACCCATCTCCTTCCTGCTTCTCTAATTTGCCAAACACATCCCGGCCTCAAGGTCAAAGGCCTCGTGGCTTGTCCTTTACTCAGGTCTTATCTTGTATGTCAAGGGTTCTTAAAACTGCATGGATCCAAAGATTGTAAGGAGGACTGATAGGACTCACCATATAGTTGCTTTCAGAATTTTGAAAAAGATACCCAGTCAAATCAGGAAGGAGAAAGAGACATGGGGTAAAGTCCAGAGAAGACCAAGCTCAAGCTTCTGAGGCCTTTCCCCTCATGCAGGACACACTTCATTCTCCTGCCAATGAGTTGTGACAACACACAAAATGTCTATCGGGATGCTCAATGGAGGCTCGTTGCCCAGAGTTTTTGTCAGGAACTAGTCACATACATAACCTCTGCCTGGCAGTTACTGAAGGTCCAGACTCCCAGAAAGAAAATAAATATTCAGGATAAACCATACTTTTGCACAAACCATTTAGGCATAATGACGTGGATTTTTTTTTTTTTTAATAGTGCTGGGCGTGGAGCTCTGGGCCTCATGCACACTAGGCACATGCTCTACTATTGAATTACAGCCCCCAGTGAGTCATTCTTAGCAAGGAATGGTATGAAACACACACACACACACACACACACACACACACACACAAATTTAAGTTTCTGGATGCCAACAAAAGATCAACTTTGCCATCAGGCCTTCCTAAGGAAGGTGGCTTCAGACCCGCTAGGTTAACTGTTTTCTGCACATCTTGAAAGCATCTTTGCAGTAAATCCTCCTCTTACCATCCAATTTAAAATAGCAACTACTCCACCAGACTCCCTGCCCTCCTGCTCCCTGATTTTTCTCCATGGCACTTGTTGCCATCTAAAATACAATATAAAGCGTGTATTCAATTGTTTATTGTCTGAGTCTCTCATTACACTGTAAGCTTCATGAGGGCAGGGATTTTTGCCTGTTTTATTTACCACCCAATCTGTAGCACCTGGGAAGGACAGTATTTGGTACATGTTTGGTCCTCAGTAATGTGCGATGGACAAATGAGTTAATGCTTAAAATCGGGAAAGGTTGGCATATGTCATTAGAACAAAGTAAGCCATGCAGAAAGAAGGGAGAAATGCAATTACTGAGCAGATAGGGTGAGGGTAGACAGGAACCTCAGGAAGGGAAGTTTAGATAAACTTGTTTGTGAGTTCCATGACTGCCTGAGAGGTGCCCACACTAGCTTCCCAATTTCAGTTCACTACCACTCTCCTCAGGGCCAAGAGTCTATCTTCCTTTCCCTTGTAGTTAATAGTGTCTTATTATATGCCCAATAATAAGCAAATGCTTTTCTGCCCGAGAGTTTATCATAATAGTAATCATTTCATTATAAGCATTTAGTTCCTATCTCAATTCTCCATTAAGCTGGAAATTCCTGACTTGTTAACACTCTATCCCCATTGTGCCACCCAGAACTCAACAAGCGTTTGAATGGATGACTGCTGTTCCTCAGACCACAGGTGAGCCTGGACTAGGCTCAACTTCTGGGAACCTGAAACCACAGGGAGGTCAGCAGCGCCTCCGTAACCTCCTCCATGTTCAGAGCACACGGTGCCAGGCACATACCAGCCTCACAATGCCCTGGCTCTGGCACCAAGCCTGTCATGCTCAGCCGTGGATGTCCATTTTGCAGGAGTCCCTGGAGAAGGCCCAGCTGCTTGCACTGACTGGAGATCAGCTCATCCAGGACCACCATTACTCAGTGGACTCCATTAGGCCCAGGTGTGTGGAGCTCAGGCACCTCTGTGATGACTACATCAATGAAAACAAGAAAAAATATGACACTCTGGGAAAGTCCTTGGAGTTGCATAGACAGCTGGACAAGGTGAGCAAAACAAAGCCGCGAACATGTCTACAGGATTTTCTGTAAAGCAGTTTTAATCATGCTTGTCCTCCCTGCCTCACATAAGGTCGTGCCCACAGTCCTCACAGGGAAGGGATGTACGGTCACTGGTGTCCTTCAGAGATGACCTCTAGGGTAAGTTCCTAGTCAGCACAAGCAGTGACTTCTGGAGCCTTCCCTGTCAGCTGTTCCCAGGCAGCCTGTGGCCGGTGGCCATGAGTCAGCACACTGCATTCCAGCCGCTGCTTCTGTCCCATGGCTGGGGCATCCACCCAGCCTGTTGACATCATCCCATTGCCAAAGGGATTTTAATGTCAATGAAATACAGTTGTTCCAGAAACAAGTGGTTCAGAAGGGGCTGGTGCGCAGCCTGTCCTGTGTGCTGAGCCTGCTGCTGGATCAGCTGCTCTTTTCCAACCTCCATTGTGACTTTGCAGATTCCAGTTTAACGTTTTCTGCAGATGTAGGCATGATGTGTAGCGAGAAAGTCTTCACAGTTTATGTCAGAATACGGTGTCATGTTATTTTGAAAATTCAAAAATGGAGGAAGGAAGAGGGAAAATGCCCATCATGGTGCCTGCACAATTCCCCACTCCCATCCCCACACAGTGGGAATCATTAATCTTAAAATATCTAATTTTTTTTTCATTCTAAATGTAGTACACATTCAGTATAAATAATTTAGAAAAATAAAGATAGACATTTAAGTTGCCTGTGATTTTCCCACTTAGAGTTAACCATTTTGGAGTGTTTATTTGTTTGTTTGTTTGTTTGTTTTGGTACTGGGGATTGAATCCAAGGATACTTAAGCCACCGAGCCACATCCCCAGGCCTCTTTTATTTTTTATTTTTATTTTTTATTTTGAAACAGGGTCTCACTAAGTCGCTAAGTTGCTGAGGCTGACTTTGAACTTGCAATCCTCCTGCCTCAGCCTCCTGAGCTGCTGGGATTACCGGCATGTGCCACCATGCCTGGCTTGAAGTATTCCTTTTTGATCATTTATCTTGTTGTAGCTATTTACATTGCTCTTCAGTTAACATGATAAATGTAAATACAGATGTTTACACCCTGGAAACTTTTTTCACATAAATACTCAGGGCCCCTGTCTTTCTGTTTAGGTATCTCAGTGGAGTTCAAAAGAACAAATAAAAAATTGAGTTATTAGCCAGTCATGGTGGTACAGCCTGTAGTTCCAGCAACTTGGGAGGTTAAGGCAGGAGGAGTGATTGTGAGTTCAAGGCCAGCCTGGGCAACTTAGGAATACCCTGTCTCAAAAGTTTAAAATAATGATACGAAAGACTGGAGACATAGCTTAGTGGTAGAGCAACATCTCCAGTACACCCTGTTCCCCACCGCCAAAATTGAAATGTTAGAATTCATCTCTCATCTGATTTCATCCTGCATCTAGAAAATTGACTGCATTTCTCTGTGGCTGACCAGCCTCACGTGTACTGTCCTTTCAACTCCAGGAGACGTAGCAACAGTTGTCAGTGCAAACAGGAGGAGTGCTTATACAATTCATTACTGATTGAATGACTTCCCTGAAAAGTGGACACTTGTGGAATTGCTTTGGGCTTGTCCACGTCATAGTTTTATTCACAGTGTTTAGACCCCTGAACTTTATACCATCCCAGAAAATTTCCTGTTGTCCCAGAATGCTTGTGGATCCCTCAGGAACTCAGACCTCCTGCAGATGGTGGTGACTAAGTTGTGATCAGATTAACCGCATGTTTCTTCTTTAAAGGTCAATCAGTGGTGTGAAGCAGGAGTCTACCTCTTGGCTTCCCAGGCTGTAGACAAGTGCCAGTCCCGAGAGGGGGTTGACATTGCTTTGAATGACATTGAAGCTTTCCTGGGCACTGCCAAGGAGTACCAGTTACTCAACCCCAAGGAGTTTTACAACCAGTTTGAGTTGATACTCACTGTTGACATAAAGGTAATGTTTCTGGATTATTTTGATTCTGTGGTTGGGAAAGGGATGAGAGAGGAGGTATTTTTGCCTGTTGCCTGTTGCCACACCTCGCAAGCGCCAGGTGTGGCAGCACGTGCCTGTAATCCCAGTAGCTTGGGAGGCTGAGGCAAGAGGATTGTGAGTTGAAAGCCAACCTCAGCAACTTAGGGGGCGCTGTCTCTAAATGAAATATAGAAAGGGGACTGAGGATGTGGCTCAGTGGTTAAGCACCCCTGGGTTTAATCCCCAGTACCAAAACAAACAAACAAAAAACTGTACTAAGCAGGCTAGTCAGTTCTTGAGTCCTTGGGTGACCCCTTAGACTCCCGACCTGAATGTCTTAACAAATTGACCTTCATAGTCTGACTGAAGTATCACCTTTAGTCATTTATTTCTTTTCACATACTTATGAGCATCTCTCTTTTATCCTGCCCATGCTGAGTGCTAAGGACACAATGATGAGCACAAATAGACAAGCTTCCACTCTCCATGTGGACATGGAACTCACAGTTTAGTGTGAATAAAATATTCACACAAAAATGAGTTACAAGCTAAGTGCCTGTTGGGCATGTGATAGAGGAGCTTGACTTGGACCAGGGTCAGAGAAGTCTCTTGGGGAGAGTCACTTGAGCCAAGGTCTGGAAAATGAGAAGATGGGGAACCTTTCCAGTCAGAAGGAACAAGGCTGGTGGGAACCTGGCACAAGAGCAGAACCAAAGGTTAAGGTGGAGTCTAGACATCAAGGAGAGGATATTTGGGCTGAGGTTAGAGACAGACAGATGAAGTGAGCCTTTGTGGGCCTTGTTAAAGAGTTTGGTCCTTTTTCTGAGAACAGTGGGAAGCCATGGAAGAATTTAAGCAGGGGAATAACTTAATTGCATTTGCATTTTGAGAAGAGTACTCTTCTACAAAACCAGCAGGATTATATATGATGCCTTCCTCAGATCCACAGTACCTTTTATATACCTCTGTTTTAGGGGCTTCTATATCTCTTTTGCGTAATGGGCTTTCTCCTGAATCTGATTCACACATTTTCAGGTTCTGCACACTTGAAAGTGATTAAAAGGAGTTTGATGTGGGCTTTGTAAAGATATAGACAGGATTTAGGGATACAACAAGGGTTGGTGAAGGGCTCTGGGGCTAGCAAGACACGGGAAGCAGTAACCACTCCAGAGCCTGAAGCACCAAGGGTATCATAGGAGAAGAGGTGTCTCCATAGAGGGTTCTGAGGAGTTCCCAGAGAGAAGGGGTCTTCTTTTCTCTCTGTTTTCCAGCCACCATAGGGTGGTGAGCAACTTGCTCAGCCACATGCTCTTCACCTTGCCACAGGCCAAAAAGAAATGGGGCCAACCAAAAATGGAATGAACTCTCTGAAATTGTGAGCCAAAATAATCTTTCCTCTTCTTCAATTGATTATCTCAGGCATTTTGTTACAGTAACAGAGAAAAACGACTAACACAAATATTTATCTCTTTCTCTGTTTTCCTAGTAGTACTTTTCATTGCCCAAAGCCAATTGAAAGCCCATGAGCTTATCTGATGAAGTCCAGAGAGGTCAACTTCTGATGGTAGAGGAAGGAGAAGAGTTGTTATGGATCAACAAAGAATGTACGACATAGATAACTTTTATAAGTAATTTTAGGGAATACCCTAAAATCTATCCATGCACCCTGGCCCATAGGTTGAGAACCTTTGCTCTATATGACACACATTACCCTGTATTCCGGTTGTTTATTTTGAACAACCGTCCTATTACAATGGAACTCTTAAAGGGCAGGGCCTTTGTCTCACCCAGCCAGCCTAACTGTGGATAGGCAGAGTGGCAGCATGAGAAGAGGATAGTGGGGGCAGCTTGGCGTTGCACTTAACCTTAGTGATGTTCTCTCTATGACCCTGCTCACTGAGTTTGAGTCCTCAGATATGACCTCCAGGTGGGGTGGGACTTGCCCCCAGCACAGGGATCCTCCTACTTCCCTGCACAGGGGACAAAGAGAGGCCCATCTGGTGACTGAGGGGCTGAACTGCTGACACAGTATCATGAACCCCAGGCTGAACAGTTCCAACCAAGCTCCACCTCCAGTAGCTAAAAACACAGGTGCAGCCAATCAACCGTGGAGACCTATGGCTGCAGCTGAGTTCTGGCCACCTTCAGCAAATCCCTTCCACCACCACATCACCTGTCAGAAAATGAATAAAACCAAATAAACCATCTCTGAGAAGTGGGCAGAAACATGGGTGAATGGAAGGACTGAAAGAGAACTACTACTAATGAAACCTGTGCAATGGACCAAAATACCCCAAAGGCATTGCTATGGTTTGATGGCCCCTCCCAAATTCAAGTTGAAGTTTAATAGTGATACAATTAAGAGGTGTGGTTATAAGGAGGTCATTAGGGCATGGGGCGCTCACTCCTGAATGGATTGGTGCTGTTGTGGAGGGAGTGGGTTAGTTACTCCTGTAGTGGGTCCCTGAGAAAAGTGTAAGTCCAGCCCCCATCCTTCCTCTCAGTCTCACATGCATGCTTTCTCTCCTTATGATGCCTCTCATGTTGTGACACAGCAAGAAGGCCCTGGACAGATTCTAGCGCAATGCTGTAGAACATCTCAACCTCTAGAACTGTAAAAATAATGTTATCAGATCTGGGTCGGTCTGCTCACCACTTGAAAGCCCAATACTCAAGAGATGATAATTGTTAGAAAGGAAATCGGGTTTATTCATGCACTGGCACCCTGAGAAGATAGGGGCGATTGTGCCCCCAAAAAAGACCATTTTGGGGAAATCAGGCAGGTGAAAGGGCTTTTATAGGGAGGAAAACGAGGTGCAGGGGTCAATGGACAGGAAGACCACATGGTGTGCAGGGTCTTTGTCCTCAGGGTGTGTGTCTTTTTCTTTTTCTGTCTTTCTTTTCTGGCCAGAACTTTGCAATTGACCTCAACCTCCTGGGGCTAGTTCCTATGATTCTTTAGACAGACACTACTTCTGCAAGCTAGGCCTCACAGCAATGTGCGTGCCTTGTGTTAGTGGATGCACAGAACTGAAGAAAAGGAGGGGTGCTGCACATTCTAATGTTACCTTACGTTCTGGGTTCTGCAACTCTGAAGAAAGATTATTAGCAATTGACATCTTGATCATTTGGATGTGGCTTTTCTTGAGAATTTAGAGTGCCAGAAAAAGAGAGGAAGTCAAAGGACAACTCACAAATGAGTGGTCACTATTATAATAAATCTTTCTTTCTTTCTTTTTTTTTTTTATAAATTACCCAGTCTTGTATATTCTGTTACAGCAGCTGAAAACAAACCAAGACATCATTCTTTTCTTATTTTTGGCTTGGATTCTAGGTTATAAGATATAAATAACCTTTGTCATAGAGAGTTTTGTCCACTGAGGAGTAATGACTTTGTTTTCATTGCTGGTACTCTTTACACATAGAAATATCCATAGATATATGTGTATGTATGGGTTAGTATAAGCACGTGCATTTCCTGCTTTGACAGTTGAGAGGGCCTGTAAGGGCCTGTAAGCAATGAGAGTATAGTATGAATGTACCTAGAACCAAAACCTTTTTCTTTTCCTTCCTTTTCTTTCTTTTATTTCTGCCCACCCCTGCCCAGCCCCCAGGAATTGAACCGAGGGCCTCACACATGCTGGGCAAGCACTTCACCACTGAGCTATATTCCCAACCCTTTTTTAAAATTTTATTTTGAGGTAAGGTCTCAATAAGTTGATAAGGTTGACCTCAAATTGGCATTTCCTCCTTCCTCAGTCTCCTGAGTCACTGGGATTACAGGTGCACAAGACCATGGCCAGCTAAGGCCTTGTTTTCAAACATCATTCTCCAGTAAGAAAAACAAAACAGGGTTCTTTGGAGAAGTGGCTGCTTCTAGGACTAGGGCAGGCAGAATTTAAGTTGATCCTGGAGCATCTTATAGTGCCAGAAAGTAAGGAGTACTACAAAACAAAACCACACACCATGACGGTGGACATGGGAGCCAATTAGAAGAGCTCTCAGGGGCCAGTGCTGGAACATTTGAGCAACAAAATTAGCAAAGCATTACAAGATTACAATCCAAAGTACAATGTAGGTATCCATTAATCTATACTGATATAAAAACAGGATGGAATAAATAAACAGGAAAGAGGAAATTTATGTCTCATGCAGAAGAAATTTAGATTACTGTATAGATACTTCCTGTCAGGAGTATTATGGTTTGGATCTGGAATGTCCCCCAAAGGCTCATGTTTTGAAAGCATGGTCCCTGGTGAAGCCCTAATTTAGAGGTGAGGCTTTAGGAAGTGATTGGATCATGAGAGCTCTGATTTCATCGATGGATTAATTTCATTATTGGGCTCATACTTGAATGGACTATTGGGAGGTGGTAGAAACTGTAGGAGGTAGTGCTAATTGAAAGAAGTAGGTCACTGGGGGTGTACCCTAGAAGGACCTATCTTGTCTCCAGCCCCATCCAGCTTTCCATGAGGTGAGTAGCTCTGCTCTGCCATGTCCTCCCAGCCATAATGTTCTGCCTCATCACAAGCCATGGGGCCAAATGACCATGGATTGAAACCTCTGAAACCATAAGCCAAAATTAATCATTATTACTCCAAGCAGACACTTGTCCCAGCTATTTCTGAGATGGAAGCAGAAGAATCACTGGAGGATCACTCCTGAGCCCAGGAGTTCAAGGCCAGTCTAGGCAACACAGGGAGACCCCAGTCTCAAAACCAAAATAAATAATAGAATTTTATTTTTTTTAAATGACTAACGTTGAACCTGTTGCACTGAAGACATGGTAACTGTAAACCCCCTCAGAAATTAAGCAGTTGTTCTTGTAGTAGCCACTGTGTCACTGTGGGAGGCTTTTCCAGTGCTTTCTCTTAAGTACCATTGTGCTCCACTCCTGGAGATCCTGCTTGGATTTTGCCTCCTCATTCACTTTCACCTCCTAAGCTACAGAGTGAAAACAATATCATTTGCAAATAGCAAATTTTGATTCTTCAAATATTCATCAGGTGCCTGGCTTGTGCCAGGTACACTGTGCTCCATTCTGGGAAGACAGTAATAAAAGTCATGGTCCTTGTGTTGAAGATGCTAACTGTTTAGTGGGGGACCAATGTCTTCCCAATCCATACTCCTCAGTCTGAAAGTCTATAGAATGGAGGGGACCATGGGGCACCGAGGGGAGGCGATGTTCACCTAGACCTGCAGAGGCCAGGGTATTCCATAAAGGAGAAGATGCCCAAATCAAGGCTTGAAGATTCAGTAGGAGTTTTTCAGGGAAACAAAGAAGAGGCAGGAACTTCAGTAGAAGGAGCAGAAAGTGTAAAGGCAGCAAGGCTGGAGACAGAAGAGCTTTGGGGGAACTTCCCCAGCTGGGGAATGTGGAGATGTGTGAGTGATTCTGGCAGGAGGTGAGACTGGAGGCAAATCAGGGTGGAGTCATGATGAGCCTACTGCTTCGGGACAAAGAGTCAGCACTTTCTCCTGATGCAGAGTGAAACCCAAAAAGAGCTTTTAAATGGGGAAGTGACATCAGATACACAGTTCAGAAAGATAATTTCAATTGTGGTATGGGGATGGATTTGCAAGTAAAAAGAGAAAAGAGAAGAGGGGGAGGTGCAGTTGCATGAACTTCCCTCTTACCTGTGTTTAGGAATTAGGGCCTATTCTGACAGTTACACCATTTCCAGAGTTCACACTGAAGTCTCGATGATGAACTATTCTGAAGCCCCCCACCCTACCCCACCAGCAGTGCTGGCCTCATGCATACTGGGCAAATGCTTTACCAGTGAGCTGCATCCCAGCCTCTCACTGGAGTGTTAAGGAAGAAATGCAAGAGAACGAAAGTGACCTAAGTCCCTTCCAATCCAAGTGTTGAATCATTGAGCGCTGGCTTGTGGGGTGACCCCATGCCTTACATCCACCTACATCACTCATTTGACAATCGTTGCATCAGTCTGATTTCCTGATCTTTGTGTAGCAGTTATACCCAGGTCTCAGTTTCTTCAAGATCATCGGGTGCCTGGTTTGTGCCAGGTACACTGTGCTCCATTCTGGGAAGACAGTAATAAAAGTCATGGTTCTTGTGATGAAGATGCTAACTGTTTAGTGGGGGACCAATGTCTTCCCAATCCATGCTCCTCAGTCTGAAAGTCTATAGAATGGAGGGGACCATGGGGCACCAAGGGGAGGCGATGTTCACCTAGACCTGGGAAGGCCAGGGTATTCCATAGAGAAGAAGATGCCCAAGTCAAGGCTTGAAGATTCAGTAGGAGTTTTTCAGGGAAACAAAGAAGAGATAGAAACTTCAGCAGAAGGAGCAGAATAGCAGGACAGTAGTAGCTGATCACCAAATCTTATCATCACGACTCTGGGAGTAAACTGACATTGCCCTCACACTGACACAGGAACTGTGGTTTGGGGGAAGACAGACTCAGTTATATTATTATCACCTCTAGTCCACTGTACAACTGGACACCAGAAGCTATATTCTCTGAAGAGACCCTTTGAACACAAGACCCTGAGCTTGTCTAGACTACGAGTCAGCAACCTGCAGCCTTGGCCAAAGTTGCTTGCCACCTGTTTTTATAATTAAAGTTTCATTGAAACACAGTCCAACTTCTCACTTACATATTATTTATGGTTGTTTTTATACTATAACAGCAGAGCTCAGTAATTGCCACAGAGACACCATGGTGTACAAAGCCTAAGATACTGAATATTTGGTCTTTTACACAAAAAGTTTCCTGAGCCTTGGTCTAGACCATGCTGCTCAAAAGAAATGTAATGCAAGCTACAAATGTAATTTTAGATTTTCTAATATCCACATTTGTAAAGTGAAAAGAAACAGGTGAGATCCATTTGAATCATCTTATTTAACCAATATCCAAAATATGGTTTCAATGTACAATCAGTATTTAAAATGATTAATTTTACTTCTTTTATTTTTGTGATGCTGGGAACCAAACCCAGGGACTTGCATGTGGCAGACAAGTGTTCTATCACTGAACTACAGCCCCAGTCCTACATTTTTTTTCATACTAAGTCTTCAAAATCCAGTGTGTATTTTACCTCTCAAATCAGACTGGCTGCATTTCAGGTGCTCAACAGCCTGTTGTGGGTAGGAATTACAATGTTAGCACAACTCTAAACTCTGAGACCCTCCAAAGAGTGAGATCAGCCCCAAATCTTGGTTCCCAGGGCAGCATTGATGGGGGGGTCTTCAGCTGCAGGGAACATTTATGCAGCCAATACCCCTGGGACATGGAAGCCTGGTTGCTCCAAGTCCTCCCTCAGGCCTCTTTGCTCTCTTGCTCAGCAGGTGAATGTATTTTCCAGTTGCAAACTGCATCAACCTCCCAGAAGCTAATGCTGAGCCTGCGCCTTCAGACTTAGTCATCCTGAGCGCACCTCACATGACTTATGGTGGTTCAACTCCTCTGATTCTGAGTCCTTCCTTTGGTGGTTCAAATCATCCAGGAGATGGAGGTCAGGGTAGGCATGACCCCACTTCTCCTGACCCACCAGAGCTAGAGGGATATCCTGCTGGAGGTGAAGCTGGAGGAACATTTTGCATGCATGCAGACCTTGGCAGAACTTGCAGGCTTGCTCCTTATTTTCCCCAGCCTTTGTTATAGAGCCTATAGTCAGGGAACATCTGTGAGCTCTTTCCCCTGGCATTTCTTCTGTGTATTGTTTTCCTACTTAGAGTGAAGGGGTCACAGAGAACAAAAGCTAAATGTGCATCCTTTTCATCACAGGTGCTTCGCAGTTTCCTTGATTCTGCCTCAGAACGTAGCCACTGTTTCCCCTAGGAACACTGTTTCTTTTCTCCATCAAGGTCTTTATTCAGGACACCTTTCTGCTTTCAAAGTCCTCCTGTTTTGTGCATTGATCAAATGTTCTTTATTGTGGCCTGTGGCATCCTTTCCTGTCCTTAATGCACATGACTTATCCACTCAATATATGTTAACTGAGCACTATCCTGTGCCAGGCAGAGATCTGCACTGGAGAGACAGTAGTGAAGAGCACCCAAAGGTCTCAGAGATCTCAAGTGAGAGATGCAGACTCTAGAAGCACAGTTGTGGAGCTCAGCAAGACGGGCAATGGCTTGTATAAGGATTCCCAGAGGAGACTCACCTGAGGGAGGAAGGGATGGAGGGAAGAGGGGAGGATGGGAGAAAGGAAATGCTTTATGTTCTCAGACCAGGTACAAAGAGACCTATTTATGGTTTGCTTTTATTCCTCTAGGCCAAAGCCCAGAAAGTCCTGCAGAAGCTGAGTGATGTGCAGGAAATATTTCACAAGAGGCAAGTGAGTCTGATGAAATTGGCAGCCAAACAGACTCGCCCAGTGCAGCCTGTGGCCCCACATCCTGAGTCCTCCCCAAAATGGGTGTCACCAAAAACCAGCCAGTCCTCCACCTTGGGTACGTTATTTGAGTAGGAAGCTTGTGACTTTCGTGTTTCATTGGCAAATCTGAGGGTTGAGATTGTGGTTGTCTGAGATAGATTGAGATCATTGCCTCATCAGATGACAGATATGACATGGCACAGACATTGAATTTGAATTTTTTTTTTTATTTTACAGACTGCATTTTGATTCATTATACACAAATGGGGTATAACTTTTCATTTCTATGGTTGTACACAATGTAGATTCACACCATTCATGTAATCATACATGTACATAGGGTAATACGGTCTATCTCATTCTACTATCTTTCTTTCCCCCACCCTAACCCCGCCCCATTTTCCTCTACACCATCCAAAGTTCCCTCATTCTTCTCTCTCCCCACCCCATTATATATATTGTCATGCACTTATCAGAGAAAACATTCGGCCTTTGGTTTTTTGGGCTTAGCCTATTTTGCTTAGCATGATATTTTCCAACTTCATCCATTTACCAGCAAATACCATAATTTTATTCTTCTTTATGGCTGAGTAATATTCCATTGTGTATATATACCACAGTTTCTTTATCCATTCATCTATTGAAGGGCATCTTGGTTGGTTCCACAATCTAGCTATTGTGAATTGAGCAGCTATTAACATTGATGTTGCTAAGCACTTAGACGATCTGAATGCCTGATATGCAAGGAGAAGCTTGCAGTCTAGTAAAGGAAAAATACAAATGCACAAATAACACTAGCATGTAGCAAACTGTTAATAGCTTTTAAAAATTCACAGGTTTAATAGCAATGGAGTGGTTAGATTGGTTCTTGGAAAAGATAAAAAACAAAAATAGGTAAATCTTTACACCAGTCCCACAGAGTCTTGATTACCATAATTTATTAGTAAGACTTAAGATCGGGTAATGTAAATCTTTTTCAAGATTCTTTTGGCTATTTTAGTTTCTGTTCATTTCCATATAAATTTCAGAATCATGTTTCAAATTCTGCTGGGCTTGTGAATAGGGTTGCACTGAATATATGGATCAATATGAGGAGAACTATTATCTTACAGTTATATTGAATCTTTCAGTTTATGAATGTGTCATGATTCTTCATTTATTCTGGTTATCTTTAATTTCTCTTAAGAGAATAGTGGTTAAGAGTGTAAAAGTCTTGAACATTTCATTTTTTTTTTAATTCTATAGACAATGGAGTTTATCATATATAACTAAGAATAAAACACATTTCTGTATGGAACTACAAACCTTTCATCAGTGATTGGGGGAAGTTTTCTGATCCCTTTTCCCTTGTCTCACTACAAAGGCTGGAACCCCAGTACAATGTTGAATAGAAGTGGCAGTAGGCATTCTTGTCTTTTTCCAATATTAGGGGAAAGAGTTCATGGTTCACCTTTAACAATCATGTGATTAAAGTTTTCCACAGGTGCCTTTTATCAAATTGAGGAATTTCCCTCTGATTCCTAGTTTTCTGTGAGTTTTTGTCACAAATGAGTACTGAATTTTTCAGATGCTCCTCAGGGCAAGCACAAATATATTAGATCACCACGTGGCTTCTCTCCATGTGATTCCCTGTTACTCCAGTGGATTACAAGCATTTATTTTCAAATGTTAAAGCAACTGTACATTCCTGGGATTAACTGCTTGTGGACATGACATATGTCATTTGTCACATCATGCATTGTGAAACTGATATTAAGCACATACATATTCATAATTTTTATGTCTTCCAGACCTATTAGCCCTTTCATAATTGTGAAATGTCTTCTCCTTCCTTCCTTCTCTTTGGTGATATTCTTCAAGTCTATTTTGTCTAATATTAATGTAGCAATCATTTTGACTTTCCTACACTTAATATTGTTATGGTGTATCTTTTTCTATTCTTTTTTTATAGTTATAGTGTATTTCTTGTAGAAACATGCAGTTATGTCTTTAAATACATTTTGTTCACATCTGCCTTTTAAGTGGCATGTTTAGTCCAACTATATACAAAGTAATTATTAAAATAGTTGGATTCAAAATAGTTTTGGTTTTTTTGCTGCCTAATTGTCTTATGTGTTCTTGTTCCTATTTTCCTTCTTTCCTGCCTTCTTCTGGCTTACCAAATATTTTTTAATATTCAGTTTTAATTCCTCTATTGATTTGTTAGCCTACTTCTTTGCATAATTTTACCCTAGGTGTTTCTGTAGGAATTATCATATGCATCCTTAATTTATCATAACCTATTTTGAGTTAGTATGTAAAATATAGGAAATTTATAATAGCATAGTTCCATATGCCCCCAGCAACCATCCTCTGTTCTATTCTTATTATAAATAATATTACATCTATATATGCTAATCTTCACATTGTGGTATAAATTTTAGAAAATTGCATAAGAAAAAGAAAAAAAAGTACGTGTGTGTGTCCTGTCTTATATTTGCCCTCTTATTCACCATTCCCAGCATTCTTTATTCATTATCATAGATTCTGAATTGCCATCTCATATCATCTCTCTTCAGGTCAATGAACTTCTGGCACTTCTTGTTGGAAGGTCTGTTGGCAACAGATTCTTTCAGTTTTTTCTATCTGCAAATTATGGGGTCTTACATTAATTCTTCATTTATTGTTCCCTGTCTCTCATCAGATATTACACTTTTTAGACATATTCCCTAATAACATTTTAGTGCATTTCTTTTCTGATATTTTGTAGGCAAACACAGACTCACACACATGCATACACACATTCTCATACATACACATGTCCACTCAGACACACTTGCTCATCCACAACACAGACATACACAAGTACTTGCACGTGGAGACATCCTTCTTGGATGTTTGGAAACAGGCCTTGGTTCTCCTGTACTCTCATCCTCCCTCAGACTAACCATGTTCGCCTCCATGATTTTGCCTCTTTCCTATTTCAAGGTACATATGTTTATTATAAGTAAATAAAGCAGGAATGATAGGTTGTTTTCCAGCTTTTCAAACACAAGATTCATAATAGAGTCCCTTTCCAGAGTAAACAAATCATCATGTCTGCACAGGTTGTCCTTGACCTCGGGCAGGCAACCAGCTCATTTTGCAGAACAATCCTACACTTTTGTTTTTGGCAAGTAACCACTGTGTGTGGACTCCAGCGAGTTACTAACAGGATTTTCAAACACTTTTGTCTGATTCCTTAGTAACTGAGCCTGTGCCAAGATAAACAACGGTATTTGGTAGCATTAAAGGAGGTAAGTGGAGGAGCTTAGAGGTGAGAGCTGCCAGCCCAGCTCTGACTCGTATCAGCTGAGTGTCTTGCATGCAACACTGACCCTCCCTGAAGTTCATAAGGAATGTGAAAAAAAAAAAATGTAAAATGTAATGCCGTGGCTATAATAATAGCTAAAATGTATTGAGTTCTAACTCTGATCTACACACAGCATACTTTACACCTACTAACTCATAACAATCCTATGCTGTAGGCTTTCTCACTACTCCTCCCTTTACAGATGAAAAAGCTAAGGCTCAGAGATTTCTCTGATCATGATATAATATTAGTGGCATTAGATGGATGGCATTTTGATATAGGACCTAGAGATGTTCAAGTCCTGCTCCTGGTTAATCCATGTATTCTGTAATTCCAAGGTAGTGACAAGAACTCTAAGTACTGCTCACTTATTAACCTTGTGGTCATCATTCCCAACACTGGGTAAAGCAGATTAGGAAGCCTGAACCAGGGCTTCTCCTCCCCCAGTGCCAATCTTACTACCCATGACCATGGAACATGAAGAAATGATACCTCTAGGTGCCTGAGGGCCCTGTGGGAAGGAGAGAAGGCAGATAGAGTGACTAATGCATATGGGGAATAAGAAATTCCCTAAATAATGAGGCCTGAGGAAAAGAAAAGGGAGTAAAAACTAAGACCATGCATTGACGGCTTTCATCTCCCAAGACGAGTATTTTCCAGATACTGGCTGCATTCTTGCAAGTAAACAGTCTCCAGGAGGCGTTGTCTCCTCCAAAGCAAAATCCTTCTTAGGCACTGTCCACAGACCCTGACTAAAAGGACCGACATTCCTGACTGTCTAAGCAAAACTGACATATGTTCACTAGACCAGCCCTCAAAATAACCTATATAAACCCAGTCCCTTCTTTGTTCAGTGGCTCATTTTCTACCAGGAGAGTGTTCATGGCACCATTTCATCCCCCTGAATAAAGAGCTGAGATGAGGCATGAGGTTTGCATCCTGCCTGGTCTTTTTGTGCTAACAGTGATGGATAGAGGAGAGAAAGAGCAAAACAGCCCCATTCTTTCCTGTCTCAGCTAACTGATTCTATCACTCAAGCATGGATCCATCAGTTCTGAAATCCAACTATTACATCATCAGATTAGCAGCAACTTCCTCTGTTTAGGCCAGGCATGGACATCCCATTACAGTCCTAGTAAGAGAGAGAGAGAGAGAGAAGACAGAGAGAACATTTTTTAAAAACTATAAGGAAATATTCTAAGTGATTGTGTTTAGATAGTAAAACCTTAGTATTTTCCAAATTTTCTATATTAAGAACAAGTTAATTATTTTTTAAATGAAAAGATATCCATTTGAATGTGATTCCTAGAACTTAGTCTTCTGATCCAAGAACACCACCAAATGCAATATTACATAGCACAAAGCATGCTATAATTCAGAGCATGCTAATAATTCTTTTATGCTAAGCATTTTTGCTAGTCCAGAAAGACTTCATGAAGCAAGCAGCCTATGAGGTGACCCTTAAGTATGGGAGTGATAAAATGGCAAAGAATGGGTATAACACTGTTGTTTTTACCACACTGTATTTACTGATATATTGTAGCTTCGTGTTTCCTGTGGTGTGGGTGCGACTTTTGTTTCTTCAGCTTACGTGTCAAGTCCCTGGGATCATGGACTGTTTACTTTCTGGGTCTTTGATTTCATCTGCCACAGAGGAAGTCTGTGCATTAACTTCATAAAGTTTGTTAGTCATCCCATCCTCATGGATAGGGCCCATCGAAGTCAGCCAAGTGCCCCGAGATATAGTTTTTAAGTGGAGTAACCAGATCAATGATACGATTTTTCTGTCACTCTAGCTCTTCTTCCAAGAACATCTGAGGAACCTCACACAGGGACAAATTTGAACTCCCTGGAAAAGGAAGATGATGGGACTAAATTTGAAGTCAAGGTAAAATCCCTTTTCTTTTACTGGTAGGAATTTCTGAAAGGATAGAAGATTGCTAGTGTAATCCCCCCCAAAATCAGCAAATTGTGCTCCCCTATGATGTACCTATCATCACCTCCAGAAGACGTGCCCATGAAGGCATACAACCCAAACTAGTGCTCTAAGAGCTGAGGTTCATAGAATTTTTTTTCTTTTCTTCTTTTTCTTTCATCTCAATTGCAGCTAGATATGAATCCTGTTTGATCATGTATCCAATTGCTGCTAGACACGGTTTTATTGAGGGAGAAGTCATGTTAGTTACTCCTATAACCTAATTTCATATTTAAAATGAATGGAATGATATGTGGTTTGTATAGAAAAAGAGCATGAACTTTGCACAGAGCTACACACACACACACACACACGCACACACACGCCCACACATGGCCACACCTGGATAACTGGTGAACCCTAAATAAGTTCTGTGCATTGTGCCAATGTTGATTCCATTCTGTTACAGTATAGCATGGAGGAGGCAGGGAAAAGGGTATGTGGGACTGCTCTATATATTTCTTTACAACCTCACATGACTCTATATAATTATTTCAAAGGGAAAAAAAAGCATAAACTTTGGATTCAGACAGACCTGGGTTTAAGTAACATAACTTCAATAAACCTCAGTTTCTTGTCTGTTAAAATGGGACTAACAAGAGTTACTTCCTGAGAATATTTTGAGCATCAAATGAAAATTGGAAAATGACTGAGCAATATATGTATGATTGTAAAGAAGCATTATATTTAGAAACACAAGTGAAATGAACTTTGAATATATGTTGCTGCAAGGCAATCCCAGAAGAGTTTCTTTTCTCCTACTTCACTGAAAATTAAATAACTGGCTGGCCGATTGGTTCTGAAACCTGAGATCAGCACACAATGGGCTCAAATGAACTTCAATAACAGTTTGGATCCATCATCAGTCCCTGGAGGATTTGAATAGAGGACCTATAGCAACTCCACTGACCAGTAAGGAGTCTTGCAGAGAGTAAGTCTTAGGTTTTTCTTCCTAGAAGCAGAAATAGAGTGGAAACTAAAGTTCCCAGCAGACTTCTTACAGCAAACTACACTCTTCTTCCAATTAGTCATCCTTTGTATCCTGGGCAGATCAGGATTTTGAGATTGCTGTTTCCAAATCCCTCATGGTTGGAGGAATTGCATCCCCATGTCGTTGAGTTAGGAAACAGTTTGTAAATCATACTATGTCGATCAGTCATTGAAAAAGGTGTTTTGATGTTGTTGATGGACCTTTTTTTCATTCATTTGTTTATATGCAGTTTTGAGAATCAAACCCAGTGCTTCACACATGCTAGGCAAGCACTCCACCATTGAGCCACAACCCCAGCCCTAAATGGCATTTTTTGAAATGAGTAAACACAATGAAACTTCACCTGACTTGACACCAATAAAGTTCATGGAATTATTAAAAGGGGATGCCATCAGCCTGTCCTTCTCTGCACCCTAGACTTCTGAGAGAACATCATCCTCAAAAATGAGGAGAGGTGCACCAAAGCCCAGAAGTGTTCCCTAAACTCTTATGCTGTTGCAATTGACTCATGATGTGATTGGAACTCTCTTCACATCTCTGTGACTTACTTGGCTCATGTTCACACATTTATGACCTGTAGGCTCTTTAAAGATAGCATGAGAATTTTAAGTACATGAAGGTTCTCTATAAAAGAATTCAAATTAGAAGTAAATTATTTTAATAATTATGAATGTTAAATAGAAGACCTATTTTTGTTGTAAAAGAAAAAAAACAGACAATGCAGGAGCAGGGGTGGTAGGTATAGAATTGGTCCATCCTGCGAGGGGCTAGCTCCCTCCATGTGCGGGAAGATCGCCATCAGCATGGGCACTATCAAGCAAGCACGACTGCACGTTCAAATCCTGCTTCTACACTGAGCTGCCTTTTTCCTTACTGTTGACTTGTTTGTGTATTTAATGAAGGGCTTTTCCCAGAACTGTGTGTATGTTAACTATCAAGGTGGGGGGCAAAGTAAAGCAAGCTAGTTAAACTTCTGCTTGTGAAGACTAAGGCTTAGGAAAGGACTGTGAGCAGAATCCACAAAGTCATGAACAACATGGGTAGGAAGGAAGTGGATTATGCACAAATTCCCAAATCCTAGACTGAGAAACCAGTCTAGAACCAGTAAATGCAATTAGTGTTTTATAAGCTGGGTAGTAGAACCAGGGAAATAGTTATTTCAGAATATGCAAGAAAAATAGTAAGAAGCAGGATAGGAAAGAAGATGGAACTCATACTTGCATGGACCTTGGCTTATTAAAAGGGAAACAAGGTGGTTGACTAACAGCGAGAACAGTCATTGCTATTTGCATTTAGTGCCACTGTCCAAGACAGATGACCTGGCAGGATAGAGCACGCCTCTGACTCTTAGTGGCCATTCTGACATCCTTTTGGCCTTAGCTCTAGAACTGAAAGGTTTTTGAAATGAAGTCACACGCAGTGTAGGAGAGTGAGTCATAACATCGTGATAAATGCCATCCCTTTCCCTGAACAGTAAATACGCAGAGAAAAAAATAGCTGTCAATCAAAACTATTCATACTTGTTACTAGAGTCACTGATCATTACCTGTAACTAAAACCATGTTGTGGTTTGAGCATTATCAGAGGAGTCTGCCCCCAAAGGTTCTGCCTCTTCTCTAGTGGGGCAAACCTTGCTTTGCCAGTTCTCAGCAACATGATAAGTCAAACCTGACCAGGCAGTCAGGCTGTCCTCAAGGCAGCTGAGGCTGTCCCAGAGCCATCTGGCAACACTGCTGCCATGCGCTCAGCTCACTGGGAAAGCCCAGAGGTGAAAGAGATTCACTGTGGTTCTTGGCAATAGTGATGTGGCTATTTCCTGGTCTTCAGGTCACAACCGGAAGTCGAAAACGTGACTCATGGAAGCTATTTCCCCACACTGTTCACATCACAATTTCTGCAAAAGACAGAAGCCAGAAGCTGACCAAGGGCTTTTTCCTGAATTGCACCCACAAAGGGAAGAGTGAACAGTATAGTTGATCACCTACTAAAGTTGTTTAAAGAAGCAGGGGCTTTGCAGGCTTCTGGGTAAACATGGTTCCTAATTTTTAAAATATAAATATTTTTAAAGCAAAGGCTGGAAGGGGAATTAGAGAGGTGAGGGGCCAGGTATGGGTCAGGCACTGCGCTGGGAGCTGTATGGACCTGATTTCAGCTCCAGTTCTCAGTACCCCAAGGGGAGAAGATTGCCACCCCCTGTTTCATCAGTAGTAATAGAGAGACTCAGAGATGCTGAATTTGCCCAATGGCCATACAACTCATAAATAGTGGAGCTGGCACTTTAAATCAGCAGTTTGTTAATCTGACATTTTCCTTGGCGACCTAACTTGTTTATTTACCTAATTTACCTAGCCAGAAGTTAATCTCTCATACCCATACCCTAAAATCCCTCTTCAGCAAAATGTGTACAAATAACAAATAATTAGCAATTTCATGTGTACCGAGTGGAGTTGAGTAAATGAGGAACACATAGAAGACCCTGGCGAGATGACTGACACACGGCTGATTCTTAGGGAATTGTAGTCTCATGCTCAGTCTTATGTTTGTAGAGTGTCCTGTGTAACAGATGAAGAGAAGCTGAAGGAAGGTCAGAGTTGGGCCTTAAATGGAATTCTAATACGCATGTCTTTTTGCCAAAAGACAACAGATTAGGGGCTGTTTTTTGTTCCTTGTCTTGTCCTTCCCTTGACTCCCAAAAGTTTCATTTAAGCTTTTTGATTCTCAGCAAGAGACCTGTATGAGCACATTTTGGTGCTCTCCTTCTGACACTTGATAGGAAATTGAGGAACCCCACCAAATCCTTGAGGTACCCCCAACTAAGCTCTCCAGAGAGCTTCTGGAATGAAGAATCTCAAGGTTTCCCACATCCCCCAGTACCAAGAGTCTTAATACAGAACCCCAGACTCTACCACAAAGATTCTGTTTAGGGGGCCTGGGGATATAGCTCAGTTGGTAGAGTGTTTGCTTCACATGTACAAGGCCCTGGGTTTAATTCCCAGCACCCAAAAAAAAAAAAAAAAAAAAAGATTCTGATTAGGGAGGTCTGGGATAGGGACCAGGAATCTGAATTTTCAATCTGCACATTGAATGACAAGAGTACACATGATACAATGACCACATTTTTATAACATTGTGCCAGAGTCCACATTCATAAGCCATGAGGACTTGGTGAGGGAGGGCTCCAAAAATTGGTTCTGGATCTCTCTGGCTAATATAGAATTCGAAGTTTAGAGGAGAGAAGTGGCAATTAAGTTAAGCTACAAGAATGTATTATTCACTGAAGGAACTGAATAAGAAAAAAGAATGACAGTAAGACCAATTAAAAAATTGACGTGACTGAAATATTTGATGGATCCAATTTGGGCAGTTTATTCAGCTCAGTTTAACATAGACTGAAGCAATTGTGATGCATCATATGAAAATTATTCTATCATTGGGCCTAAACTTGGGAAACGTGCAATTTTCATGGGAGAAACATATATTCAGTACTTTCTAACATAAAATAGAATGACATACCCACAATCAAAGGAATATAATGTGCTCAAGGACAGAGAGGGAGCAGTTCATAATAAGGATATTGGGGATGGTTTTCCAAGGAGTGGCACCAACTTTAAATAATAAATACTACTCTTTAAGGTAAGTAAGACAGAGAAGGGCATTCCAAGATGGGAAGGATATAAAGTCTCAAGAGTCTGAGAAGTATGGTCTGTTCTGGGAATGGTTCACGAATGCAGGGAAGGTTAACCAGAGACAGGATTTTGAAGACTTTGGGAAAGGATTGTTGACAGAAGGAGAAAGGTGCCAATAGGCAGAGAAGCTGACCACCTGACAGTAGTTGTCACAGCCCAGGCGAAACTTCAGTGGTGACAGCAGCAAAGAGGGAAATGGACAGAAATCACACCCATTGACCCAAGCGTTCTTCCCATGCGTGGGATACAGTAGACTCACAGAGAAAGTTTGGTGCTTGAAAGAATAGATGAAGGCAAAGAAGACAAGGGGAGAATTTAATAGGGAGGGAAAGAAAGATACTAATGATACCTCTGAGATTTCCATCGGGAATTTCTCATGGAATAAATTTTTTGGCCCAGATGAAATACTCAGCAGGGGCAGTAGGAAATGGGACTGATGAAGTCTGAGTCATCACCAGAGATCTGTAATAGCAACCTACACCGTCAGTTTCTTTCAGTGAGGCTGCAGCCCTCCCTGCACCATTAAATCTAGGCAAGTCAATCCATGGACCTTGCAGCTACATGTAGAAACTATTTGTGAACCAGCTTAGGGATCACATTTGCTGAGGTACAGTTTGACCTAATAAAGTCCTTTGCTGAGTTGTTGTTTTATTAATGGAGTTAAGATTTACAGATATAAAAATTAAATTACATTAAAATTTGTGTATTGAGGTTACGATCACATGAAATCAAATCAGCCTGAGAGAATAACAGAACATATGGGCAACTTCTTTTCAGTGTTCTTGGCACATTTCTTTCCTTTCCTTTCCTTTTATTTTCTTGGTTTGGGAATGGGAAAAAAGCATCATGTGACCTATTTCTCATTTTCTGATACCCTAAACAGAATTAGACCTTCAAAATATCATTCAAAAAACATTTGCAGTCAACTTTCAAGACATTACACCTGTAAACAAAATATTATCAAGAGTATAGAGTATTATTCCAGCTAATTGATCCATAAGAAAGTTGAACTAATTATTAACAATACTAGAGGCTTTTTCCACGGGGCGATCCAAGATGGTGGATTAGAGGGTGACTGCATCTCCAGTCGCTCCAGAACCCAGGACTCAAGAAGGGGAGGCATTGAGAGACTCAGACTAAAATAGAACCACAGGGTAAGTCTCCCCCACCCAGTGAAGTTCGGCCTGAGCGGCAGGCCCGGATTCGGGCAGCTTATTAGAGGAGGGCAGGGCAGCTAGAGTCTTCCCCAGACAGCCCTGAGCACTCCAGTGGTGGGCTCCTCCCACACGGCCAGCTTCTCGGAGCAGGCCCCCCAGTGAGAGCCTTTCCACACAGAGCCAGCTTCAAGCCCTGGAACCAGTAGCGGGCTAGGGGTAGCTTTCTTTGGAAGCACTGCATTATCAAGTTCCTCCAAGACTTCACTGGAAATCTACAGGGACACTATAAGCCAATAGAGGAAATCTGCATTATCACAGAGTCCCACTGACATCTGACCAATATGAGAAAACAAGGGAAGAAAATGTCCCAAACAAACCTAGATACTATATCAATAAAACCCAATGACAGCACAGCAGAAGAAATGTCACAAAGGGAGTTCAGAATGTACATAATTAAAACAATCAGGGAAGCAAACAAAGAGATGAAAGAGCAAATGCAGGCATTGAAGGAGGAGATGAAAGAGCAAATGCAGACATTAAATGATCACACCAATCAACAGTTAAAAGAGCAAATACGGGAAGCAAGAGATCATTTCAATAAAAAGTTAGAGATACTGAAAAAAAAAAAACAAACAGAAATCCTTGAAATGAAGGAAACTATAAACCAAGTTAAAAACTCCATAGAAAGCATATCCAATAGGATTGAACACCTGGAAGACAGAACCTCAGATATTGAAGACAAAACATTTAATCTTGAAAACAAAGTTGAACAAACAGAAAAGATGGTAAGAAATCATGAACAGAATCTACAAGAATTATGGGATATCATCAAAAGGCCAAATTTAAGAATTATTGGGATTGAGGAAGGCTTAGAGAAACAAACCAAAAGAATGAACAATCTATTCAACAAAATAATATCAGAAAATTTCCCAAATCTGAAGAATGATATGGAAAACCAAGTACAAGAGGCTTATAGGACTCCAAATATACAAAATTACAACAGACCCACACCAAGGCACATTATTATGAAAATATCAAACATACAAAATAAAGACAGAATCTTAAAGGCCGTAAGAGAAAAGAATCAAATTGCATTCAGGGGGAAACCAATAAGAATATCAGCAGATTTTTCAATCCAGACCCTAAAAGCTAGAAGAGCCTGGAACAACATTTACCAAGTCCTGAAAGAAAACGGACACCAACCAAGAATCTTATACCCAGCAAAACTTACTTTCAGATTTGACGACGAAATAAGATCCTTCCATGATAAACAAAAGCTAAAGGAATTTACAAAAAGAAAGCCGCATTACAGAACATTCTCAGCAAAATATTCCACGAGGAAGAGATGAAAAACAACGATGCAAATCAGCAACGGGAGAAACTAGCCTAAAGGAATAGCCAAATAAAGGAGAAACCAAATCATGTAAAAAAACAAAAATGAGTCAAATGACTGGGAATACAAATCATATCACAATAATAACCCTGAATGTTAATGGCCTGAACTCATCAATCAAAAGACAGACACTGGCAGATTGAATTAAAAAGAAAAATCCAACAATATGCTGCCTGCAAGAGACTCATCTCATAGAAAGAGATACCCATAGACTAAAGGTGAAAGGATGGGAAAAAACATACCATGCACACGACACAGCAAAAAAGCTGGGGTATCCATCCTAATTTCAGATAATGTGGACTTCAAGCCAAAACTAGTCAGAGGGAATACAGAAGCACATTACATACTGCCTAAGGGAAGCATAAATCAGCAAGACATAACAATCATAAATATCTATGCCCCAAACATTGGCTCATACATGTATGTCAAACAAATCCTTCTCAATTCCAGAAATCAAATAGACTACAACACAATAATACTAGGCGATTTTAACACACCGCTCTCACCACTGGATAGATCGTTCAAACAAAAATTGAATAAAGAAACCATAGATCTCAATAGCACAATCAACAATTTAGACTTAATCGACTTACATAGAATATACCATCCAACAAAGAACGAATACACTTTCTTCTCAGCAGTACATGGATCCTTCTCTTAAATAGATCATGTTTTATGCCATAAAGCTACTGTTAGCAAATACAAGTAGAGATACTACCTTGTATTCTATCAGATCATAATGGATTGAAATTAGAAATAAATGACAGAATAAAAAACAGAAACTTGTCCAATACTTGAAGATTAAATAATACACTATTATATGATGAATGGATAACAGAAGACATCAGGAGGGAAATAAAAAAATTCTTAGAAGTAAACGAGAACAAAGACACATCATATCAAAATCTCTGGGACATAATGAAAGCAGTACTTAGAGGAAGATTTATTTCATGGGGCGCATTCAACAAAAGAAGTAGAAATCAACAAATAAATGACTTAACACTACAGCTCAAAGCCCTAGAAAAAAAAGAGCAGACCAACACCAAAAGTAGTAGAAGACAGGAAATAGTTAAAATCAGAGCCGAAATCAAGGAAATTGAAACAAAAGAAACAATCGGAAAAATTAACAAAATAAAGAGTTGGTTCTTTGAAAAAATAAACAAAATTGATAAACCCTTAGCCACACTAACAAAGAGAAAGAGGGAGAAAACTCAAATTACTAAAATTCAGAATGAACAAGGAAATATCACAACAGACACAAGTGAAATACAAAACATAACTAGAAGCTATTTTGAAAATCTATACTCCAACAAAACAGAAAACCTCGAAGACATCAACAAGTTTCTAGAGGCATATGAATTACCTAAACTGAATGAGGAAGACATACACAACTTAAATAAATCAATTTCAAGCAATGAAACAGAAGAGGTCATCAAAAGCCCACCAACAAAGAAAAGTCCGGGACCAGATGGGTTCTCAGCCGAGTTCTACAACACCTTTAAAGAAGAGCTCATTCCAATACTCCTCAAAGTATTCCATGAAATAGAAGAGGAGGGAACCCTCTCAAACTCATTCTATGAAGCCAATATCACCCTGATACCTAAAGCAGACAAAGACACTTCGAGGAAAGAAAATTTCAGACCCATATCCTTAATGAACATCGACGCAAAAATTCTCAACAAAATTTTAGCAAATCGCATACAAAAATATATTAAAAAGATAGTGCACCACGATCAAGTGGGTTTTATCTCAGGGGTGCAAAGTTGGTTCAACATCCGGAAATCAATAAATGTCATTCACCATATCAACAGACTTAAAATTAAGAATCACATGATTATTTCAATAGGTGCAGAAAAAGCATTCGATAAAATACAGCATCCCTTCATGCTCAAAACACTAGAAAAAATTGGGGTAGTGGGAAGATTCCTTAACATTGTAAAGGCGATCTATGCTAAGTCCATGGCCAATATCATTCTAAATGGTGAAAAACTGAAAGCATTCCCCCTAAAAACTGGAACAAGGCAGGGATGCCCTCTTTCACCACTTTTATTCAACATCATCCTTGAGACTCTAGCCAGAGCAATTAGACAAACCAAAGAAATTAAAGGGATACAAATTGGAAAAGAAGAACTCAAACTATCCCTGTTCGCTGATGACATGATTATATATTTAGAGGAACCTGGAAATTCCACCAGAAAACTCTTAGAACTCATAAGTGAATTCAGTAAAGTAGCAGGTTACAAGATCTATGCTCATAAATCCAATGCATTTTTATACATAAGTGATGAATCTTCAGAAAGAGAAATTAGGAAAACTACCCCATTCACAATAGCATCGAAAAAAATAAAATACTTGGGAATCAATCTCACAAAAGAGGTGAAAGACCTCTACAATGAGAACTACAGAACACTAAAGAAAGAAATTAAAGAAAACCTTAGAAGATGGAAAGATCTCCCATGTTCTTGGATAGGCAGAATTAATATTGTCAAAATGGCCATACTACCAAAAGTGCTATACAAATTCAATGCAATTCCAATTAAAATCCCAATGATGTACCTTACAGAAATAGAGCAAGCAATTATGAAATTCATCTGGAAGAATAAGAAACCCAGAATAGCTAAAGCAATCGTCAGTAGAAAGAGCGAAGCAGGGGGTATCGCAATACCAGATCTTCAACTCTATTACAAAGCAATAGTAACAAAAACGGCATGGTATTGGTACCAAAATAGACAGGTAGATCAATGGTACAGAATAGAGGACATGGACACAAACCGAAAAAAATACAATTTTCTCATACTAGACAAAGCTGCCAAAAATATGCAATGGAGAAAAGATAGCCTCTTCAACAAATGGTGCTGGGAAACCTGGAAAACCATATGCAAAAGAATGAAATTAAACCCCTATCTCTCACCCTGCACAAAACTCAACTCAAAATGGATCAAGGACCTCAGAATCAGACCAGAGATCCTGCATCTTATAGAAGAAAAAGTAGGTCCAAACCTTCAACTTGTTGGCTTAGGATCAGACTTCCTTAACAAGACTCCCATAGCACAAGAAATAAAAGCAAAAATCAACAACTGGGATAGATTGAAACTAAAAAGCTCTCTCTCAGCAAAGGAAACTATCAGTAATGTGAAGAGAGAGCCTACAGAGTGGGAGAATATCTTTGCCATTCATACTTCAGATAGAGCGCTAATTTCCAGAATCTCTAAAAAACTCAAAAAACTCTACACCAAGAATACAAACAATCCAATCAACAAATGGGCTAAGGAAATGAACAGACACTTCACAGAAGATGTACAAGCAATCAACAGATATATGAAAAAATGTTCAACATCTCTAGTAATAAGAGAAATGCAAATCAAAACTACCCTAAGATTTTATCTCACCCCAATTAGAATGGCAATTATCAAGAACACCAGCAACAATAGGTGTTGGCAAGGATGTGGGGAAAAAGGTACACTCATACATTGCTGGTGGGACTGCAAAGTAGTGCAGCCACTCTGGAAAGCAGTATTTAGATTTCTCAGAAAGCTTGGAATGGAACCACCATTTGACCCAGCTATCCCACTCCTTGGCCTATACCCAAAGGACTTAAAATCAGCATACAACAGAGATACAGCCACATCAATGTTCATAGCTGCTCAATTCACCATAGCCAGATTGTGGAACCAACCTAGATGCCCTTCAGTTGATGAATGGATAAAGAAACTGTGGCATATATATACAATGGACTATTACTCTGCCATGAAGAATGATAAAATTATGGCATTTGCAGGCAAATGGATGAAATTGGAGAATATCATGCTAAGTGAGATAAGCCAATCTCAAAAAACTAAAGGACGAGTGATCTCGCTGATAAGCGGATGAGGACATATAATGGGGGGTGGGAGGGGTTAGCGTTAGGGTTAGGGTTAGGTTAGGGTTAGGGATAAGGAGGGTGGTAAGAATGGAGGAAGGAAGGACTATATAGAGGGAAAAGAGGGGTGGGAGGGGTGAGAAGGGTGGGGGGGAGGGAAAAAATATCAGAATGAATCAAACAACATTGCCCTATGTAAATTTATGATTTTTAATTTAAAAAAATATGTAATTAAAAAAAAATACTAGTTGGGAAATTTGAGGGCTTATGTATAAGAGACCCTGAGAGAAAATTGTTAACAGGCAGAGTGTGCACCTGAGTTCCATCCCTTATCCTACTCTAATCATTTTCCACGTCCATGAAACCATAGGACCGTTTATGCTTGTTCGTCCAACCTGCCCTTTTCCTCCAACCGGCTTTAGTCTATGCAGTGTCCCTCGGCCTTTCTGCCCACTCCCCTCCCTCCTCGAAACGTCTCCCACTGCCACTATCAGGACTGATCTGAAAGAACTAACTCACAGCAGCTGCCGGCCCTTACCTCTTCTTACACAGGAAATGACCACCTAGTTATTCAAAGGAAATTTTGAACAGTGACATATGCAGGCAATGGAAATGAAAAGTAGGAAAAGAAGTTGCTGGAAAAGATCAATGAAGTGGTACCAACAGGTCAGAGCAGCCAGCTGGGAATGAGTCCCAGGATGGGCTCAGTCAGTGTCTTCTGCTGATCCAAAGTTCTTCCTAGTTTCCATATTCGATTCTACTGAGTCAAAATATAAATAGGGTTCCCCCTCCCCACCCCCCAGCAGTTCCAGCAATGGAGAGGGCAAGCCAGAGCTGGCCACCCCCAAGGCTGGTGATTTTCATGCTGGTGCCCTGTCTCATAGACCACCCTGGACCTTGGCTGAAAGGTGATGCCCTTGGGGGAAATTTTCCTTCCTTTATCCCCTACTCTCCTCCCCTACACCCATTTGGTAGAGAGAATTATGATGATTATTCAGTGATTCCAACTTGACACACCTCTTTTTTTTCTCATTTTCATAATTAATTTACATGATTAATAATTTAATTTGCAAAACCAGAAAATGCCTTAATGCTTCATACCACTCTTAAAACTTCAAGGAAGAAGGTGGTGCAGATCCTTTCCTCTCAGAATATGGCAAAGAATACTTTCACCTCAAATTAGCAGATAGCCATGGGGCTATAAAAGACTTGAAACTGAATTTGCTTTCCACACATCCCTAAAATCATAAAGGAGAATCATTTAATTTCAGGGAAAAATGACTGTGATTTCATTCAAAACTTGCTCTCTCTTTTTTAGGGAAGAAAAAACAATTTTAGTAATCAACTGGTACTTTTTTAAATAGTCAGTTTGGTAGTTTTAATAAGCTGTTGGTACTTTTCAAATATACATTGTTAAAAGATTTAGCTAGTCTCCAGAGAAGTTAAAATGTTTCTATAAAATTCCTTCAGGCTCCATATTAGCCTGTTTTCTCGTTTGTTTGTTTTCAGCTTTAAAAGCATATATTTCTATTGTTGATGAGACCTTAGAAAATGACAATTTCACAATATGAAAGGAACCCGAGTCCTTGAACCATCATGTGGAAGAGCTGCCCACTAGTCAGTAATATTTACTTCAGACTGTTAGGCGGTGAAGATAAACTTCATTGTGTTTGTCATTTATTTTTGGTATATTTGTTGAAATATCTTGATCTATTCTATTACATTTGGACTATTTTGTGGATGGATGTGACCATGCAATAAAGTTCTGAAAAGTGAAAAAAAAAAAAAAAGCATGTATTTCTTCAAAATATAGGGGTGATGGAACAATTGTATCATCTACGTTTGTTGAGAAGATGAGAATCAGCATTTAGGATGCCACTCCAACCCATATGCTGGGACATATGGTGGTGCTTCAACTCTGGAGAGAGGCTGGGATGGAGCTGGGGTCGAAGGGAATGTCCGCTCAGAGCAGTGCCCAGCCTGCCTCCTTCACTGCTGCCCCTTCTTCCTTGAGAACAAAATGACAATAAAGAGAAAAGGGCTGTCCCACCTGTTTGGCCTCCGGAGGGGGTAGTTTATGAGTTGTTTTCCTCTTCCAGGATCAGTTAGCTGAGAAACCTGGCCCTCTCTGTGTACCTTCGTGACAACTCTAAGTCAGGATAATTGAAGGGCACCAGGACTCGATTTCATAAGAAATCATCCTGGTGCTGCTTTAAAAGAGTATCATTTTATACTTCAGTGAGGCTCATAAGGAATTGCTAGCAAAGAAATAAAGCAGCCACTGGTGGTTGGCCTGGGGTCAATTTCTTTGATCTATTTGATAAGCAAGCTTTTACTTGAATATGCCCTCCTCCCCTCGTATGATTTAAATTTTCCCCAAAACTGTTCAGCTACAATTCAACTTTCATCTCTGATCATTTTAATTATGTACATTCTGAACTCCTTTTCTGTCATTTCTTCTGCCATGCTGTCATTGGGTTTTATTGATGTAACATCTAGATTTGTTTGCAGCATTTTCTTTCCTTGTTTTCTCATATTGTTCAGGTATCAGTGGACCGCTGAGATATTGCAGATTTCCTCTATTGACTTACAATGTCCCTGAAGATTTCTAGTATATCCCCTCTTAGCCTTCAGTAGGCTGAAGTCTTGGAGGAAGTTGATAATGCAGTGCTCCACAAGGAAGCTGCCTCTCTAGGAGTGGTGGCCTTCAGGTGGAGTATATTCCCTGCTAGTGGGCAGAGGTGCCTCCACTTGTTGACCAATGGTCATCCAAAGGGGACCTAGGCTGCGGGCTGAGGCAAGGCCTGTTTGGGCCTGTGTCTCTGGTTTTACCATCCTCGTGGGGAAACCTCACCCAGTAGGGAAGACTCACCCGGTGGGGAGGTCTTGCTGGTCAGTTCCTAGAGGTTCCCCTCAATCTACAGCTACCGCCTGGGCTGGGCTGCCTTCCTCTGCAAAGTTCCCAGGGGCCCGGCCCTACCTCCTGGGCCTGGGAGCCTCACCCTTCGCAGATGAATGTCCTTAGGCTGCCCCTCCTCAGAGAATCTGCCCGCAGTCCTGGAACCTTCGCTGCGCCCCTAAGCGTGTCTCTGTGGGGCTCTTCCACCAAGAAGCCTCCTAGATCCTGGGACCCTGCTGTGCACCTAATCGCCTGGCTATGCGGCCTCTCCTCTGAGCAGCCACCTGGGGCCCCGTACAATCGCTCTGAGTCCCAGAGACCCGCCACACGCCTCTTCCTCCAGACAGCCGCCCAGTATTCCGGTACGGTCACTAGGAGTCCAAGCAACTTACTGCGTGCCTCCTCCTCCCACCAACCACCCGTAGCCCAGGGCAATCAATCACACCAAGTCGAAATGACCCTCCCCGTTCCTCCTCCTCCTCCAGGTAACCCCCCGGGTGTTCAGGAGCGGTCACTCTGAGTGGCTCTGAATCCACGTGACCCGTTGCACGCGTCCTCTGGGCAACCGCCCGGAGCTCTGGTGCGGCCACTTGAGACCAAGCAATCCACCATGTTTCTCCTCCAGGCAGCCCCCCTGTGTTCAGGAGCAGTCGCTTTAAGTCCAAACAACTCACCACTCACCTCCTCCTCTGAGCAGCTGCCTGGAACTCTAATGTAGTCACTGCAAGTCCAAACGACCCGCCGCGCTCCTCCTACTCCTACTCCTACTCCTACTCCTCCTCCTCTGGTCAGGCCCCGGTGTTCAGAAGTGGTCTGAGTCCAAACAGCTCGCCACGCAGCCCCTCCTCTGGCAACCGCCTGTAGCTCTGGTGCAGTCACTCCGAATCCAAGTGGCCACGCTCCTCCTCCTCCTCCTCAGGGCAGGCCCCGGTGTTCTGAGTCCACACAGCTCTCCTCGCCGCTCCTCCCTTGGGCAGCCACCGGAGCCCCAGTGGTTGCTCCGAGTCCCAGTGCTGTGCTGAGCGGCCTCCTCTTCCATGCTCCCAGTTGTCCGAGTTCACTGCTCCAGCGGGGGGAGGGGCGTCTCGCCGGGCAGCTCTACTTCACAAAGTTCCCTGCATTCCGGGACTACCGTCCCATCCGGGACACCTCCCCAATGGGAGAGACCCACCCGGCTGCTTTGAGTTGGTCCCAAGTCTCTCAATATCTCCTCTTTTGAATCCTGAGTCCTGGAGCAACATGAAATGCAGCCACCCTCTAGGCCGCCATCTTGAAAACCCTCAACTTTCATCTCAAAATCAGAAACAGTAACACCTATCTTGGTTTTTGATATCATAAGCCGAGGTATGTTTCATAGCCAAATCACATCTCCCTCATTTTATACAGAAGAAAATGCCCAGAGAGACTGAGTAACTTGCTAGCGCTTCATGGTTAAAAATTTGGGTCCATGGACTGGGGTTGTGGCTCAGTGGTAGAGTACTTGCCTAGCATGAATGAAGACCTGGATTCAATCCTCAGCACCCCATAAAAATAAAATAAAGGTATTGTGTCTACCCACAACTGAAACAAAATATTTTTTTAAAAATTGGGTGTCCATGGTTTACATAGGCAGGTAGCTATTGCCTAGTACTTACTGAAAATCAGGCAGAACCTCATTTAATCCTCAAAAGGTAGATTTTAGTCAACCATTACTATCATTTATCAAGCCTTTAGTGCTAAGGATTTTAGCATATTATCTGTAACTGCCATATCAACCCTCTGATGTAAACATAGTTATCCTTATTTTATAGATGAGAGAACTAAGGTGCAGAGGTCTTTTTATTTTTAAATAAAAAGTAAGCCAGAAATTTCTATCTGAGGCTACCTCTTATATCCAAACTTGTGTTATTTTTTTTTTACCCATAAGAGATTTTTTAAATTACAGGTCCTAATGGTGAATGTAAACTCAGTTTGGTGGGTTCATCAACAAAAATAAATAAAGAAGAAACAGAATGAAAATGGATAGCATAATTTTAAAGTAGAGTGTATCACATCAGTTATGATACAATTGAAAAAGTTTTCCTTATCTGTGGCATCTGTGTGATGATAGTGTGCTGCTGCTTGTGGGCTATGGTCAGACTTTGGAAGCTACTACACTAGAACACAACTAACCTAAGATTTAACAAAAAATGGATGTACAGGGCAGCTACCTCACAGCAGGCTCTTATCAAACCATTCCCAGATCTGCTGAGAACCTTTCCAAGGTGCCCATGTTGTATTCCATCAGACTTGATTGGCAGAGGAGTCTCCTTCTGCCCCACCCTGATTGTCTGACATGTGACAACAAACAGGAACTCAAACTGATACAGCTGAGTCTGTGGCAAGGTATTTCTGCAAGCCCAAGAGGGTGTCCCATTCGTACCAAGCCCATGAACTGGAGATACATCATCATTCAGTGTGAAAGGTGAGGAAGTTCAGATCTACACCTTGAGTCATTGTTACAAAGTATCCATCACTAGGTTATTATGAAACAAGAGACTCTATAATTCACCCCACAAACAATAGATCATTGGAGCCGGAAAGAACCTCGTTAACTGTGTAATTAGAAGCAAGTTTTACAGAGAGAGAGAGGTTTGTCAATAGTAGTGGTTACTCCTTCTGAAAGCCCTGTATTACATGCTGGGGATCCAAAGATGAGTAAGACTGGAGTTCAAAGTCCAGTGGATAATTCAGGCACAGGAACGTCATAGATGTGGATCTAGAAAAGGATATAGTGTAACTTTAACTGCCATATTAATTAGTTAAACTTTATATAAAGAGTATGAAGAAAGAGATTGGATAGTGTTGTAAAAACATTGATTTTGTTTGAATCTTGAGACAAGTATTTACTTGCCTACAGTGACTTATGAAAAGTATTTTCTAGCACCTGGTCAGATGTATATATTAGAGTGAACTAAAATTTAGATTGTTATAGGAATGGCATCTTATTTTAAAAATATATATTAACTTGGAATATAAGGTTAGTATTTTATTTTAGAGCTAAATTGGCTAAATTAATATTTCTTATCTATTTGCTTTGTGGATATGATACCAGATTTGGAGGTTTATCTACAAAAAATATTAATGATCCACAAAAATTTTATATGTTATTTTTAAATACACATGACAGTCAGGTGTATTCTGACATATTATGCACACATGGAGTATAACTTATTCTAATTAGGATCCCATTCTTGTAGTTGTACATGATGTGGAGTTTCATTGGTGGTGTATTTATATATGGACATAGGAAAGTTCTGTCCAGTTCATCCTATTGTCTTTCCTATTCCTGTCTCCCCCACTGAACATTTCAAAATCCCTGCTCTGGGTGGCATCACAGATAAAAAAACACCTCATCTTAACTTCTTTCTGTTAGCCCAGGGAGAAGACTCCAGTTGCACTATGAACAACTGGCCGAACAGCTTGTCACTCTTCCCTATTTTACAAAGACGCATCCAACATATTCTACCTATTCCTTGGGGAAAAGCACAGCTTTTAACTTTTGGTTCTCATTTATGAGAAACCTTTCTATTTACCATTAAATTGCCCCCACAATACTTTTGCAAGAGGCTTTTTCTAAATCTATATTCCCTTTTATGAAAATGTAAAACAACTCATTGAAATAAAACCATAACCTGATCTATACAGCCTAAACAATATGTCCATAGTATCAGATTAAAATATTTATTGAAGGGGATAAAGAAAATATAGTATGTCCATACAGTGAAGACTGCTCAGCAATGAACCATGACTATTGATATTGGCAACCCCAGAGCTGCATCACCAAAACATTTTGCTAGTGAGAAGCTGGACTCAGAAGGCTCCGTGCTCCAAGATGCCATTCACATAGCGATCTGGAAAAGGCAAAACCAGAGGACAGAAGTCTGAGCAGTGGTTTCCAGGGACTGAAAGCAGAGGGAAGAGAGCGACCACAGAGAGACATAGGCGACTTGGGATTGTGGAGGGTTCACAACTGGATACACAATTAACTGTCAAAACACAATAAATTGTACATATGAAAATGTTAATTTTATGGTATATAATTTAAACCCCAAAAACCTGATGTTAAAGTAAAAAAAAATTTAAATTGATTGAAATAAAATGCTTTTCCAAAACTAAGGACAAGGTATCATCTAATTTTTGTTCACTAATAAGAATTTTGACCTTGAGTAAATTTTTTATTCTTACTCTGAGGAACTTAATTTCGCCATAAACCAAAAGAAAATAAATAATTACTTCACGTAAATCTTCAAATCTAAAATATCTAAATCTTGGATATTTTGTCATAGGTTAGCAACATTCTTTTATCTATTATTTTTTCTTTTGTGGTTTTGGGAATCAAACCCAAGGCCTGGAACATGGGAGGCAAACATTCCACCAGTGCGCTACATCCCCAACCCCAAAAAATATTTCTTAGCAATAAAAATTGTTAAGGAGTTCCATAAGAATTGTTATTTGGCTTTTAATTTTTAGAGGTAGGTCTTAGGTCTTTGTGCCACCACCATCCCCCCACCCCCACACACAAAATGTTAGGTTTTCATCAATATTCATTTTCATTAGTCTCTTACACATCTTACTTTGTGTAATGTACTTTCTTAATGGTCCCAATAACAAACGTTGAGAAAAATTTGAAATTAAAAAAAGGTGATTCAATGAGAAACCTAAATATGACAAATACAACTTCAAAGACTTAGATTTTCACTTATGAAAAGAAGTCTTATGAAGATGAACTTTTAAAATTTGCCCCCTATCTGATTTTAAAATCGACATTTCTTAGCTTTTCTCAAAAAAAGGCAGGACTCAGTTTACTCTAAAGAAAATGTGGTTTTAACCAGGGACGGTAGCACTTGCCTTTGGTCTCAACTACTAGGACGGCTAAAGGCTGAGATGAAGGATCACTGGAGCTTAGGAGTTCAAGAATAGCCTGGTTAACATAGTGAGAACCTGTCACATAGAGAGAGAAAGAGAGAGAGAGAGAGAGCGAGAGAGAAAGGAAGGAAGGAGAAAGTTTTAACAATGAAGTGAATTTGTATAACATCAATAGTAAAGAAAGTATCATAGAACTATTAATTAATAAGGAATAAGTAAATAATTAGCCAGTATTGTGCTTCCTGCTTGCCAAGCACATGCTCTCCCTTAATTCTTCCCACAGCTCTCTAGGGTAGATGCTACATGGGTCCATGTTACAGGTGAGGAAATGGAGGCCCCAGGGCCAGGAGAGTTTGCCCAGGATCTCACAGCTGGCAAGAGGGGCAGCAGGGCCTCAACCACCAGCCAGCTTAGGAGCCTGCGCTAGTGACCACCCCTTCATGCCAAATAAAGATCCCACTGCTGGGGAGGACAGTGGGATGATGGGACTGCCAATCACCAGTCCATGGAGGCCCACACTGGCTTACCAGTGTGGGTCTTTGTCTCTAGCTCTTTCTGGCCTTCGCCCAGTCATACCTCCTCCATACCTGGATTTCTCATTTAAAGCAAAAACAAAAAAAAGGAGATATTGAGTGCAGTGATCCTTTTCCTGTTTCTTCTAGCTCAAACTCTGAATTGTTTTTATGAACCAGTGAGGGGAGGGAAGAGCGCAGTGTGAATAGCCCTTTGCCAGTAAGGATGAAGGACACCTGTTTTTGAGCATGAGTTTTTGATGTTCCTAAAGGCAGTCTGAAGGGTGAACTGTAACCCATCTGAGTGGCTGGGGGAAACCCCAAAAAAGTTAAAGAACAGAGGAGAAGCTGCCCGTGCTGCTCATCTAGAAAAGCAAAACCCAAACCAAATACAGAAATTGGGGGAAAGAAAAATATAGAGTAAAAGGCCCCTGAAACGAGATCTCACCAAAATTTCTTTCACTGTAGAATGAAGAAATGTTTACAAGAAGCCATGACGATGGGAACTCTGAGTTGGAGCAGCTTGACAGAGAAGACCTTTCCCCTAGCAAGTAAGTCAGCAGATCCAGGGGGCCGGGCTCTCTTGCAGATCTATGAGGGCAGGAATCCTCTGTCTTAAATCTCATCCCTATCTTTGCCAGATAAGTCACAGCATAGATTATAAATAGCAACCTTCATTATGTACTTGAGAACAAAACTCATGCATCTCACAAAAGCAACAATTGAAAAAGAATCCTACAAACTAAAATTCCAAGGGTACAATGTTTCAAAAATGGAGTATTAAAAAAATGGAGTATTAAGAGAATATTACATGTAAACTAATGTTGATATTGACTTAAACCCTTTTAAAAGCTCTTCCTTCTCAAAGGACACAATTTACACAAATCCAGTGCTATTTTTCGGTCTACAGGAAGGTGTTTGCATACACATGAAAGCAGCTTAGCCTAAATTAGGGAGGTAAAAACCAAAGCATAAGGGAATTCATTAAAAAAAAAATTCTTCATCCTCAGAATCCCCATCATAACCCCTATTCTAGCTGGAGTCACACTTTTCTATCCATGTCATTTGACTTGTGAGCTTCTTCTGTCCCCAGGGTCTATGGTAGTGATTGGCTTTTGACCAGTCTCTAAAAATATGCCTATGAAATGAATGAGCAAACATCTTTAAGAACTTGCCCCTTGATTAAAGTCATTTATTATTTTCATTAGACTACTTTCATTCATTCACTTTGAAACACTCAAAGAAACAGATGTGGGCTTAGTTATTAAATGTATCCTTGAGTTGTTGTGAATGGCCCAATTCAGCATTTCTGAAAGTAAGAGTGTTAAGTAGGGTGATCTCTGAAAGCACCATTTGGCAATGAAGTGTTCGGACGTTTTCCATATGTGAGTTTATCTTTTGGGGCTTTTCTATTACCAAACCCATATCTTCTTTCTAAAAGTCTTAATGTGTTCTCTAAGTTAGTTGATTATTGTATTATTTTACAGTAGACCATTAAATCATACTACTAATAAGAAACAAAGGAAAAATTTACAGTATTTAATTAATGAAACAGAAATATGTTCTTGCCAAAAAAAAAAAAAAACTGAAAAAAGGAAAAATTAACCCATCAATATTTCAGGAGACAGAAGAATCTATGAACTTAGTTTTTGTTCAACCATCCTAAATACCTTAAGATCACCAATCTTTGTTATAACAGTTTAATATGTATTTCCTTATTTACCCCTGATTTTAGAGTTTTGATATATAATGAATATGAATTTGTTGGCACTACAGTTGATATTACAACGTTTGACATAGAGAAGCATTTAATTTTTTGAATGAACTTTTAATTAGTATTGGTAAAATTTTATACCAGATAGTGTTCATTAAAAGTTTTGAATAATTAATTGCTTCATAATTCAATGGCTTGTAGAATAACATTGCCTTACTTTATTTGGAGGCAGGTGATTTCAAACACTATATAATAGGACATGCTGAGTTCTTACCCTCAGAATTTATATTATAGCCAGGAGAAAACACATGGAACAATTAGCAGGTAGTATAGTAATATATGTGATGAAATATAAATTTGAGGAGGGTAGGAGGAGATGTTTGACGAAGTGAAGTTAGGGTTATACATCCAAGATTTCAACAGGTGCAGGAGAAATGGTGTTCCTGGCAACATAGGCAGGGCACAGTCACGAATGAGATTTGCGATGGATAATGATGATAGAGGAAAAAATCAAGCCCCAAAGGAAGAAGAAAAGGAAGATCACATAGAGCCTCAAACACCAGGCCAGAAGAGTTTGCATCTGATACTGGAGGCAGTGTGGAGGCTTACAGAGGAAAACTGTAAAGCAAGCTGTGATGAAGCCTCGTCCTGCTGCAGAATGCAGAACCCACTGGGTCAGGGAGACAAGGAACCTTCCTCTCCCTATTATAGCAGAACAGATAACCCTGCACCCAGAGTTCTCTGGTCCCATTCTCATTGCAAGCTATGGTGTAAAGTAGTCTCCAAATACAGGGCAAGTTAATTAACTCTTCCAAGTAATCAATCATCACTTTAGTCTTGGCAACAAACATCCCAACTGTGCCTTGCAAGTACAAAGTTCTACTACAACGAAGTAATTCAGATGCTTCCAAGTTTTATAGGGTACATAGATTGAATCACCCTTTATACTACACTAAGAACTGAAGAGCAACCAGGTGATAGACAGATGAGTGCATTCTATATGCAGATACACCCAAGCACCAAACACTCCAGCTTAGGCGAAAGCATTCCTGATGGTAAGAAATGTGGGGGACTTCAGATCTACTTTGGGGCAGCTAAGGAACAACATCACATAAAAGGAAAATGCAACCTTTTCAGATGTTTTTTTTAAAGCACTATGGCTTCAGGTTATTATGTCATCCCTTAGGAAAGCACACTCCCCCACCTAGGTGTTGCGGCCTGTCATGGCGTGCTAGGCAGTTCCATAAAGCAGAGGGCACTGCAGTCCTGTCCTGCGCACAGCAGCGAGTCTGAACAGGAAGAGTACTAAGATGGCACAGTCACGCCTCTCTGCCAGGAAACAGGAGCTGGTTACATAAGCGAATGGTGTCCACACCGGAGTCTAAACACACACCTGCTGACAATTTTTAAGTTGTTTATTGGAAATCTTAGATTTTTTTTTTAAAACCCACTAATTATTTTGCTATACAAGAGCAAAACTCATAATATAAATATTTAACATTCTGGTATAAAATTAATAATATGGAAAAAAGATGCAAACCAACCAAGAGGTAAAAAGTTTTTAACAATAATAACACTGTGTACAAACGTCTTTTACTCAAGTGACCATCCAGGCTAATAGTTTATTTTCCCTTTGTTGACATTTTTTAAAAAGCCCTGCATTGGAGCACCATGAAGTTTTGTATTGTTTTGTTTTGTTTCCTTCCTTTTTAAAAGGTTAAGACACTTCTATTTACAAATATTCTTCTCAGTACTTAAAGTCTGATGAAGGATTCATCTGGCAGCTTCCTTCTTCTAAAACAAAGAAAGTGCCTTCATATTTCCTTTAGATTTAAACCTGTTCCATTCTCTTCTAAGCAAAAATAAAAAGATGAACACAGTTCCAGAGAGCTCTTTCAACAAATAAATAACTGCTTCACAAAAGTATTGCTGTAAACAAGATGGCTTTGATGGCCAGAGAGATGCTAATGTTTTCAACCAATGGCAAATTTTAATAGGTCCTAGTATAGAGAGACACACAGGGTATATATGGCCCAAAAGCAAACAGTTATTAAGAAATCAACTAATAAAAATTATTCATAAACCTGCCTTGTCAAAATGTATTTTTGTTCTCTACCGTTTTTAAAATTGGTCAGTAAATTTAAATTGTAATGATCTAAAACCCTGAGTCTACTCTAAATACGGTAACTACAACCTACAATGTTTGATAACTAGTTTTGACATTATTTTTAAAATACTAAATTACCTAAGCAATGTAAACAAGCCTCAAATTTCAAAATAGGGAAAAAAATTAACAAAAAGTTTCTGTAAACATTAAAAATCTACCTGCTACAAATTATAAATATCATCCAGTTGTGTATACTGAGGAATCTTTTAGTTTTGTTTTGCATGTTTCCAAAATCATCTTATTCCATGAGACACCTGAGTTGACCCCGTCAGGTGTCTCTGCAGTCAAAGGTTTTATCATCAGTTCAACTGTTTTTGCTTTATATAATCTCCCTATTAATACACATCATTTTGGCCTTCATATAATCTCCCTATTAATACACATCACCTAATTCTTTAGTGAGGGGAGGTCGTTTGCATCAGGGCCATGGTGTTGTCCTGCTTTGTAGAATAAATGTAACTTAGTTTATTGGGTCTTAGCCACATCTCTGATCACAAAGGAACATGGAGCTTTACAAACACTCTCAATCTCATTCTGGCAAACTCTCTATCACTTTCACTCTGCTTTCAAGTTTGAAATATTTAAAAGATCATCTCTGATAGTTATTTGATCAAGTAGATTATTTTAGATACTGTAGCTTTGATCTGATGTTTAGTACTCACAATTTAAGACTCTGAATTGGAACAAAACTGTGATTTCTGAGAGCTTGCTGGGAAGAGGTGGGTTATTTTTAATAATCAGTACAAGGATTTGGAAACTAAGATTTATTTTATAAATCAGAGAGAAAGGAGACTTTCTTTTTCTTTTTGTTTTACGGTACTGGGGATCAAACCCAGGGAGATATAAGAGCTTTACCACTGAGCCCCACCCCAGCCCTATTTTTCTTTTTGAGGTCTCCTCCAGTAATATATTCTTCTATGCAAACAACAGTCAAATAAATACCTTAAACAATACTGACTATTTAAAAACCAGTTGAAATTTCATTAAATCAGCTTATTGGAACTAACAATGATTTCTCCCCAGAGTAGCATCCTATGGCCAATAAATTGCTCATGTTTTGGTGCCATTTTCTAATATTAGGAGGAACGGAAAAAAGAAATGAAATGCCAGTTAGGGCAGAGCTAATGATTTTGATTCTCAAAGTTCACATTAAACTTTGAGAAAAAGATATATTTAAAATGATGCCAACACTATCTAGGTGAGTAGCTAAATTAATATTATCATTAGGTGATTCAGTTGTTTTTAACAAAATTATAGACATCATCTTATATCTCTTAAGAACAAGGGACCCTTTGGCCAGATTCATGTACTTTCTCCCGTGCCAAGCCTTACCCCCCACTGCCTCTGCCAAGTGGTGGGGCAGGGAATAGAAATAAACTAGAATACCTGGTCTAACAACATATTAACTTCTCTAAAATGCTGCACTGTACATTCACTTGGTGCCTTCCACAAGCCGTTAATTCTAACACCAAGGTTCACAACTTCCACCTCCAATATACATGTGGCATTAAATGAGACAGTGAATTTCTCATTCATTTTGTTTCTATTCATGATATAACCCTTTTCTAAATATGAACTCCTTGAAATGAATTTAGGCCATGAAGCAGATTAGCTATATTGATTGGCTTCTATAATCAAAGAAACATTCTGATAGACTGGGCTTTCAAAATATTTCTTTGACTTTCATATTCAATTTACTCGGCATTTTGACAAACATTTAAAGGTTTTCCATTCAGGTTTGGCTCAGTGACAGTAAAAACATTCAAGTGCTATTAGACAAAAGCAGCCCTACAAGGATACGTGTCCGCATAGGTCAATTTGCAAAGGAGGAAAATCTTAATTAACCTGCAGTATATTTGACCCAAAAGCCCTTTTGAAGCAGTTTTTACTCTAGGATCTGTAGCATCCTTCCAAAGGTCCTGAAGATCTTGTACGTGTCCATGAGATGTCATCATTTTTTCATAGATGCAGGGATGATAAGGAGCTTTCCCTTCCCCAGAAAAAAACACATGGTACTGTGGTACTATCCCCATTTTATTGGCGCAGAGGCCCATGAACACATCGTCTATGTAGAGACTAGAGTTCAGTGTCTGTGATGCCTCGTAGACCTTGGCGGCGACATCACCGGAGATGATGTAGGCAGCACCAGCAGTATAGTCAGGGTAAGCCGGCCACTGGTACATTTCATAGGAGACGTAGTACTTGCTGCTTTTATCTCTAATGGGAGGGGCACCACGATGAACACGGCCAATCCAAAAGTCTTGGACACCAATTTGTTCTAAACTTTGAAGGTATTCAATGAGATTTGGCATGTGAATAAATATGTCGTCATCAGCAGTCATCAGGAATTTTGCATGTGGACAAAAGGTATTTGCCCAACTGAACTGCAGAAGTAATTTAAGAGTAAGATTGTAGAAAGAATCAACAAAGTCTTGCTGAATTATGTCATTGTATATTTGATCTTCCCAAACCAGTTTTTTTTGTAGTTCTTCTCCCTTCAGGGGATTAGGAGTTCCTAAGGCAAACAGAGTTTTGATGTTGGCATTAAGTTGAGATCGAACATACTCCTCACTGCCCCACGTTCTTCTAATCGCAGATCGGCGATGGTAGTTTTCAGGAGCAGTCTTTATAAACAGTAAGAGGAGGACCTCTTGAGCTTGACACTTCTCCTTATGGTTAATCAAGTATGGGTAGCGAGCCCTCTCTGAACTGTGCTTAAGAGACAGGGTATCATTCACAAAGTCATAGCTATTTATGAGGTATCTGTAAGAGTAGGACTTCATATGGCTCACGATGTGATTATCAATCGGTCCCCAAAAAAACATGAGGCTTAGTATAAAACAAGTGGCAAATAACTGAATAAACTGACATTTTTTTACTCTTCTGCCACTAACAAACATTCTCATGTCCACTCAGGTCTGTTTTTATTAGGGATCAGTTTTAAATGGGTGCTTGCTGCTTTGACACCACAGAACTTGGTATTTTGTAGAATTAATGTCCATCTTAATCCATGTTGGACATTAAAAATAGAAAAAAAAAACTTCTATTTCACACAATTGTGTGAAATAATTCCATTTTTTCTAGGATTGCAAAAGAATGAAATATACTATAGAGTGAGGACACTGGCACATCAAAACCCTTCCACGCTGGCATCCTTCATTAGGTCTGATGGGAGGCCTTGGGCAGCTAGTTCATGTACTTCTTTCGGTGAACATGAACTCTGACCTGTCAGAATCAAAAAGACAAAGGAATAACAAGTGAATGGGTTACTGAGTTATAAAAAGAAGCATGCTACTCCTAATCTCTTAAAACCAAATGTAGCCTAACCCACCAAAAAACCATGAGGCAGTTGGTAGTTAGTAAAAGTACACAGCTATTTATTTTTTTAGAGGAACGTTTTAAAAAGCAGAAAAACTGCTTGAGCCTGTCTTCCCATTCAAAATGTAGACACCCCTTCCTTCTCTTCCTGTTTTTGTTTTATATTCTGGGTTCCCAGAATATAACCCAGAGCCCTGTGCATGCTAGGCAAGCGCTCTACCACTGAGCCACATACCCAGCACCTTGGGGGAAAGCGCATCCAAAATGGTGTCCAAACTGGTGATCATCGTATATAACTGAAGTTCAAATGTCACTGGTGGGTATACGCATAAAAATACTAACTTGAATATAATCACAATGAAAGTAGTTATATAGATGAAAAGAAAGTTCATAGCAACAAAGATCTATTAACACTTGTTTCAGACAAGGCAGGAATAAGACCTTTTTTTTTTTTTTTTTTTTTTTTAAATCAAGGTTCAAAAACGAGAAGTCAAGATTTGCTTCAGAAAAGCAAATTCTAAATGCCCTCCTTTCCAAAACTCAGATTAACCAGGAGACCAGCCAAGCTCCTCAAACTCCTTCGGAGTCTGCCCCTGACTTACTAAAAGATGCAGTTTAGGTCATGACTTTACAGGGCACCCAGGACCCTTTAGGCTCTGGCTCCCTAGCTATTCTATCACACTGACGACAGCAAACCACTGGCTGAACGCTCAGCCACCTGGTCATTTTATATGCTCTGCCCTTTGCACTGGCAGTGCTGGGGCCTGGCACAGCCTGCCTCCCTGCTAGTATGAAGAGTGCTCATCCCGGGTTCTATAGATATTTGTCTCCAGAGGCCTGAATTAGGGCCCCACTCATTCAAAGATGTTCTAGTGCAGCACCTTCTAACCCACTATGTTATGTTTTTTCAAGCACCTTGATATAGACACTCTACCCTCAGCATCCAGTCAGTGTCTGAAACCTACAAGGTGTTTACCAAATATGGGTGCCAAGAATCATGCTGGGGTGTCACAGTGCTGGTTACTCCGGAAAACTGAGAGTCAAGACCAGCTAGATGCCACTTCAAATGAGGTTCATGCCATACTGCCTGTGTCCTCCCTTTTCTTCCACTACTAGGAGACAGTACCCTCATTCCTAAAGAATTCTGTCCCAGGGGCTGGGGTTGTGGCTCAGTGGTAGAGCACTTACCTAGCATGTGTGAGGCACTGGGTTTGATTCTCAGCACTGCATATAAATAAATGAATAAAATAAAAGTCCATCAACAACTAGAAAAATATTTAAAAAAGAAAAAGAATTCTGTCCTCGCTGCTTCCCACAAATAAATCTTCCTTGCCTAGAAAAGTCAACTTTCTCAATCATGGTGACACATCTGTCTCCTGGGCTTTGGCCAGGATTGGGAGGGAAAAGGTGATACAGGTGGGGTCATGGTGAATCCACATCACAAGCCCCAGGAAAGGCTTTGCTTTGTGCTAGAGACCTCTCCACAAGTCCCACCACCACAACCCTTGACCTTGATGTAAAGTAGTTGGGTATACTGAGTGCCCTGCCAAATGGGCCTAGCTCTGGCTATGATATCTCCATCAACCTCTGGGTTTTTAGATTCTGCTCTATTTCCCTCCCCCATGATCACTCCTATTCAGGGTGGTAACTGCAATGGCTGGGCATGCGGAAGGCTCAAAAAGAACAGGTGATTACAGCAAGCCCAACTGAGACTGCCCAAACTGCAAAATCACTTTCATTCAGATACCACTTCCTCTAAATCTTTCTGCTGAGCTCACTCAAAGACAACCTTCTGGAGGCCAAAAGCAAAGTCCTTCCACCTCTACAATACATCTTAAAGGATCTAGAGGTTAATAGCAAGGTAACAGAGAATTCTTGATGGTAGGGTCTAATAGCATCAGTATTTAAGAATTCTAGGAAAACTCTCAATTGAAACCAGTCTGAAGTCCCTATTCCAAAGGCTCCTGGCAAAGGCTTAAGGAGGTGGACGTAACCTTTGAAATCTAAGAGAGTACAGGCAAAACCAGCTTCCCATCTCTGAGCTCCTTTTGCACAAGTTCACCCCTATTTACAAGCCTGAGCTTCTCATTAGACCATCAGCCTGCGAACCCACTGCCCAGCACACAGACTGTGCACCTGACTCACAGGGTGCTAGTACTTCTGCAGGAGTCAGGGCTGTGACTCAGCAGGCTGGCACGTTGCTGCTGCTAATCCTGCTACTATATGCTGGCAGCTGGCCTGTAACGTTCATTCTGTTCTCCATGATGTTTATTTACCTTATTTTCCTCTATTTTTCCAATGATTCTAAATAGACCTCAAGGAGTCAAAATGTTTTCTGAAAAATGACCAAGAACTTGTCACAAAGCCAACAACCCACACTCCTTATTTAGTTCAGTACAGCAAGTGAAATTCCAAAATGGGATTTCTCCCACTCTGCCACTTCAACTGCTTAGCCAGTGTTTACACACATCACAACTGCATCTCACTCATAGTATGGGCATGGTGAGGGGAAGGTTTAGGGAAGGCAAACCACTCATGTATAGTACACAGCCTCACTCTGACAAAAAAAAAAGAGCTTGCACTCACTCTTCTGATTTCTCACAGTATCTTAAAGCTGCTCTAAAACACAGGCTGTACCCTCATATTCAGAGTGCAGGGGAGGGCACTGGGGAGAAGCCCACGAGCCAGGAGCCAGTGAAGCTGGCCGATGTGGTAGAAGAAAACACTGGGCATTGCAGGAAACAAAGCAATAACACATGCAAACTCAGCAACCACCCCACGATATTCTGCTGTGGGTGCAGCTTCCTTTGTATGCCTGCAGCACGGCTCAGGGGCCAGTCAACAGCCTGAAAACTCAAGGGTCATCCCTAGTTGGGACCAGATTTGTTGTGTAACCTCTGGCTTCACCTTACTGCATCTGGTAATTTCATCTGCACATCAGAGGCGAACATCAAATGTTACTGAAGGAAGTGAAACTTATAGATGACTTCTGGCTCGACTAAAAAATATGACACAGAGTACTGGAGAGAATAGGACAAGGAATTCTGAGAGGAAATATGCAGATATTCAGAACACAGCTTGGGTTTGTTTCTATTTGGACTGAGAGAAAAGAACTGCTAACTTTAGTATTCTCTTTTGTAATACAAGTAGTCAGAAAAGTATAGAAGAGGGATATCAGGAAAGGTGACAAACCCACCTCAAATACTTCCCAGCCTCAGAGCTATGCCCCTCAGTTACTCAACAGTGTATTTCTTCACAGAAAGCTTTTTAAATTTCTGTGGAAAAAAACTAGGGTCAGTGTGCTAGAGGCTACACATTTTCCTATACTAATCCCTGATGGGGCTGGGGAGATAGCTCAGTCGGTAGAGTGCTTGCCTTGTAAGCACAAGGCCCTGGGTTCGATCCCCAGCACCCCAAAAAAAATAATAATAATCCCTGATGTTTCTCTACTTCGCACCAGCTATCAATTCATTTCCTTGTGGTGTTTACTTTTGTGATCCTGGAAAATTATGCAAAACTTGCTAGAAATGTCAAAGTTTTCATCGAGATGGTGAGGTCTTCAATTTAGGTTCAAGTTAACCTCCACTTTTAACGTTTCCATTAATCCTACAAGGATATAAGCATTTGCTGTTTGAGTCAGGCATGGTGAAAGATCATGAAGTGGTATTTTATGGTTTCCAGTCTCAAAGTATTCATCATCGACGAGAGATAAGACTCACTATCCCCACATAAAAACCTGGTTCCCATGGCCAACACTGGTCAGGTGCCAACAGCATGGCAGAGATAATTCAGGTGCTACTAACTCCAAGCACACAACAGGGAAGTCCCCAAGCAGTGAGATCCATGAGGATTACTCAGAGGATTTCAGAAGGACCCCAGGAGAACCAACTTGTGGGAGGAGGAGCAGTCTTTGTTTCAGGAGAGAAAGGAAAGAATTGGCATGTGGCAAATATTTAAGAAATGGGAAGATATTTGAAAGCAGGGAGGTAGGCACCTGCTTATAGAGAACCTTGAAAATAGAGAGAATAGAGAGAGCAGAAGGAAGTCACAGATGTTTGTTTGTGTTTGTAATGATCACTCCCTTTTGTGATATTTATTAAGTTTCAATAAAAGGGATTAAAGGCAGAGGTATTGCAGGATGGAATGCAGCACCTAAAGATTAGGACAACTGGGCCTCCAGTTGATGGAGGATGTGTCAGGGAGGGTATAGTTCAGGGTGGTGAGAGTGGAGAGGGAAGGAAGATAATATTCATCCATTTTCTGTTGCTATAACAAAATACTTAGATCTGGGTACTTACAATGAAAAGAGGCTTTTTTATTCGGCTTACAGTTCTGGAAGCCAAAAGTCTAAGAACAAGCAGCCCCATCTGTTCAGCCTCTGGTGAGGGCCCCCTTAACTGCATCACGATGTGATAGAGTAAAGGAAAGAGAAATGGCTATACACAGAAGGGCCCCAGAACATGAGTGGCTTCACCTCATAACAATCAGCTCTGGTAAGAACCAACTCACAAATGTAAGAACAGCATTGATCTCTCAGAGGGCAGCACGCTCATGACCTAATCACCTTGCACTAGATCCCACCTCTTCAGTGCTTCACCACCTCTTAACACTGCCACATTGAGGACCAAGCCTACAGCATATGAACCTTTGGGGGACAAACCACAACCAAACCAAATGAGGGGTAAAGACATTTTTGAGAAAAACAAAAGCCCAGCAGAATCTGATGAATGACCTGGGATGGGGAGGAAAGGAAGATGAGGAGGAATGAAATGTAATTTTGAGTATTACTGACAAGGAAGGGAAAACTGGTTTCCTGAGTTAGCAGTGGTAAAGGTTACATGTGGCTTAGACTTGTGTTGAGTTTGAGGTGATGGAGCAACAACAAGGTACAAACACCCAGCAGGTAATCCAAACTCGACAGGACTGAACACCCAGGCTGGCACTTAGCATGAAGATGGCTGACCAGGCCTATGGGTAAGCTGTCTGGGCTAGTGATGAGCAGGGAAATCTAGAAGAAAAATAAACTCAGGGGAAGGAGAAAAAGAGGGAGAAGTCAAGAAAAATAGGAGCTATTTTAAAGGGCTAGCTCAGAAAATTAAGATGGGGTTAACCAATGGCTGGAGCGGGAAGCAGCACGAGGAAGGCCCTTCATGTGGAGCTCCAAGCCGAGAAGACGGACATTGACCAGCTAGAGTTGTGCTGGCAACAAGAAGGGCTAAAGGCGGACCCAGCTTCCAGGTGGGACCAGCTTGAGGTCAGGGAAGGCACTTTCCACATAGAGAAGCACCCTGAATCTCAGCCCTGAGGGCTGAACAATGCTAACTAGAGACAACAATGCTTCTTGAGCATTTCTGGTCATTGTTGTTAATACAGTAACCACATCTGATCTTTAGGGAAGCTATGGTTCTTGTTTTATTTAGTGGACATACAACACTCACAAGTCTAAGGAAACCTTATTTATGATATGGATACCACTTGGCCACATTAACTTCCCACATACTCAAGAGAACTCATGGGCAAGAAAGTCATTTACTTGGCTTCACTTAGAACTGCATTTCCTCTGAGCTCTTACATCCCAGGAAACTCACTCTCTAGGACATTCAGTTTCCATCCATCACCTCTCAACATTCAGCTGGACTCTTCTGTTCTCAAGCAACCTCCTAACCTTCCTTCCTCACCCTGCTCCCTGCCTCAAATCATAAGAAACTTTTGCCCTCAGTCCCTGGTCCCTGTCCTTCTGCCTGCCTCACTACCCATCACTCCCATCTCTACTCCCACAACACCTGCAGGCTGCTGGAGAAACCTAATGTCAGCAGGCAGGGTCTCCACAAATGGCACTATCTGCCTGTGGGCAGCCTTCAGTGCTACGTCACCACTCTCTTCCCTTATCCCGCTTCAGGAGCCATGCTCACTCTCCCCTACCCAGGCCTGGCTCCTCGCTCTGACTACTCACCTCCTGTTTCCTAGAGAAGGGAGAAGATGGTAGTCATCATCTCCTCATCCCCTTTCTAGAGAAGGGAGAATGCCAGCCAGTCATCACCTCCTCATCCCCACGTGCCACCATGTCACAAGTTGCCCAGGTTTGCCTACAATCTCCATGTCCTCAGTGAAACATACTGATCAGGGCATGGACTGGGGGGATGCAAGGCAGACACTTACTTGGGATGCAAAAGTTAAGGACACATGAAAAAATAAGGTAGTCAGTGTAATATTTTAAAGATTTTTTAAAAGTTGCAATTAATAAAAAAATTCATGATGAACAAAGTATCAAAATTGTAAACAGTGACAGGATCTCTTTTCTGTGCTTAAACATCCGTGTCTCATAAGATACCCTAATCCTTGGAACTCCCTGGGTGCTAAGTGTGTCTGACTTCCATGGACATGTCTTCATTTGTGTGTGTGTGTGTGTGTGTGTGTGTGTGTGTGTATGTGTGTGTGTGAATATATTTCTGATATATACATCATAAAATAGTATTGATATTTATATCACAAAACAGTACTAATGCTTATTATATGCAATGCACACTTCTATTCATTTTTCTTTTATTTTTAACGCTAAACCTATACTTCCTAAAGTGGCTGCATGAACCATTCATAGACTGTTACCTGCAAATCTGGAAAACACCACTCTAGATGGAATCAAGCTGTACTATAAAATGGCCCCCTCTTAGTTCAAATACTCCCCAAATAAAAATAAACCCTGAAATTCTATTGAAGCAGACAATATTATTTGAAGGAAAAACTAGTAGGTTAAAAGAAGAAAACTAAGTAATTTAACCATTCTGTCCTAGCTATAGTTTATTCTTTGTTAGATGAATAAAAAAGAGTAAAACCTGTTCCTGAATGGTCTCATAGAAAATAGGGCCAAACTGATGATTGCCTTCATTTTAAAAATCAACTTAGTATTCAGATTATCCCCATGAGCCATACAAATATTAATGATGCTTAACTAATAAGCCTCTTCCAGTAAGTCAAAGGTTTTTTTTTTTTTTAAGTCTTAATACTTTATACCATTTTCATTTAAATTTCTACAACTTAAAGTCCCATCTAAGAGACATTTTTTGGCTCCTGCTCAGGCATAACTCAAAAGAAAAGAAAAATAAAATTTTCTGTAACACACAATCAGTTACAGTTAGTGGTAACTGTCTATTCTGTTTGCTCAAGAAGGAAGGAAACAACCTGAAATTTGAATTTACAATTCCTATTCCGAGTGTAAAATTGGACATCCTTTTAATAGTTATATTATTCTTTAATTCAATTGAAGTTTGACTGTTTCCCATATGTCCTATTAAAAAAAAAAAAGGAAAAGCTTTACCCATAGCTAGCTGTCTTCAGGTATTTTGTGGCTGTGCCTTTGGCCTTAAAACTTTATCTTGACCCATAGGCAAAACGTAGAAGCCACTTGGAGCTATTATCCTTCCACTAAGAATATGTTTACAGAGTTAGTTCTTGGTTCAGTGTTAGTCCAAAAATTTTAAATTCCAATTCAGCAAGCAGGGATGGAGGGATAAAGGGGAAGGCGGGTTATAAACTACCATGTAAATACAGTTATGAGATCCCTTGCCTACTTAAACTAAGTTCTATGTTTCTTTATAAGTTAATATGGGAGTAGATTTGGTTCCTTGTTATAGGGAAAATAATGACAGAGAAATATCAAAAGAAGAACAGGCAAATACAAGCTCTAAGTCTTTACTAGTAGCATGATGATAGAAGAAGAAGAAGAAGAAGAAAAAAAAGGGAAAATCTATCATCTACTAGTAGTAGATGATAGTAGCATGGGATTTTAGAGTAGTATTACATATTAGAGCAGTTCTATTAAGTCACTAAAATCTCCCAGTAGATAGTTGGATTATGTGAAATCTGAAAGACAAAAGATAAAAATATAAAGGAGGTCAAACATTTGCTTTAGTGAGACTGCCCTCTGGATTCATTTTTGCAACATGATTGTTTGGGTTGACAGGAATGCTTGCTCTTTTAAATACAATTCTTTCTTTTCTTTTTTCCATTCCTACTTAAGAAACAAACTTCTCTACCCACTGTAGCAACAGTTACTAACACAGGCATGTTTACTGCATACCAGGCACTGTTCTGAGTGCTTCACATCCCTCCTAACTTTCTAAGCCTCACAACAAACCACGAGGTAGAAATTATCTCCCCATTTTGCAGAGGAAGAAAGTGAGGCACAGAGATACCAGGGTAACCATGTCGCCTACATCAATTCCAGACCCTGTGGCAGCTCAAAGTAGATGATTGTTCCGGTCAGTCCCTGAGCTGCTCACTGCCCTTCTAGGCAAAGCTCTTCCTGCAGTTCCCATCAGGATGGGAGGACAGGGAAGTGAATGGGGCAGGGCCAAGAGCTGTGGTCCACCAAGTCAAAGAATTTCCTTCTCTGTCTGAAGTTTGGAGTCATTTATGTTTTGTCACCACCTGCATTTCACCAGTACTTGTTTTCATTTTCTTTTCAAACATAACCTTTTCCTAACCTTCCTTAGGCTCAATTTTCAATTTTCCCTTTTTTCTTCTTCTTCTTCTTCTTCCTCTTCTTCTTCTTCTTCTTCTTCTTCTTCTTCTTCTTCTTCTTCTTCTCCTCCTCCTCCTCCTCCTCCTCTTTTTTTTTTTTTTTTTTTGTGTGTGTGTGTGTGTGTTGTTTTGTTTTGTTTTTCTGCCTTAGTCTCAATTGCATTAGACAATAGGTAAAAGTGACCTCATGAGTCTGTGTCCTCTGGGTACATCAAGTCTTTTTTTCTAAAGACAACTAGGGATCTAAGGAGAGGAACCCAAAGTGGCAGAAGTACGGAAGAGAGGTGGGGAGGACAAAAGGGAGGAGAGAAAAAAGTAAAGGAAAAAAAATTCAGAATATTTGATGCAATATTTGATGAACAAGTATTGGGTAAATTGAGGAGTCATACACACAGGGAATCACACACTAGCCCTAGAAAAGCTATCATTCTTTTATTAAAAAGCTGTATCAAAATTTTTTCATGAGTAACAGGTAGAAAAATTTTGAAGATATATTCAAAGGTGGCTTATAAAATGACAGGCAAAGAATGAACATGATGTAATAGGCATCCAGCTTAAGGTTTACAGCCAGTGCATGAATCAAAAATAAATGTAGTCAAGCATGGTGGCACACACCTGTAATCCCAGCAGCTCAGGAGGCTGAGGCCAGAAGATCGAAAGTTCAAAGCCATCCTCAGCAACTTAGCGAGGCACTGAGCAACTCAGTAAGACCCTGTCTCTAGATCAAATATTTTAAAAAGGTCTGGGGATGTGGGTCAGTGGTTCAGCACCCCTGGGTTCAATTCCCAGTACCAAACAAAACAAAACAACAAAGAACAACAACAAATACACACACACACACACACACATATGTATGCTCACCTATCAGTAAGAACAAATGACTGCCTACCCCTTTGAGGTGATATAAAATATGCCAAAAATTGCCACCACTCCAAATCTCACCCCTGCCACCCCTCTAGTACTCTTCATACACAATGACCATCTTATCTAGGTCACTAGAAGATCAACATTCACTCAAGCTATGATTTTTCAAACATTCTTGAGATTGTTTTAGGATGGCTTTGCCCCAGAAAAATTACCAAGGTAAATTTGAAATGCTGCATTGAGTCAGGAGGAGGTGAGGCTATGGAAAATTCATCCAGGAATCTGATACTGGAAACCCATTTACTACATAGAGTGTGCTGTGAGGGAAGAGCATTTTCTGAGATGAGGAAAGGGGAAGAAGATGGAAATGGGGAAGACCTGTATGGGAGAGGTGGCAAATAAGCAGCACCTAGAATAATAGCTGCAATCCAAGCATGGGTTCAGGGAGGAAAGGAGAGAAGAGACAGTTCAGAAGGAAAGAGAATAACTGAAGTTAAGGGTGGGGCGCAGGGAGCAGGGATAGATATTCCGAGACTAATGTAGGCATTTTTGAAAGCACACCAGAGAAAAAGCTGTGGCTACAGTGGGAAATGTCAAATAACTTAGTTTGGCCAGAAGCTAGGATGACGGGAGAAGATGGAAAAAACAAAAACAAACAAACAAAACGAAGAACTGAGGTCAAACTGGTAGGAAAAATTGATCAGAAATAGGACAAGAGTACCAGTTTACGCCTGTTGTTCAATGGCAGCTCATCTGTCTCATTTTGAGCATTGTAGCTAGAAACAGCTCCTTTTGATTAAGGATTTACCACACAGAGGATAAGTAGAAGATTAAGATGGGACATAGCAGGTATATATATTTTTCTATCTTAGCTGATCAACAATTGTTATAAGTTAGCTACCATTTACTGAGCACCTGCCCAGTTCCGGGCATTGAACTGGACAGTCCTAAATGAAAGTAAAGGCTACATTTAATTAAATCAACAAAGATTAACTTAGCACATACTGTGTAGGAAGCTGAGGGCAGGATGCTGAGGAGACTTCAGAGATGTTTCAGGTGTAAATCCCCAACCAAAAATCAGTAAATGTTCCACTGCAACCTGGAATTTGGTCCTGTTGGAGGTGGAAGAGAGAAGAAAAACCAAGAGTTTTAGAATGAGAAAAAAAAAAACAAAAAAACATAGATTTATGTTCTGCCTCTTCTATTTACTGGCCATGTGCCATTGACTTCACTCAAAACCAAATGGCACTGTTTTCTGAGGATTATTTGAGATAATCTATTGACAAAGTATGGTCCACATCAGATATTCCATTACCATCCAGGTATCTACCACAATTGGTTAATTGGTAGATAGCTGACATTTTTTAGGGGTTACTTCTCTTTCAAAATTCATATACTAATACTATGCTTCTTTTAAAAATATTAATTAGATATGAGTTTTTTTTTAAACTAATTTGATTGCTAAGAGCCAATTAACACATAATACTGTTGCCATGAGAACAGAAGTACCATTCCTAATTGACTAAACAAGGTCTTCCATTATCCCTGACAGGAAGGAACTCTATGGTTCCCACAAGCACTGAGAAGACATATCAATGAAGATGACACAGATATGAGACCATAAGACCCTATAAATTATGGAGAAGGAAATCTGACTTGAGTCAACCTTTTAGCTTATTTTGCTTAGACCGCTCTCAGAAAGTTATAGAAAGAGTTGTGGGACAGGAGAAAAAGAGATAAAATATGAAATCATAAGTGGATCTTAGGTTGTCTAACAAAAATTTTGCACCTGGCCTTTTGGGGTTTTGTTACCAGAAGTCTTGGTCGAACATTCTGTTCTATAAACTGGCTTGTGGTATTAAAGCCTTCATTATAGAAGATAAATCTTATTAAGTTACAGAGTAAAGTCAGTCTCTGAATTCATGGCATCAAAATATAAAACAATCACTTTTATTTATTTGAAGTTCATATCTCACTTGATCAAATTTCTTATCTATATATGAAAATTTTTATATCCTCTCTCACTATAAATACATAATAGATACTATATACTATAAGGAAAGTAATTCTAGATTCACACTGTCCTAGCTACATCTTTCCTGGCAGAGATTTGATGTCAAAAGGCAGAACTCTTTTAATAATTTGCTTAGATCTGTTCAATTGAGCATATGTGAAACCCCCCAAATAGGGTACATTTTGTTACTTTGAGAAGAGACCATTTTCTTCTGAATTTCTCCCAGTTTCTCCTGCAGTCTGTGTTATGAAATGCAAATTCTAATGCAATTGGGCCTCAGAAAGAACTCAATCCTTTACAATTTGAAAGTCATCAAGTGCAATGATTCTAGCCAAAGTGACCCATTTTAAAAGATGACCCATTTTGAAACCCATGAGTTATTCAAGCTGTTCTATATTTGAGAATTGCAAAGTTACTTTCTTTTACTACAGTCTCACTGTTCCTATGTCTTTTGTTTTTTTTTTTTTTTAAAGGGAAATATAGTTTCTATTTTAATGAAATATAATGTGACATTTTTTACTCAATAGGACCTGGACTTCATTTTGAAAATTCAACCCTATCTTCTGAGTTTTCTTTGTGGGCAAAGCAATTATAAGCATCTATACTGCCTATTCATCCTTCATCTCACTTCCTCAGGAAGAGCTTCTCCAGGTTTGAGAACTTTACCTGTTACAACATTCATCCCATCTTAAGGGGTCAGGTGGGCCCTTGGAAGAGGATGGGTCAGACAGCTGTTGGTCTCATCCTCAAAGGCACTCAGTAAACTTCTGGAGAGTGGGGTTGTGGGTAGAGAGTAGGGAGGAGAGACTGGACAGTTTAAGTATATAATGGAAACCTTAAGGTATTGACTTTATCTTGCTTTTTTAAACGTGAAGAGATGGTTTCCAAGTGCAGGTTTCCCTTACCCTTTGTGACAAGATATAAAATCTACCAAAGGTTTCTTTTGAGAAAGTCAAAAACATCTGCTGCTAATCACCAAACATCCTTCAGAGTGTTTCAGGGTGGATCATTTCTACGCCACTACTTAAGACATCTACCTTCAATCATCCTTTTCTGGGTCAATTTCAGCTTCTCACATTCCTCTCCCTTCCCCCACAGGGACCAGGTAAGGTTCCCCAAATAAAGGCACAGAGGGAACAAATCCAATTCTAATGGATTACTTTCATTAGAAAATTACCTAAATATGTTACATGCCCCCCCAGACGCTTTGCGAACACAACACTGGTGTCACTTTAACGTGATCCATAGCCTATGAAACCAACACTGGAAAATAATATAATGTTGTCAAATGCAAATTTAAAGTTGTTACTTTTCACCTACACGGTATCTGGGCAAATTTACTGACTTTGTCACATCAGGACGCAAAATAAAATTCGTCAAAGGAAAAAGTAGCAAAGACTTCCCCCCTCCAGGAAGAGATCTTCGTTTCCCAGTTTCCCTTGCCTGCCCACTTCCCTGTTTCCATTTCCCCAGCCTGTAACCGGTCGAAAGTGTCCTCAGTCTGCCAATTTCCCCATTTCCAACCCGACGCAGACTTTCTGTTCAAATTCCGTCCTGCAGTCTTGGGGTGGAGGCAAGTTTGGGACCCCCGGCCGGAAACCGAGGCCGTGGGCGCGGCATTCCTCGCCTCGCGGCTCCCGCGCTCCGGCGGGTCTCCGCAGCGCAGCACCGCGGCCGCCCGGCCGGAGAACCACCGCCCCCCACGAGGGAGGGAGAGCCCGCCGGGTCCTGGGAAACTGCCCCCCAGGACCTCCGGGGCCCCCAGCCTACCTGCCGCACCAAGGCGGCGGCTGGGCCCGGGGTCAAGGCCGCCGGCGCCAACGCAGACAGGCCGGACCGAACAAAGGCGCTCCCGGGAGGGATCGCGCCCTCCTTCCTCGCCGCGCCTTCGGACGCCGGGCAGCCCCGGCCGGCTCCGGGAAGGGCCTTCCCAGCTTCCCGACGCTGGGCCGCGCGTCCCGGCCCGGGTGTCTGCTCCAGCCGCGCGTCCCAGGCCCGAGGGCGCATTCCAACCTGACGTCCCGGAGCCACCCATGTGTACCAACGCGTCTTCACCTCCTCGCCGCTCTTCCCTTTCCGCCCTGCGGAGACCTCGTCCGGTCCAGAGCGGGCAGAGGAGAGCCAGCTGTGCGGTACAGCGAGCTGCATGGGCGAGGAGGCGCGGCTCGGCGGCGCGGCCGGCCGGGCAGGGGCGGGGCGGAGGCTGGGTCGCCCGCAGCCCCCCGCGCCCGCTGCCCTGCCCGGGACCCGGGGAGCGAGCGTCTCCTCTGCGCCGCACAAAGAAAACTCATCCAGGGACTGGAGGCTTATCCCGCCAAGCGTGCGAGAACGTCTCCATTTAGCGATCGGGAAGGAAAGGCAACATTTCCACCCACAGAGGGGCCTCGACCCACATTAAGTTGCGGTCTGCTGCTGGTCAGGGTTTTTATCGTGCAACTGATCGCATTTATATATTCATTCCATGTGAAAGGAACGACTGGCCTCGGTACACTTTTCACCAGGACCGTGACTTTGTTAGACTTGTGACCCATTCCTTCAACGCAACAGTTACTCGTCTACGGGGTAAATTTTGACTGAGTTGCGGTTCTCGGATCACCTTATTCTAGTTTTCGAGCAAGAATTCTAAAGGCAGGCGAGACTTGTTCAAAGGTTTCTAGTCATACCACTTTTGCCTGGAGCTTCTGCGGGCCTGAATAACAAAGGAAGGAAACTCTAATTTACATCAAACTAAGACTGCACTACAACGATCAGTTTTTAAAAATAGACCCCTTCCCCCAGGCCAGCTCCCCAATGATTTTACTTTGAAACTCAGTTTAAAGGCAGCCTAAAAAGTAAAACAACTCACCAAGTGCAAGCCCAGCTCCCTAAACGTCCAAATCGGAGGTCCGCTTTCCGCCCCACGGCGGAGCAAAGTCATTGGTCTCAAGAACAAAACTTGCGGGCTTTAAATCTCTGGCCAGGGCCAGGCAGCCAGCGCCGGCTCAGCTCGTGTCCCCGCCGGGAGCTGGCTGGAGCGGGCCGAGTGGGGCGGGCCCAATCAGGGGCTCCGGGCCGGGGCGGGGGCGCCACCGCGGGGAGCCTCCCTCGCAGCGTCGCCTGCACCTACAGGCGTCACTGCCAAAGCCCGGCCCCGCCTGTGCCACCACCCAGGCCTGTTGGTGAAGATGAGGGGCCCCACCCGAAAGTGTTCTTTCTGCTGATGAAGGCTCCAGGAAGTGATTCCCCCGCGCCTCTTCAGGTAATTGGGCTCATTTACTCAGACGACCGACTGTAAGCCAGTATCCACATGAATGTTCTCTTTCAGTGTTTTCCCCATGCACGAAACTAGACATTATCAGAAGAATGTAGACGTCTGCTGGGGGAAAGCGCTAGTAAATAAATCCTTTATGCGTTTGGTTTCTTTCCCCACGAATGTCCTAGCCTTCTCCGTATAGAACAAAACATGACCGTTCAATGGAGATCATGTTTTGAGCTCTTTTGTAGTTACACATATTTCAGAACATAGCCGGAAAAGAAGAGTACCCCAAATAATTCAGTAAAATAAAAGCTTTCCGTTTGTTATTGTAAAAGGAATAGAGGTAATGAGTTCAAAATAGTTTGCTGAATCAAAGTTTAAAACTGTAAATAGTAAATACAACATTATATTTGTTATTTCAAACTAGATTTGAAGATGTTTTGTAATTGCTTTTTTTTAAAAAAAAAAAAAAGCCTTTCAGCATATTTTCATGAAATTCTTTTCATGTATCACCCACAGAGGGCATGGCTCAGCACCACTGTCACCTCAGAGATGATAGTGCTACATGCCTATCAGACCACACGCATAAATATTCACATAATGTGATTCACAAGGGAGTCACCAATAGTGACCCATAAAATAAACCATTGTTATCACAGGGCCAATCACATCCCTTCCTACTAAAATCCTGAATGCAATCCCACATAGCCACCCCCCACCACACATCAGCATATGTGTATGCTGTATTCATGTGCAGATATTCAATTATGACTATTCCCTTTGGGTGATTTGGAACAGTAGGCCTACCTGTCAGCATATGTGCATGCTCCACATACAGCAATACATAGGACTGTACCCACAAGAAATAGGAAATACCAAAATAGATAAACACATAAAAATCACATATTCACATCATCCTTTATAAAAATAGACACACCAGATGAATGATTTCAAGAGTAAGTCCCGAAGTAATTCCAAAAGATGCCAGGCTTTTGGTGGTAGAGAGCATGAGGAAGAGTGAGGGTGGCCCAGGGTGCCCGCTCATGCACACTGGCGTGTGTGCACATGCGCATGCACACACACACACACAGAACAGGAAAGGGAGGTCCTTTTGCCCATCTGGGATGATTTCCTAGAGCAGACTGGCTCCCCATCCCACTCCAGAGAGAGGGGACAAGAATATTGTACTTCATGGTGTAAAGCTCAGTTACTTTCATTGTGAGGGAATGCATGAAGCTTTTGAGATGAGTGGGAAATAAAATTCTATAACAGCAATGATGCTGACAATGAAGAGGCTGACTTGGCCAGCATGAAGAAAGGGGACAGTGTCAGCGTGCTCTCCTTGTCCACAGTAGCTGCTTGTGAGCCAAGAGCCCTGGGATTTAATTTATAAATGGCTTTGGATGCTATCCGTAGGAATACACTTTGCAGAGCACCAGAGAAGGGAGTAGGAAAAGAAACTATCATCAAGATGGTAAATAGGAGAGGAGTTAGAATTTGCCTGTTAGAAGGGACAGATAGAGCAGATTTAGGAGAGGGGACAAGAAGGTGGGGCAGTAGGGCTTGAAGCATCAGTTGTGGAGCGAATAATAAAGCCCTGAGCACAAGAGAACCCAGGAGACAGTGGGAGCAGACAAGAGGCCATGTTTCAGAAATCCTGAAAAGGGAGTAGGTTCGATAACTGACTTCATGCCTACCACAAGGAATTATGTCAAAATAGTGTCAGGCTCAACTAGTTCAGTTTGATTTGCTCTGTCTAGATTCTATCCAGCAGGCCCTGTATAGACCCTGTCCTGTGAATTTGGACACCACAGGCTTTGTATTTTGAAACTGGTCACTGTTCTGCAAGGCCAGGCCTGTTAGAGACATGCTGGTGGGATGCGGGCTTAGTTTCCTACATGGGATCTCAGGCAAGTTGACCAACTTATGTGCACCTCATGGTGTGCCTGCAGGCGAGTAAGGACTGCGCACAACAGTGACGTGTGGAGTGATGCGTATGGTGACTGGGGCCATCCTGATGGGCAGGATGCATAGTCAGCATCCTCATGCCCACCACAGGCTACAGAAAGCTCCTCTCACCTAGAGAGAAGGCAGAGGTGGCTTTCTTGTCCCAGTACCACCACCAGGAAAGGATGGGCATGGTTCACATCTCTGGAAATTCTATTTCTGTTAACACAGCTTCTCCCCTTAAAATAACACCTCAACTCTGGCTGCCTATTTTACTACCCACCAGCCCCCTCCAACTCATGCACATCCTTCCCACCTGTTCTTTTCTCCCCATGCTTGTTATTTGGAGATCTCTCTTTGCCTTTAATCCTGATTTGTATTTTGAAGCCAGATTCCAAGCTCTGCATTTGCACGTCTTCGCTTAGTTGTGTCACATCAGTCCTTAGCTTAGCATGTCTAAACTGGAATATCTAAATGCATGCTTGGGAAACAGTGAGTGGCTGGAACTTGAATGCCCCTAAGGCCAGCAGACTCAGTTTTATTACTCGTCAATAACAATTGATAGCATTTTGCCACTCCTAAATGATTCCTGGATCTGTTTTCCTATTTTGAGAGTCTTCAGACCCCTTTAGGGTGAAGACCACATCCTGCTCATCTCCAGGACCCTCCAAGAACCCCCACAAGGCCTTGCGCAGAGCAAATGCACACCTTAACTGCTGGTTAAACTGAGTTTTTGCTGACTGCTTCCATATTCATCAAATGTTCAAACTTTCATTCTAAGAAGCCCCATTTCTAGTACAATTGGCCCAGTGTCCTTCTCCCTTGATGCCACCAAGGCCCCAAAACTGACACTGGAAGCATGCTAGCCCCTCTCCTGTGGCTCTCACTGCTGCACCTGTGGTTTGGCACCAACGCCATCTCCCTCAATTCCAGGATCTCGGTGGCAGCTGGATGAAACTGTGCAAGGTACACCCAGAACTGGAGATGTAGGGCACTGACAGCACAAAGAGGCCCTCACCACAGGCCTTTCCAAGAATCCATTTTGTTCCAGTCTCTGCTCTGTCCTGGGAGGGGCCTCCTGTAACTGTTCCTCTCTTTCACACCAATACATGAAGGCTCCTCTGTTGGGCCATCTGGCACTCAGTAAGGCCCCACAGAGACAAGAGCCATCTTGGAGGGTCAGGCCCTGCTTGCTGAGACCCTCCTTTCATCCAGTTCAGCTGTGTTGTGGGTAGGGTGGACCTCACCCAGGGGAAGGGTGAGACTGGCTCAGTTTCCCCTCCATACTGCCAATGCTCAGGCAGCCCCTGTGACCATGACCTGGTACCATTTCCTGACAGTGGGACTTTCAGCAGTTCTTCTCTTCTTCCCGCTGGTAGATCCTACACTTCATACTCCCAGGAGCACACAGGGTCCTTTGCAGGTTCCCAGGGGGCTCCCTCTACCTTACCTCCTTCCTACTCAGGAGGGCATGGTCCTCCTGGAGTGAATAAGTGACATTTTTGTAGGAACAATCCTGAATACTGTCTGATTAATACAATTTAAGAGACATTTGGCAGCCAGCCTTGCCACAGCTATGTAAATGGAGCAAAAAAGGTTTGAATCCTTTGATGGTGGGGAACAGAGGAAAGGAAGAAAATTACAGCCCATGGGGATATTTAGAAAATTGTTATTGACTGTAGTGTGGAGGCTATGAGATGGCTCAGAGGCAATCATTTATGCTGGCACTTAACTTTGGTTGTGCTGATACTTAAGAGACAATGTAAAACATAATTCTCTATTCCCCCTCACTTTTTTTGAGGTGCCAGGGATCAAACCAGGGCTTTACATACACATTCTACCTGAGTTATGTCCCCAGCCTTCTGTTTTCTGAAGTTATTCATTGCTAAGTGCTCATTGCCTGCTTTATGCCCACTCAAACCAAAGAATTCCAAAAGGCAATTAAAACTCTGCCTTGAATTTATATTGAGTATTATTTAACATAAGTAGACCATTAGTTGAGATTTAGAAATTATTTGCTATGCTAAGATTTGTCTTAAACAGCACTTCTGAAAAGCCAATTCTGAAGTCCTTGGTGTTACCTGAAACCATCTACATTCCATGAATCCATCTTGGTTGGTCTGATGTAGTGGTAAAACCCAGTATTAACACCTAATTGGCCCTGCAGATTTAAGGCAAAGGAATCCCAGAAAGAGAGGAAACTCTGTGAGAAATGTTTATATCTATAAAATAAGTAAGTAAACCCTCTTAGGAGGAAAGGAAACAATAGAGTAATAGGGTATCTAGATAATGAGCTTTATGCAGAAAGGCGCACAGGACAAAGAAAACAGTATTGTCTCCGCTCAGACTTTTTTGCTCTTTGACTATTTCATAGACATGTTTCCCTTTGGAAATCTCTTTTTTTGTAATGGATTTCCTTCTGTTTTCATGAGATGGAAGCTTAGTCATTATTTCACAATTTCTTTACTGAAGATTATTGCATTTCTTGGATACTCCTTTAAGGATTATTACTAGTACTACCCTTTCCTACCAGTTGAAAGAATAATGGTTTTCCTAACAGCAGTATTCCAGGAATCACCTTGTTGTGCCAGAAATCTCTCACACAATGCCTTGCTATATTTTAGATCACAGATACACTCTGTACTGCACTGTAGATTTGAGTCATATTCCTCCAATGCTAGGGGCAGATGGGTGATGTCTGAGCCAGCTCTTCTGTAGCCTGCTCACCTGTGTTCTTGCTGTGCCGGACCAGTGTATTATGGAGCTATGTGGCAGGGTTAGAAAAGGGTGTATTTTTTCAGCATACTCAATTCACCTTGGCACATCAGTGCTGTGTCACTAGTTTAGAAGGACTGAACTTGACCTTGTTGGCAGCCCCTAGCCAGCAATTTGACCTCCGTCAACTCATTAAATGCTCTGAGTTCCAATTTCCTCTTCTGTGGAATGAAAATAACAATTGGTTCCTCTTCTTGTTCACAGAATTGGTGTTTCTTCTATAAATCTATTAGTCACCCATTTAATTAACATTTATTGAAATTTTATCTGCTTGTAAAGCAATGGACACAAAGATAAAACAGTACATCTGCCCCAGAGGAGCTCCTGGTCAGGGATTTAATAAGTCAGTGCATAATAACATAATTTTAAAACTCCTTACTTCATACCAACCAGGTTAACTTTAAAAAAAAGTTTTGACAAACATGTGGAGCCATTGGAATTCTTGTGCACTGTCGGTGGCAATATAAAATGGTGCAGTTGCTGTGTATGACGGTATGACATTTCCTCAAATACTTAAAAATAGAATTATCCTGTGATTCAGTAATCCTACTTCTAGGTATATACCCAAAGTTGAAATCAGGGACTCAAACAGATATTTACACATCCATGTCCACAGTAGCAATGGTCACAAAAGCCAAAAAGTGGAAACACCATGTGTATCCATTAATGGATGAAGGGATAAATAAAATGTGGTATATGCATACAGTGGAAGATATTCAGCCATAAAAGAGAAATGAAGTTGGTACAATGACAACACAGATGAACCTCAAAAATAAAATGCTGTGTGAAATAAGCCAGACAGGAAAGAACAAATATGGTATGATTCCACTCCTGTGAGGAAACCCAGGATAGAAAACCGCGTGGAGACAGAAGGCAGAACGCAGGTTGCCAAGGCTGGGGAGAGGTGGAGTGTGGGGAGGCTGCGTTTTGTGAGGTCAGGTTTTCAGTTTGGGGTGATGAAGAAAGTTCTGAAAGTGGGTTGCACAATACTGTTGATAAACTTAACACTTTGAATGACACAGTAGTTTAAATGGTGAATTCATGTTTATTATACCACAATTTTTTAAAACTTTATAATTATTTAAAAACTTTATAATTACTAAAATGCCATACAAATGCAAGGATTGTTAACTTGAATTAGAAGTAAAGGTATTATATTTATAATCCATTCATGTTTTTAAAAGTGCTGTATACATAAAATTACTTTGTCATTATTAGATGATATTGAAAAGTACCTATCCAGATGAGCCTTAATAATAATATAGTAAGGTTAATATATTATTATTCATATACATTCATATTGATTATACTAATATATAATATACTAATTATAATTAATATAATATCAATTATATTAATATATTATATTATAGAAATAAATAATGTATTTATGTCCATACTCTTCCAAAGGAATTTGAGATTATTTGTTCTAAAAACACCAAGATAATGAAACCAAATCCAATTACTATTAACAAAGTATAGAAATAGATACAAAAGGGGAAAGGCAGTAACAGGAGGAGGAGCAGCAACCAAGCAAAACTCTCATCCTAGGAGCCAGAGAAGCATTCATGTTCATCAGAGTTCTTATTAATGCATTTTATTGAAATAGTTTTGGTTTCAATATGTTCATTGTATGGATCTTTAGTGCTTCATGTTACCATTCAGAGTTTGGGGAATTTATTATGTAGTTACAGAATACCTGATTAAAACAGAAGGAAGATCTGAAACAGCATGTTTCTCTGTCTGAGCCCTGAGGACCTTATTCTACATTTAATGGAACAGGTTCCTAGACACTTATCTTCCCTGCTTGCTGTGGCCCCATCAATCTCCTACACTTTACCTGGGTCTCCTGTGCTGAGGTTACCCTGTCCCCTAGCTGATGAACTTCTCAATGGCCTCCCCTGCCTCCCACGCTCCTCATCCAAACCGTGCTCTAGCAGCCTGGTTCCCTTGCGTGGTGTGAACTCTGGCCCCTATGCTGTCTGCTTCCTAGAACCCACTGTCATCATCCTGGCCACGTTCAGCACCTCTCACTCAGAGCAGCCAGATTTTACCTTCTCCAAGACCTCTGCAGCCCACCTCCCTTCCCCTTCTCCCTGCGGTCCCTACTTAACACCCCAGTTACACATTAACTATTTATTAGTTAATCAAGATTGTAAATGAATTGAAAGCCCTCATGACTTTTGCTTCATTTCTTGGGAGAAATCAGAAACAAGGGCCATTAAACCAAAGATCACATCAAAGATTTTATTAGAAACGATAATATATTTATAGAGTGGTCTGTGAGAGCCAGGAGGGGTCGTCAAGATTATTTAATCCTGTCCTTTGACACATAAAGAAACTAACACCCTGAGAAAGGAAGCAATTTATCTTGTATGTTAGGAAAAAAAATGGAATTGAAAGTCCAGTTTCCTGAAAGCCAATATTTTTATAACAGCATGCATTTTTATAATCATGCAGGTTTCATTCTAATTATGTTTTATTTAATAATCAGTAAATAGTCTTTAGATGCACCGAAATGTAGAACAAGAATGACCACATAATGGAGTGGAAAGAGCTCTTGCTTTGCCAAAGTCGTAGATCTTGGGCCAGTCACTTTAATGGCTCTGGCTTCCATTCTTTTTGATTGTTTATTTGGTTTGGGTTGTTTTTCCATCTGCAAAAGGAAGAGATAAATTGGATTACCTTTAAAGTTATATCTGATTTTAGCATTTTATGAACCTATGAGGCAGTTGGCCTAGCCCCACCAAAGAATTTGCCAGTACTTGATACAGCAAACACTCTTGCCTCTTCTCCTTTCTGCATCCAGGATGTTCTTCGCAGCCTGGGATGTACTTCCCTCTCCTTTACTTCCTCACTTAAAAAGCAAACAAATGAACAACAACAACAACAAAATTCTGCTTAGGGCAGAGATGTAGTTCGGTGGTAGAGTACTTGCATAGTATATGCAAGGCCCTGGGTTCAACTGCAAAAAAAAACCTTCTTAAAAACTTCTCTCAGCTCAAAATTGTGTCTTCCCAATCCCTGGCTCAATTAGGTGCCCCCCACTGTATACCTATTACCTCACTGAAGACATTTATTTTTTATTTATCTATTTATTTTTGGTACTGGGGATTGAACTCATGGACACTCAACCACTGAGCCACATACCCAGCCCTATTTTGTATTTTATTTAGAGACAGGGTCTCACTGAGTTGCTTAGCACCTGGCTTTTGCTGAGGCTGGCTCTGAACTCGTGATCCTCCTGCCTCAGCCTCCTGAGCCACCAGGATTACAGGTGTGTACCATCACACATAGAAGAAGTCATTTATTTTCTTGTCTCTTCCATTAGACTAGGAGGTTCCCCAAGCCAAGATTATGTGCACTTCTCTATCCCAAGAACCTATTGTGGTGCCTGAATCATAGCGGGGAGTCAATAGGTGTTAGATAAAATAAGAAAATAAGATTGTATTACAGATTTCATCTGCAGCTGTTAGGGATTTTAAGTATGCTTAGAATTTGAAGAAACAATGTTAAATAGTGATAACATCTGTCTAATTAGAGAGATGGGGGTGACCAAGGAGTTGGTGAGATCAATGTTATTCATTTGAATAGGGAGTCTGGTTAGACTCATCTAGGATGTTGTAAAAATTACAGATTCCACCTATAGTCCCCAGACACTGCTCCCATTCTGAATTGTGTGAGTCTGGATTTACCTTTACGGCCAGCTCTTTAAGATATATTCTTATCACACAGATGGAGAATCATAAAATTTTGGAAGGAACTACTTAGGCAGTCGTGGGCATTTGAAAGCTATGTAAGTCGCTGAAGAGGGAGAACATTGGCACAATGAAAATGAAGATTTAGGTAGTGGGTAGCTCAGTGATGTGCAAAATAAATTGCTGTCTGTATTTCAGAGGCAAGGGCAAGCTCTTAAGAGTGCACCAAAGTATTCAAGATGAGGTATTTAGAGCTTGCTCCATGGTGGTGGCCCCAGAGGTGGAAATCAAACAGTGACACCAGGAGTCATAATGAAGGTTGAGTACAAGCCATGAGGGCAGAGGGGAGCTTGAAACACAACTGTGTTTTAGGGACCCTAGAAAAATAGTGGTTCTATTCTTACATGTAGCATTTTTATTCAATGGTTTCTAGCTCAGCTTAAGGTGATTGAGGTGTCTGGGAGGCATCCAGGTGATGATGTAAAATTCATCGGCTTGAGCAGGACCAAAGGCCTGGGAGGAAGACAAAGATGTGGGAAGATAACAGCAGGAGGGAGAGAGGGGAAAGAAGCCTGGGAAACTGAATTCAGGTTTACTTTCTTACCTGTGTCCATGTGATAGAATAACAGGACTGAAGAAAACTCTTGGTGGCACATTGTTTGACAATAATGAGCAAAAAGAGAATTCTGGCAGATTGATTCCTAAAAGGATATTCTTATGCTGGACAGCTGAGAAATGGGAGTGGTAGGGGTGAGGGACAAGTGTTAATAGAGAGCAGATTAGGGTACATGGACAAAGAAGAAACTTAGGAGGAAATCTAGCGTGTGCTGTACATAATTCAGTGGTTCTGCTCACAGTTGCAGTTATTATTTTCAAGGGCAGATTCTTCCATTTCTTTTCCCTTGGTTATGGTGTCATCTGAAAGAAGTTGGAGTTGTCACAGAATGGAACTAGACATCCAAAAGCTCTGCTGTTGTGCTTACCATGAAATATGGTTTCAGAGAAGAAACATTCCTTTAAAACACATTATGTCACCATTTCCCCCTTAATGATCTAAGAGACAGCAGCTCTTTTTTTTGTTTGTTTGTTTTCCAATACCAGGGATTGAATTCAGGGGCACTTGACCACTGAGCCATATCCCAGGGTCTCACTGAATTGCCAAGTGCCTCACTTTTGCTGAGGTTGGCTTTGAATTTGTGATCCTCCTGCCTCAGCCTCTTGAGCCACTGGGATTATAGGCATGCGCCACCAAACCCAGCTCCACTGACATTTTCTTCTGCACTTCCTAATCTGTTGTTAAACCCTTCAAGTACATTTTTTAAAACTTCAGACATTATATTTTGAAATGTAAAGAGGTGGCTCAAGTCTGTAATCCCAGTGACTAGGGAGGCTGAAGCAGAAGAATCCCAAATTTGAGGTTGGCCTCAAAAACTTAGTGTCTCAAAGTAAAATATTTTTGAAAGGGGTGAGGAGTTAGGGTCGTAGCTTAATGGTAGAGCCCCCCTGAATTCAACCCCCAGTACAGAAAAAAAAATCTGGAAATTGAAACAGACTGTTAAGATGCCAGGATGCACACTAGAGTGGGACCCATTGATGCAGGCTGCCTGGGTATCATAGACTCGGCTTGGCTTCCTATTTCCAGTCCTCCACCTCTGGGTAGATATCCATCAGATATAAAATGCTGTAAGTGCTTATATGCTTTTAAATAACTTGAGTACTCCCAGTGCTTTCTGTTCATTTGCACTGTATATAATTGATGACTTTCCATGGTAAAACCTTGAGTCTCTTCTGTGAGCAAAGTAACACACTTTGGAATAACAGCAGGCGATCCTAAGCAAGAGACATAAATTTTCTTCTGCTTGAAAGGAAACAGGAGAGGAAAGAAAAAAAACAACAGCTTAATGGAGGTGCAAGGGCTATTATTATAACCTTAAAATAAATTTGAATATTATATATTATATTCTATATAAATTTGGATATTATTATATTCACATTTTTAAAATTTGAACTGAAATATAGGCCACCAGTGTTCAGGGGAGTTTTATCTGTCACACTACAAAAGGTAAAATGAAGCAGTAGAATGAGATCTATATACTAGTTTCCAAACTTCAAACTGGGACATGACCTGACAAGAGATTTTTTTCTTCTTCTAAGTTGTAACTATTTTCCTATAAATTCCTAAAAATTCCTAAGTTCTCTAAGTTCCTACATAATTGTTAGATAATAGGATTTATTTCCACCCACCATTGAGTTATTCTACCTTCTGACTCATTAATCATCAGTACATCCTTAGGCTGACCTGTTAGTTCTCAGGCCCAGTGCTTGGTGAGGGCAGAGAGGCTGGATGTGTTCTGGTTGCTATGAACACTGAATTGATGCTGTGGTTCTAGTGATGCCGTGGCTCTTGGAAATATATTGGTACTATGCCTGCGTTTCCCTCTGACATAGCAACTGTTATTGTTTCAGGGCGATTTATCAAAAGTCAAGAACCTCTTAGCGAAGTATGATATTAAGGCAATTTTGGCACTCTTATATACTTCTTAACATTTTATCCTCTGTCATTGCATGTCCTTTATCAGTCTTATAACAAGCATTGATAAATAGATACAAAAACACATTTTAAGAAAGACTAATTATTGAGCTATAAACTGTATGACTTATTTATAGTTCTCAAATGGGGCTTGCATGTCATTACCTCCAGTAATATTCATCTTAAAATGTCATGTAAGACATTTTTAAAAGCATTAAACATTTCATCCATTTAAGAAAGTCAGACATTGTAGAAGGCTGTAGAGTAAAATGTAGACATTCCTCTCGCTTGTATTCTAGTCTTCAGTTTTGTTCTTCAAATGCAATCCCTATAACAATATCTTCAGTTTCTTTGCATTCATTTTTGAAGCATTTACAATTTTACTTGTAGTTACACACACACATACACACATACACACACACATACACAATTTTTATACAAGTAGTAAATATGATACATACTGTCTGCATCTTGCTTTTTTATTTTTTCTTAAGTTACCTGAGCTTCATCATGTTGGCATGTACCAATCGATCTCGTTCTTTTTAACAATTGCATGGCCTTTCACTATATATATGTGCCATCAAATGGGTATTTAAGTAATTTCCAGTTTATATCTGGTTATTATCTTGTTATCCTTGAAGTTATAATGTTCAAATGATAAACAGTGAACATTCCTAGAAATGAAATTAGTGAATGAAATTAGAAATGAAATCAGGAATGTGTGTTGTTTTGTTCTATTTGCTTTTGATGGTGCCAGGGATGGAACCCAGGGCCTTGCACTTGCCAGGCACATACTCTACCACTGAGCTACAGCCCCAAGCAGCTGTGATATTTCTAAGGCATCTTCCAAAAAGCTTGCACAAATTTACACTTCCACTCATATTGTCTGAGAGTGTTTCCATATCCTCAGCTACCCATCTTCCTTTGGGATTTGAAATTTCTACCATCCTCAAAGATGAAAATTATTACTCCTTTTTAAACATGCCTTTGTTGAATCAGTGTATATCAAGCATTTTTTCTCATAAGTTATTTGTTTATTTGTGTGAATTTCTTATTTTATGTCTTTTCCCCATTTTTTTCTTTGAATTACTGATCCCTTGCCTTATCCATTTTTAGAGAGGAAAAAAAAGTCCTTCTCTGAGATAGGCTTCCATTTAATATATAACCCACTAACAGTTCACAGGAAACCATTAATGTATATATTCTACCCATGAACACCTGTATAAACACCTGGCTACCCTCTGGGAGCCCTAAAAAAAAAAAGCGTCAGTGTGGTCACATAACCCAGGGAGAGAGAAAACAGCCTGTCTGTGATAGATGTGGGGACTGGCCCCCCTCTTTCAATTGGTTTTCTATTGCTGTATAAAAAGTGACCACAAACTTGGTGGATTAGCTCAGAGTTTCCCTGGGACAGGAGTCCAGGCACAACGGGACTGGGTTTTCTGTTCCAAGTTCCATGAATGTAAAGTCAAGGTGTTGACTTGCCCCATTCTCCGATGAAGCCTGGATCCTCTTCCACCTACACTTGGTTGTGGGAGGATCCAGTTGCCTGCAACTGTAGGGCTGAGTTCCCTTCTTCCTTACTAGCTGCCACCCAGGGGGCCACTCACCATCCTCAGCTCCCTGCCCATGTACCTAGTCGCATGGCTCCTTGCCTCTCCAAAGCCAGCAGGGAGAAATCTGTGCTTTGAATCTCTGTGATGTCTAAGAACAGAGTTTTAAGGCGCTCGTATGATTAGGACAGGCCCCACTGGATCATTTTAGGTCAACTGAAGAGTAAAATTCCTTCACAGCAGCACTTAAATTAGTGTTTGACTGACTCACTTTCAGGAGGTGTTTGTATACCAGGGGCCAGAAAGTTGGAGGCCATCTCAGAATTCTGCCCACCAAACCCTCTACTTTCCTTTTTCCAGAGAAAGGGTTTATTCAATGATGGAGGAAAGGCCATGATAGCATCTGTCTAACCCATGGATGGCAAAATGCTCCCATGTGGGTCAAAGATCTTGATGTGAGCAATGAAATAGCAGAAAGCTTTAGAGAAAATCTCAGAAACCACATGTACAACGTGGCGGTCAGACAGATCTCCTTGACCAAAAATCCAAACCTGATATTTCCTGTCCTACCATCTGCTCTCTTTACGCCCTCAGGCCACACGTCCCACCCAGAGGACAGGCTTCATTAATGGATTCTGAGTGCTCTACCTTGCTATTTCTTCTTGGTATTAGTGTGAGTAGAGTGTGCTTTTGTGAGATGCCGGAGTTCAATAGAACAGAATGAACTGACCGGAATCAAAGTAGTTGAGCCACTAAGGGAAACTGTGTTGATGAGCATTATTCTAAAAGAACTCTAATAGAGCACTTTTCCCTCCCTTTGTTTCTTTTTCTTTCAATCTCCCGCCTGCTGCTGTGTTTCAGATGCATTGTACGTGACTTACTTGAGACTGAAGAGACCTACATAAAAGAAATTAAGAGCATAATCGATGTAAGTAGATGGCAGGGGGGTTAAGCAAAGATGCAAACAAGAAATTTTGTTGCACAAAAAGAATAAAAACAGTTGCCATGTCTCTAGAATTCTCACCAAGTTTTCAGTCTTATGATAAACAGCATAAGCATCTCCTTGATAGGAAAAAGAACGTCCTTATGGCTCTGAATCCTTGTAATCAAATAGCTCCAAAGTGTTGTGTCAGTCCATGCCAATTCCAGGAGTGCCCAAGTAGGCTCATCATATGCTTGCCAATAAAGGATATTGTAATATAAGTGCTTTTGATGCTTAAGAAGGGAAGATTCTTTCTCATGTTTTAAAGTCTGTTTTTCTTAAGAGTGAAAATGTACACTTTCCTTCTTTTCCTAAAGGAATAATCTTAAGGAAATTTTATATGTACAATGTTATTTATTATAGCATTTTTTACAATAAATTTAGAAGCAACCAAAATAGCCAATTAAAAAAGGGAATGGTTAATAAAATATATCTTCTGAATAAACTTAAAAATGCAATTCTTTTGAAAAATTAGTAGCAAATTTAAGAAAATCTTTTGATAGAGCTTTATAAACTGAATCTGTAATATACATGGAAAAATAATACAAAATTATATGTATATCATGATTTTAACCATATAAATGAGCTTTTGAAAAGGTATGCAGGAAATATAATAAAACTTAATAGTAATTACATCAGGTCATAAAATGATAGGTAAGTTTTTTCCTTTCTTTCACATTCAATTCATATTGCTTATAGACACTTAATATATGTATTTGTTCTTCCCATTAAAACGCCACTTTGTTGTCATTGCCATTAAGCCATTTCCTTCTGAAGATGGACACTTAAGGAAACTGATATCAAAAGAATATATTTAATAGAATAGCTTTCAAGAAACACGTATACTGTATTCCCCAATTATGTCATTAAAGTTTGGTTCTCGAAGTAGCTAATTCAGGTCATCTCATATAGTATCTATAAAACCTACCTTGTTTCTACCTCTGTAGGGATACATCACTCCAATGGATTTTATCTGGCTGAAACATCTGATTCCAGATGCTCTTCAGAATAACAAGGATTTTCTCTTTGGGAATATTAAAGAACTTTATGAATTTCACAGCAGGTACATAATGATTCACATTATGGAAAAGGAATGAAAAGGAAGAGAAGAGCAGAGATCAGACTGATGGAATTTGGTCATGAAAGTGTTTTCACATGGTCAGGTCTGAGCAAGCGTTTGGGAGTCTGTGGATCTGATTGGAATGGGATGGGCATGAGATGGGGAGAGAAGCTCTATGGGATCCCCAAGGAAGGGGAAAGACACCACTGGGCCACGTCCTAGGTGTCAGGTGTCAGGGTCACATTAGCCGTGTGTTCTTTGCTTGTGTGTTTATTCATGCATCAGCATGCACCAAGCACTCGTTCTGTCCCAGGCCTGTGCTCAGCACTGGGAATACAAAGATGACCAAGATACATACCCACATGCCCATTATCATAGGGTGGCGCTAGGTGCTGGAAAATGCTAGCTGGCCAAACAAATTGTCCTTCTATTCCAGGTTGCTTGGAAGTTGAGTTTTGGAGAAGGGGAGGAGGAAGGGACTTCCAACCTTCCCATTTCACACATTAGGAAACTGTAGCTCACTTCACCCTCTGAAGACCCTTCATCTGGTTAATGGAGGAGAAGAGACAACTGGGTGAATTGAACCACAGTTGTTTCCTAACCCCATCCTTTGTCCATTGGTCAGATGCAAAACTGAAATGAAATCCCATTGCTACTACTTTCCCAAGAGAAGTAACTCAACCTCTTTGAGCCTCATGCTTCACACTGATGAAACCTTGCATTGCAGAGTTTGGTCAAGGATTAAATGAGAAGTTTGTGAAGTACCTAGCGGTGCCTGGCTTATAGTGAGCTCTCAATGATGTTGACAGAAGCAGTGGCGGCAGCAGTGGGAGATCCTGTGAATATTACTGTCATGTAACATCAGAGTGTCCCATCTGTCTGTGGCTGATGCTCAGAATGAGTACGACAGCTGCGATGGTTTCATGGTCATTATGAGGAATGCCTCAGAAAACACTTTTTTCCCTCACAAATAAATGTGGAGAAAATGATCAACAGCAATAAAGCCTGAAGAACAGCATTTTCTAGGCACTGCTTACAACATTATATGATTTTTCCCTTAAACAATTTGAATCCCATACGTGTAGTATCCTTATATTTTTATTTCCGTAGGACTTTTCTGAAAGAATTGGGAAAGTGCGCTGAAAACCCTGAACTTCTGGCATGTTGTTTTCTCAAGAGAGTAAGTCTCTGGTCCCTATAAACAAAAATAACCATGTGATTAAAGTCAGTCTTTGTTTTTCTGTGTAAGTGGCCAGGACAAATTGAAACACCAAAGGTCTAAAAACACCTCTGCTTTCCCTGATCTCCTGATTTATTGACATATAATCAACAAATAAAAATTTCATATGTTCAAGATGTACAACATGATGATATGTTATGTGTGTACACTGTAAAATGATTACCATGGTGAAGTTTATTAACATGTTACCTCACGTGGTTACCATGGTGCGTGTGTGAGTGTGATCTAAAAAAAGTTGGAACTTGTAGAAGCAGAGAGTACATGAGTTGGGTAGAGGAAATGGGAAGATGTTGGTTAAAGGATACAAACTCACAGTTATAAGATGAGTAAGTTCTGGAGATGTAAGACATAGCACAGTTAATAGTACATAAATACTTGAAATGTGCTAAGAGGGTAGCTCTTCTATCTGCCTCCTGCAATGCAGGAGTTCTTTGTAGCACTATCAGCATTACACTGGGCTCACACTGATAGGTAGGAGCAACTGCAGGCATGGCTTCCTGCAAAGCCTGATAAATGGAAGGCTGGCCACCCAGGGTCCTCAGAGTAGGTGATCCTCTTCTGAATGACTGAGCTGTGTTTGGGGGCATGAATCACACAGCAGGCTTAAAGCCCCATGCTAAAGTTGTATTAATGCTCTCAAAGTACTAAAGTTAAACTAATAATTTTAGAAATTATATTTTCTCCCATTTTTTTTTTTTACATCATAGAGGATGATTAGAAATCTTTAAATCTATAACCTTTCTTATGCTTAACACCCAATTTGTGAATTTCCTGTCCTGCACAACATACCTCTAATTACCACCCCTTCCTCACCACTCAGATCCAGTCCCTCATTCCCTGCCTGTTTCTCCACCCCTGCTTTGGGCTAGTGGGACAGTTTAACCCAGCGTCTTCCCCTCCGCCTGCTTTCTTGTCCCTTAGGCTGCCCCTAGTGTCTACCACTTTTTCGATCTTCTTCATTTCTTTTCTCTTTCCTAATGAGCCCTAAGTCCAGCTTCATGTTTTGTGAACCCAAGTCAACAACTTAAACATTTTAAACACCCAAGTTATGGTTACTACACCTGAAAGCAATACTTGAGATATCTAAAGGCAAGCAAACAAAAGTCCCCAGGTTTTAAGGCACTTGGTGGAATGGAGAAGCCGAATCCTTTGCAACCCTGCATGGGCTCTCCACAGTTTCATCAAGTGCCAGAATTTAAGACACACTAAAAACTATTTTTGTGTTCAATCTGATTTGTTTCCTTCTAAAATTACTACTGTAACATTATTAGTGTTTTATACTATTTTGCACTATTATACTCATCAAAACACTAATGGGGAATCTAGTTTCAGAGTTAAGAACTACTTTATGGTTGCTTATGTCATTCTTCCAAAGATTAAATTGTTGAATGAGAAAAGGGACAAATTCCTTAGGGAAAAATAGATATGATTTTTTTAAGAAAAGGTTCAAATAGGAGGAAATTGTCAAGGAATTTCTGACTAAACACATGTTCTTGAAAGAATTCCTCTCCTGTAGTTTTACGAAGCTTTTATAGCCCTTCGTGTTGGAGGAAACCTTGGAAATCATTAATCTAGACCGCAAACCTTGCTGTTAATCCTGTATGATTTATAATGCTGGAGACAAAATACAGATAATAAGTTCTTATCAAGCAGAAAGTTATTCTCTGGTATACATAGCGTAACTACAATATGCAATTACCTAACCTTCTGGACTTGTTGGAAAGAGTTGGCCATGGCTCTGCAGGCCCCTGACAATCACCCTCACCCTTGATGATAGCAGTCTATCCTTTCTCAATAATATTTACAAAATTCCGTCTATCTTGAAATTGAATTTTGAAATATTTCTGACTGTCTTAATCAGATTCCATGGCTTATGTCATCCAGAAGGTTCTCCCCCAGAGACCTTGCTCTCTATAGAATGGTATTTGTAAGGCGTTTGCTTGGAGTTCAATTTGCCCTGAGATCTCGCATGATCAAATGTGAAACTCAGAAAAGGTAACTTCTCATCCAAGTTGAGCCACATGTGATCTGTATGGCCCCAAGAAACTCTCAAACCCTCAAAAATCTCACTTTCCTCTTCCATACAAGAAGCTTGAGGCACCAATATGCAAAGTTGTTGTGAGAAACAAACACAAAAATGACCACACTGGGTTCTATAAAATAAAAAGTGTCTTGTTAAGAGCTACAATTTTCCAAGTACTTTGTATATATTGGGCAGATGTTGAGAGCTTTCTGTATATCATCTCATTGGATCTTACAATAATCTTAGAAGCTGTCTACTGTTATGAGCCTATTTAACAGATGAGGAAACTGAGGTCAAGGAAGGTTATAGTAATTGACTTCAGGCCATATAGATTATCATCAACAAAGGAGAGAACTGAACCTGTACCATCTACCACCAAGGATCACAGTCTGAATCCATAGCAATCATGTCTCCTTGTGTGAATCTGTGATTTTGGTAGCAGTTTTATAGTCTCCTGATTTATTCTCTAAGGAGATGAGGGGAAGTAGGCACTTTCATATGTTGCTAGTTAGTGTACATCCTTTCTCAAAGGAATTTTTGACTGTTCACTAATACAAGAACAATTTAGGCCAATACTTGTATTTCAGTACTTGAAGGCTTATAATGTTCTGTGTTGCTCAGGGAGCAGAATCTGAACCAAGGAGTGAAGGCTTCAGGAGGGTAGCTTTCAGTTCAGTAACTAACAGTAGAACCAGGCCCTTCTATTACTAAGAGAGTTCAGGAAAAGATAATTGCCTGTTGAGGGTGTTGTATTGGGTGGGAGATTGAGACTCCAAAATCACCTCTGGAATCTGAGAATTTTCTAGTGATTGAATGTTGAAAGCAATGAATCTTGGATTCTTTTAGGACCTAATTAATATCTTTGTGACCTGACAGTCCAAATGTAGATGTCTAAATTGATTTTTAGTGTTTTATAAATCTGACCTTCAGTATAGCAGGGATGTTCCCTATGGCCAAACCACTATGCTATTTGAAACATTGAGTTTAACAATGGTTAGCACAACATCTGATATTGAAGGCACTTAATATAGCCCTTGAGTGAATACATAATGATCATATTATAGTTAATCTCCGAATTATTATTCTAGTTCCTTAACCAACCTGAACAACGTTTCTCAAGGGCCATTTCTCTTCCTAAATGTGTGTGTGTGTATAATTATTTTTCCTGGAGGAAATAACCTAGGTCAGACTTGAAATAGTTGTTATGCTGAAATGGCCACTTACGATCTATCGGATGAGGGGAAGAGCTAGAGAAACAGAAGTCATTCACTACAACAGTGCATTTTTGGTTTGTATTTTAGTGCTGGGGTGGAACCCAGGGACACATGCTTATCAGGCAAGGGCTCTATCACTGAGCTACACCCACAGCCCAACAGTGTGTTTACAAGTAGAACAGACATGGTTGAAGCTGTGACAGGAAAAAAGTAACCTATGTTGACTTGAAGGAAATCAAGAGTTGACCTGAGCAGAAGGACAGGGAAATAGAAATCTGCAAGGAGGTGGCCACATGGCTTCTCCACTGGAGCAGCATGGGCTCTGTGGTGGGCACAGCCGCTGTGGACCAGGCACCCCACTGGAACAAGCAAAGCTGGCAAGCAGGTGCACCATAAGCCAGGGCTGTCCCTTCTCCCTGGGACACTGGCAGATGTGTGCCCACCTCTCAAGGGCTTTGACACAATGAGAACATGGGCCACACAGCACTTGGTGGTTGTTTTTCTTTTTAATTTTTTATTGGTGCTTCGTAATTATACATAATAGTGGGAATCGTTGTTACACATTCATACATGAGCAACATAATTTGGACACAATGTAATTTGGCCAATTTTGTTCCCCAGTACCGCCCTTTTACCTCCTCTGCTGCCTCCCACGCAGCACTTTGAATCCTCCTTGATCTCCAGTTCTGAAACAGTCCATAACCTCTCCTGTCTCAGTCTTGTGCTGTGGGTTGAAAGTGATGTCTGGGACAGAGCTGCTGCTTCCAGTATTGCCCAAAGGACTTAGATTTGTGTTTTGTTGTCCAAAGTGCCACATTTTGCTTTTGTGCTGTTTTGGGTTGTTTCTTAGGTTTCTTTGTAGGGTTGGTATCATGATGACCATGACAAAGAGAAGGTGATGACAGAACAGGGAGAGGCTATCAGCAATCAGGGTTTTTTCTTTCAGATTCATCACTCGCTACAGAATTCTTTGTGGGAGATATTGTTGTCTTAGAGAAAGAGGAAAGTGGGAAAAGATAAAGATAAAAATTCCTGTTCTTCATGAAATTCAAAGTAGATCGGTAGCATAAAGGAATGGATCCAGCGGAGACAGGAGAAAGAGGGGAAATATTAGGGAATGATATTGGCCAAATTATATTGTTATATTGTGTGCATGTACAAATAGATAACAATAAATCCCACCTTTATGTACCAATAAACATATGGGAAGAATTTTAAAAAATAAGTACTTGCCCACATATACACACACAAATCCTGTTCATGAATTTACTTATTTACTTACCCACAGCCCCTGCACATGCTCCATAGCACTCTGCTCGTGTCTGTGTGGAGCACTTATGGTTATTTAGAGCTCTCTGTTCACCTCCCTGTCACACACTGACCCTAACGTAAGGTTATTTTCTGTGCACCCCCAGTGCCTCACACACTGAAATACTCAGGCTTATTGAATGAATTAAAAAATGAAGCTGTATCTTCCTGTTCACTCACTGAAATTATTTGTTCTAATTTTTTCCCATCTAGAAAGAAGACCTCCAAATATATTATAAATACCATAGGAATCTGCCCCGAGCAATGGCCATCTGGCAAGAATGTCAAGACTGTGCCTACTTTGGGGTAATGTTGAACTTCACGAAATCTCCCACAGGTCATTCTCCCTGGAAAATGTTTATGTGCATTGAATTTTTTTAAAAAATCAAAGTATGTACTAGGCAGAGGAATTTGGTATTGGAATTTATATTTCTTCCAAGTCTCCCATACTTCGAAACGACACATGAGAAGTTTTGATAGTGTCCTTGTTGTATATGGACCAGGCCTGTGAGGAGCAGATAAGGATCTAGTGAGAAACCAGCATTCTCTTTTTAGATGGAATTTAAAAGTGGAACTAAGTCAAGAATGCCACACTTTGAGGCTCCCTGGAATGATGTCAGCAAGTCATCTCTACCCTCCAGACTCCAAATGACCCAACCAGATGCCATCCTACCCCTAGACAGGCTGCCTCCTTTTCAGAAGGACTTGAAATGCCCACTACCTAATGAAGTTACTTCTGAAGAGGAAAAACGGTCCTGCTTCCTTAAGTTCCTATAGAATTACAATTCGGGTCATCCCGTTCTCTTGTTCTCTCATTTCACATACTCTCTCCAAGGGAATGGACAACTCTAGTGTACGTGTGTGTGTGTGTGTGTGTGTGAGTGTGTGTGTGCACGTGTTTTGTATTTTTTTAATGTAGTTTCTGTTTGACTTTTAAAGGTATGCCAGCGCCAACTGGATCACAGTCTCCCTCTTTTTAAATATCTTAGAGGACCAAGCCAGAGACTGATAAAATACCAGATGATGTTGAAGGTAAAGTCATCAAGATGGTGCTTTTCAGTTCTGGGAAAGCAGATGCCTGCACTCTGCAGCTCTGCTCCTTAGACGTGTGCATTTGTGTCTGGTCTTCTAAGGCCCAGATATGGCCCTCCTGCAGGTCTTTTTTCAAGTCTAAATCAGCCCTCCTTAATGAGGAGGTACACCAGAGAACCAGAGTTGGAAGGGATCTTGAAGCCTGGCTAGTCTGGCACCTAGCTTGGGCGTGAATCTCTGGGAGCCTGACTCAGGGAGGAGAGGTCCTTGGCAGCACTGTGGGGAGAGGGCTGCAACCACACTGCAGACAACTAAGAGGAGGCAGGAGGTGGCCCTCAGCTCTTCTCTGGATATGTGACATAGCAATAGCTCCAGTTTACAGATGAGGACAGGTGCTTCAGAGAAAAGGTGTGAATTTTCCTAAAGTTGCTATTTTGTGTGCATTTAAAACATGTAGAAAGAAGGCAAAATTGGAATCATCTTTTGCAACATCAACCTGCACACTTAGATTAAGGATCTTATCCTGAGAGCAGCCTAAGAGCATGAATTCTGCTCTCTGCACCCCTAAGTGGCACAGGCTTGCATGCTCTGCTCTAACCCATCCTGTGTTCTCCCTTCCTTAGTAGTGAGGCCAGGACATCTGCAGGCCAGCACTCCTGGACACCCCAGGCAGGACATGACTGTCAAGGCTAGTTTTCACATGTGTGAACCTAATGAAAGATTTGAGCTATCCCTACAAAATGTCTTTTGAATTAATAAGAGTCCAGTGGCCATTGTCACTTAATAAAAAGCAAAACCAATTGAACAGAATGAGCACCTGCTGTTTATTGGGTACTTTGCCACGCGTATCTTGTGTTTCATTTGCATAATCAGATGTGCCAGCAAGGTGCTGGAGTGTGAGGAAACGGAGGCTCAGGGAAGTTAAGGTCATGGCCCAACGTTCTGCCCTCAGAAGAAGTTACCCTTTCAGCTTCCATCCATGGTCGGATCCTCACTGTTCCTGCCCCTCCGCTTAGTCTGGGGACCTTGACCTTTAGGGTTTTAGCTTTCTCCTATGTAAAATAAGAGTAACGATAGCTCCTCCATCAGATTGTGAAGAGCAGGTAAGTAACATTCAGAGAGAGTGTGGCACAACACTTACCCCTATAGCTTCGCTCCATGTGTAGCTATTGTTTTAGGCACTGAGACCATCACACCAGTGTGGATGGGAAGAACGAGCTGACTGCTTCCATCCTGGAATAGTAACTGGAGTGAATTTGGATACAGTGTTCACCTAGGGCCTCTTATTCTTCTCCCATCCCCTTTTTACTGTCATTTTCACTTTGGATGTCCTAAAACTAGGACCTGGGAATAGGACATAACGGTGGTCTTTCCTCCCTTGGCCTGGCCTAGAGTTTTCCCACAGGTGGTATTTTTGGTAAAGCTAAGTTCTCTACCATAGGAGGAAAGCTGTAGAGACAGTAATTAGCAACACGGCTTCAGTACTCATGCATTTTTTTCCTTCCACATAAATAAACTTTAATGGAAATTCAAAATTAAGTGACTGTGTTAGATGCTTACAGTTGGGATCTAGGCTCATGAACTCCTTCAAGCCACTTAAATAGTCTGCCTCAAATTCCTCACTGTAGAATTAAGGTAACAGTGCTTTCCTGTTGTGTTTTTGGGGAACATTAAATGAGATAATACAGATTAAGAATACTTAGAAAGTTTTCTCAGCTGCTTCCACTGAGGAAGTGAGATAAAGTCACTATAAAATATTCTTTAGGGGTCTGTGGTGAGCTGTGGAAGGACCCAAGGCAAACCAGTTGTTCCCATCACTAAGCTTGCTGTGTGCCTGGAATTAGAAGCTCAAACTGTCAGCAAGTTGTGGAGACAGGAAAAACTGTGTAGTATTCTGTAAGCTGAGGGACGAAGCTCATCCCGCAGTTCCTGCCCATCAGTTTGTTGGGAGGAACATGGATGTTAGACCAGTTGCCTTGTGGCTTAGAAAGAATCATGAGAGCCTGGTATGGAGAGTCCTTTCTAAATATCAAAGAAAGGATAAGAAAGGATAGGTTGCCCAATTAAAGCAAAGACACATGAAAAGTTGTGAAAATGTTAGCAAAGGAAGTGACAATTGGTCAGTATGCTTAATGAATAATGAGCTCTTAGAAATTAATAATAGAAAAATAAACAAAGAATAAAGGCAATTTATTTTTAAAAATTAATAAAAGTCAGGTGTGTTGGCACACACCAGTAATTCCAGCTGCTGGGGAGGCTGAGGCAAGAGGATAACAAGTCAAAGGCCAGCCTGGGCAACTTAGGGAGACCCTATCTCAAAATAAAAGAAAGAGGGCTAGGCCTGAGGCTCAGTGGTAGAGCATTTGCCTAGCATGTGTGAAGCCTGAGGTTCAATCCCTGGCACCCCGGGAAAAACTGAAGAAGAAGAAAAAGAAATAGTAATAGCAAACATTTTTTTTTAAAGTTTTACCTGACATTATTTGAGGAATTTAAGTTAAAACAACAGTCAGATAGGATTTCTCTGTTGATTCAATTGGCAAAGATTTGTGATTAAGTACTAATGCCTTATGTCAGGTAAGGGCTGGAGGAACAAACTGTCTTTTATAGCTGGAAGGAACACAGTCATTCTCTGAAAAACTTGAAAATATGCCCCAGAACTCTATTTCTGTAATACTGGGAATTGAACTGAGGGCATTAAGCATGCTAGGCAAGCGCTCTACCTCTGAGATGTACCCCAATCCCAGTCTTTTGTTTTCCAATTTTACTTTGATGCCGAGTCATTGACTTTTCCAGGCTGTCCTCAAACTTTTGATCCTCCTGCCTTGACTTCCCAAGTAACTGGGATTACAGGGGTGCATCACCATGCCTCATACCTCAAAACCCTTAACTTGTACAATTCTGTGTCTGGGAGTTTATTCTTAGGAAAAATGCACAAAAATTATTATCATAAAAAAATTATTGAACCTGAAACTTTATCAGCAGAGAAGACCATGAGTCATAACCATAATTCAATCATGCTTTATCTGTATCATACAAGGTTCTGCCACAATCAAAAACTATGTTTTGGGGCTGGGGATATGGCTCAGTTGGTAGACCTTGCAAGCACAAGGTCCCAGGTTCAATCCCCAGCACCGCGAAAAAAAAAAAAAAAACTATGTTTTAAAGAAAAATAATGTCATGAGGAAATATTCCTGATAATATCATTGAGTAAGAAAAGGCTCAAACAAGGGGATTCCATGTTTGTAGAAAGAACTCTGTGTCAATGATGTTTTTCATTCTTTCCCTTTTAAAAATTTACACACAGCTTAACTTTGTCTGCAGATTGTGTAGCAGATTTCATTGGCAATCCACTCCTTGATTTTCAACAGGGTTTTTGGGTTAATGCAGGGTCTGCTGGATCTTGAATCTCCTGCAGATGTGGAGATAGACCCAGGGGGCCTAGAAGGAGGCTCCACCAAGGTAATGTATAAATATTACATTTTTAAAATAAATAACTGTTAATGGTGTTTGCCAATGGGTAGGAAGACTTACCTCTGTTGTCTAAATTTTCTAAAATAGTATGTATTTCATAATTCATAGTCAGTTAAAAAAAATAAGCAATTTTGAAGTAGGGATTTGTAGCCTAATGAGAAGTGTTTTTTGCCTTTCACATAAATAAATTGTAATGGGAATTCAAAATTAATTGAAGATGTTAAATACATATAGAAAAGACTAAAAGTAAATATGATAGACTCTATGGTTTTCCTGCATAACAAGATTATGTATGATTTATATTTTCTTCTTTGTACTTCTTAGTGTATCTAATTTGTAAAAATGCCTTGTTCTTCTGTGTGAGTGTGTGTGTATGAATTCTAAGAGAATTGGAGGAAATGGTAGCCATACCCCGTTAAGAAGAAATTTTGTGGCTTAGCAACAGGGTTTCTTTTCAATTATCTATAGAATATTCTGGTTTTAATGAGAAATTCTTGAGTTGTGTCTGAAGGAGCAGTCATTTGCATGTCCTCTGCACTCAGAATGTGGAATAAGGACCTCTTGCAAACAGAAGAGTCTCAAGGTCTAAGGAATCATTTTGCATCCTGGGGTAAGGGGAACTAGGCCTAGGTAGAGGGGTATAGTAAAGGATTTTTCTTAGTAAAGGAGTGTGTAAGGATTTTTCTGAACCCTACAGTGTACAGAGGTAGCTGCCTGGTGTGCTGGTGAGATAAGGGTTAATAGAAAGGAGAGGGGAGAAGAGCAGGAAGATATCTAAAACAAAAGCAGAAGTGTTGGGTAAGGAAAAAGATGCCTGGTACATGAACTTTGGATTCCTTATTGCTGATGTTAAAAAAAAGGAAAAAAAAGAAACCTCAGGTGAGCTGGGCATGGTGTTGGGAGGCTGAGGCAGGAGGATCACGAGTTCAAAGCCGGCCTCAGCAAAAGAGAAACTAAAAAATTCAGTGAGACCTTGTCTCTAAATAAAATACAAAAATGGGTTGAAGATATGGTTCAGTGTCCACGTGCCCCTAAGTTCAAACCCTAGTACCAAAAAAAAAAAAAAAAAAAAAAAAAAATCCTTCAGGTGAGAAGGTAAGAGTCTATCTTTTTACCAGGAACTGAAACTTATTTATCATGAGTAAGAAGGTAAGAATCTATGTTGTATGGTTCCATAATCTGTTGGATTCATCAGTCCTGCCATTGTATCTCTGATCCAAAGATGCCAATACCACCCAGTGCTTCAGCAGAGATTAAAGAAAATACACTACCCTTTCCCTATATCATGCTGTCAAAGACAAAAAGAGGTGGGGCCAACTGGGAGCAGGGAAGAACTAGCCATTCTTTGTTGAAGAAATTGAAATGTAAAAAAAAATTACACAGAATAAACCAAGACCTTTTTTTATCTGTTTGAGTTACCAGGTGACAGATAAATATGCCATGTAGGTAGCAGGGAAATAAAATACTGAAATCCCTAGCAAAAGTCTTTCATGTTGAAACAATCCTCCCCATCACAGCTATCCTTAGTGTTGCCTCGGTAATAACTGGAACTCTGGTCTCTATGGCTTTTCCACTTAATGCTGTCTTTCTGTTTGGGAGGTGCAGACTGCCTTGGCTTATCTCTTTCTTATCTCTAATTGTAGTGGAATGTGGGCAGAACTCGGGGAGGAGAAGGAGGAAAGGCAGAGCTGGGAAAGATTCAACGTGCCGCATGCTACTGTTTGACTTTGAATGTAAATCATTAGTGAACCTCCACATGGGCAGCCTATTCTTTGCCTCTATCAGGGTTTACCAATTTCCTCCTCTGGGATGGTTCTAAGTGTAATTTTACCCATAGGAATAAGACTTTCTCATTAAATATAGGAATATGATACTTAGATTGTCTTTTGCAGTAAGCCCCAGAAAGTAAGGGTATTGCCGTAATAAAGAGGCTAGGTTTTATTCCTGTTTTAAAAAATCCTACACATTTTTTTTTTTTTGTACCAGGGATTGAACCCAGGGATACTTAACCCCTGAGCCACATCCCCAACCCTTTATTATTATTATTATTATTATTATTATTATTATTATTATTTTATTTAGAGACAGGGTCTCACTAAATTGCTTAGGGTCTCAAAAATTGCTGAGGCTGGCTTTGAACTCACAAACCTCCTGCCTCGGCCTGCTGAGCTGCTGGGATTACAGGTGTATGACACATGACTGGCAAAAAAGCCCACTTCTATTTGTGTCTCATATAGCAGAAATGTAATGTCTGCAATTTCATTAGTACAATATACAGAAGTTTCTGTGAATAATTTTGCTTGTCTCTACTGCATATTACATACTTAAACCAGCAAATGTCTTTATCCACCAACCTTTGAGGGCAAGAGACGATCAGTGCATCCACCCTCCCAGTCAGTGCTGGCTGGTATTGGTTCCTTGACTCTGTCCCATTTAATATTTTTGCCTGGTGGATGGTATACTTTTGATTTCCAACAAGGCATTTGTTTCCTCAGGATGGGCCAAAGACCAAGGATTCCTTATTCTCAGCTGAGCTCCAACAAGCTTTGGCAATGGTACAGGATTTGATCAAGTCCTGTGAGTTGGCAGTGGACCTAGCTGCAGTCTCTGGATGTCCGGTATGTTCCATAGCAAATGTTAAAAGATTTCACATCAAAGGTGGGCACAGTATTCCAAAGGTAGGAGGTGCTGTAGCATACTCAGAGAGATAATCTACAATAAAGGAATTGAACTCTGAGGAAAGTCACCTAAGTTGGTCAGCAAACTTGTGCTATGAGATTATGAGCAACCCTTCAGAATTTTTAGGGATCTTGGTTTATATTCCTCAGGGTCCTGAATGTTATACCACCCGACATTCTGGACAAATCAGAAACTCAAGGGCCAGGACACAGTGCAGGCAAAAGTGCTAAAGTAGTAATTTTTTGTTTATTTGCTTTTTTGTGGTGCTAGAGATTGAACCCTGGGCCTCTTATATCCAAGGCAAGCACTCTACCAACTGAGTTATATCCCCAGCCCTGAAGGAGTAATATTTTTCTAACTATTAAAAGATTTTCCTTCTTGCCTCAGAGTTTCTCTGTGAAAAGTATTGGTGTGTGTGTGTGTGTGTGTGTGTGTGTGTGTGTGTGTGTGTGTTGGTGGGGCTTCAGCCCAGGGCCTCCTGCATACTCTGCTACTGAGCCACATCCCCTATCCAATGTGAAAAGTATTTTGAAAATGAGTCCTACATGAGAGTCTAGCCCCATTTCACATCACAGATTCCAGAAGAAGAGGTCCAACAAGTATGTATTGTACAACCCTTAAGTTAAATGACTCAAAGAAAATGCATTGAGAGGTCGATGCTGGAGAGCTGAGCCCTGTCAGCTTAAGCAACCCTAATCCGGAGCAAGCAGGCCCCAGGTCTTCCAGGCAAACCATCTCCTATAGCTGTATAACTTCTCTGAGTCGTGGACATGGTTAATATTTGACTGTTTTCACTTTGAAGTTCTCTAGATTTAGACTCAAATGTATTTGCTTCCTGTCACTGTCACAACAAGTTAACACAAATCTGGTAGCTTAGAACAACACAAATTCCAGGGTCAGAGGTTCAACATAGGGACTTGGATTATGGCTCAGTGGTAGAGCGCTTGCCTAGCATGTGTGAGGCTGGGTTTGACCTTCAGCACTGCAAATAAATAAATAAATAAATAAATAAATAAATAAATGAATAAATAAATAAATAAATAAATAAATGTCCATCAACAACTAAAAAAAAAAAAAAAAAAGAAATTCAACATAGCCTCATGGGCTAAAATCAAGGTGTCTGCTTTCCCTTTTGGAGTCTCTAGGGGTGAATCTGTTTCCTTGAGTTTTTCAGCTTAAAAAAGCCACCCCCATTCCTTGGCTTGCAGCCTGTTCCTCCAGCTTCAAAACCAGCAGACAGTGGCTCCGGTCACATCACTCAGGCCTTTGCTTCTCTGCCACATATAAGGACCCTTGTGATTACTTGGGCCCAGCTGCATAATCCAAAATAATGTATCTGTAACCTTAACTTCCATTTGTCATGACAATGTCAGATTCTGGGGATTAGAATGTGGACATCTCTGGGACGCCATTATTCTGCTCACCGAACAGGGTTCGGCATTATGAGAATTACATTACATTTCAGACAGATAACTTTCCTACTCTTTTTTTTTTTTTCTTTTTACTTTTTTGTTTCTTTTTTTAACCTGGTTCTTACCATGCTGTTTTTTGAGATCTCAGAAGATCCAATGATCTTTCTTTTCTGTCCTTGTCATAAATCAAACCTTGCAAATTAATTAGGGGGAAAAATGATCTTTTAATTTCCCTTCCTCCTAGTATTTCTTTGAACAGCATCTAAGAAACTTTGCCCTACTGGGTTTGCTGTGACCCTGGGCAGCGATGCTGTTTTGTCCTCTGGGACACCAAAATGGTCTCTGCTTACAACTGATGCATGATTCAAGAAGGTATTCATGAACTATAGGGTAAAGTTAAGGTGTGTAGGGGAGGCATCATTTTCTTGGTAATAATTTCTCTTTCTTCAGCTAAGCAGCATCAAGGAAACAATTTGCATAATAATTTTGGCACATCTTTCTGTTCTTTTTTCAAATCTTAAATCATGCGTTAGCTACTTCTATTAGATATCTATTTCCCTGAATTTAATAAATAAATTTTCTGGAAACAATACACAGCAGGAAGTCCCAGCTATTATTCTGAGTGTAAATAAAAAGGGGGAGGAAGTTGTGGGGAAAAAATGATTAAAATATGAGGAAATAGCAATCTGCCCTAGTTTCATTCCAAGCCAGCTTATATGCAACTAAAATGAACCAGTTTATAAAATTTTTGAAATTTTACACTAAATTCAAAGGACTTTTTTCCCATATGTCCTTAAAATTGTACCTTTGGCATATGCTCTGTAGTTTCTTTCTTAAGGCCTTAATCTGCTATTATATCTAATACATTAGTAAACTTATCCTATTGCATTATGGAGGAATTGGAATTTTTAACTTTTTCTGATACAAGAGCAAATCCATGGAATGAATAGTTAACTAACCCAAGAGTACGTGGGCATCAGCTCAGGCTATTTCTTTCTCACTTCCTATTCAGAGTACTGTTTATACTCTATCTGGTTCTCATTAATATTGACATAATATCACAACTACTACTAATTCAGATCACTAGATCAAAGATTTTTTGACTCAAGTTTATAGAGCTTTGGCCCAGTTTTCACAATCACCTGCAGTATGCATGGATAAATCCAGAGCTTAACCTCTTTGTTTTTCTCCTTAAACCCAATATTAACCTGGTTTTGAAAAGGATGGAATTTGAACATTGGTGGATCAATTTGTAATGAAAACAACTAGAAAAAGGAATCCTTTCTAATATTTACATTTTCTCCCTGTTGTATATACTCGGTCCTTGGTTTAATTAAGTCACAAATGTTTTAACAAGTTTTTAAACAGATTTGTAGATGCTGAGTTGTAATTTACTTCCCTTCATTTGAAAACAAAAAGATTTTTTAAAAAAATTATCTAATGAATAATAAAGATGCATGTAAAGCCTGACTTGCCAAGAACAAATTCCAAAGTTTAATAGCATAGGTTGATGAGATATTTTTCGTTCTCAGAACAAATGCACATAGTTCAATAAAGGGCATATTTTTAGTTACAAGTTCATTGTGGGCTAGGGCCAGGTGTTTTATTTCTGTTCCAGTTTCTACTTTCCTTACTTTAGTGTTAGTACAGAGATAAGGCCCAGTAGATAAACTCAGCACTCAGTGAATTACCTTGCACATCTTCCCACTCTCATGAGACCTGCATCAAAACGTGACTGTCAGGAGTCAGTGAGGCCTACATCCCAGGTAAGGCACCCGACTTCTGCCTGGCACCCAGCAGATGCTGATCCAGTGGCCCTTCTGCTGAGTTACTGCAACTGAAGGAGCTCTTCGCCTCTGCCTGTTGTGATCACTACTCTCTGGGTCTGCTTTCCATTTCTGAACCAGGCAGTGCATTAATGCATTTATCCAGATGTTTCCTGCTTCTTTGTGCAAGAAGTGTAGAACCTGGTCGCATTAGCTCACGCTGCCAAGAACAAAGACTTGAGCACCCAGATAGGTCTCTTTCTAGTGTGTGTAGATTCATTCTCTCAGGCTGATTCTTCAGAGGCCCATATAGTCACATTTGAAATTCTTCTATCAGAGCTCTTGCCCAAATGTGAAAATGATACTAGTTTATTTTGCCTTGGTGTTTCATATGGTGGGGGCTATCTGACTTGTCACTGCTTGTTTGTTTGAGTCCCATCTCTGAATGCATAAGCATCAAATTCTTCAACAACACACCATGTGACACAGCCACACTTCCTTGTCACTGTTAGAATATGTTTGGGACTATACTGATTTGCTGAAACTGCTATAGCAAAGAACCACAAACAGAGTGACTTAAAATAGCAGAAATTTATTCTCTTGCAGTTTCAAAGCCTAAATGTCCAGAATCAAGGTGTCAACAGATCCACGTTACCTCTGAAGGCTCCATGGAAGAATCTTCCTGGCTTTTGGTGGTCACTGGCAATGCTTGGAGTTCCTTAGCAGACATTGCTCCAGTGTCTGCCTCCGAGTTCACATGCCTGTCTTCCCTCTGCTGTGGGTCTCTATATTTGTGCTCTTTTTATAAAGACATCAGTCATTGGAGTAGGCCCCACCCTAATACAGTATTGCCTCATCTTAACTAAATACATCTGCAAAGATCCTCTTTCTAGATGAGGTCACATTCTGAGACTTCAGTGAACATGAATATTTTGGGGGAAGCTATTCAACCGAGTACAGGGACTTCACTGAATGAACTTGAATAAATCAATACTCTCTCACAGTACTGAGTATTTAGTTTCATGTCCCCGGCCCCCAAAGCTCATTAAATGACAATAAATGAATAAACACTAGGGGACAAGTATCCGAAAATGGTTCTGCATGTGGTCTCAAGCCTTTCCAACTACAGTCTGGTTGGAAAGAAAAGAAACTGTTGGTTGAAGAACTGTCCGAGGACCATGCTTGGTCCCACTTGGGGGAATCTCCCCACCACTTTCCTTTGGAAGTTGGGTGGCCTCCATGTAGACACGTGTCCTGCTGTTATTAAATGTGTGTGCCTGCTGTTCACCAGCACTGTACCTACAGGGCATGTGGTTTTGCCCGCTGAAGACTGGGCCTAAAGCACTGAGGTGTCCAGTCCTCTCATAAGCCCACGAGACTATCTATGCAAGATGACCCAAAAGATGCACAGCCATGTTTCAACCAGGCTTGAAAGATCCAGTGATTCCCTCCAGAGACTTTTGGTGGTGGGTTTACCAGAAAAGTTAACTCACAGAGCTGCAGGGAGAGTCAGAACAGTGGCATATAGAAGCTCCTGGAGATGAGAACTGAACAAGTCCAGGACCCATAGCAGCTCTGGGGCCTTGGCCTAGGGAGGGATTTGGGGTTCTCAGCAGTGCACCTGCCTTTGTGCTCCAGGTACAACCACATACCCGCTGTCCTCTCCTCTACCCACTGACTACCGGTTCCTTCCCTCCATCAGGGTTTCTTCCTCTTCCTCTCCTCCCTTCTCATTGATTCCATGGCTCATCCACAGCTGTGACTCCTGCTCGTCACTGCCTCCTCCTCAGTTTTTTCAGTTACAGAGGGATCATTTCGGTCACCCAGCAATTCTTTTTTACCCTGGGGCCCTGTGTCAACTGCTGGCCCTTCTCTGGACTCACACACTTGAAAACAGCTGTGACTACAGGTAGACTGAGGAGGAGATTTCAGAGGCGATGAAGTACAAAAACACTGCCACCTATCTGGGCATGGTGGCACATGTCTATAATCCCAGCAACTCAGGAGGCTAAGGCAAGAGGATCACAAGTTCAAAGCCAGTCTCAGCAACTCGGTGAGACTGTAAACAACTTAGCAAGACATGTCTCAAAATAAAAAGTATAAAGTGCTAGGGATTGTGGCTCAGTGGTTAAGCACCCCTGGGTTCAATCCCTTGTAGCAAAAACACATTGCTGCTGAAGGTTACCTCTTCAGCAGGGCTGAGGTCAAGGCTGCTTCCTCTACAATAGCCAGTGGCCTTGCTGGACACCTTCCTGCCTTCGCCCAGTCTTCTACACATCATTCACTAGAGAGTGTGTACCTGGACTTACTCTTCGTCTCCATCCTCCTGGCCTCTTTTAGAATTGCTTTTATAGCTGTGCTGTGAAGTGATACCTCCACACAGACCAAGTGTGTTCTAATGTGTATTGTAAGTAGCAGCTTTACCTCAAATACATCCATCTATTTGTTGTGGGATGTAGTTGAGGATGGAACCAGTGACCTAGTAACCATTTATCTATGAAAGGAATTTTTCATATGCATTATCAGGAATTGCTGTGCATGGTGTGCGTATACCTTTAGACATAATGAATCATATAACTCACCCCTTTTCCCTCCATACTGTCTGCTAGAAGGTTAGAGCCGAAACTACTATGAGTTCACATGGATTTTATGTACCACCTCTTTATCATAGTTTACTACCTTCATTTTTCTTAACTTCTGCAGTTATTTCCTGTCTACCTAGCTTGTATGTATTTTTGTAATGTGTAAGAAATTTGTGAAATAAGTTCATTTAAAAATAGAAACTACCAATAACAGTTGTTCATATGGCAAATATTAAGCACCCACTTCTGCCAGTTACCTTGACTAAAATGTACTTCCTGCACTACTTACACCTTTATCAGATACAAATTAAGTGGGTTTAAAGGAGAAAGCCATTGCTGAAGGCTGGGGTGATTACATATGAGTGGGTCCCTGAAAGACACAGAGTGAAAAACTCCTCAAGGGTCATCATGGAATGTGGTCAAGTGGAACCCAGGCAATACAGAACAAGAGCCTCATGCTCATGGGAAAGAAGACTCCAAGGCTGGGGTTCTTCATTCCTGTGAGGGTTTCATTTCCCCAGTTTGCACATGTAAACTTTACAAAGCAAAAAGAGAAAATTAACCCAGGAAATATACCACAAGCACCATAGAAATGACTAGACTTGATTGCTCTTGAAGTACAGTCAATGTTTTTTAAAAGGATATTCACCATTTGTTCAATATATAAACAGTAAATCACAAACATTTCCAATCTGTTCTAAATACTATACATATTTCTAGTATTAACTCTCAAAAATTGTGGAGGTTTATCTCAGCTCTGTGTAACTAAGGGAAATTTATTTGTCATGGCCTGGTTCAAATAATTTCTTTTCCTTCTCAAAAGAATTCTTCTGATTCATAGACATAAATTCTTGATTATCTGGTTTAAGTAATTTGATTTTTTAAAAATACCAGATAACACGCCTTTAGTTCTTTCCACTCCACTGCCCTTGGAAGAGAGCTGAGAGAGAGCAAGCGTCATCTCGTCTGGTCTTCCCACAGACACATGGGAAAGGCAGGCTCCCTGGGGAAGGAGAGGCAGCGTGGTGTGTGCCCTGGAGCCAAACAGACCTTATAAAAAATGTGTCATTTGGGATTATTTTGTCACTGTTCATCACTCTGAAAAGCACAGAGTTAAATGTAATTACCATTCCTATTGCAATGCTATGAAGGAGACGCTGTGCAATGCTCTCCCCTTCGGAACAAGCCTCCTGTTCCCTGGAGCAGATGTGAGGTTGCAGGTGGAACCCCCACCATCACAGGTCCATATGCAGCAAGAATTCTGTCTCCTAAACAGAACTAAAAAGTTAAATTCTTGACCCTTTTAAATAGGCTATCAAACACAAAGAAGAGAAAACAATTCTGCAAACTAAAGTGAATGGTAAGACAGGAGTATCAGAGCAGCTATATTGGCAGTTCCAAGGTTCCTAACATCCTTTATGTACGTCCCTTGCATAGCTGAACTTATTTCCTTTCATGATGAAATGACACCATGATCAGCAAAGCCTGCAAAATTGTAGTTTTAATTTAGTGACAGGTTATCCCAAGTGGCACTTCTAGAATTGTAAAGTTCAAATAAATGTGCTTTATAACTTGAAAACAAACCCCAAAGCATTGTGCACCTGCCAAGTACTTTAATGGCTTCTTTTCTTTCTTCTTCTTCTTTTTTTTTTTCGTTCTCAAAAGGATGATATCGGGAAACTGGGCAAGCTGTTGATGCATGGCCCTTTCAATGTCTGGACAATTCACAAGGATCGTTACAAAATGAAGGATTTTATTAGATTTAAACCCAGCCAAAGGCAAATCTATCTATTTGAAAGAGGAATCATGTTCTGTAAGATTCGCATGGAGCCTGGTGACCAGGGACCCTCTCCTCATTACAGCTTTAAGAAATGGATGAAGGTAAAGGGGATCCTAATATACCTGGAGTCACCACCACCCTGGGGGCAGAGAAGAGAGAGATGGTTCCCCTCACTTTATAGAGGAGGAAACTGAAGCTTTGAGAGGTGAAGTTAATTTGCCATATACTTCACAACAGAACTGGAATCCACACCCAGGTCTGCCTGACTCTAGACTCAGGGCTCATAGTCAGTTCCTGGACAGGGCTGGGGTAGGTATAGGGGTGACTTCATGCTAGTTAAGACAAAAGGGACCTTACTGTAGCTTGCCTGGACATGCTCAATGCTATAGCTTTGTATGTAAATGGAGACAATATCCTGACTCTGACCTGGGGGGTCCATGAACCTTCCGTCCACGTCAAGTCTTGTCTCTCAGCTGAATAGGAAATATTTCACAGCCTGCTAGCTATGAGACAGACAGACAGACACACAGACATACACATACACTCACTTATGATCTTGTGATTAAAGCTATGAACTTATGTATAGTTGTCTTTATATTTCTTAATGGATACTCATTCAATTACCATTATATTGAGATTTGTAGAGTAGGTGTTAAAGAAGAGGTGATGATTTCTTCACTTAAATGTTGAGCACTACAACCCTCCTCATGGAAAGCATAGTCTCTGAAACAGAAGGGGACAGAGGATACTGTCCAGACTATTTTATACTGCCTTAGGGACAGCAAAAACACTTGGAAGGAAGATGGAAGAGAACTGTTAAGGATAGAAAGGATTAGAGTGGCAGACTGACAATTTAAATGTCAGAAAAATGTGGTGCAGAGCATGTCTTTCTTTTCAATAGTTGGTGACACTTTCAATTCACCCACTTGGAAGGGGGAGCAGTAAGAAGTTTGAAATTGCCAACCGAAATGGACCTGAGAAATACGTACTGCAGGTAAAGTCCATACCTTGTCCATGGTTTTCCTTTGCTCTTTCCCTCTTGTGTTTCCGTAACTTGATGAGGGTCTTCTGTCTTGTTACTCTAAAGATCACGCAGAGAACAAAAGCCCTGTGCTTAACACTTAGGGTGATCTGATACTCATAGTATTTCTTACCTGTAATTGCAGGCAACTTCAAAAGAAATCAGAGATTGTTGGTTTTCAGAAATAAGTAAATTATTGGTGGAACAACAAGACAATATTAAAGGTAGGTTATCTCTGCTGACTTCAGTCTGCAAAGTTATTCTGATTGTAGTGGATGCAGACTGGGGTTGTTGTCAAAGAATGCTTTGCCAGGGAAATAACTGAGGCCACATTTTCACGGGCCCTGGATGCACCTGTGCTTGCTTTAAATTAAGTGGGGTTTGTGTGTATAGTTGTGTGTGGTTGCACTGATGTGTCCCTTTTAGTTGTGTTTACACACACCTAATTGCTAAGGTCAACTGCTCAATCAAAAATCAAAAATCCACCCAAGAAAATATGAACAGGGATTCAAATCGCCAATGCTGCCTTTCAGAAACTGTTACCTTTTTTCCAAAGTTGAGATAAAATTCACATATCATAAAATTTGCTCTCCTATTAAAGTTTAGAATTCCAGAGCGTCAGCCTATTCATGAGGTTGTATCATCACCCCTCTGATTCTAATTCTAAACTGGAACGTTTTTATAACACCTCACTAAAAAAATCGTGTACCTGGTACCAAACACTCCCCATCTTTCCCCTCTCCCTGCTGCTGGCAACCACTGATCTACTTTCTGTCTGTATTAGATTTTCTTATTCTAGACACTTTATATAAATGGGATCAGAAAAAAAGTAACTCTTCCTGTCTAGATGCTTTCATTTAGCAGAATTTTTTTCAGGTTTTTTCATTCACATTGTAACATGTATCAGTACATGTAATTTCTTCTTGTGGCTAAATTATACTCTAGTGTATGGAGGTACCATTGTCTTAGTCCAGGTTGTGCTGCTGTAAGAGAAGAGCACAGGCTGGGTAATTCATAATGAACAGAAATTTTTTGGCTCACAGCTCTGGAGATTGGGAAGTCCAGGATCAAGGAGCTGGAATCTGATGAGGGTCTTCTTTGCATCTTCCCATGGCAGAAGGAAAGAGGAGGGAAAGAAAGGGAGAAAGAGCATGCACATGTGTGTACACGCAAAGGGGGCCAAACTTGTCCTTTTATAAGGAGCCCACTCTTGTGATAACAAAACCACCCCACAATAAGCGTAAGAGCCTATTCATGAGGGCAGTGCTCCGTGACCCAACATCTCCCATTAGGCCCCACCTTCCACTGAGGATCAAATTTCCAACACTCGAGGACACATTCACATTAGAGCAATCATATTTGTTTATCCATTCATCAGGTGATGAACATTTGGGTTATTTATACTTTGTGGCTATTGTAAATAATGATGCTACATATTTTCATATAAGGGGTTTTTTTGTGGGAGTCCTCATTTCTAAGTTTCTTGGGTATTGAAGTGGAATTGTTGGATCCTATGTTCACTCTAGTTAACTTTCTGAGGAACTTCCAAATTGTTTTCCAAAGCAGTAGCACCATTTCAGATTCACACCAGCAATGTATAAAGGTTTTATTTTCCCCATTTCCTCACCAACACTTGTTATTGTCCATAATTATTATTATTATTAATTATTATTGCCATCACAGTGGGTATGAAGTGGTAGCTCATTGTGCTTTGGTTTGCAGTTCCCTATGACTAATGATTTTGAGCATCTTTTAATGTGCCTATTGATGTATTTTCTTTGAAGAAACATCTATGTCCCTTGCCCATTTTTAATTGGCTTTTCTTTTTATGGTTGAGTTGTAGTGCTAGTTGGATACCAGAACTCCTTTCAAATAAGATTTGCAAGTTTGTTTTTGTTTTATTACATTTGTGCATTTATTTTTATTTTCTTGATAGTGTCTTTTGAAGCACAAAATTTTTTTTACTTTGATGAAATTCAATTTATTTGTTTTTTTTACTTTGGTTGCTTGTATTTTGGATATTTGAGAAAGCATTGCCCAATCCAAGGTGATGAAAATTCACACCTATGTTGTCTTCTAATAATGTATAGCTTTAACTCTGGCATTTAGATCTTTGATCCATTTTGAGCTAATTTTTGCATGCTAATTTTCGCCATCATTGTAAAGTGTTGTTTTCCAAGGCTACTCCAAGAAAGAAAGGGAAGTTAGGAATAGGATGAGTTCAGACACCACAAATCTCACTACTGAGATTGAGGGTCAGCTGTTCATTTTGAACAAATGTTCTCCAGATTTCACTGCAAGCCTTTAATTTCCAGTTTTCTGAAAAAAATTTTACTGACAATTTTTGTCAGCTTTAGCCCCATGCTTTCACGGAAGAAAAATTTTGGAAGTTTTTTCCTCCACCATTTTCACTAATGTCCCTCACTTACCATAATTAAAAGTTGTCTTTGTATAGGCTTTACCCTTTCACGTCTGTGTCTTTCAAAGGATCCTCAATCCTCCTCATAACAGCAGGGGCAGGGAAATTTACACCAAGCTTCATCAATTGAGTTTCAATATTCCTGTCAGGTAATGTTGCTAAGGTCAGTTTCACATGAAAATCTATCATTTATTCTGGCAATGATTTGTGAGAATCACACACACACACACACACACACACACACACACAACAGGTGTATAAAGAAAGGAAAATTGTATAAAAATGAAAAGATAAATTTTGTCTTTAGAGACTTGGTAAGAATGCAGCCATTTCTCACCCTGTGTCTCCTCTGATCATCATCTAGTGGGAGGACCCAAGGGTGGGTGCAGAGGATATGCAGCTGAGGGGTTTTCCATATGGTAAGATGTGGAAAAAGATACAGAAAGATACAATGAGAAGTATGACTGGAAAACTACAACTTCAGTTTTCTGTCACAACAAAGTCACCAAAGTTCTTGATTTAAACTCTAAGCCTCTGCCAGGAAAGTAATAAGATTGTATCATTGATTTTAATTTGCATAAGGTAGATGGGAAAAAGCTATGATTTACTTTTGCTTTTCAACTATTAATAGTGCTTTAAGTGTATGTTGTGGTAACTGAGTCTGAGTGACCTAAAGACTTCAAGCGAAAAGGTAGGAAAAAGTAACTTGGTTTCTCACAGGAGCAACATTCTAGTCACAAGATTGTTCTAGAAATGCTTACTTCTTAGATCAGCATTTCTCAAAGTGCAGTTAGTGACCACCTGCATAAGAATGACTTAAAAGGCTTGAATACAGGTGTCTAGGTCCCACCCCAGAACTATGGAATTAGTATAGGGTTAGTGCCTTGGGCTGCACATTTTAGCTTATTAAAGTTTTTAGACAGGAAACTTATACCACAATTTTTAAACATCTTTATTCAGGTATATTGACATAATAAGCTACACATATTTGAAGTGTGCAATTTAATAAAAAAAAGTATTTTGACAGTCCTCAGGATCAAAGATCTAAATGCAAAATTTAAACTATAAAACATAAAACATCTAGAAGAAGATACAGAAGAAAATGTACATGGCCTTTAGACAAAGATTAATCAGAGAAGCCACTAAAACCATGATCCTGTCATCTAAAGAGGCTCAGAAGACCTGTCAGGCAAAAAGGCACTTATTTGGGATCTTAGAATTATGATTGAGGGAGCACAGACTTCACCAGAAACCAGAGTGTGTCCTTGTGTCCCATTTGGAAAGGGTTTAGAGAGTATTATCTTTTTCTTTTTTTTTTTTTTTTTTTATACTGGGAATTGAACCCAGGGAGTATTTTTAAGGGTTGAAAAAAAAAAAGATTTACATGAGAATAAACTTACTTCTATAGCTCATTTGTCCAGCAAAGACCATCACAGACCATACCACTTTTTAGGAAAAAGTATAGGATATACAGTCCTCAGGATGTCCCTTCTCATCAAATAACTTCTTTTTGGCATGCCAGCAATTTCATAAAGGGTTCACTACAACAAAAAATGGAGTTGTCCCAAAATGAGATCGCTACTACTGATTTTTTTTTCACAATCCATAAAATTATTAAAAACAGAATTTCATCAAAATTAAAGTCACCTACTGTTCAAATTTACTTTTAAAAACATGAAAAGATAAACCACACACTGAAAGAAAGAAAATTGGGGGAGGGGGTGTTACCAGGGATTGAACTCAGGGGCGTTCAACCACTGAGCCACATCTCCAGTTCTGTTTTGCATTTTATTTAGAGACAGGGTTTCACTGAGTTGCTTAGCACCTTGCTTTTGCTGCGGCTGGCTTTGAACTCGTGATCCTCCTGCCTCAGCCTCCTGAGCTGCTGGGATTTTAGGCGTGTGCCACTGCACCCGGCTGAAAGAAAATATTTGCAAAGCATTTATCTAAGGACCTGTATCTAAGAGATACACAGAGCTCACAAAACTCAATAAGAAAAAAACGAACAAAAGATTTGAATCAATGCTTCACTAGAGAAGATATACAAATGGCAAAGATATACTTTGAGGGATTTTATTATTGCTGTTTTCGTTTTTGTTTGGTATATGGTGTGAGATATGGACCAAAGTTCACGTTTTGCATATTGATATCTAGTTGGCCCATACCATTTGCTGAAAAGACTCTTCTTTCTCCAACTGACCATTTGTGTGAGACTATTATTTATATAAGTGTGCATCTATTTCTGGATGTCCTATTCTGTTTCATTGATCTATTTGTCTATCATGACATAAATACCTTACTATCTCAATTACTATAGCTTCATAATAAGTCTTAAAATCAGATAGTTTGAGTCTTCCAACTTTGTTCTTCCTTTTGAAGTTGTTTTGGTTATTCTGTGTTCTTTACATTTTCATATACAGTTGTCCCTTGATATCCATGGGGGATTGGTTCTGTATATATGCTCAAATTCCTTATGTAAAGTGGAATAGTATTCACACTTAAGCTATACACATCTTTTTATCTTTTTTTTTTTTTTTTTTTTTTTTTTTTTTATTTCATTTTGTAGTGCTGGGGATTAAACCCAGGGCTTCCCACATGCTAGGCAAATGCTGTACCATGGAGCTACACCCCTAGCCCTATGCACATTTTCTTGTATACTTTAAGTCACTTCTAGATTACTTATAATACCTGATACAATATAAATGCTATGCAATAGTTGTTACACTATATTGTTTGGGGAATAAGATAAAAACCATCTGCACATGTTCATTATAGATGCATTTTTCCCAAATATTTTCTGTTCATAGTTGGTTGAATCCATGGAAGGAAAATATAGAGATACAGAGGGCCAACTACACATTTTAGAATGAGCTCATCAATTTCTGCCAAAGAGAAAGAAAGAAAGAAAGAAAGAAAGAAAGAAAGGAAGGAAGGAAGGAAGGAAGGAAGGAAGGAAGGAAGGAAGGAAGGAAGGAAGGAAGGGGAAGAAAGGAAGAAAGAAACAAAGAAAGAAACAAAGAAAGAGAAAGAAAAGCTTGCTGAGATTTGATTGGGATTGTGTAAAATCTACACATCACTTTGATGATCTATAAGTCTATTGACTTTTTCCACAATATTGAGCTAAATCTACAATTTAATCTTAACTGAATCTACCCAGACTGGTCCTGTCCTGTAGTAAACGACACCTTTGTTTGGAAAGCAAGACATTTATTCAATTAAAATTCAGACACACATTTCCCAAACCCTCCTCAAGGTCTGACACCATGTTCTCTAGGTTATGACAGGAAGGTAAAATCCAGAAAACAAGCAGAACCAGAACCCAGCATGTAGTTTCCATTTAAAAATTTTTTAAAATTAAAAAAAAAAAAAACTACTGAACTGAAAACCCCACAGGTGTCCCAGTCCCTTTCTTTCACAGATATGCAAACCGAGAGTCAATTTCACTCAGTTTATCTACTACAGAGCCAGGTCTTCTGAGTCTGGAGAGCCAGGCAGGGTCTGATGAAATGTCACCATGAGTGACATTTTACAAGGACTCTAAGAACTCAGAAAGGGCCACAGTGGACTGTGTGAGTGAGCAGGAGCCAGGGTCTTGTTGACCCTGTGAGGAGATAAGGCTCTCAGGGGCAGAATGCAGACTCAGGGGAACCCAGGCAACGGGGGAGAGTGGTGCCCAAGTTCCAAGATCAGGGAAGTGAAGAACATCAGCACCTTGTGTGTGACAGCAGTTTACAAAACTCTGGCACATAAGCATCACCCTAAGTCACCTTTCATCCTTGGGAATTCTTGGGCCTAACCACTATGCTCAATGTGCAAGACACCTCAGGGACATGGGTGAGGACACTGGGAGCCAGTGAGGGATTGGAGACAGCCCAGCTGAAGAGAGCATCATATCCAGAGGGCGTTACAACGCTAGCTAGGGTTGGGACAGGGAAGAGGAGAATGTAACCAGTGCATGGGGCACTGCAGCTAGGAATGTCAAGGAGGGAGGCGGGCCCTGTGGTTTGGGATGTCCTCATTCATGGCATGACCGCCTGTGATGGAGAGCACATGGGGCTGTGGGGAAAGCCCACGGGGGCAGGCAGCTTTGTGCAGGCAGCACATAGGTGGGATACAAGGCAAGGCCCTGGTCCTGGCAGAAACCAAGGCCACAGTTCCATCCTAGCAACTGGGCAACATCCTCTGGTCACATGAATAATAAAAGGATGCCCCAGGGACCTTCAAAGAACATGGAGCTACCTCCCAGCAGGAATATGCAGTGGTGATTTGAATCCTGGTTTGAGAGGCCATGGACAGAGTGGGAAGAAATACCACTGAGATGAGAAAGTAGGTCTCATATATCAGGCTGGTGAATTCAGATTTTAGGTTGTTGTAGGCAACCAGGGGACAGACAGGTGGGAAAGACACTGGAGTTGAAATCTTTCATTATTCTTATACCTAGGATGACATTCAAGTAAAGAATGTGATTCTTATTACTGTCCAGGGGCTTGTTAAATAATTAACAAATAGTGAAATAATTTGGGTTCAAGTAGAAAAAATAAGCACTTCATAGGCACATTGTTTAGTTCTTAATTCAGTATTAAGGGAGCTAATTATTGAAACATGGATGGACCCAGAGATCAGGTACAAAGAGAGCTCAGCAGGATGGGTCAGAGAACAGTGGAGGCTGCCAGGATCAGGCAAGCCAGGACCTGAAGGAACTTTTTCTGAATTATTAGGAAAATAAAATCTATACAATTGATATACTTTATAGTATTTTCTCTATGTATATGTGTATGTAAACTCAATATATAAAATCTATTCAAAATAGCTTAAATTTGAGAGTGCTGTTTTGCTTTGTTTCAGGCCAAGGAAATCTACATTTGGAAGCAACCACTGGGTGAGTAGTGTTTTTGTTTTTTTTTTAAGAAATATCAAATGCTGTGGATAATTCATACTGATCTTACATGATTCTTCTTTAGATTTTTTTCAACACTGAACTCGTTATGAATAATTTCCAATCTTTTTTAAAAAAAAAAATCTGTTTCCTGACCCCAGTGTCAGATGAGGGTGGCTTTTCCAGTGCTGGCTCGCTGTGCAGTCAGCTGTGGTCATGCCTGCCACTTTGAAATCTCCCTTAATTGCCCCTGCATCTGTTTGTTTATTTGTTTGTTTTTAATATTCCAATGAGAACCTCCATTTCTACTCCTATTTTCTCATGGCTGCCTGTCCTCCTCTCTGCTGAGCGGGCATCCCATGCCCTCTGAGGCCGTTCCTGCAGCCTCCCTCTGTCCGCTCAGAGCCCTGTGGTCATCCCTATTCTCTCAGGCCCTCTTGCCTGGAGGCGGCTGCACTTACACTCCCTTCAGGGTTCAGGCCTCAGTGGTGCCTCTTGCCCCATCTGTGTCTGCCACTTGTAAACTTTCTCTATAATTCCTCTCCCTGTCCACGGCAGGAAGGAGGAACCCACTATGTACTTTCTGGATAAACCTTAGACTGTGATCCAGTTCTGATGCAGGACCCCACTTAGATTTTCTAGGCTTATTTGTCCTGATCCTAATGGAGCCACTCAAAGAGATGATAGAGGTAGGAGTCAGTCAGTGAAGGCTCTAGAAACAACCGAGTTTCTCTCCCTACTCTCTGCACCCACGGTCTTATGGAGGACTCTCTATTTACAGTGTTTAGCAGATCATATTTTAATTTCATGATGTGTTTTTGAGTTTTTCTCTCTATTAGACCATGAATTTCACTAGGGCATGGAGCTTGTCTTATTAGTTTTAACTTTCCTTGGCCCTCATTTACAAGGGCCTGGCACTTGTGTAGGTGCTCAGTAGATGTTTAGTGAATGAAAGAACTCATTGAAGCATCAAGTGACACTTGCAAACTACTCTGCAAACAGCGTCGGGGGTGGGGGTGGTGCCAAGGTCTAGCTCAGGCACATCTTGTTCATCTTGGACCTCCATCATCTAGTAGGTGTGAGATCTAATCTAATCCAAAAGACTTGGTACAACAGTTGGCATTTCAGGCCAATAATCAGCAGAGGAGGGAACTGTAGTGAGCCAGTGAAAGAGTTTTTGAGAAGCCAGAAGGGGAATCTTCCTCCTCACCTCCACACCTTTATGGTTTGCAGTCATGGGCTGGGATTGTGGCTCAGTGGTAGAGTGCTTGCCCAGCATGCCTTGAAGCACTGGGTTCAATTCTCAGCACCACATATCAATCAATCAATCAATCGATGATAAAGGTCCATCGACAACTGAAAAAAAAATTTAAAAAAAAAAAAGATTTGCAGTCATGCCAGGCACAGTGGTGTATGTCTGTAAGGCTTGGGGGGACTGAGGCAGGAGGATCAAGAGTTCAAAGCCAGTCTCAGGAACTTAGTGAGGCCATAAACAATTCAGTGAGACCCTGTCTCTAAATAAAATACAAAAATGGACTGGGATATGGCTCAGCAGTTAAGTCCCTGGTACCAAAAAAAAAAAAAAAAAATTGCAGCCAGTTAGATATTAACTGTATTATCCAGCAAGAGGTGTCCTTTGAACATACCCTTGTTGAATGTCACCACAGAATTGGGGCAGGTCTTAGACCACAGGTAAAGGAGGAGAGAGAAGCTGGACCTGGAGACTTAACGTGAGCCAGCACTGCTCCAGCTGGTAGAAGGAGGAGTGTGTGTGCCGTTCTCTGCAATGATTCAGTGTTCCTGTGTATTTCCCTAAAGCAAAGGCAATGGAGTGGAATGTGTTCCCTGCACTGCAAACACAGATAGAGCTACAACCAGCAAGGAAGAGCCAGTCTCCAGCACCCATGGAATGAAAGGTAGGACCCAATGGAGAGTGGAGCACAGAAGCAGGGGTGACACCACTGCTACACTCCTGGGGAAGACATGCCTGAGTCCCAGCCCTCCCTTAGAAGTAAGAGGGAGGGGAAAGGACAGCAGTTACACCGTCTACATGACATAAAATCAATTTCCTGCTATTTCATTTGTGGTGTTCGAATTCAGCCAGAAGTCTCACATTGAGAGGTAACTCCCTCTCCAGAAGAGCTGTTCTGTGAAGGAGTAATTGTTGTAGGTAAGACCAGCGCCAGAAGGTCTGTACCTTGGAAGCCAGATGCTGGGTGGTGGCGCTTTACTTCTTGCTCTCTCCAGGAATTTTGAATTTTGAATTTTCTTCCCAAAACTCTCTGTGGAAAGGTTCAGAGCTCTTGATTCAGGTACTTCTCTGCAAGATTTCAGCTCTAATCACTTTGTACATCAGCTTCCTACAGGCAGAATTGGGTGCAGAATTAAAAAAGGAAAGCAGGTGTGTAGGCATTTTAATATTTCGTTTTTTAAGGACCTACCATAGATTACGGGTTCATAGGGTTTTGAATATGCTATTTTTATCATCTTTTCTTGTTCTTAACTATTTAAAGATAATTTTTTTAAACATCTACTTTATACTTTCTGCCACTGCCCATAAAGAAAGCCTTGGGAATTTAATATTTGAAGTTTGGGCTTTTGGATTGTGTCTCAGTCAGCTCAGGCTGCCAGAAACAAAATGCCACAGACCAAGTGGCTTAAAGAACAGAAACGTCCTTTTCACAATTCTGGAGGCTGAAAGTCTGACATCAAGTGCCAGAATGTCGATGCTAGTTGGAGGTCCCCTTCCTGGCTTAGAGGGCTGCCTCCTCACTGTGTGTTCACATGACCTCCACCTTCCGTGGGCAGGAAAAAGAACAAGCAGTCCAATGTCTCTTCTAAAGACACTAATTCCATTAGCCTAAGGCCCTGCCCTCCTGACCTCATTAACCCTCTCACTTCCAAAAGCCCTATGTCCAAATACCACCACAGGGGGCGTCAGAGCTCCAACATGTGAATGGGGTGGGGTGTGAACAGTCCACAGCAGACCATTTGTGATTAACTTGGAGGAACACGAAGTACATCTGCAGGCACATACTTAATTTTACAGAGGTCACTAGAAGACATTTTAATTCAAAATGCATTTATTGAGCACTTAGAAAGTATAAAAGTCATTGAACAAGCCTGGACCCAGAATTCCCTTTCCACTCTCATCCACCCCAGGGCAAGATTGAATAAGTTTCTTCTTTAGGCTTCTGGACTCTTGGATGTTAATGAGCATGAATAGCAAATTAAACAGGAAGAAGGTCACCTCATGGAGAAATCAGATGTTCAGACTTGGTCAACAAATATTAATAGTAATGCCATTTAATAAGACAGTGATTGTCAACTAGGGCGTGTTGGTGTTATAAAATTTTATATTTGGAAAATGAAAAGTGACCTATTTTCTTCTTAGTACAAACCAGGAAAAATAAGGGTTGAGAAAAATCTTGGTTCCAGAATATGGTCCATAAATCTTTCATCAGGACTGTTCCTCCATGGAAGGTAGCAAGAAATTTGGGAGGCTGGAGGTTTTGTTTTATTTTCCTGTGGAGATTTCAGGTTGGCTTGTGAAAAACTTTTTTGAAGGAAGATAAAACTGAATTTATATGTCCTAAGTAGCTGGTCATATCTCCTAGCACTGTCTCATATTTACTGTGGTGGTTAGATGGAGTCAGGTTCCAGTTTCCTCTTACTTTGAAAAACTCAAAGAGAGGTAAGGTGCCTGGGTTGGGCTTCTCTTTCAGCTGGGGCCCACCAGACCAACAAAATGTGTTGGGACTTCAGTTCTCACCCTATTAGGTTGTTGATTTAATAGGTGACTCTTCAGATTACTGGGACTTTAAAAACCTGAACCTATGAAAGCTAGTCAGTTCATAATATATGTCATGCTCTTGAGGTGTTTTCATGGGCCAAGAATCCCATAAAGAGATCTTTATGAGCTGATATGTTTGAGGACAGAAGTGTCAACAATGGCAAAGATGTCCAAATATGATCACCAGGAGATATGAACCAATTGATATAGATTTATAATTCCTCCTTCACCCAGATCATAAGGATGAGGATTATCCAGGTGCCTTCTTTCCTTTGCTCTGTCTCTCTCCTGCTAACTTAGATCATCATGCCCAAAAGGCACAGCATGAGCAGAAGAAAGAAGGGATGTCATTTAGTGTGGGCTTGGTTATAACTGTGTCCATACATGTTTGTGTATGTCTGTATATCTGTCCGTGTATGAGGCATATGCAACCTTCAATATTGGGAAGGCTGCCTGGTTTGGGGGACAAAGAGGTGGCAGTAGAATGACCATTGTGTTGATGTGAGCTGAGATGACCTTTCACTAATTAGGCTCATGAAAACCAGTCAGCTCTTGAGAAAATTGGCTGACACCTTAAAATCAATAAATACACAAAGAATTCAGCTGGGTTGTGAAAAGTAGCTTAAACACAAAAACACTACATGCAGGTGAGGCTGTGGAGCAACAGAGACCCTCATTCATTGCTGGTGGGGATGCAAAATGGCTTAGTCACTTTGGAAGGCAGTTTAGTAGTTTCTCACAAAATCGAATATATTCTTACCATACAATTCAGCATGTGTGCTTGGTATTTTCCCAGAGGAGTTGAAAATTTATGTCTATACAAAAACCTGCACACAGATATTTCTAGACACTTTTATTCACATTTGCCAAATCTGGAAGCAACCAAGATGTCCTTCAGTGGGTAAACTGATAAACTGGCACATCCAGCTAATGGAATATTATTCAGCACTAAAGAAGTGAGCTATCAAACCAAAAGAGACATTAAAAAAAAAAAAAAAAAAAACCCTAAATGCATATTATTCAGTGTAAAAGGTCAATCTGAGAAGGCTGCAATCTATATGATTCCAGCTTTATGACATTCTGGAAAATTCAAAATTTTTATTATCAGGAGATAGTAAAGGGATCATTTGTTGTCAGGGGTTAGTCGGGGAGAGAAGGATGAAAACACAGAGTAGGGATTTTTAGGTCATTTAAAATATTCTGTATGATACTGTAATGATGTGTACATATCATTGTACATTTGTCCAAACCCACAGAATGTGCAAAACCAAGAGCAAACCTCGAGGTAAACGAAGCACTTTGGATGAGTACAAGTGTCAGTGTAGGTCCATCAGCTTCTCCCTTCTGGTGAAGGATGCCAATGGTGGGGAGGCCATGCATGTGCAGGGGTGGGGGCTTATGGGAAATCTCTGAACCTTCCTCCAAATATTTCTGTGAAATTTTTTCTGCTTAAAAAAAAGAAAAGAAAAGAAAAAGTGGGAGTCTTCATAAAGAATTTCTTCAAATAGGCCACATGCACAGTTTTATAGTAGAGAGTGTTGAAACCCTGCCCAGTTTCTCTTTATCAGGCTGGTACATTCACTTACTTCCCAGTTGCTTCGAAGTTAGCTGATGATATCTCACAGTTGTGCTCTTCTGAGAATTGACCTCAGCTGACCAGAGCTGTCTAGCCAGGAAATGCCTGTGAAGTTATATCCTCCCCCAAGTGTTGCTTGTGGTCCACCAATGGGTTCCTAGTTCAGGGTATAAAAGTCAACCCTTCTGTCCCAAGATGACACCCCTGTGGTCCCATCTTGCTCTAGTATTTCCTAGGGGATCAGGCTAATGTTGGACTTCAGCCAAACCCACATCTACACTTACTTCTTCCCTGCCCTGTCTTCTGCACTCGCTGTGTTAGGTTTCATCTGAAAGCCCTTTCTTAATAACACACTTGCACAATCTGCTTCTTGGGAACCTGACCTAAGACAGTACCAGGAGAAGTCCAAGAAACAATGGGGTTCTAGTGTTGAGTCACTGGCCGACCAGTTGGCAATGAGGACACCATCGGTGGTGTTACAGAGTATCAAGAGTCCTTGTCCCTGACCTGCTGTGGTTTAATTGCCTGGACCTTCACCTGTGGTGAGCTGGGATCAGATACAGGTGGGCAGTGATGTGCCAACTGGTGCAAGGTCTTCAGAGAGAATGGTGGAATTGGGAGTCTCCTGCTAAGTACCACTGAGGTACTGAAGACAAAGTGACAGGCTCCCATTTGTCAACAATTGTAAGCCCAGTGTGAGAATCAGAGGGTATCTTTGCTGATGTTCAGCTCCTCACCTCCAGGCAGACTGAGATGAAGAGCAAGTGGCAGAATTTAAGAAAAGGATACATTTTCAGATGGGGCAAATTAGCTACTTGGTCATTTTGGGCTCATAGCCTGTAGCTATTATAGGGCCTAAAACTTGGAATGAGAATTTTGGATCCATACTCTTCACCCACTGGATTGGTGGCAGTGGCCTACTCCCCCTTATTGGGAGAAAGATCCTCTCCCAACCCCCCAGACTATGCAGAAGTTGCAAGATTAAGTATATAAGACAACATTTACTCTTCTCTACGTTCTCCCCATCTCCCTCCCAAACCCCTTCCAGAACAGTAACTAGGATGGGCATTACAACATGACCTGACCAGAGGGAGAGGCACATGTACTTATGGTCATGAGCTCAAAAGGCAAAGATCTTTAAATTGTGCTTTAGTGCCCATCTAAGATCCACTGCAGAAAAGGTACCAACTGGACAACTTGGCCAGTAGATGTCAACGAGCTTCCTCCATGGCACCCTAGTGCCTAAATCATGGGCTCCTAAATAGAGAAACCTTGGTAGCAGCACTGGAACTTGTGTATGGGCCCTGCGGTGGGCGCCCCTGTCATCAAGACTGCTCTGGGGTGGGAGGGCAATCTGCCTGCAATGCGGGTCCATATCTCCCATGGTGCAAGGCTCAGCAGGACTGATTGGGCTGATCTGGCTTGCTATGTGGGTGTCTCCTTTCTCCTTCACCACTCTACGTGTTCCCCCCACCTGCAAACTTGTACATTCACTTGACAAAGATGACCTGTCCTCATGGAGAAGGGCTGTTCTTTAGTCAAAGGTACAGGGGTAACTGTGCTCTCCTGCTAGAACCTCCAATTTGTGGGATAACAGAACAGAGTAGTCGAACTTCCAAGACTCCAGACTCAATTCAAGTGAGGGTCTGCATGTGAAAGCTTGCCTTTCTTTATTTAAAAAAAACAGACTGACCTAGCTGCCAGCCCTGTTGAATGTCCAACCTGCTGGAGAGATCTATGCTGAGCCCTCGTTATGGTACTATCCGGTAAGACAAGTAGATTTCCTCAGCTCCCACCAGGCTCAGGAGTACAGTGTGTAATATTTCTTTCATCTAAGGGACTCAATGTGAACATATGACCACTGGACTACTGGTCCCACCACCCCATTCAGAAGTTACTGGCTTGATAGAGGAGTGGAACAGCCTCTTAAAGTCAAGGCAGAGCAGGATTTTGGAGAGGGCACTGGGGGGAGGGAGTGTCATCTTTCAGGATGCAGCATATGCCTTAAACCAATGGCTACATTATGGTTCTGGGCCCCAGTAGGCAGACTATATAATTCCAAGAGCAAAGATGTCAGACTTGCTCATTATCACTGCTAGTGACCCACACAGGGGATTTGTTCCCTCTCATCCCTGCAACTTTAGCCTCAATAAGTCTAGAGGTCTTGGATCCTAAGGGGGACAGTTCCACTAGGGAACACAGTAAAACTCCTACTTAGCTTAAAGCTATGTCTGCCACCTGTTGCTGAGTTGGTCATTAGTTGGGATTTTGCATTCAATCCATCACCTCCCTCCTACTCATGCTAGACACCCTGACTCCTGCTGCCCATCGGGCACTTCTCCCGATGGCATGCAGAGTGGGTGTCCTAGATTCGTCCCAGGCTATGGTTCTCTGGCTTGCCTGTGCACAGTTACAGTAGGCATGGGAGCACTGAGAGATGTCCAGTGATCACCGCTCTGCCTCTCCCAGGCATCAGCCTTACCTCCTGATCAGGATCAATCCTCCCTCCAGTGTGCAGCTGCTTTCTTTGCCTGCCAGCCTACTGGTATGAAGACAAAGTGGGAGGGCCTCTTATGCCAGTAGGGGTAGAGTCTGGATGGAGAAAGGGAGGAAGGTGGGAATTCTCCCAAGAACTGATGCAATTCAGTAATGGGATAGTCACAGAACAGGTGGGTATGCCATTTCTGATGCTATTGGTTAAACAGTCTCTCTCTGGCAGCTGACTGTACATATTAAGGCATTAAATTAATATTTTATTAGTTTGAATTGGGCTGAAAATTTCAAATTCTGAGTTCACTGTTGCCCTGGATTTGCAAAGCTGTGGGCATATGAAAAATCACAAACAGAATAAGCATTTTGCCTCATAGGCAACAGAGGAAGAGCCTCTGACCAGACCCCAGAGAGCTATAAGCCCCTCTTGCAGGCCTGACTGTAGGCCCCCTACCGGGTCCCCAGGGTTTTGGAGGTGGCAAATGGACTATCCGGTGTTGTACATAAGGGTTGTTTCTTTGCTAATTTTTGTGGCATTTCCTTTTTTGGCCTAAGTAACTTATTTGCTTTCCTCATTATTATTATTATGATTCAAAATTATTTCAAGACCTCTTGTATTTTGATGAAGAAAATTAGTTCTAGCAAACAGTTCTTTTCAGTGAAATTATGGATTATTTTGAATATGTAACCAACTAGTTTGAAGTTTCCTTTTTCAGTTATAAAAAGGAATACACATTCAGGCTGTCAAAAACAAGAAATACGGAAAAGTACCAATAAAAATTCAAACTGGATATAACCAGATAAAAATCTTTCAGACTTTGTGTCCATAGAAATGCATGACTTTTAAAAAATGAAACCATACCAATGTTTGCACAACTTTATATTTTAGTTTTATTGAAAAATTTCCATTGAATCTGATGAAATAGGCAAAGCTTAGACTAGATCCAACCAGACTTGTCCTTTACCCCTACCCCCCTGTTCCAACCCTGAATATCCAGGGCCACTGGTTGCTGAGCAGGGAGGTGATTTTCCTCGTTGGGAAGTTTCTTTGATCTCAGCTTAAAACAGCTCTGGAAGTGTAAGACTGCCAACTCAGACTGCCCTACAAACTGAAAAGAACTTTGACAACAGAAAATACACTTGGGGAAAAAATGTGCCCTGAGACTACAAGGAAAGCAATTAATCGAATGCTTTCGATTTGCTTCCTCTTAGCCAAAGATAGATAAGCAAATAAAATAGATGCTTCAGCTATAGACAAACCTCGATTGATCGATTGACCTGAGTTTACACTCTGGGCTGCCAAACAAAAGATCCTAATCCAGCCTAGAACCCTGGGAACATTCTGGTGTTCTCTCCTCTATGAGCTCTGGAGAGTGACTAGTATGATCAGGCAGAAGGTGACTCATGAGTTAAATCCTAGAAGGCAGAAACCTCAGTTAGCAGCACAACATAAGATTAAAGTCTCAAATCCCGAGGTCTTACAGACTCAGGCTGAAGACCAGCTCCATCTCTTTGGATGAGTTGCTTAGCCTCTTTGGGTTTAAGTTCTTTTTATTGTTTATTTTACAAAATGGAGATACACAGTCTTCTTGTAAGTCATTAAATGAGATGAAGTTCTTGGGCTGTGCCCAGATCTCTGTTATGATCGTTAGCAGCTACCTACTGTACATCCAGGGAAGGGAAGGGAAGGAAGGTCGGGGGCTCAGGCACTGCTTTGGGGTAGCTCCCTACCCACCAGTCTCCCAAGTGAAAATAATGTGCTTTTCATTTGTGTGATAAGATGGTGCTTTAAAAGTTGTGCCTAATTGTAAGGAATAGAGAAAAATCTAATTTGGAAGAGAATAAAATAAAGTTTACCTATTTAATATCTTCAGGGTACTAGTTGCCTGGGAATGAGCAGGATCAGTATTGGTCCCTTAGTGCCATCCAGTGGACAGCAAAGGAAGGGCCATGATTTTGCCTTTGAAGTCTATAATTTACCAAAAATGTATTTTCTGATGAGGATAATTTAATCTCACTAATAGCTTCTCTTGTTCATAAATTTCATTCAATTTTTTAGGCAAATTAAATACTGAAAATTCTAAACATTAAATACTAAAACCAGATTCCCTAAACCATGCAGGGCTTATGTGATATGAACTATAAAGCTCACCCACGAAGGGAAAAGAGACTATTCCCCAGTCCTTATCAGCATGAATTTTCACGGCCCACCTTTCCGGCTCTTCTTGTCCTTCCCACCCACATTCTTTAAACGTGTTCTGCTACACAAACTGGAACTGCCTCAGAGACTTAGGGAACACCAGCCCAACACACTGCTCTGCCTCAGCTGGGACTCTATGCATTCCAAGAAGGAACCTATCACTTAAATTTTTGCTGTAACCAAAGTGAATATTTGTCAAGAGCAGTGTGTTTGGTTTGGTTCTTCTGAGTGTGTGTGTGTTTGTGTGTGTGTGTGTGTGTGTGTGTGTGTGTGTGTGTGTGTGCGCGCGCGCGCTGTTTCTTTTTAAAGCTATTTATTACCCTATAATCTGTTTCCTTTCTTCTGGGTGTTTCCGAGGATGAGACAATGGCAAACAAATTTCCCCCAAATTTAAGTAACAATCGAATTCTTGGAATGCCCAGAGCTGCTCCAGAAAAGCTTTCTTTGGTATTACTGTAATTACTACCAACACTAATTATAACAAGTGTTACTTTTTGAATTCATATTATGTAGCATGCATTTTACATCATTAACATGGGCTAGTATTCATACCCAAACTGCTAAGTAGACATTATTAGACCTGTTTTAAAGACAAAGAAACAGATAACCCGAGAGGCTAATTTCCCCAAGGTCACAGTTAGTGGCAAAATCAGACTTGTATTCAGGTCTGGCTGGTTCCAAAGTCCCTTCTTCTACCTCTGGGCAGTGGGCCTTTCATGTGTTCAGCCACAGACATGCCCATGACTGGCCAGACCCTGAATCTGAGATTCTGGATCCTCAGTGCTGCCAGCTCCTTAGTACTCAAAACTGCTAAGCCCATGACCCAAGTCCAGAAGGGGATCAAATATGCAGGTGACTTAAGCTAGAGCAAAAAGCAGCTCAGGGAGCTGGGACTAGAAGGCTCAGGGTGAGGTATGAGCATGATCTAGGAGCCAGGACCCATGGCTCATGACCCCAATTTGTGCCTTGAGAAGTCCCCACAGGTCAGTTACCATGGCTGGCTGGATGCCTGTGAGCTGCACCTTCCTCCCAGTAAATCAGGGCTTTGCCCACAGGACCTGCTCCAAGGTTTGCAGGTTCTAAGAATTCCAGGTTTCTTCCAGGAGCCATAAGGACAGACAGTGAATAGGGCATTGTCTCTGGACCGAGAGCCCAGGGCCAGAGGAGAGGACACCCACGCAGCTGCAGTTGGGACTCGCCCTGGAAGGGCTCTGGTGACCCCCTCACACACTCCCACAGCGCCTCTCCTGCTTTGCCTCTGGAGTGGAACCGAGCATGCGGGGTAGGGTGGGACGGATAGATGAGGCCACCACACCAAGGGTAAATATTGTCTGGGAAGCTATTGTTTTAATTTTGTGAATGATTTTTTAAGTGTTCACTGCATGGCCCTGCAGGAGAGCTGGGACAGGTGATCACTTCACCACAAGGTGCCAGCGGCCTGCAGAGTGGCTGGAACTCATCAGTTCTCACAGTTCCTGTGCTGCCTCCCAGCCCTGCCCGCTTGGGCTGTGAGGGTTCCAGGCTGAGCCAGGCTTCAGAGCCAGGCCAGGGCCACCACCCAAGCTTCCCAGCAGGGGGCTCTGTGGTCCCTGGCAGTCCCTGCATCATCTGGGGCACTGCGGCCACTGGACCCTGGAGGCTTACCCCTTCTGGTTCCCACAGGGTGATGGAGGACACAGCTCTCTCCATCCCTCCAAGCCTCCCTTGCACATCTTTCAGGCAGACAGTCACTCCCCTGTCCTCACTGTTTTCTCCTGGCCCATCCCTAACCCAGTCCCTGCCTCACTTCCTGTTTGTCTGTTGGTTGTCTACAGTTATGTAACAAATTCCCTGAGCTTTAGTAGCTTAAAACAAACACTTACTATCTCAGTTTCCCAGCTATAACTCAGCTAGGAGGTTTAAACCCCAGGTCTCTCATGGGAGCCATGGAAGCTGTAGGCCCAGGGCTGCAGTTCCTGATGCTCCAGGTAATTATTTCATCCCAAGGTGCCATTTACCCTGCAGTGTGTCTGGAACTTGTCTTTTGGTTCTTGGGTTGCCTCCAAGTGCTTCCAAACTGAGGCTTCAGGAAACCCCCTGAGACTTTTCTTTAGGGCAGTCATCCAACCCTGGAGTTCCCCTATGCCAGAAGCATAGTGAGGATGGGGAAATGATCGTTTTGCTGAAAGATGGTACAATGCTTCATGATAGAAGTTAGAGATGGAGTGGAAGGGTCCCGGACACAGGCACTGCCTGCTACATCCTGCCATTGGCAGAGGGACCATCCTCCTTCCTCAAAGGGGTTCAAATCCTTCCCTTTCCCTCCTCAAGGCTGCTCCAGCAGGGAGTTTATCTCCACGGAAACCTGTGAAGGTGGCGGAGATATGGACAAGGAGAGCAGTGTGCTGAGTGTAATTATTTCCTTCTGGTCTCTTTTTTCATCTCCCTCATTTCTATTCATGGGCTGCTCCTGCCCCCTCTCCCTCTATTCCCTCTCTCCTCCATTTCACGATTGTCCCATTGGGACCTGGTCTAACCAGGAAGCCGAGGTTACTGGACCTTCAAAGTGGCTCTGGACCCTCCCAGCCCTGCATGTCCCCACATCGCTGTCCCCGACAGGGCGCTGGTTTAGGGTCATGAGGGGCTGCAGCTGGGAACCCAGGTGGGAGAGCTGGGGTGGGAGATCGCTCAGTGGGTCTTGCCGGGCGTTAACACTCGCCAGACTGCTGACTCTGAGGGTGTGTTCCTGTTCCCACCCTTCCAGCTCTCGGGACTTTTCCAGTCTGAGGACAGTTATGAAACCTGTTCCCCCAGAACGGTTTTTCTGGAGAAAGGAGAAAGCACCGAAGGAGAAAAAGAAGAACGTGATGAGAAGAAAGCGTGAGTGTGAAAGTGGAAAGAAAGTAGGCCGATCTGATCTGTTGCCAGGGCTTCTCTGACTTCCTTCTTGCATTTCAGGGCACCCAGCAGCACCCAGGAGCGCGCAGGGGTGTCCCCTGGCTTGCCCGCTCCGGCTGGGAAGACGGCAGGTGTGCAGGCACAGGCAGTGCGGGCGAGCGCAGCATGCCAGCGGGCCTCCTCCGCGGAGAACTGACCCTCGTCGCCGGCGCCCTTCGCTTCTCCGCCGCCCGCCGGTGCGGTCTGTTTCCCGGGAGGGGCTGCAGTGGTGCGGACGAACGCCGCGCGCTCCTTCAGCAGAAAGCGGCCAGCGGGCCTCGGCGCCACGGGTCTGCAGCCCGGGGAGGGGAGCCCAGGGCGGAGCGCCCCGGGGGTCCCAGCTCAGCGGCCCGGGAACCGTGGAGCAGCTGCACGCGCCAGCACCGGCGTGGGGAGCTCACGCCGCCAGGACTCACCAAGGGCTTCTCAATTTTGGCGATTTTGACATTCGGGGCTGAACAAGTGTTTGTTGTAGGGGCTGTTCTGTGCGCTCTGGGATGCTCAGTAGCATCCAGGGCCTCTATAAACTAGATGCCAGCAACACGCCCCCACACCCTCCCATCCCCAAATTGGGACAATCAAAGATAACTTCATTCTTGCAAGATTTCTCCGGGATGGGAGTGGAATAGAGTCTTGGAGCCTGAGCGGAGCGCCCGCCTGGGACCAGCGCCTGGAAGCTGCTGCACCTCCCCATCCCCTTGAGAACATCCGTGTTTGAGTTCATTCCAAGGTTGTTGAGTTTCAAGGAGGGTTGGTTCCAAGTTTACTTCTGAGGTATTTATGACAGACGTATTAGTTTTTTAATTCATATTATTTATTTTCAGTTTTTTTGAGTCTCATTGGTTGTTTCATTTATTTATAGCTTAGTTATTTAATTTTATACTTTGTTACCTGTGAACATTCATTTACTTTCAAGATTTTGTTTTTTAGTTATTCATTTTCAGTTATATTTTATTTATAGTTATTTTGTTTTGAGTGTAGCTTTTAAATTGATTAGCTTATAATTATTTAATTGCCTGTATTGCCAGTAATTAGTATCTGAGTTATTTTCTATTGCTAGTTACTGGAATATTGAATTTTTAATTTCACAGTCAATTGGCCATTTGAAACTCATTGAGAGCTTTTGAATTAATTGTAGTCATTAATTTTCAGAGTGAAATGTTCTTCATTACTTTAGGACTTTTTCTGAGTTATTTAGTTTTACAGTTGCTTATATTCACAGGGTTTCTTTCTTATATTTTCTTATATTCACAGGGTTTCTTTTTTAGATTGTGAATTTTCATTTTTACTTTCACTTATTTTTATTTATTGTGTGATTTTTTGTTTTTAAAACTTTATTTTCAGAATTATTTAAATTTTAAACGTATTTTTAATTTTTCTTTAGAGTTTTTAAGATATTTAGTTTTTAAATTGTTTTCAGAGTAACTTATTCTCAGTCATTTCTTTTCAGTTATGTCTTCACCATTTAAATTTTTGTCTTATTTTATTTCATTCAGATTTATTTTCTAAATTATTTATATTTAGAATTATTAATGTATCAGTTCAATTACAAGAGACACTATATTAGTTATTTTAACAGATAGAATATAATATAAAGAATTGTTAACCAGCTATTGGAGATTTAAAATATAAGATGAAATGATACTGAGATATCACGGAAACTTTAACTGCAAGAGCTAAGAGGACAAATGTCAGAGGTTGGAATTATCAAAATCCAGAAGTGTAGAGGTAGCCCCATGGCTGGGGTTAGTCCCCTGAGGAGCAGTTGCTACTCAAGATCCAGATGGCTCAGGGACTTGGGAGCTATTTGCAGATCTCTGAGAAGCAGGGTACTGGTGTCTCTAAAGGGGCATGATGGGCTGGTTATGGGATTTTTTAGGAAAATGTCCACTGGACCCACTGTGCTGCTGGAGCACGCTTTGGCACTCCAGGTGAAGATGCTTCTGGGGGAAGGCTGGCAGGACCCAGAAGGGGCATGTCTCTTTCCCCTCCTCCAGCCTCCAAAGCAAAGAATAGAAGGATGAGCTGGGAGCTGGGAAGTTCAGTGTGTAACCAGCACTCTTACCTTTGCAGTTACTTAGTTTTAGAGTTAGTTTTAAATTTAGTTTGTTTTGGAATCACTAGGGATGCTTTGGCTTTAAGTTTTCCCTAGACATGGGATCTAGCTGAGTCTCCAGCCCCCCTGATTGTTTCTGGAATGGAGTGAGCCATCTGAGAGCAGCCTCTCCTGTGAGTCTCAAGAAAAACCACTTTAGAAATCAAGAAAACAAAATCATGTGTCTCACTTTATTCATAAGGAAGCCCTTTAGGTGGCCAAAAAGGGAAAGACTAAGGGACCGCTGTTAGGGAGAGGCTCATCCCTCTTTGAAACTTTTCAGAAAGTGAAACTACTTTGTGGGTCCACCTTCTTCTACCCCCTTTCCTAACAACAAAGTATCTTCTTGATAATGTGTGTTTCAATTTTGTAGACTGTTGCACAATAAAAGTTCTTCCCAAATCCATAATCTTAGTTTCTTTCTTTCAGCATCTTTTTTTTTTTTTTTTTTTTTTTTTTGCGCTACTGGGGAATCAAACTCAGGGCCTTGTGCTTGTGAGGCAAGCACTCTACCAACTGAGCTATCTCCCAGCCCTCAGCATCATTTTTCAAAACCACATTGTTTCATTTTGACCACAAAAATAATGTACATATTTATTCAATTCATTCAACACCTGCTTCCAGAGTACTTCTGTCCTAGGGAAGGTTCTTGAACCAGGTGAGCCCAGGGAGGTGTGAAGATGAGTGAGAAGTCTTCAGTCCAGTGGGGGAGTCAAATGTAGACACAATCACATCACAGTGTGACAGATATTCTGGGTGTACCAACACTGTCACTTACTCTTCCAGATGTGGTTAGGGAAGGGGTGACATCTGAGCTGGGTCTGAAGGAGCTAGAACTTTCTCCAGGTAGAGAAGGGGGAGGAGATCTTAGGCTGAGAGATAGCACATGCTCAGGCACAGAGGCATTAAGGAGCCCTGCAAAACAGGGATGACAGGTGCCATTGAGCCACAGGAGTCAGAAAGGCTCTAACATTAAGCGCCCAGGCACTCCGCAGATCCTGCCTCCTGCTGTCCTCACTGCTCACCTACAGAGGGCGGTAAGCAACTTCAGGAGTCCAGTGCTCTTCTTCCTCTTACTGTCCCCATCACAGTTACATTTCTGGGAATCTTCCCTCCTTCCTGCTTTAGCCTTCTCCCACCCCATTTTCATTTGTCCATTGGTGGTGAGTCCCTTCCTCCTTCATCTCTCCACCCCGGTTTCTTTCACATCTGTAGGTAAAGAGGAAGGTTGAGATCAGCCAGCTGTGAGGTGGTGATGATCTCAGTTGCAGAGGAGGTAGGGAATGGGGGCAAAGGAGACCAGCTGTGGGAATCTGTCAGGATGGGGCAGGCTCTGGGCATGACCACTCATGACCTCCTTTAGTTGCTTTGGGCAATGGCAACCATAGGGTAGAAAGGCTGCAGGGATGTGGTTCCCAAAGTGGGAACCTGTTGCAATCCAACCTAGCTTGTGGATCTTGCAAATTCAAGAGTATTGAGGGCTGATGTTGTAGGTTAGTGGTAGAGCGCTTACCTAGCATGTGTGAGGCACTGGTTAGATTCTCAGCACCACATATAAATAAATAAATAAATAAATAAATAAATAGGCCATTAACTACTAAAAAGTATATTTTACAAAAAGAGTATTGAAAGCACACAGAGCCTTTGCGCTGGTGAACAACAGTAGACATGACTACCAAGTCAGAAGGAAGTGTATTCTCACACAGTGAATGATGGTGTATTTTCATACTTCTTATAAAAACATATCTATACATTCAGTCTCAAATGTGTCTGGATGTGTACCTCAGCAGACCTTCTCTGCTTATCTTGTCAATCACAATATACCCGATTCTCTATGACAATATGCCAGAACTTCAGATGGTTTTGTATCTTAGTTGAATACAAGAATCTTCAGGATGCTGACCACTTGCCTCAGGAAACACCACTTAGATGGGTCTTAGACATGTTTAATCTTGAATAGCCAGCAGCTCACGACAGAAAACTCAGCCCAAAGCGCGCTCAGTCTTTTGGGCCTGACTCCATACCCGATGTATGAGAATGTCCAGCACTTGATTGGAGCTGGCAGGGGACAAAGGGTGCTATCTTCCCAGAAGGAGCTCTCTGAAGATGTTATGCCACAGGTGGATGATCAGAAGAGTCCTTTCCATTCCAGGCATTGCTGGATGTCCTCAGGATGCTGCCCCCTGGTGCTCCAGGACTGTCCACTCTAATCTTCCACTCCAGCCTCCTTGTCAAACCCACTGCCCTCTGCCAAAGTCCACTGCTGCTCTGCTGGGCTCCAGGAATCATAAAGCTCATGGTGGGGATAATTCTTGTGAAGCCATGCCAGGTATACAATAGATTTCCAGTGGACACTACCATCTCTACTCCAGGGCTGTCCACACTGCTCACTCAGGAAGTAGTTGTGAATTTTAGACTTGTTAAAATGTGGGGAGATAAGGGGGGATAAGAGTGTGTTCTGTGAATTAAAAGTGTGTTTTCTTCCTATTCAGTAAATGGAAAGAAATCCAAAACCACTAGATAAAACCCCTCAGGCCTCTTTCAGAGTTGTTCAAATCCCCCAGGCTTTATAATGTGGCTCATTAGAGGGACTTACATTTCAAGTGTCGGTGAGGGTGGGGATGCTGTGGCCACAGATTGTAATGGCCTGGCTGAAGCAGCTAGCCCTAGATCCATAAAATCTAGACGGTTTGGAGTCCATACGAAACACCAGTCGTGCATTATGCAACGTTAGAGTTAGAAAGTTAAAGAGCCTCTATCCCAGCATTGCTATGGTATATCTTACAGAATATGCAGAAGTACTCAATGAGTTAATCCAACAACATGCTAGGCAGAAAAAAAGTTTTTAAAAAGCTAATAGTAAAAACATTTTAAAGTCCTACATATTTTATTCCTCTCTTGGTAGATGTCAATCAATAATTCAAGAATCTGAGAGCTATTACAGGAAGGAAGTCTACAACTTTTGTTAAACTCATCGTTTCCCAAACTTATTTGATCATGGAACCCCTTTTCTATTGTGAAATATAATATCCCATGTATATTAGTAAGGGGAAAGGCTAAGCTGTTATAGCAAATAGATACAATAAGATGATGACGTAAAGAATATTTTCTGAGAAAGGTAAGGGTGGGGGGATCTTGCCAGCGTGTGGAAAAAACAAATAACAGGAAGACCTAAAGCTAGACTGGAGCAGACACTGAGGAAACCTTTGAGCAAACAAGTGCATATACCAAACATATCACTTGAAGTGCACCCAGTGTATGTGGGTTAACCACAGCAACAACAAGCCCAAGGATCTGCAGGAAGGAAGACTATAAGAAATAGTAATCACAAAAGACTAAAAGCTCCCCCCTTCTTATTTCTTCTATCTTTAAAAAAGACAATGACTATTTAACTTAAAATTATGAGAATAGAGCCGAAGAAATAGCTCCTCTTGCAGAGCACTCGCCTAGCATGCGCAAGGCCCGTGGTTTGAATCCCTGGTGCCTCAGAGGAAAAAAAAATCATGAGAATATGTTATAGTTTCTGACTTATAATCAATTAAAATGTATGAGAACAATAGAACAAAGGCTGGGAGGGAAGAAATTGAAGTATTGTGTAGCTCAAGTGCCAGCACTGCATAAAAATACATAAATAAATAAATAAAGGCATGTTGTCCATCTACAACTGCAAAAAATTTAAAACACACACACACACGCACACACCCAAGAGCTGATAATGAAAGATTAATGGAACTAAGAACAGATAAGGAGAAACTAATTACCAAGATGGTATAGTAAGCATTCTCATATCAATAATGACATAGTCTAAACATCTCAATTAAAAGAGAATGATTAATCGTAAAACTGGATATTAAAAAAAGTCCCTCTAAGCATAAAGATATAAATATACCAAAAGGATGGGAAAAGATATACCATGTTAATGTTAACCAAAAAAAAGCCAAATGACTATGTTAACATAAAACAGTCTCAGGACAAAGAATATGATTAAAAAAAAAAGCAACATTCATTTCAAAATGACCATCCCACCAAGAAAACCTATCAATGCTGAATGTTTATGTATTAACAATAGAGTCTCAGGACAAACAAATCAACAACAGAATTACAAGGAGAAATAGACATATTCACAATTATATTCAACTATTTCAGTTCCTCTCTTGCAAAAATTGATAAAACAAGTAGAAAGAAAATCAGTGATAATACAAATTATACTATTGACCAATTTAACCTAATTAAGATCAACAGAACATTGGATCCAATAACAGATTATACAGTCCTTCCCAAGTGCACACAAAACATTGACAAGGACAGCCCATTGTTATGGGATGAGCTGAGTCCTTCCCCTCCGCCACCAAATTCACATACGGAAGTCTTAACCTCAGTACCTCAGACTGTGGCTGTATTTGGAGAGAGGGTCTTCAAGACGTCACCAGGGTGGGCACTAAATCAATGTGGCTGGTGTCCTTATAAGCAGAGGAGATTAGAGCACAGGAATGCACAGAGAGATGACCATAGAAGACACAGAGGAGAGAGACCTTAAAGGAATCAACCCTGCTAATACCTTGACCTCAGACTTCTGGCCACCAGAATTATAAGAAAGTAAACTTCTGTTATCTAAGTCATTCATCCTGTGGTATTTTGGTTCTGGAACTCCTCAAAATCTAATACAACCATAGTCTTGGTCAGAAAATGTATCTCCATAAATTTATAAAATTTAAATCCTGTAGGTCTAATTATAAAATTAACTTAGAAATCAGTAAAGAATGATATTTGGAAAATTCTCAGGTGTTTGGAAATGAACCTACACTATTTTAAATAACCATGAGCTGAGAATATCAGAAAGGAAATGAGAAAGTATTTCTAACTAAGTAAAAATGGAAAGAGATGAGAATTTGTGGGATCCAGGTATGGAAGTAATCTGAGGGGAGTTTATAGCACTACACGTTTATTAGAGAAGAAGAAAAATCTCAAACCAGTGATCTCAATTTCCATCTTCAAAAACAATTATAAGAAAAACAAACAAAATACAAATTAAGTAGAAGAAAATAATAAAGACCAAATGGAAATCAATGAAATAGAAAACAGAAGAACAATAGCAAACTATATTTTGGTTTTTTGAGCACATGAATAAGATTGATAAACCTCTAGTTAGACTGACCAAAGAAAAGAGAGAAAATGCAAATGACCAATATTAGCAATAAAAGAGGTGACATCACTACATATGTTACAAATATAAGACTGATCAGGGAATACAATAGTTTTTTGCTAACAAAACAACTCAGTTAAAAGAAAAAAATCCTTTAAAATAATAAATCACTATTATTGTGCTATAATAAGAAATACATATTTGTCTCTGCCCTCAGTTCCTCACAAAGCACTTAAACCCTTGTTGATAGGGTTGCTGGGAGAAATTTTGTTCTAGTATTTGGACTTTGATCCCAGTTCCTGACACAAAGTTATTAAAACTTTGGTATTAGTTTCTTATAAAAAGGAGAACAGTTTTTAGAATTAGAAATATGCCTTCACAGTTCCCTGAAACCCAGCAAATATTTTGCTGTTTAATGGACGGTGTAGATGGTCTATAGCCTGGCTTCAAACCCTTCTGAAACACCAGCTATGACATCTTGTCTCTAATCAAAGGCAGAAGCCCTGAAAGAAAACAGGCCAAGACTCTGATCCTCCAAGCACCTGCTCAGGAGCCTGGTTCCAGACCTCCAGGAAATATCAGCTGAACCAATGTCTGAGCCTTCTGCTCTCAAAGCCACCCAGCCCTTACCCAATGCCAGGCCAACACTGGCTTACAAATGCGCCGTCCTCCTCCAAAGCCTTCGGGGAAGGTTGAACTCCTGTGTGTTTCTTCAGTCTCTCCAATGTGGCACCACCTTGACCTTCCGATCATATTCCCACTGCTCCTCAGTACCCTGCAATACACTCCAGTCAAACCTGTCACCATTCCTGGGATTTTTCTCCCTGTGAATCAGCAGAAAGGACAAAGACATCAGGTCACTTAGGCCCTGAGTAAATTTTTAATCTGTTGTGTGATGTTGGGTAATTTAGTTCCCATATTAGTAACACAGAGATTATTTAAATTTATCATGTAGAGTTGCCTTATGCATTACAGAATGTCAGGCACATAAAAAGAGTTCCTTATATGGAAAATTTTTATTATCATTATTGTTACTGCTCTTCTCCAATTATTCAGATCCTCTATGACCTCAAAGCTTTTCCAAGGTCCAGACACCATAAAACCACCTCTGGCTATTCAATTCTTTATCTAGTGTGGCCCTTGGAAACAACTGATCAGTCACACTGAGGCCACTGTATATCAGTAAATGTTTCTCAACTAGGCAGTACACAATTGGAAAGCAGGATAGCATATCCTAGTCTAGAACACCTCTTAAAATCCTAGCTTCTCAATCCTGGATGCATAGCCCAGCTTCTTCATTCACTACCTACGTGACTCTGGACAAGTCCCTTGACCTCTCTGTGTTCAACTTCCCCATCGGCAAAATGGGAAGGCAATTATAAAAACTGCCCATACTGAGTGACCATGGGGCTTAAATGGAATAAGGACAGTACACAACATACAGCATCTACTTAACTATTGTCCATTGAATGAATTGACTCAAATATCAGAAAGCAGGTAGTTGCTGAAATTTAGGTTGACGGCACAAGTTAACTGTCACCTTCTACCATAAAAATGCCATTTTGAAACACACCGTAAGCTTTGGCAAGTTTGCTTAATTAGGGTGTTTGGAGCAACATAGTCAAATAGTTGTAGCTAAAATTGTTTTTCAGAAAATGGTTTCAGACTGGACTAAAAGCCATAGACCTCCCGATCAGAAGGGTACCTAATACGCCGTCTCACTCAGACTCACAGCCCTGAGACAGACCATCACTGTTTTGTCCAAATTACTAGAGAAAGGAGAAAAGCTGTAAAAAGGTTGCCTTTCAAAGATATTGGGTGTTTTCTGTGTTCCAGGAATTTAGGGTTTGTAAAACCACTTGGGCGTAGGCATTACCATTCTGGTCATACAGCAGAAGAAACCAACCAATCACAGTTACCCAGGGTCATTCAGCTGAAGAGTTTGCAGGCTAAGGTTCAAGCTCCTTCTGCTTCCTATACTCCCAGATCCCACAGCGAGGCATTCCTGGGTATCAAGAGTTGCCGCTCAGATCACAGGAACAGACTGCTCCTGCCACTAAGTTTCCTGCTCAGCCTCGATTCAGTTACTGGTTTTCTCTCAACTGACAAGGATCTCAGGGTTTTTAGAAATGTACCTAAGCCATCGGAGAAAGAGGAAACCCAAGTTGCCAGAGAACCCCCACCTCCTATGGACAAATGATCCGACATCCTTCACCTTGGCCAGCCCCCACCTACATCCCCAGCCCTCACGCAGGCTCCAGGCAGAGAGGAAGGCGCCTGCTCTCCACAAAGGGCACTTGTGGTTTCCCTCTTTGCGCAGCACGCCACTTGGGCGGGCCTTTTAGCTCCTTCTCTTATTGTAAGTGACTTTGGTTTCTCTGCCACAAGCAAATGAGGGGCAAGAAGCTGAGACTTCCTAGGTGTTCCAGGGACTTGCCCTGGAATTAGCCCTGTGCCAGCAGCTCAGACATCCCAGTTGTGCCCAGTCCAGCACAGAACAGCGGAGCCTTCTCGGTCCCAGGCTCGCCCTCACTGGCCAGCCATGCCCCAGCAACTCTCTGCAGTGGTGGTGCTCTTCATGTCGCTGACTGGTGAGTGACACACCACTTTCCGTGGTGGCCCTTGCATATCTGTTTTTTTTTTTTTTTTAAACTAAATTCATTCTGATGCTCTGACCAAGGAGAGGCAGGATAGTCTGTAGACATGGCTTCTGCTTATGGGTGTTTAGATGAAAGACATCTCCAACCTTCACTTTTTCCAAGGTTTTTCACACCTTGGACAGGTTTCTGGGCATTAGGCAGATTAGACGTCAACACCAGAACACAGTGACTCTGTATCTGGCTTGTATATGGGTTGTGGGCAGCTTATCAGGGGCCTCTATAGAAATCACTTAGATTCAGGAGATGAGAACTGAGCCAGGGCTCAGAAACGGGTCTCTCACCTTGTTATCTGGATAAAGAAGTCTCGTCTTGCTTTTCCTGTTTTTCTTAAATGGCAGTGTCTTTATATGTCTTTATATTATGTAAACAGTGAGCTGTCAAGATGCATCTCCTGTGGTCTGACCAATCACACCACTTAAGAAAGGCATAAACCCGGGTGTCAAAGTTTTCTAAAAAATATACTATCATTGCACTTTGGTTCAGAGAGGACATCTGCGATGCCGAGCGTGTAATTATTATTTGATGTCCTGAGTCCCTGCTTTCACCAGAGCCTCTTCTCCCCAGGACATGGAGTCCTCTTGGGTGCTGTGGTTCTGTTCGTGTTATCAAGTTTGCCAGTTAATTCCCAATTCCCACGAGATCACCGAATGGAGCATGAGAGAGAACTAGCTCTGCCTACACTGTCCTGCTGACACTCTCAAGTGAGAAACACAGTGGCCCCTGGTGTGCCATGAATGTCACAAATGTCGTCAAATTGTGGGAGGGTCATCCAGCTGCCCTGATCCAGGCTGCTTTTCTTTGTGCCATGCTTTGAGAATTATACTTTCGTGTTCTTTAGGATACAGAAAAAAATCACTTGGACTGGGGTGTAGCTGAGTGGTAGAGCTCACACCTAGCATGGGTGAGGCCTTGGGTTCCATCCCCATTGCCATGGATAGGAAGAAAGGAAGAAAAGAAAAAAAAAAAAATCGCCACAGGCTAATACAAAAGCAAACACGCTCTGCCCGCCTTGCAGTGACTGACAGACTGGCACACAATGACTGTGGCCAAATGCCAGTGGCAAGTGGAGGGGAAGCGCCCTCCTCTCTGAGCTGTAATTCTCAGTGTGAGACTTTTCCTCAGGGGTGAGCCAGGAGTTGCACTTTGCCATGGCAGAAATCAGTGCCCCGGGGAGCACTGATTTACCAGCAGGGAGGCCTCATTTCTATAACCAGAACTTTCAGCTGTCTAGTTTCTTCACTGAAAAATGGGGAAAATAGTATCTTCTCCCAGGGGTGCTAGGAAGACAACATCGGAGTGTCTGTAGAACAACTGTGTAAGTGCTTTGCTTGGCTGGGCCGATCCCCTTCCTGTATTTTTCTCTCATGTCTTCTCTCCAGTCAACAACCTTGTAAGGATTGAAGAACCATTTTGCTTATCAGACAGCAGAGGCACAAAGTGGTTAAAAAAGTTTTGCTAATGGTCACAAAGCACAGAGTTGAGCTTTGAACCAGAGCCATGCCCATAGCAGATAAGCTGAGGGTTTTACACGTGCATCTACTTGCCTATATTAATTCATTTAGTCTTGTCAAGAACTCTGAAAAGTAGGTGCTGGCCTCTTCCCTGGTTTACAGATGAGGGTTCTGAGATAGAGACAGGCTAAGGAATTGTTCATGGCCTCCCCTTAGCAAGTGGCAGCCCTGAAATTGGCATTCATGAAGTCTGACTTTGGAATTCATGCCCTGAACGACTGCACTGCTCAACCCTGAGTGCAGAGGCTCAAGAGATACTTGTTGCCAGGCTTGGTGGTGCATGTCTAGTATCCCAGGGGCTTGGGAGACTGAGGCAGGAGGATAACAAGTTCAAAGCCAGCCTCAGCAACGTATAGACACCTGCTTCAAAATTAAAAATAAAAAGATCTGGGGATGTGGCTCAGTGGCTAAGCCCCTTTGGGTTAAATCCCTGGTTCGAAGAATAAAAAAACCCTCAAAACTTGTTGAATTAGAGATTAGCAAAAACTATTAGACATTTTGCTAAGAGAGACATAGCTCCTAGGTAAAACAGATGAGTAATTTTTATCTACAATCTTCTTTTCCCTGGTCTTAAATTCCTACTTCAGAAAATGAAAAGATTTAAATTTGTCTCTGTCAAGTTTAGGTTCCATTGTATAAAACCAACAAGCCCCAAATGACAGAGGATTAAACAAGATAGATTTTTGTGTGTTACTCTCTCCTGGGAAAACCAATTCAGAGGAATTGGAACCCGTTCTAGCATAGGACATGTCTTCTGGTTCCCACCATCCCGTCTGACTTCCACCTTCAAGGTCTCCTCACGGTTCTAGATGTCTGCTGGAGCCAGCCAGCACATACAAGTTACAGGCTTGTTGAAGGGGGAAACAGACGGGCCACAGAGAGGGAGGCCACCCAGGTGACTGAGCTCCCTTCAACCAGCCTTCCCAGAGGCCCACATGACCCTATTGCTTCTACTGCTTTGGCTAACACTTAATCATGTTCCCGTGCAGAAGGGAGAGTTGGATGAAGGACTCTTTACTCCAGGAAACAAGTGTTCAGATTAAACTTAGCATTCTGTTGCTAAGGAACAGGGGAAGACAAGATTTTGGAGTAGTCCGCCTGCAGTCTCCACCCTTCTGTTCTAGGGTATGACGTCTCTGCTACAGCTGCCCTAGGAAGTACCAAGCAAGGTGCTGGAGTCAGGAGCTAAAATCTGGTTCCCTACACCTGGACTTGGGATCAGGGCTTCAGTTACCCCTTGACTCTGCTTCTCAAAGGCCTGCAGACAAAATGTGTTCTCCAAGAGCAGCCCAGCCTGCTCCTGCTGAGTCCCCCTCCTCCCCTCCCCAGGCCCTTTCTGTCCTCCAAGCATCCCAGGCCTTCGAAGCCTCTTGGCGCTGCATCTCCTCCTCCTGTCTGGAGTACCATCTATCTCGTCTGCCCAGAGAATTTCTCCTTTCATTGGATGCTCCACCCTAGACTCCCATGGCACCTTGGCACCACACTTCCCTGGCACCCTGGGGCTGTTTCAACAATGACATTTGTCACACCGAGGAGTGTGGACTATTTGTATCTGCCTCACAATGTTTTGAACCTACAAAAACAAAGACTTAGCCCCAGTGCTGGGCATGGAGCCTACCTCAGAGGAGGCCTCTACATACCTGTTGAGTTGAGTGTGGCAGGAAACCAACCAAAGTCTGTCTAGAAAGGGTCTGTCGGGGAAAAAACCTAGAGAAGTGGTCATCCTGTGTGGCCACTAACTTTCCCAGGAACTAGGTAATGACTCAGCTCTCAGCTCTTACTGCTGGTTGTAGAGGAACCAAACCTTCTCACACCTCTTCCTGCTAACAGTCACTTAGAAAAAGTCAGAGCGATGGATTGAGACCCTGGCGTATTAGTTTGCTGAGTCCCCTGAATCCTGGATAGCAAATTCTGGGGTAGGGGTGGAGGTGGGGGTTGGCAGATGAGCATATGAACTCCAGCACTATGTTCTTTTGAACAGAGGTAAGGTCAAGACAGATTCTGAGCTATGCCCTGCCCTCCATTCTGCCCCCTGCCCTCTTTGTGGGCAGGCAGAGCAGTGACCTTGACCTTACCAAATCTCTAAGGGTCAAAGTTCCCATTTAAAAAAGTATGCCCACTTTTACAGAGGTTGGATATAAATGTGGTCATGTACATAGATTTTGTAAAACAGAGTATTATGTCCCAGATTCATTGAGTACCTCACAAACACATGAACTTTCTGGGACATGTTACAATGCACAGTATAACAGTATATCTACTCCCTATCTAATCATCTGCTCCCTGTTTATACCCCGTACCCTCAGGAGTGAGGGAAAGGAAGACAGGGTCAGAGAGGAGGAGGAGAAGAGGAGCATGAGAACCCTATTTCCTGCATGGGTTCAATAACACACCTGTGAAATGGCACTTTGGGGTCAACCACAGGCCTAGTCAGCCTTCTTTCATTTCTCTTAGCAAACAGAAAAAACACCTGAGACAACCAACTTATAAAGAGTAAAGGTTTATTTCAGCTCATGGTTACAGATGTTTCAGTCCTTGATCCATTGGTTGTTGCTCTGGGCCTGTAGTGAGGTAGCACATCATGGCAGAAGCACAAAACAAAGTAACACTGCTTGCCTCACGGCCAGAAAGCAAAAGGAAAAAAGGGAAAGAGACTGGGGTCTCACAATGACACTTAAGGGCATGGTTCCAAAGACCTGAAGACCTTTCACTAGGCCCTGCCTCCTAAAGTTTTTACCACCATTTCAGCATGTAAACTTCTGAAGGTTTCACCCCAAGGACCACCATTATGAGAGGTTGGTGAACTGGGGTCACCACAAGGCACCCTCCTATTCCTCTCTCCTGTACTTTTGTCTCTTCTTCCCCCAGTTGTCCCAGCCTCATACATCCTACCTTCACACTTTCCCAAATCCAAAGACAGGCTTTGATTCAGATGTACAAGAACTTGAGTCTGACCTCCAACACTGGCAAATTGTATAATCACAGTCAAGTTGATGAAATTTTCTAACCCAAGTTTCCTCATTTAAAAAATGAAGAAACATAGTTTCTGCCAGAGGGTTTTTGAGAAGAGTAGATCTGAGGCCTCCATGTAGTCAATGTCCAGTAACTTGGTAATTTTATTGTTATTTATTAATAAGGGGGAAATAACCACTTAGAAATGTATTTAAGAAGGAGATTAAAAAGGTGTTGATGGATTATTTTTATTAGATATGATCCTTAGGACTTTATAAATACCAATGTAGAACCTTCTCCTTTCCCTTTTCACATGTTTTCCTAAGTCTCAGCCCAGCACCGGCAACAATGACTCCAATGATGTTTGAATAAATACAATGAAACCACCGAATTGGAGGACAGAACAGTCTCCCCGGGTGCCTGATCAGACTCCCAAGGGCATTTATTTTTTATTTTTTATTTTTTAGTTGTCAATGGACCTTTATTTTATTTACTTATTTATTTATATGCAGTGCTGAGAATCAAACCCAGTGCCTCACACATGCTAGGAAAATGCTCTACCACTAAGCTACAACCCCAGCCCCAAGGGCATTTTTTTAAACCAGGGATTAAACCAGGAGCACTTAACCACTGAGCCACATCCCCATTCCCTGCCCCCACCCTCACTTTCTCCTTAGAGACAGGATCTCACTAAGTTGCTCAGGGCCTCAACAAGTTGCTGAGGCTGGCTTTGAACCTGCAGTCCTCCTGCCTCAACCTCCCGAGTCGCTGGGATTTACAGGCATATTCCACTGTGCTTGACTCCCAAGGGCATTTTGCATCTGTGTTTTGCACACTTTTCTGGATTGTTATATGACCAGGAGGAGGCAAGGATAGAACCACGCTAGTTGAAAGAAAGCCAGATGTCTTTCATCCTTAAGGGACATCCCCAGAGAGAACTGTGACTACAGTAGACACCATGTTTGTTCTCAGTAGTCTTGAAGGTTTTCCCTAAAACCAACTCACTTGAGCCTTATGATGCCCCTGTGCATACAAGGTTATCATCCCCATTTACCCATTTGACTATTTATTCATCCAGCTCAGACTTACCAAACACTTTCTGTGCACAAGTACTGGTGGTGAAATTTTACGCGTAAGTTCCCACCATTAGTGACTTGCAGTCTAATGAGAGATGCACAAAAAATATGGTTTTTTCGGGGTTGAAATTCTGCTGGTACCCACTGGCCAGGTTGATCACTAGTCTTAACTCCAATACCACCTCTGGAAATAATTACAAGTTGCAATTAGTGCAGTGAAAATAATGAATAAAACACGGAGATGGAGAATCATGGGGGTTGGGACCTATTCTCCATAAGGAGGACAGGGAAGACTATCTGAGGAGCTGATATAAAGGACAGGCCTCTTGAAGAGTCAGAGCAATAACACCTTAATTTTTTTTCTTGGCTGACAAAGACTGGGCCACACAAAAGGTTAAGAAAATGACAGGAATTTGTCTATATTTTGAAAAATTATGAGTGGCAAGATAAAAGGTGAAATGGATATTGTGAAGAAATGAGTCTCCCATCATTAGGGGCAATTAAACATAGATCAGATGACCATGGAGCAAAGATTCATATGTATAATTCATGCATCAGATTAGAGTTTGAACTAAATGACATTTAAATTCCCTTTCAAGCCTGAGATTATATGATTTTATGAAAACTATAAAACTCTGTGTCTGTTTGTCACCAAGATTCATACTGCCTGGGTTCCACCAGGACATCACAGCAGCAGTTTACCTACCAGCACTATTTGATGTCAACTGTCTGGTTTTACATTTAAAGATGGGAAATGGAGAGGCACTCACACCTAAGGCTCGAGCTGAGCATGATCACTTTAGTGTACGTTAGTGCCACTTCCTATGTAGACAAAGAGGCTTCATGCAGAAGAATGTCTGCTGTGCAGTCATAACCCTGTAAAACATTTCATGGTTATAGTTTGTAAATTCCCCCAAAATCTAAAAGTGTATGTTATCTTTTTAAAATCACTTTTAGTTGTAAATGGACACAATATCTTTTATGTATTTATTTTTATGTGGTGCTGAGGATTGAACCCAGTGCCTCACACGTGTGAGACAAGCACTCTACCACTGAACAACAGCACCAGCCCCTGCCCTGTGTTGTCTTTTTTCTTATGAACAAACATTAAGATGGGAATGGGAGAGGAAACTTGTAAGCAATTGATGTTTTGACACTTTTGCTTCCTGATTTGCAGTTATCTTGCATGATGGCCATCAAATGAGAGCAAAAGCATTTCCAGAAAACAGACACCATCTTCAGTCCACCGTGGTGGCAACAGGACAGGCCACAGCAAAGCCAACAAACCCAGGGCCTCACAAAGCTGTGGCAGCAAGATGGATGGATGGTCACATCTCCCTGCCAACAGCTGTCCAAACCTCCAACTCTGAGAACCTGAGAAACACAACAATGAAAACTCCAACTGCTACTCTAGTAACGACAAAAAGTGACCCCTCTGCCAGCCCAGTGACCCTCACCCTGGCCACACCCAACAAGTCACATCCAGTTACAGAAGCCACCATCAGTCCCACCTCGGCTCATTCACCATCATCCATCAGACCACCAGCCTCTACAGCCGGAACCAGTCTATCCACTGTCAGCCACACAACTGGGAAAACCATCCAACCCAGTGAACAGACCTCCCTCCCCAAAACTTTGTCTATGGCACCACACAAAAGCACAACCAGTCAGAAGCCTAGTCCACCCACCTATGCCCCAGGTACATCCACGGGGTCACACAATGTCACCCAAACAATCCCACCTGCCACCATAGTTCCCGGGCCCACCCTTGCACCTCAGCCAGCGCCAGCCAAGACCGGAACTTACCAAGTTCTCAACGGAAGCAGGCTCTGTATCAAAGCAGAGATGGGGATACAGCTGATTGTTCAAGAAAAGGAGTCGGTAAGTTGGGGGTCACAGGACTGTAATGGCACCTTTAAAAATCTGTGAGTGGAATTTGTCTTACTAGGAATGCATAATCTCCTGCATTCAGTCCTTAAATGAAATACATAGCCATGAGCTCATCTTTATCCAAGGTGCTCCTTTAAAAGGCAAATATCTTTTGGAGAAACACAAAAATAGAAAGGAAGGCGCACAATGAGAATTTCAATATGCACACCCTGACTTCTGGCTAACTCTGCAAGGAGGGGTGAGTGGGCTGCCAGCCACACCCCTCCACATGACTTCCCCTCAATCCCTTATCTGAGAAATGAGAAATTTGAATCAGACATTCTCTGTGGTTCCAGCCACCATAATATTAATATGAAAATCCAGGTTAACAAGAAGATTGGGGAAAGGGATCAAAATTAATTGATTTATAAAGAAATCACCATAAAATCAAACTTTCCATTTTTGTATAGTTTTCATGTTTTTAAAGAAAACTTCCACACTCAGATTTTCATCTGAGGTAGGAGTACCCCAGAGCACAAACTCTTCTTCATAGCATCTCTCAACACACTTAGTTGAACAAAATTTAAATTCCACCCAGCTTTTCGAGAATATTCCTACCACCAGCCACCTGTCAAGGAGCTCCTGTCATGGGCAAACGCCTTCTTGAAGAAGGCTTTGGAGCATGAGTTTGGAAGCGAGAGGATGTCATCCATCGAAGGACTTCCCAGTTCTCAAGCCCACTTAGTTCACTTACTAGTCTATGCTTCTGAGTCCCTTGCTCGAATTTTCTTCTACCTCTCATTGAGCTGATCTTTCTTATTCGGTTTAGGTTTTTTCACCTCAGAGATACTTCAGTATTGACCCCAATGCAACCCAAGCCTCTGGGAACTGTGGCTCCCGAAAATCCAGCTTCTCTTGAATTTCAAGGGCGGATCTGTGAATCTAACGTTTACCAAGGTGAGGTATGGGGTCCTTCACACCAGCTGGCCCCAGTGTGACTTTGCCTGTCCCTCCCCCTGCCCCTTTCTGGGGCCCTGGTGATGCAATGCTTTACCTCTGTCCAAGGCCCAGCAGAAAGAGACCTCAGAGGCTTTTGAGATCTTTGCTGATAAGAATGAGGGGCATGGGAATGGAGAAGAGGGAAGTGTCGACATCTTGTGTTTGCCTTCATCCCCCTTCAGCCTCCTCTGTGCAGGCCAAGAAGAATTTTAATGCCTCTCAGGGGAGGCTTGGGGAACCTAGCCTCCAGTGCCCTTTGCAAACCACTAAAGGAGGAAGTCGTACAGATGAGTAGATCTATAAAAATTCCCAGTGGACACCAGATCAACAGGATTATCCTAAGACCAAAACCAAATGTCACAATGGGTTCTTTCCAACCACAAGAAGGTAAAATTCCAGGACTAACCAGGCTCTGGGTTTTCCAGACCATATTCAGGAAGGGGTAGGCAATAGCATAGAGTGGACAGGGCATGGGTGTTGAGGTCAAGAGGGTCAGCTACCAATTTGTCACTTACTCTTCTGACACTGGATAGGCACTTTAACCTGACTAAGCTTTTATTTTATTATTTGAAAAAGGTGGGAGGAGGAATTAGTGATCTGTCACAGCTCACAGTAAGTGGCAGATGCTTGATAGCCAGCAGCTATAACAGCAGTGAGTTAAATAGGCAAATGTCCTGGGAACCAGAAAATCCTATCATCCTACTCTCCAGGGAGAGATTTTCCCCAAAATCTCTTTCAAATAAGCCAAATAAGAGCTCAGCTCAGGCCACTTGGGGCCTGCTTCTTCCTCTGTAAAATGGAAATAATTAGACCCCCTGGTAGGACCCTTGCAAGGATTAGTTATGTGTGTAAACTTTTCAGCACAGATCTTGGCACATAACAATTGTCAAATGACAAAATTATAAGAAATCTAGTTTAAAGATCTGAGAGACCTCTCATTTGTGACTCTGGATTGGCCAACACCTCATTTTATCAGATAGAATGAGGGTTCTGATGAATTGAGCAGAGGAGATTGACTGTATAGACAGAAAAATGGTGAGGAAAGCAGAAACAGAACAACATGCAAATCAGTTATTTCAAAGTCACTTTTCTTATAAAGGCTACAGTAGAGGGGACTTCCTCATTGTGCCGGTCAAAACTAGCTTGTGTGAGTATTTGGCTACTATCTCTTTCTCTCTCTCCTGATTTCTGGAAAGGTCAGATAAAACTTTGGTTTGGGCTTGGTGACCCGAAACTTCACCATGAGTAACTCCATTTTGGTTTCTGTGGGACCCGGAGCAGGAGCTCAGTACAAACAAGTAGTCTCCTATAAATTGTATTTAACACCCTTATTTTGTTCAATAAAAGGTGATAGATCTATTGTTACTATTGTTATTAACTTAGACTCCAGGGCTTTATTCTCCTGGTGCATACTTCTCTGTGCAAGGTAGAGACACTTTGGAGAAGTCAGGGATTTCTTGTTGGTACCAAAAGCAAAAGATATAATTCTTCACCCCAGAAGACCATTCAAAGCAATATAAATGCTCCATCTCTGGGCAACTGCAATTAAACGTTAGTGGTGTCAGGAAATTCTTTAAGAATCACTTTGAAAAACATGACAGGGGCTGCAGACATAAGCATTTATGCTCCAGTTCAGGGCTCACTTCCACCTGAACCACTGCCTGGAGCAGTGTGTAAAGGAATAATTGCTGAGGGGAAGGCACCAAAACCTCCCACACTCATCATGATGACGTGGCTCATTATTGCTCCCACCAGGCCTTAGGCAGAATTGCCAATCAAAGGTTCTTTGACTGCCTTTCAACTACTGTTTTTATTAAGTCCCTCTGTCTCCAGATGCTCCAACCCTGCCTTTCCATGACCTTCAGACTGGACTCTGTTGAACCCAACTCCACCAGAGGGTAGAATCCCTGACTTTCTGAAAATCCTTTGTGCCCCCAATTTTCTCTCCCTGCAGAGGAATGGGCAGGAAATGGGGGCCCAGATGAAGCTCACAGCACCAGCAGGCCTCCTTCCTCCCTGTTCCACCCACCTTCTAGAAGCCACTCTCCATCTGTGGCCCCAGGTGTCACACTAATCGCTTTTCCAGAGTCTCACTAGCCAGCCCACCTTAGTTACTCCATCCTCAGCACAAATTCCCAGGCAGTTGACTTGGTCAAGAGGAAGCAAAGAAGCTTCAAGAAGGTAAAACTTCCCACCAGCCTTAGTCTTCCTGGGGAATTTTTTGCATTTTAGAGAATTCATTTAAGCCAGTTAGGATCAAGGATTACAGGAGGTGAGCAAGAACTTAATGAATGAAGCAAGCTAGTAAAAACATTCTTTCCCCTTGAAACAGGTAGTCTCATGTTTTTAAATTTAAAATGTTTTAATTAAAGACGAGAAAGATTTAATTTTCCCCTTCCATCTAATAAGAAAAACGTGACGTAAGCATGAAATGACAAGTGACAATAGACAATGCTTCAGTAATGAGGAGACACCTGAGAGAAAGACGAAAATGTCCACGGTCCCCAGAGGGAGACTCTACTCCTCAGCTCCAGTCACAGTGCCAATGGCAGGTTCCAGAGTCTAGCCATCCCAGGACCTTCATCTGGGAAGGTCAGGTGTGGCTTTCTGAGTGACTTCCTACTGTGCCAGTTGTTAAATATTTGACACACACCTCTTTCAAGTGGTAACAAGAGGCCATTGTTTCCAGCTCTTCTGATTGTTCAAGAAAAGGCAGAAATCCAGATCTGCTTGTAAAACAGATTTAAGTGTTGGTAACACATTTAAATTATTTGAACACACGCTGGTCAAACAAAACACAACTATAAGCTAGATTTATTCTATGGACCCTGATGCTGTGACTTCTGCCCTAACAGATGTATTATATGAAATACAAGGCAGGAAAGTCTTCCAGATTTTTCCAAACTAAAAATGGGCTCTACGATTCAATCTGTCTCTTTTCAAATGTTGCTACTTTCTGAATGTGCATTTCTTAACAACAGCAGTATTAACATTTGAGGCTAGATAAATTGTCATTGTGGGGACTGTCCTGTGCTTCATCGGATGGTTAGCAGAATCCCCGGCCTCTACTCAAGAGATGCCAGTAGTATAACATCCCGTTTGACAAACCAAAATGTGTCCAAATGTCTCCTAGGAGACAAAAATCAACCTTGGCTGAGAACCACTGCTCTAGATAAAAGGAGGATCTTAGAGAATGAGTTTAGATTCATTATAATGTAGTAGATGTTTATGAGAACCAAGTTGTAGAGGGATAATAAGATACTTATAAGTAGGTCTAATGCATCAACCAATTTATCATTAAGAATTTACTGAATATTCACTCTGTCCTAATGGGGAGGAAATGTAATTTTTTCTCAAATCTCATAAATCTGTACCCATAATTTAGAGACAAAAGGTAAACTAATGAGAGGCAAATATGTAAGTTCATTAATGTATGCCATGGACATCACTCGGGAAAAACCTCCACGAAAGGTAACTCAAAGCCATGGCTTAGAACTCTGGCTTATATAACATCTTCAACAAAGAACATCAAATTTTAGAAAAATAACAAGACAAAAGCCACTTCAGGCTTCCAGAGGTAGGAAACTGTGGGAAGGTAAATATATGGGGAAACTATTTGTAGATAAAGGCTAATTAGTAAGGTTGATTATGTAAATTCTTCTGATGCGGTCCCCAGATGATGGGGGTCTCCAGTGATCTCCAGTGACTCACTTTTGTACTTCCTGGTAGACAGGGAAGGGGGGGACATCTTTACAAGTTTATGTCTTGCCTTTAGGGACCTGGGGGAAGGCTGGGAGTTCTTTTGCATCTGCTTCTTCTTAACTGTCTTTAGCTCAAGGGACCCTTCACAGTGGGGAGGCATGTTCTGGTCTCCCACAGTCCAGTGAGCAATGAACCAGGGATAAGGGAGAATATAAAAGAAATACAGGCTCTAGTTCCAGGTTTAGAATCATGTTTAATAATTTGCAACTTTTTAAATTGAAATACTAAGTACAACAATATGAAGAAAAATCTGCCTTCTAAAGTGTCATTTGACCTTGTTATTCTTTCAGCACTTAAATTAGACCAATCATTTGCTCTGTGACCATGAACACATTGTTAACCACTCTATTTCTCCTTTCCTCTTCTATAAAAGGGGGTGGATAAGAAAAAACAAATTTTGAGATTCTAAATTAATTACAAGGGCTACAGTTGCTCAAGCCAAACCAAAAAAAAAAAAAAAAGCCCATTTCACAATCCCAAATATCCCATCCCCATCCCCTAGGAACCACCTCATCCTGCTTACAGTCCCAGCCAGTTCAGACCCAACCATCACTTTGCCTTATGGACTGTGCTATCCCAAAACTTTCCCTATTTTGCATTGTCCTGCCCTCTTATCTATAGCCAAGGTAGGTTCAAGGTCAACAACTTGGACATTTCTTCTCCAAATTTTTGTTATAAATATATTTGTAGCTCTAGGTTCAATGGACACTGTTCCTGCTACTATCTTAAGTCCTGCTGCTGGAAGTTGCAAGAGCTTGTCTCTGGACCTTGACCTTGTCTGGCTACATCTGTAACAGCTCAATAAATCCTTTATTCCAGAGATCCCCTGATCTCAAGAGTTTTGGCTCAATAGGGTCAACCAGAACTTACTTTGTGGACCACAAGGGAGGTGAATCAGGCTCATATGTGAAGTACTGGCCCATGGTGGGTCAGGAGAGGTGAATTTCCCTCTGCTTCACTTTTTAGAGAGCTGAAAACCCTTAAAGAAAGAAGAAAGAAAGAAAGAAAGAAAAGAAGGAAGAAGGAAGGAAGGAAAGGAAGGAAGGAAGGAAGGAAGGAAGGAAGGAAGGGGAAGAAAGGAAGAAAGAAACAAAGAAAGAAACAAAGAAAGAGAAGAAAGCTTGCTGAGATTTGATTGGGATTGTGTAAAATCTACACATCACTTTGATGATCTATAAGTCTATTGACTTTTTCCACAATATTGAGCTAAATCTACAATTTAATCTTAACTGAATCTACCCAGACTGGTCCTGTCCTGTAGTAAACACCTTTGTTTGGAAAGCAAGACATTTATTCAATTAAAATTCAGACACACATTTCCCAAACCCTCCTCAAGGTCTGACACCATGTTCTCTAGGTTATGACAGGAAGGTAAAATCCAGAAAACAAGCAGAACCAGAACCCAGCATGTAGTTTCCATTTAAAATTTTTTAAAATTAAAAAAAAAAAAACTACTGAACTGAAAACCCACAGGTGTCCCAGTCCCTTTCTTTCACAGATATGCAAACCGAGAGTCAATTTCACTCAGTTTATCTACTACAGAGCCAGGTCTTCTGAGTCTGGAGAGCCAGGCAGGGTCTGATGAAATGTCACCATGAGTGACATTTTACAAGGACTCTAAGAACTCAGAAAGGGCCACAGTGGACTGTGTGAGTGAGCAGGAGCCAGGGTCTTGTTGACCCTGTGAGGAGATAAGGCTCTCAGGGGCAGAATGCAGACTCAGGGGAACCCAGGCAACGGGGGAGAGTGGTGCCCAAGTTCCAAGATCAGGGAAGTGAAGAACATCAGCACCTTGTGTGTGACAGCAGTTTACAAAACTCTGGCACATAAGCATCACCCTAAGTCACCTTTCATCCTTGGGAATTCTTGGGCCTAACCACTATGCTCAATGTGCAAGACACCTCAGGGACATGGGTGAGGACACTGGGAGCCAGTGAGGGATTGGAGACAGCCCAGCTGAAGAGAGCATCATATCCAGAGGGCGTTACAACGCTAGCTAGGGTTGGGACAGGGAAGAGGAGAATGTAACCAGTGCATGGGGCACTGCAGCTAGGAATGTCAAGGAGGAGGCGGGCCCTGTGGTTTGGGATGTCCTCATTCATGGCATGACCGCCTGTGATGGAGAGCACATGGGGCTGTGGGGAAAGCCCACGGGGGCAGGCAGCTTTGTGCAGGCAGCACATAGGTGGGATACAAGGCAAGGCCCTGGTCCTGGCAGAAACCAAGCCACAGTTCCATCCTAGCAACTGGGCAACATCCTCTGGTCACATGAATAATAAAAGGATGCCCCAGGGACCTTCAAAGAACATGGAGCTACCTCCCAGCAGGAATATGCAGTGGTGATTTGAATCCTGGTTTGAGAGGCCATGGACAGAGTGGGAAGAAATACCACTGAGATAGAAAGTAGGTCTCATATATCAGGCTGGTGAATTCAGATTTTAGGTTGTTGTAGGCAACCAGGGGACAGACAGGTGGGAAAGACACTGGAGTTGAAATCTTTCATTATTCTTATACCTAGGATGACATTCAAGTAAAGAATGTGATTCTTATTACTGTCCAGGGGCTTGTTAAATAATTAACAAATAGTGAAATAATTTGGGTTCAAGTAGAAAAAATAAGCACTTCATAGGCACATTGTTTAGTTCTTAATTCAGTATTAAGGGAGCTAATTATTGAAACATGGATGGACCCAGAGATCAGGTACAAAGAGAGCTCAGCAGGATGGGTCAGAGAACAGTGGAGGCTGCCAGGATCAGGCAAGCCAGGACCTGAAGGAACTTTTTCTGAATTATTAGGAAAATAAAATCTATACAATTGATATACTTTATAGTATTTTCTCTATGTATATGTGTATGTAAACTCAATATATAAAATCTATTCAAAATAGCTTAAATTTGAGAGTGCTGTTTTGCTTTGTTTCAGGCCAAGGAAATCTACATTTGGAAGCAACCACTGGGTGAGTAGGTTTTTGTTTTTTTTTAAGAAATATCAATGCTGTGGATAATTCATACTGATCTTACATGATTCTTCTTTAGATTTTTTCAACACTGAACTCGTTATGAATAATTTCCAATCTTTTTTAAAAAAAAAAAATCTGTTTCCTGACCCCAGTGTCAGATGAGGGTGGCTTTTCCAGTGCTGGCTCGCTGTGCAGTCAGCTGTGGTCATGCCTGCCACTTTGAAATCTCCCTTAATTGCCCCTGCATCGTTTGTTTATTTGTTTGTTTTTAATATTCCAATGAGAACCTCCATTTCTACTCCTATTTTCTCATGGCTGCCTGTCCTCCTCTCTGCTGAGCGGGCATCCCATGCCCTCTGAGGCCGTTCCTGCAGCCTCCCTCTGTCCGCTCAGAGCCCTGTGGTCATCCCTTTCTCAGGCCCTCTTGCCTGGAGGCGGCTGCACTTACACTCCCTTCAGGGTTCAGGCCTCAGTGGTGCCTCTTGCCCCATCTGTGTCTGCCACTTGTAACTTCTCTATAATTCCTCTCCCTGTCCACGGCAGGAAGGAGGAACCCACTATGTACTTTCTGGATAAACCTTAGACTGTGATCCAGTTCTGATGCAGGACCCCACTTAGATTTTCTAGGCTATTTGTCCTGATCCTAATGGAGCCACTCAAAGAGATGATGAGGTAGGAGTCAGTCAGTGAAGGCTCTAGAAACAACCGAGTTTCTCTCCCTACTCTCTGCACCCACGGTCTTATGGAGGACTCTCTATTTACAGTGTTTAGCAGATCATATTTTAATTTCATGATGTGTTTTTGAGTTTTCTCTCTATTAGACCATGAATTTCACTAGGGCATGGAGCTTGTCTTATTAGTTTTAACTTTCCTTGGCCCTCATTTACAAGGGCCTGGCACTTGTGTAGGTGCTCAGTAGATGTTTAGTGAATGAAAACTCATTGAAGCAGTGACACTTGCAAACTACTCTGCAAACAGCGTCGGGGGTGGGGGTGGTGCCAAGGTCTAGCTCAGGCACATCTTGTTCATCTTGGACCTCCATCATCTAGTAGGTGTGAGATCTAATCTAATCCAAAAGACTTGGTACAACAGTTGGCATTTCAGGCCAATAATCAGCAGAGGAGGGAACTGTAGTGAGCCAGTGAAAGAGTTTTTGAGAAGCCAGAAGGGGAATCTTCCTCCTCACCTCCACACCTTTATGGTTTGCAGTCATGGGCTGGGATTGTGGCTCAGTGGTAGAGTGCTTGCCCAGCATGCCTTGAAGCACTGGGTTCAATTCTCAGCACCACATATCAATCAATCAATCAATCGATGATAAAGGTCCATCGACAACTGAAAAAAAAATTTAAAAAAAAAAAAAGATTTGCAGTCATGCCAGGCACAGTGGTGTATGTCTGTAAGGCTTGGGGGGACTGAGGCAGGAGGATCAAGAGTTCAAAGCCAGTCTCAGGAACTTAGTGAGGCCATAAACAATTCAGTGAGACCCTGTCTCTAAATAAAATACAAAAATGGACTGGGATATGGCTCAGCAGTTAAGTCCCTGGTACCAAAAAAAAAAAAAAAATTGCAGCCAGTTAGATATTAACTGTATTATCCAGCAAGAGGTGTCCTTTGAACATACCCTTGTTGAATGTCACCACAGAATTGGGGCAGGTCTTAGACCACAGGTAAAGGAGGAGAGAGAAGCTGGACCTGAGACTTAACGTGAGCCAGCACTGCTCCAGCTGGTAGAAGGAGGAGTGTGTGTGCCGTTCTCTGCAATGATTCAGTGTTCCTGTGTATTTCCCTAAAGCAAAGGCAATGGAGTGGAATGTGTTCCCTGCACTGCAACACAGATAGAGCTACAACCAGCAAGGAAGAGCCAGTCTCCAGCACCCATGGAATGAAAGGTAGGACCCAATGGAGAGTGGAGCACAGAAGCAGGGGTGACACCACTGCTACTCCTGGGAAGACATGCCTGAGTCCCAGCCCTCCCTTAGAAGTAAGAGGGAGGGGAAGGACAGCAGTTACACCGTCTACATGACATAAAATCAATTTCCTGCTATTTCATTTGTGGTGTTCGAATTCAGCCAGAAGTCTCACATTGAGAGGTAACTCCCTCTCCAGAAGAGCTGTTCTGTGAAGGAGTAATTGTTGTAGGTAAGACCAGCGCCAGAAGGTCTGTACCTTGGAAGCCAGATGCTGGGTGGTGGCGCTTTACTTCTTGCTCTCTCCAGGAATTTTGAATTTTGAATTTTCTTCCCAAAACTCTCTGTGGAAAGGTTCAGAGCTCTTGATTCAGGTACTTCTCTGCAAGATTTCAGCTCTAATCACTTTGTACATCAGCTTCCTACAGGCAGAATTGGGTGCAGAATTAAAAAGGAAAGCAGGTGTGTAGGCATTTTAATATTTCGTTTTTTAAGGACCTACCATAGATTACGGGTTCATAGGGTTTTGAATATGCTATTTTTATCATCTTTTCTTGTTCTTAACTATTTAAAGATAATTTTTTTAAACATCTACTTTATACTTTCTGCCACTGCCCATAAAGAAAGCCTTGGGAATTTAATATTTGAAGTTTGGGCTTTTGGATTGTGTCTCAGTCAGCTCAGGCTGCCAGAAACAAAATGCCACAGACCAAGTGGCTTAAAGAACAGAAACGTCCTTTTCACAATTCTGGAGGCTGAAAGTCTGACATCAAGTGCCAGAATGTCGATGCTAGTTGGAGGTCCCCTTCCTGGCTTAGAGGGCTGCCTCCTCACTGTTGTTCACATGACCTCCACCTTCCGTGGGCAGGAAAAAGAACAAGCAGTCCAATGTCTCTTCTAAGACACTAATTCCATTAGCCTAAGGCCCTGCCCTCCTGACCTCATTAACCCTCTCACTTCCAAAAGCCCTATGTCCAAATACCACCACAGGGGGCGTCAGAGCTCCAACATGTGAATGGGGTGGGGTGTGAACAGTCCACAGCAGACCATTTGTGATTAACTTGGAGGAACACGAAGTACATCTGCAGGCACATACTTAATTTTACAGAGGTCACTAGAAGACATTTTAATTCAAAATGCATTTATTGAGCACTTAGAAAGTATAAAAGTCATTGAACAAGCCTGGACCCAGAATTCCCTTTCCACTCTCATCCACCCCAGGGCAAGATTGAATAAGTTTCTTCTTTAGGCTTCTGGACTCTTGGATGTTAATGAGCATGAATAGCAATTAAACAGGAAGAAGGTCACCTCATGGAGAAATCAGATGTTCAGACTTGGTCAACAAATATTAATAGTAATGCCATTTAATAAGACAGTGATTGTCAACTAGGGCGTGTTGGTGTTATAAAATTTTATATTTGGAAAATGAAAAGTGACCTATTTTCTTCTTAGTACAAACCAGGAAAAATAAGGGTTGAGAAAAATCTTGGTTCCAGAATGGTCCATAAATCTTTCATCAGGACTGTTCCTCCATGGAAGGTAGCAAGAAATTTGAGGAGGCTGGAGGTTTTGTTTTATTTTCCTGTGGAGATTTCAGGTTGGCTTGTGAAAAACTTTTTTGAAGGAAGATAAAACTGAATTTATATGTCCTAAGTAGCTGGTCTATCTCCTAGCACTGTCTCATATTACTGTGGTGGTTAGATGGAGTCAGGTTCCAGTTTCCTCTTACTTTGAAAAACTCAAAGAGAGGTAAGGTGCCTGGGTTGGGCTTCTCTTCAGCGGGGCCCACCAGACCAACAAAATGTGTTGGGACTCAGTTCTCACCCTATTAGGTTGTTGATTTAATAGGTGACTCTTCAGATTACTGGGACTTTAAAAACCTGAACCTATGAAAGCTAGTCAGTTCATAATATATGTCATGCTCTTGAGGTGTTTTCATGGGCCAAGAATCCCATAAAGAGATCTTTATGAGCTGATAGTTTGAGGACAGAAGTGTCACAATGGCAAAGATGTCCAATATGATCACCAGGAGATATGAACCAATTGATATAGATTTATAATCCTCCTTCACCCAGATCATAAGGAGAGGATTATCCAGGTGCCTTCTTTCCTTTGCTCTGTCTCTCTCCTGAACTTAGATCATCATGCCCAAAAGGCACAGCATGAGCAGAAGAAAGAAGGGATGTCATTTAGTGTGGGCTTGGTTATAACTGTGTCCATACATGTTTGTGTATGTCTGTATATCTGTCCGTGTATGAGGCATATGCAACCTTCAATATTGGGAAGGCTGCCTGGTTTGGGGGACAAAGAGGTGGCAGTAGAATGACCATTGTGTTGATGTGAGCTGAGATGACCTTTCACTAATTAGGCTCATGAAAACCAGTCAGCTCTTGAGAAAATGGCTGACACCTTAAAATCAATAAATACACAAAGAATTCAGCTGGGTTGTGAAAAGTAGCTTAAACACAAAAACACTACATGCAGGTGAGGCTGTGGAGCAACAGAGACCCTCATTCATTGCTGGTGGGGATGCAAAAGGCTTAGTCACTTTGGAAGGCAGTTTAGTAGTTTCTCACAAAATCGAATATATTCTTACCATACAATTCAGCATGTGTGCTTGGTATTTTCCAGAGGAGTTGAAAATTTATGTCTATACAAAAACCTGCACACAGAATTTCTAGACACTTTTATTCACATTTGCCAAATCTGGAAGCAACCAAGATGTCCTTCAGTGGGTAAACTGATAAACTGGCACATCCAGCTAATGGAATATTATTCAGCACTAAAGAAGTGAGCTATCAAACCAAAAGCACATAACAAAAAAAAAAAAAAAAAAAAACCCTAAATGCATATTATTCAGTGTAAAAGGTCAATCTGAGAAGGCTGCAATCTATATGATTCCAGCTTTATGACATTCTGGAAAATTCAAAATTTTATTATCAGGAGATAGTAAAGGGATCATTTGTTGTCAGGGGTAGTCGGGGAGAGAAGGATGAAAACACAGAGTAGGGATTTTTAGGTCATTTAAAATATTCTGTATGATACTGTAATGATGTGTACATATCATTGTACATTTGTCCAAACCCACAGAATGTGCAAAACCAAGAGCAAACCTCGAGGTAAACGAAGCACTTTGGATGAGTACAAGTGTCAGTGTAGGTCCATCAGCTTTCTCCCTTCTGGTGAAGGATGCCAATGGTGGGGAGGCCATGCATGTGCAGGGGTGGGGGCTTATGGGAAATCTCTGAACCTTCCTCCAAATATTTCTGTGAAATTTTTTCTGCTTAAAAAAAAGAAAAGAACAGAAAAAGTGGGAGTCTTCATAAAGGAATTTCTTCAAATAGGCCACATGCTACAGTTTTATAGTAGAGAGTTGTTGAAAACCCTGCCCAGTTTCTCTTTATCAGGCTGGTACATTCACCTTACTTCCCAGTTGGCTTCGAAGTTAGCTGATGATATCTCACAGTTGTGCTCTTCTGAGAATTGACCTCAGCTGACCAGAGCTGTCTAGCCAGGAATGCCTGTGAAGTTATATCCTCCCCCAAGTGTTGCTTGTGGTCCACCAATGGGTTCCTAGTTCAGGGTATAAAAGTCAACCCTTCTGTCCCAAGATGACACCCCTGTGGTCCCATCTTGCTCTAGTATTTCCTAGGGGATCAGGCTAATGTTGGACTTCAGCCAAACCCACATCTACACTTACTTCTTCCCTGCCCTGTCTTCTGCACTCGCTGTGTTAGGTTTCATCTGAAAGCCCTTTCTTAATAACACACTTGCACAATCTGCTTCTTGGGAACCTGACCTAAGACAGTACCAGGAGAAGTCCAAGAAACAATGGGGTTCTAGTGTTGAGTCACTGGCCGACCAGTTGGCAATGAGGACACCATCGGTGGTGTTACAGAGTATCAAGAGTCCTTGTCCCTGACCTGCTGTGGTTTAATTGCCTGGACCTTCACCTGTGGTGAGCTGGGATCAGATACAGGTGGGCAGTGATGTGCCACTGGTGCAAGGTCTTCAGAGAGAATGGTGGAATTGGGAGTCTCCTGCTAAGTACCACTGAGGTACTGAAGACAAAGTGACAGGCTCCCATTTGTCAACAATTGTAAGCCCAGTGTGAGAATCAGAGGGTATCTTTGCTGATGTTCAGCTCCTCACCTCCAGGCAGACTGAGATGAAGAGCAAGTGGCAGAATTTAAGAAAAGGATACATTTTCAGATGGGGCAAATTAGCTACTTGGTCATTTTGGGCTCATAGCCTGTAGCTATTATAGGGCCTAAAACTTGGAATGAGAATTTTGGATCCATACTCTTCACCCACTGGATTGGTGGCAGTGGCCTACTCCCCCTTATTGGGAGAAAGATCCTCTCCCAACCCCCCAGACTATGCAGAAGTTGCAAGATTAAGTATATAAGACAACATTTACTCTTCTCTACGTTCTCCCCATCTCCCTCCCAAACCCCTTCCAGAACAGTAACTAGGAGGGCATTACAACATGACCTGACCAGAGGGAGAGGCACATGTACTTATGGTCATGAGCTCAAAAGGCAAAGATCTTTAAATTGTGCTTTAGTTGCCCATCTAAGATCCACTGCAGAAAAGGTACCAACTGGACAACCTGGCCAGTAGATGTCAACGAGCTTCCTCCATGGCACCCTAGTGCCTAAATCATGGGCTCCTAAATAGAGAAAACCTTGGTAGCAGCACTGGAACTTGTGTATGGGCCCTGCGGTGGGCGCCCCTGTCATCAAGACTGCTCTGGGGTGGGAGGGCAATCTGCCTGCAATGCGGGTCCATATCTCCCATGGTGCAAGGCTCAGCAGGACTGATTGGGCTGATCTGGCTTGCTATGTGGGTGTCTCCTTTCTCCTTCACCACTCTACGTGTTCCCCCCACCTGCAAACTTGTACATTCACTTGACAAAGATGACCTGTCCTCATGGAGAAGGGCTGTTCTTTAGTCAAAGGTACAGGGGTAACTGTGCTCTCCTGCTAGAACCTCCAATTTGTGGGATAACAGAACAGAGTAGTCGAACTTCCAAGACTCCAGACTCAATTCAAGTGAGGGTCTGCATGTGAAAGCTTGCCTTTCTTTATTTAAAAAAAACAGACTGACCTAGCTGCCAGCCCTGTTGAATGTCCAACCTGCTGGAGAGATCTATGCTGAGCCCTCGTTATGGTACTATCCGGTAAGACAAGTAGATTTCCTCAGCTCCCACCAGGCTCAGGAGTACAGTGTGTAATATTTCTTTCATCTAAGGGACCTCAATGTGAACATATGACCACTGGACTACTGGTCCCACCACCCCATTCAGAAGTTACTGGCTTGATAGAGGAGTGGAACAGCCTCTTAAAGTCAAGGCAGAGCAGGATTTTGGAGAGGGCACTGGGGGGAGGGAGTGTCATCTTTCAGGATGCAGCATATGCCTTAAACCAATGGCTACATTATGGTTCTGGGCCCCAGTAGGCAGACTATATAATTCCAAGAGCAAAGATGTCAGACCTTGCTCATTATCACTGCCTAGTGACCCACACAGGGGATTTGTTCCCTCTCATCCCTGCAACTTTAGCCTCAATTAGTCTAGAGGTCTTGGATCCTAAGGGGGACAGTTCCACTAGGGAACACAGTAAAACTCCTACTTAGCTTAAAGCTATGTCTGCCACCTGTTGCTGAGGTTTGGTCATTAGTTGGGATTTTGCATTCAATCCATCACCTCCCTCCTACTCATGCTAGACACCCTGACTCCTGCTGCCCATCGGGCACTTCTCCCGATGGCATGCAGAGTGGGTGTCCTAGATTCGTCCCAGGCTATGGTTCTCTGGCTTGCCTGTGCACAGTTACAGTAGGCATGGGAGCACTGAGAGATGTCCAGTGATCACCGCTCTGCCTCTCCCAGGCATCAGCCTTACCTCCTGATCAGGATCAATCCTCCCTCCAGTGTGCAGCTGCTTTCTTTGCCTGCCAGCCTACTGGTATGAAGACAAAGTGGGAGGGCCTCTTATGCCAGTAGGGGTAGAGTCTGGATGGAGAAAGGGAGGAAGGTGGGAATTCTCCCAAGAACTGATGCAATTCAGTAATGGGATAGTCACAGAACAGGTGGGTATGCCATTCTGATGCTATTGGTTAAACAGTCTCTCTCTGGCAGCTGACTGTACATATTAAGGCATTAAATTAATATTTTATTAGTTTGAATTGGGCTGAAAATTTCAAATTCTGAGTTCACTGTTGCCCTGGATTTGCAAAGCTGTGGGCATATGAAAAATCACAAACAGAATAAGCATTTTGCCTCATAGGCAACAGAGGAAGAGCCTCTGACCAGACCCCAGAGAGCTATAAGCCCCTCTTGCAGGCCTGACTGTAGGCCCCCTACCGGGTCCCCAGGGTTTTGGAGGGTGGCAAATGGACTATCCGGTGTTGTACATAAGGGTTGTTTCTTTGCTAATTTTTGTGGCATTTCCTTTTTTGGCCTAAGTAACTTATTTGCTTTCCTCATTATTATTATTATGATTCAAAATTATTTCAAGACCTCTTGTATTTTGATGAAGAAAATTAGTTCTAGCAAACAGTTCTTTTCAGTGAAATTATGGATTATTTTGAATATGTAACCAACTAGTTTGAAGTTTCCTTTTTCAGTTATAAAAAGGAATACACATTCAGGCTGTCAAAAACAAGAAATACGGAAAAGTACCAATAAAAATTCAAACTGGATATAACCAGATAAAAATCTTTCAGACTTTGTGTCCATAGAAATGCATGACTTTTAAAAAATGAAAACCATACCAATGTTTGCACAACTTTATATTTTAGTTTTATTGAAAAATTTCCATTGAATCTGATGAAATAGGCAAAGCTTAGACTAGATCCAACCAGACTTGTCCTTTACCCCTACCCCCCTGTTCCAACCCTGAATATCCAGGGCCACTGGTTGCTGAGCAGGGAGGTGATTTTCCTCGTTGGGAAGTTTCTTTGATCTCAGCTTAAAACAGCTCTGGAAGTGTAAGACTGCCAACTCAGACTGCCCTACAAACTGAAAAGAACTTTGACAACAGAAAATACACTTGGGGAAAAAATGTGCCCTGAGACTACAAGGAAAGCAATTAATCGAATGCTTTCGATTTGCTTCCTCTTAGCCAAAGATAGATAAGCAAATAAAATAGATGCTTCAGCTATAGACAAACCTCGATTGATCGATTGACCTGAGTTTACACTCTGGGCTGCCAAACAAAAGATCCTAATCCAGCCTAGAACCCTGGGAACATTCTGGTGTTCTCTCCTCTATGAGCTCTGGAGAGTGACTAGTATGATCAGGCAGAAGGTGACTCATGAGTTAAATCCTAGAAGGCAGAAACCTCAGTTAGCAGCACAACATAAGATTAAAGTCTCAAATCCCGAGGTCTTACAGACTCAGGCTGAAGACCAGCTCCATCTCTTTGGATGAGTTGCTTAGCCTCTTTGGGTTTAAGTTCTTTTTATTGTTTATTTTACAAAATGGAGATACACAGTCTTCTTGTAAGTCATTAAATGAGATGAAGTTCTTGGGCTGTGCCCAGATCTCTGTTATGATCGTTAGCAGCTACCTACTGTACATCCAGGGAAGGGAAGGGAAGGAAGGTCGGGGGCTCAGGCACTGCTTTGGGGTAGCTCCCTACCCACCAGTCTCCCAAGTGAAAATAATGTGCTTTTCATTTGTGTGATAAGATGGTGCTTTAAAAGTTGTGCCTAATTGTAAGGAATAGAGAAAAATCTAATTTGGAAGAGAATAAAATAAAGTTTACCTATTTAATATCTTCAGGGTACTAGTTGCCTGGGAATGAGCAGGATCAGTATTGGTCCCTTAGTGCCATCCAGTGGACAAGCAAAGGAAGGGCCATGATTTTGCCTTTGAAGTCTATAATTTACCAAAATGTATTTTCTGATGAGGATAATTTAATCTCACTAATAGCTTCTCTTGTTCATAAATTTCATTCAATTTTTTAGGCAAATTAAATACTGAAAATTCTAAACATTAAATACTAAAACCAGATTCCCTAAACCATGCAGGGCTTATGTGATATGAACTATAAAGCTCACCCACGAAGGGAAAAGAGACTATCCCCAGTCCTTATCAGCATGAATTTTCACGGCCCACCTTTCCGGCTCTTCTTGTCCTTCCCACCCACATTCTTTAAACGTGTTCTGCTACACAAACTGGAACTGCCTCAGAGACTTAGGGAACACCAGCCCAACACACTGCTCTGCCTCAGCTGGGACTCTATGCATTCCAAGAAGGAACCTATCACTTAAATTTTTGCTGTAACCAAAGTGAATATTTGTCAAGAGCAGTGTGTTTGGTTTGGTTCTTCTGAGTGTGTGTGTGTGTTGTGTGTGTGTGTGTGTGTGTGTGTGTGTGTGTGTGTGTGTGCGCGCGCGCGCTGTTTCTTTTTAAAGCTATTTATTACCCTATAATCTGTTTCCTTTCTTCTGGGTGTTTCCGAGGATGAGACAATGGCAAACAAATTTCCCCCAAATTTAAGTAACAATCGAATTCTTGGAATGCCCAGAGCTGCTCCAGAAAAGCTTTCTTTGGTATTACTGTAATTACTACCAACACTAATTATAACAAGTGTTACTTTTTGAATTCATATTATGTAGCATGCATTTTACATCATTAACATGGGCTAGTATTCATACCCAAACTGCTAAGTAGACATTATTAGACCTGTTTTAAAGACAAAGAAACAGATAAACCCGAGAGGCTAATTTCCCCAAGGTCACAGTTAGTGGCAAAATCAGACTTGTATTCAGGTCTGGCTGGTTCCAAAGTCCCTTCTTCTACCTCTGGGCAGTGGGCCTTTCATGTGTTCAGCCACAGACATGCCCATGACTGGCCAGACCCTGAATCTGAGATTCTGGATCCTCAGTGCTGCCAGCTCCTTAGTACTCAAAACTGCTAAGCCCATGACCCAAGTCCAGAAGGGGATCAAATATGCAGGTGACTTAAGCTAGAGCAAAAAGCAGCTCAGGGAGCTGGGACTAGAAGGCTCAGGGTGAGGTATGAGCATGATCTAGGAGCCAGGACCCATGGCTCATGACCCCAATTTGTGCCTTGAGAAGTCCCCACAGGTCAGTTACCATGGCTGGCTGGATGCCTGTGAGCTGCACCTTCCTCCCAGTAAATCAGGGCTTTGCCCACAGGACCTGCTCCAAGGTTTGCAGGTTCTAAGAATTCCAGGTTTCTTCCAGGAGCCATAAGGACAGACAGTGAATAGGGCATTGTCTCTGGACCGAGAGCCCAGGGCCAGAGGAGAGGACACCCACGCAGCTGCAGTTGGGACTCGCCCTGGAAGGGCTCTGGTGACCCCCCTCACACACTCCCACAGCGCCTCTCCTGCTTTGCCTCTGGAGTGGAACCGAGCATGCGGGTAGGGTGGGACGGATAGATGAGGCCACCACACCAAGGGTAAATATTGTCTGGGAAGCTATTGTTTTAATTTTGTGAATGATTTTTTAAGTGTTCACTGCATGGCCCTGCAGGAGAGCTGGGACAGGTGATCACTTCACCACAAGGTGCCAGCGGCCTGCAGAGTGGCTGGAACTCATCAGTTCTCACAGTTCCTGTGCTGCCTCCCAGCCCTGCCCGCTTGGGCTGTGAGGGTTCCAGGCTGAGCCAAGGCTTCAGAGCCAGGCCAGGGCCACCACCCAAGCTTCCCAGCAGGGGGCTCTGTGGTCCCTGGCAGTCCCTGCATCATCTGGGGCACTGCGGCCACTGGACCCTGGAGGCTTACCCCTTCTGGTTCCCACAGGGTGATGGAGGACACAGCTCTCTCCATCCCTCCAAGCCTCCCTTGCACATCTTTCAGGCAGACAGTCACTCCCCTGTCCTCACTGTTTTCTCCTGGCCCATCCCTAACCCAGTCCCTGCCTCACTTCCTGTTTGTCTGTTGGTTGTCTACAGTTATGTAACAAATTCCCTGAGCTTTAGTAGCTTAAAACAAACACTTACTATCTCAGTTTCCCAGCTATAACTCAGCTAGGAGGTTTAAACCCCAGGTCTCTCATGGGAGCCATGGAAGCTGTAGGCCCAGGGCTGCAGTTCCTGATGCTCCAGGTAATTATTTCATCCCAAGGTGCCATTTACCCTGCAGTGTGTCTGGAACTTGTCTTTTGGTTCTTGGGTTGCCTCCAAGTGCTTCCAAACTGAGGCTTCAGGAAACCCCCCTGAGACTTTTCTTTAGGGCAGTCATCCAACCCTGGAGTTCCCCTATGCCAGAAGCATAGTGAGGATGGGGAAATGATCGTTTTGCTGAAAGATGGTACAATGCTTCATGATAGAAGTTAGAGATGGAGTGGAAGGGTCCCGGACACAGGCACTGCCTGCTACATCCTGCCATTGGCAGAGGGACCATCCTCCTTCCTCAAAGGGGTTCAAATCCTTCCCTTTCCCTCCTCAAGGCTGCTCCAGCAGGGAGTTTATCTCCACGGAAACCTGTGAAGGTGGCGGAGATATGGACAAGGAGAGCAGTGTGCTGAGTGTAATATTTCCTTCTGGTCTCTTTTTTCATCTCCCTCATTTCTATTCATGGGCTGCTCCTGCCCCCTCTCCCTCTATTCCCTCTCTCCTCCATTTCACGATTGTCCCATTGGGACCTGGTCTAACCAGGAAGCCGAGGTTACTGGACCTTCAAGTGGCTCTGGACCCTCCCAGCCCTGCATGTCCCCACATCGCTGTCCCCGACAGGGCGCTGGTTTAGGGTCATGAGGGGCTGCAGCTGGGAACCCAGGTGGGAGAGCTGGGGTGGGAGATCGCTCAGTGGGTCTTGCCGGGCGTTAACACTCGCCAGACTGCTGACTCTGAGGGTGTGTTCCTGTTCCCACCTTCCAGCTCTCGGGACTTTTCCAGTCTGAGGACAGTTATGAAACCTGTTCCCCCAGAACGGTTTTTCTGGAGAAAGGAGAAAGCACCGAAGGAGAAAAAGAAGAACGTGATGAGAAGAAAGCGTGAGTGTGAAAGTGGAAAGAAAGTAGGCCGATCTGATCTGTTGCCAGGGCTTCTCTGACTTCCTTCTTGCATTTCAGGGCACCCAGCAGCACCCAGGAGCGCGCAGGGGTGTCCCCTGGCTTGCCCGCTCCGGCTGGGAAGACGGCAGGTGTGCAGGCACAGGCAGTGCGGGCGAGCGCAGCATGCCAGCGGGCCTCCTCCGCGGAGAACTGACCCTCGTCGCCGGCGCCCTTCGCTTCTCCGCCGCCCGCCGGTGCGGTCTGTTTCCCGGGAGGGGCTGCAGTGGTGCGGACGAACGCCGCGCCGCTCCTTCAGCAGAAAGCGGCCAGCGGGCCTCGGCGCCACGGGTCTGCAGCCCGGGGAGGGGAGCCCAGGGCGGAGCGCCCCGGGGGTCCCAGCTCAGCGGCCCGGGAACCGTGGAGCAGCTGCACGCGCCAGCACCGGCGTGGGGAGCTCACGCCGCCAGGACTCACCAAGGGCTTCTCAATTTTGGCGATTTTGACATTCGGGGCTGAACAAGTGTTTGTTGTAGGGGCTGTTCTGTGCGCTCTGGGATGCTCAGTAGCATCCAGGGCCTCTATAAACTAGATGCCAGCAACACGCCCCCACACCCTCCCATCCCCAAATTGGGGACAATCAAAGATAACTTCATTCTTGCAAGATTTCTCCGGGATGGGAGTGGAAATAGAGTCTTGGAGCCTGAGCGGAGCGCCCGCCTGGGACCAGCGCCTGGAAGCTGCTGCACCTCCCCATCCCCTTGAGAACATCCGTGTTTGAGTTCATTCCAAGGTTGTTGAGTTTCAAGGAGGGTTGGTTCCAAGTTTACTTCTGAGGTATTTATGACAGACGTATTAGTTTTTTAATTCATATTATTTATTTTCAGTTTTTTTGAGTCTCATTGGTTGTTTCATTTATTTATAGCTTAGTTATTTAATTTTATACTTTGTTACCTGTGAACATTCATTTTACTTTCAAGATTTTGTTTTTTAGTTATTCATTTTCAGTTATTATTTTTATTTATAGTTATTTTGTTTTGAGTGTAGCTTTTAAATTGATTAGCTTATAATTATTTAATTGCCTGTATTGCCAGTAATTAGTATCTGAGTTATTTTCTATTGCTAGTTACTGGAATATTGAATTTTTAATTTTCACAGTCAATTGGCCATTTGAAACTCATTGAGAGCTTTTGAATTAATTGTAGTCATTAATTTTCAGAGTGAAATGTTCTTCATTACTTTAGGACTTTTTCTGAGTTATTTAGTTTTACAGTTGCTTATATTCACAGGGTTTCTTTCTTATATTTTCTTATATTCACAGGGTTTCTTTTTTAGATTGTGAATTTTCATTTTTACTTTCACTTATTTTTATTATTGTGTGATTTTTGTTTTTAAAACTTTATTTTCAGAATTATTTAAATTTTAAACGTATTTTTAATTTTTCTTTAGAGTTTTTAAGATATTTAGTTTTTAAATTGTTTTCAGAGTAACTTATTCTCAGTCATTTCTTTTCAGTTATGTCTTCACCATTTAAATTTTTGTCTTATTTTATTTCATTCAGATTTATTTTCTAAATTATTTATATTTAGAATTATTTAATGTATCAGTTCAATTACAAGAGACACTATATTAGTTATTTTAACAGATAGAATATAATATAAAGAATTGTTAACCAGCTATTGGAGATTTAAAATATAAGATGAAATGATACTGAGATATCACGGAAACTTTAACTGCAAGAGCTAAGAGGACAAATGTCAGAGGTTGGAATTATCAAAATCCAGAAGTGTAGAGGTAGCCCCATGGCTGGGGTTAGTCCCCTGAGGAGCAGTTGCTACTCAAGATCCAGATGGCTCAGGGACTTGGGAGCTATTTGCAGATCTCTGAGAAGCAGGTACTGGTGTCTCTAAAGGGGCATGATGGGCTGGTTATGGGATTTTTTAGGAAAATGTCCAACTGGACCCACTGTGCTGCTGGAGCACGCTTTGGCACTCCAGGTGAAGATGCTTCTGGGGGAAGGCTGGCAGGACCCAGAAGGGGCATGTCTCTTTCCCCTCCTCCAGCCTCCAAAGCAAAGAATAGAAGGATGAGCTGGGAGCTGGGAAGTTCAGTGTGTAACCAGCACTCTTACCTTTGCAGTTACTTAGTTTTAGAGTTAGTTTTAAATTTAGTTTGTTTTGGAATCACTAGGGATGCTTTGGCTTTAAGTTTTCCCTAGACATGGGATCTAGCTGAGTCTCCAGCCCCCCTGATTGTTTCTGGAATGGAGTGAGCCATCTGAGAGCAGCCTCTCCTGTGAGTCTCAAGAAAACCACTTTAGAAATCAAGAAAACAAAAATCATGTGTCTCACTTTATTCATAAGGAAGCCCTTTAGGTGGCCAAAAAGGGAAAGACTAAGGGACCCGCTGTTAGGGAGAGGCTCATCCCTCTTTGAAACTTTTCAGAAAGTGAAACTACTTTGTGGGTCCACCTTCTTCTACCCCCTTTCCTAACAACAAAGTATCTTCTTGATAATGTGTGTTTCAATTTTGTAGACTGTTGCACAATAAAAGTTCTTCCCAAATCCATAATCTTAGTTTCTTTCTTTCAGCATCTTTTTTTTTTTTTTTTTTTTTTTTTTTGCGCTACTGGGGAATCAAACTCAGGGCCTTGTGCTTGTGAGGCAAGCACTCTACCAACTGAGCTATCTCCCAGCCCTCAGCATCATTTTTCAAAACCACATTGTTTCATTTTGACCACAAAAATAATGTACATATTTATTCAATTCATTCAACACCTGCTTCCAGAGTACTTCTGTCCTAGGGAAGGTTCTTGAACCAGGTGAGCCCAGGGAGGTGTGAAGATGAGTGAGAAGTCTTCAGTCCAGTGGGGGAGTCAAATGTAGACACAATCACATCACAGTGTGACAGATATTCTGGGTGTACCAACACTGTCACTTACTCTTCCAGATGTGGTTAGGGAAGGGGTGACATCTGAGCTGGGTCTGAAGGAGCTAGAACTTTCTCCAGGTAGAGAAGGGGGAGGAGATCTTAGGCTGAGAGATAGCACATGCTCAGGCACAGAGGCATTAAGGAGCCCTGCAAAACAGGGATGACAGGTGCCATTGAGCCACAGGAGTCAGAAAGGCTCTAACATTAAGCGCCCAGGCACTCCGCAGATCCTGCCTCCTGCTGTCCTCACTGCTCACCTACAGAGGGCGGTAAGCAACTTCAGGAGTCCAGTGCTCTTCTTCCTCTTACTGTCCCCATCACAGTTACATTTCTGGGAATCTTCCCTCCTTCCTGGCTTTAGCCTTCTCCCACCCCATTTTCATTTGTCCATTGGTGGTGAGTCCCTTCCTCCTTCATCTCTCCACCCCGGTTTCTTTCACATCTGTAGGTAAAGAGGAAGGTTGAGATCAGCCAGCTGTGAGGTGGTGATGATCTCAGTTGCAGAGGAGGTAGGGAATGGGGGCAAAGGAGACCAGCTGTGGGAATCTGTCAGGATGGGGCAGGCTCTGGGCATGACCACTCATGACCTCCTTTAGTTGCTTTGGGCAATGGCAACCATAGGGTAGAAAGGCTGCAGGGATGTGGTTCCCAAAGTGGGAACCTGTTGCAATCCAACCTAGCTTGTGGATCTTGCAAATTCAAGAGTATTGAGGGCTGATGTTGTAGGTTAGTGGTAGAGCGCTTACCTAGCATGTGTGAGGCACTGGTTTAGATTCTCAGCACCACATATAAATAAATAAATAAATAAATAAATAAATAGGCCCATTAACTACTAAAAAGTATATTTTACAAAAAGAGTATTGAAAGCACACAGAGCCTTTTGCTGCGTGAACAACAGTAGACATGACTACCAAGTCAGAAGGAAGTGTATTCTCACACAGTGAATGATGGTGTATTTTCATACTTCTTATAAAACATATCTATACATTCAGTCTCAAATGTGTCTGGATGTGTACCTCAGCAGACTTCTCTGCTTATCTTGTCAATCACAATATACCCGATTCTCTATGACAATATGCCAGAACTTCAGATGGTTTTGTATCTTAGTTGAATACAAGAATCTTCAGGATGCTGACCACTTGCCTCAGGAAACACCACTTAGATGGTCTTAGACATGTTTAATCATTGAATAGCCAGCAGCTCACTACAGAAACTCAGCCCAAAGCGCGCTCAGTCTTTTGGGCCTGACTCCATACCCGATGTATGAGAATGTCCACACTTGATGGAGCTGGCAGGGGACAAAGGGTGCTATCTTCCCAGAAGGAGCCTCTCTGAAGATGTTATGCCACAGGTGGATGATCAGAAGAGTCTTTCCAATTCCAGGCATTGCTGGATGTCCTCAGGTGCTGCCCCCTGGTGCTCCAGGACTGTCCACTCTAATCTTCCACTCCAGCCTCCTTGTCAAAACCCACTGCCCTCTGCCAAAGTCCACTGCTGCTCTGCTGGGCTCCAGGAATCATAAAGCTCATGGTGGGGATAATTCTTGTGAAGCCATGCCAGGTATACAATAGATTTCCAGTGGACACTACCATCTCTACTCCAGGGCTGTCCACACTGCTCACTCAGGAAGTAGTTGTGAATCTTTAGACTTGTTAAAATGTGGGGAGATAAGGGGGGATAAAGTGTGTGTTCTGTGAATTAAAAGTGTGTTTTCTTCCTATTCGAGTAAACGGAAAGAAATCCAAAACCACTATATAAAACCCCTCAGGCCTCTTTCAGAGTTGTTCAAATCCCCCAGGCTTTATAATGTGGCTCATTAGAGGGACTTACATTTCAATGTGTCGGTGAGGGTGGGGATGCTGTGGCCACAGATTGTAATGGCCTGGCTGAAGCAGCTAGCCCTAGATCCATAAAATCTAGACGGTTTGGAGTCCATACGAAACACCAGTCATGCATTATGCAACGTTAGAGTTAGAAAGTTAAAGAGCCTCTATCCCAGCATTGCTATGGTATATCTTACAGAATATGCAGAAGTACTCAATGAGTTAATCCAACAACATGCTAGGCAGAAAAAAAGTTTTTAAAAAGCTAATAGTAAAAACATTTTAAAGTCCTACATATTTTATTCCTCTCTTGGTAGATGTCAATCAATAATTCAAGAATCTGAGAGCTATTACAGGAAGGAAGTCTACAACTTTTGTTAAACTCATCGTTTCCCAAACTTATTTGATCATGGAACCCCTTTTCTATTGTGAAATATAATATCCCATGTATATTAGTAAGGGGAAAGGCTAAGCTGTTATAGCAAATAGATACAATAAGATATGATGACGTAAAGAATATTTTCTGAGAAAGGTAAGGGGTGGGGGGATCTCGCCAGCGTGTGGAAAAAGGACAAATAACAGGAAGACCTAAAGCTAGACTGGAGCAGACACTGAGGAAACCTTTGAGCAAACAAGTGCATATACCAAACATATCACTTGAAGTGCACCCAGTGTATGTGGGTTAACCACAGCAACAACAAGCCCAAGGATCTGCAGGAAGGAAGACTATAAGAAATAGTAATCACAAAAGACTAAAAGCTCCCCCCTTCTTATTTCTTCTATCTTTAAAAAAGACAATGACTATTTAACTTAAAAATTATGAGAATAGAGCCGAAGAAATAGCTCCTCTTGCAGAGCACTCGCCTAGCATGCGCAAGGCCCGCGGTTTGAATCCCTGGTGCCTCAGAGGAAAAAAAAATCATGAGAATATGTTATAGTTTCTGACTTATAATCAATTAAAATGTATGAGAACAATAGAACAAAGGCTGGGAGGGAAGAAATTGAAGTATTGTGTAGCTCAAGTGCCAGCACTGCATAAAAATACATAAATAAATAAATAAAGGCATGTTGTCCATCTACAACTGCAAAAAATTTAAAACACACACACACACGCACACACCCAAGAGCTGATAATGAAAGATTAATGGAACTAAGAACAGATAAGGAGAAACTAATTACCAAGATGGTATAGTAAGCATTCTCATATCAATAATGACATAGTCTAAACATCTCAATTAAAAGAGAATGATTAATCGTAAAACTGGATATTAAAAAAAGTCCCTCTAAGCATAAAGATATAAATATACCAAAAGGATGGGAAAAGATATACCATGTTAATGTTAACCAAAAAAAAGCCAAATGACTATGTTAACATAAAACAGTCTCAGGACAAAGAATATGATTAAAAAAAAAAGCAACATTCATTTCAAAATGACCATCCCACCAAGAAAACCTATCAATGCTGAATGTTTATGTATTAACAATAGAGTCTCAGGACAAACAAATCAACAACAGAATTACAAGGAGAAATAGACATATTCACAATTATATTCAACTATTTCAGTTCCTCTCTTGCAAAAATTGATAAAACAAGTAGAAAGAAAATCAGTGATAATACAAATTATACTATTGACCAATTTAACCTAATTAAGATCAACAGAACATTGGATCCAATAACAGATTATACAGTCCTTCCCAAGTGCACACAAAACATTGACAAGGACAGCCCATTGTTATGGGATGAGCTGAGTCCTTCCCCTCCGCCACCAAATTCACATACGGAAGTCTTAACCTCAGTACCTCAGACTGTGGCTGTATTTGGAGAGAGGGTCTTCAAGACGTCACCAGGGTGGGCACTAAATCAATGTGGCTGGTGTCCTTATAAGCAGAGGAGATTAGAGCACAGGAATGCACAGAGAGATGACCATAGAAGACACAGAGGAGAGAGACCTTAAAGGAATCAACCCTGCTAATACCTTGACCTCAGACTTCTGGCCACCAGAATTATAAGAAAGTAAACTTCTGTTATCTAAGTCATTCAGCCTGTGGTATTTTGGTTCTGGAACTCCTCAAAATCTAATACAACCATAGTCTTGGTCAGAAAATGTATCTCCATAAATTTATAAAATTTAAATCCTGTAGGTCTAATTATAAAATTAACTTAGAAATCAGTAAAGAATGATATTTGGAAAATTCTCAGGTGTTTGGAAATGAACCTACACTATTTTAAATAACCATGAGCTGAGAATATCAGAAAGGAAATGAGAAAGTATTTCTAACTAAGTAAAAATGGAAAGAGATGAGAATTTGTGGGATCCAGGTATGGAAGTAATCTGAGGGGAGTTTATAGCACTACACGTTTATTAGAGAAGAAGAAAAATCTCAAACCAGTGATCTCAATTTCCATCTTCAAAAACAATTATAAGAAAAACAAACAAAATACAAATTAAGTAGAAGAAAATAATAAAGACCAAATGGAAATCAATGAAATAGAAAACAGAAGAACAATAGCAAAACTATATTTTGGTTTTTTGAGCACATGAATAAGATTGATAAACCTCTAGTTAGACTGACCAAAGAAAAGAGAGAAAATGCAAATGACCAATATTAGCAATAAAAGAGGTGACATCACTACATATGTTACAAATATAAGACTGATCAGGGAATACAATAGTTTTTTGCTAACAAAACAACTCAGTTAAAAGAAAAAAATCCTTTAAAATAATAAATCACTATTATTGTGCTATAATAAGAAATACATATTTTGTCTCTGCCCTCAGTTCCTCACAAAGCACTTAAACCCTTGTTGATAGGGTTGCTGGGAGAAATTGTTGTTCTAGTATTTGGACTTTGATCCCAGTTCCTGACACAAAGTTATTAAAACTTTGGTATTAGTTTCTTATAAAAAGGAGAACAGTTTTTAGAATTAGAAATATGCCTTCACAGTTCCCTGAAACCCAGCAAATATTTTGCTGTTTAATGGACGGTGTAGATGGTCTATAGCCTGGCTTCAAACCCTTCTGAAACACCAGCTATGACATCTTGTCTCTAATCAAAGGCAGAAGCCCTGAAAGAAAACAGGCCAAGACTCTGATCCTCCAAGCACCTGCTCAGGAGCCTGGTTCCAGACCTCCAGGAAATATCAGCTGAACCAATGTCTGAGCCTTCTGCTCTCAAAGCCACCCAGCCCTTACCCAATGCCAGGCCAACACTGGCTTACAAATGCGCCGTCCTCCTCCAAAGCCTTCGGGGAAGGTTGAACTCCTGTGTGTTTTCTTCAGTCTCTCCAATGTGGCACCACCTTGACCTTCCGATCATATTCCCACTGCTCCTCAGTACCCTGCAATACACTCCAGTCAAACCTGTCACCATTCCTGGGATTTTTCTCCCTGTGAATCAGCAGAAAGGACAAAGACATCAGGTCACTTAGGCCCTGAGTAAATTTTTAATCTGTTGTGTGATGTTGGGTAATTTAGTTCCCATATTAGTAAGACAGAGATTATTTAAATTTATCATGTAGAGTTGCCTTATGCATTACAGAATGTCAGGCACATAAAAAGAGTTCCTTATATGGAAAATTTTTATTATCATTATTGTTACTGCTCTTCTCCAATTATTCAGATCCTCTATGACCTCAAAGCTTTTCCAAGGTCCAGACACCATAAAACCACCTCTGGCTGTTCAATTCTTTATCTAGTGTGGCCCTTGGAAACAACTGATCAGTCACACTGAGGCCACTGTATATCAGTAAATGTTTCTCAACTAGGCAGTACACAATTGGAAAGCGGATAGCATATCCTAGTCTAGAACACCTCTTAAAATCCTAGCTTCTCAATCCTGGATGCATAGCCCAGCTTCTTCATTCACTACCTACGTGACTCTGGACAAGTCCCTTGACCTCTCTGTGTTCAACTTCCCCATCGGCAAAATGGGAAGGCAATTATAAAAACTGCCCATACTGAGTGACCATGGGGCTTAAATGGAATAAGGACAGTACACAACATACAGCATCTACTTAACTATTGTCCATTGAATGAATTGACTCAAATATCAGAAAGCAGGTAGTTGCTGAAATTTAGGTTGACGGGCACAAGTTAACTGTCACCTTCTACCATAAAAATGCCATTTTGAAACACACCGTAAGCTTTGGCAAGTTTGCTTAATTAGGGTGTTTGGAGCAACATAGTCAAATAGTTGTAGCTTAAAATTGTTTTTCAGAAAATGGTTTCAGACTGGACTAAAAGCCATAGACCTCCCGATCAGAAGGGTACCTAATACGCCGTCTCACTCAGACTCACAGCCCTGAGACAGACCATCACTGTTTTGTCCAAATTACTAGAGAAAGGAGAAAAGCTGTAAAAAGGTTGCCTTTCAAAGATATTGGGTGTTTTCTGTGTTCCAGGAATTTAGGGTTTGTAAAACCACTTGGGCGTAGGCATTACCATTCTGGTCATACAGCAGAAGAAACCAAGACTCAGACAGTTACCCAGGGTCATTCAGCTGAAGAGTTTGCAGGCTAAGGTTCAAGCTCCTTCTGCTTCCTATACTCCCAGATCCCACAGCGAGGCATTCCTGGGTATCAAGAGTTGCCGCTCAGATCACAGGAACAGACTGCTCCTGCCACTAAGTTTCCTGCTCAGCCTCGATTCAGTTACTGGTTTTCTCTCAACTGACAAGGATCTCAGGGTTTTTAGAAATGTACCTAAGCCATCGGAGAAAGAGGAAACCCAAGTTGCCAGAGAACCCCCACCTCCTATGGACAAATGATCCGACATCCTTCACCTTGGCCAGCCCCCACCTACATCCCCAGCCCTCACGCAGGCTCCAGGCAGAGAGGAAGGCGCCTGCTCTCCACAAAGGGCACTTGTGGTTTCCCTCTTTGCGCAGCACGCCACTTGGGCGGGCCTTTTAGCTCCTTCTCTTATTGTAAGTGACTTTGGTTTCTCTGCCACAAGCAAATGAGGGGCAAGAAGCTGAGACTTCCTAGGTGTTCCAGGGACTTGCCCTGGAATTAGCCCTGTGCCAGCAGCTCAGACATCCCAGTTGTGCCCAGTCCAGCACAGAACAGCGGAGCCTTCTCGGTCCCAGGCTCGCCCTCACTGGCCAGCCATGCCCCAGCAACTCTCTGCAGTGGTGGTGCTCTTCATGTCGCTGACTGGTGAGTGACACACCACTTTCCGTGGTGGCCCTTGCATATCTGTTTTTTTTTTTTTTTTTTTAAACTAAATTCATTCTGATGCCTCTGACCAAGGAGAGGCAGGATAGTCTGTAGACATGGCTTCTGCTTATGGGTGTTTAGATGAAAGACATCTCCAACCTTCACTTTTTCCAAGGTTTTTCACACCTTGGACAGGTTTCTGGGCATTAGGCAGATTAGACGTCAACACCAGAACACAGTGACTCTGTATCTGGCTTGTATATGGGTTGTGGGCAGCTTATCAGGGGCCTCTATAGAAATCACTTAGATTCAGGAGATGAGAACTGAGCCAGGGCTCAGAAACGGGTCTCTCACCTTGTTATCTGGATAAAGAAGTCTCGTCTTGCTTTTCCTGTTTTTCTTAAATGGCAGTGTCTTTATATTATGTAAACAGTGAGCTGTCAAGATGCATCTCCTGTGGTCTGACCAATCACACCACTTAAGAAAGGCATAAACCCGGGTGTCAAAGTTTTCTAAAAAATATACTATCATTGCACTTTGGTTCAGAGAGGACATCTGCGATGCCGAGCGTGTAATTATTATTTGATGTCCTGAGTCCCTGCTTTCACCAGAGCCTCTTCTCCCCAGGACATGGAGTCCTCTTGGGTGCTGTGGTTCTGTTCGTGTTATCAAGTTTGCCAGTTAATTCCCAATTCCCACGAGATCACCGAATGGAGCATGAGAGAGAACTAGCTCTGCCTACACTGTCCTGCTGACACTCTCAAGTGAGAAACACAGTGGCCCCTGGTGTGCCATGAATGTCACAAATGTCGTCAAATTGTGGGAGGGTCATCCAGCTGCCCTGATCCAGGCTGCTTTTCTTTGTGCCATGCTTTGAGAATTATACTTTCGTGTTCTTTAGGATACAGAAAAAAATCACTTGGACTGGGGTGTAGCTGAGTGGTAGAGCTCACACCTAGCATGGGTGAGGCCTTGGGTTCCATCCCCATTGCCATGGATAGGAAGAAAGGAAGAAAGAGAAAAAGAAAAAAAAAAAATCGCCACAGGCTAATACAAAAGCAAACACGCTCTGCCCGCCCTTGCAGTGACTGACAGACTGGCACACAATGACTGTGGCCAAATGCCAGTGGCAAGTGGAGGGGAAGCGCCCTCCTCTCTGAGCTGTAATTCTCAGTGTGAGACTTTTCCTCAGGGGTGAGCCAGGAGTTGCACTTTGCCATGGCAGAAATCAGTGCCCCGGGGAGCACTGATTTACCAGCAGGGAGGCCTCATTTCTATAACCAGAACTTTCAGCTGTCTAGTTTCTTCACTGAAAAATGGGGAAAATAGTATCTTCTCCCAGGGGTGCTAGGAAGACAACATCGGAGTGTCTGTAGAACAACTGTGTAAGTGCTTTGCTTGGCTGGGCCGATCCCCTTCCTGTATTTTTCTCTCATGTCTTCTCTCCAGTCAACAACCTTGTAAGGATTGAAGAACCATTTTGCTTATCAGACAGCAGAGGCACAAAGTGGTTAAAAAAGTTTTGCTAATGGTCACAAAGCACAGAGTTGAGCTTTGAACCAGAGCCATGCCCATAGCAGATAAGCTGAGGGTTTTACACGTGCATCTACTTGCCTATATTAATTCATTTAGTCTTGTCAAGAACTCTGAAAAGTAGGTGCTGGCCTCTTCCCTGGTTTACAGATGAGGGTTCTGAGATAGAGACAGGCTAAGGAATTGTTCATGGCCTCCCCTTAGCAAGTGGCAGCCCTGAAATTGGCATTCATGAAGTCTGACTTTGGAATTCATGCCCTGAACGACTGCACTGCTCAACCCTGAGTGCAGAGGCTCAAGAGATACTTGTTGCCAGGCTTGGTGGTGCATGTCTAGTATCCCAGGGGCTTGGGAGACTGAGGCAGGAGGATAACAAGTTCAAAGCCAGCCTCAGCAACGTATAGACACCTGCTTCAAAATTAAAAATAAAAAGATCTGGGGATGTGGCTCAGTGGCTAAGCCCCTTTGGGTTAAATCCCTGGTTCGAAGAATAAAAAAACCCTCAAAACTTGTTGAATTAGAGATTAGCAAAAACTATTAGACATTTTGCTAAGAGAGACATAGCTCCTAGGTAAAACAGATGAGTAATTTTTATCTACAATCTTCTTTTCCCTGGTCTTAAATTCCTACTTCAGAAAATGAAAAGATTTAAATTTGTCTCTGTCAAGTTTAGGTTCCATTGTATAAAACCAACAAGCCCCAAATGACAGAGGATTAAACAAGATAGATTTTTGTGTGTTACTCTCTCCTGGGAAAACCAATTCAGAGGAATTGGAACCCGTTCTAGCATAGGAACATGTCTTCTGGTTCCCACCATCCCGTCTGACTTCCACCTTCAAGGTCTCCTCACGGTTCTAGATGTCTGCTGGAGCTCCAGCCAGCACATACAAGTTACAGGCTTGTTGAAGGGGGAAACAGACGGGCCACAGAGAGGGAGGCCACCCAGGTGACTGAGCTCCCTTCAACCAGCCTTCCCAGAGGCCCACATGACCCTATTGCTTCTACTGCTTTGGCTAACACTTAATCATGTTCCCGTGCAGAAGGGAGAGTTGGATGAAGGGCTCTTTACTCCAGGAAACAAGTGTTCAGATTAAACTTAGCATTCTGTCGCTAAGGAACAGGGGAAGACAAGATTTTGGAGTAGTCCGCCTGCAGTCTCCACCCTTCTGTTCTAGGGTATGACGTCTCTGCTACAGCTGCCCTAGGAAGTACCAAGCAAGGTGCTGGAGTCAGGAGCTAAAATCTGGTTCCCTACACCTGGACTTGGGATCAGGGCTTCAGTTACCCCTTGACTCTGCTTCTCAAAGGCCTGCAGACAAAATGTGTTCTCCAAGAGCAGCCCAGCCTGCTCCTGCTGAGTCCCCCTCCTCCCCTCCCCAGGCCCTTTCTGTCCTCCAAGCATCCCAGGCCTTCGAAGCCTCTTGGCACTGCATCTCCTCCTCCTGTCTGGAGTACCATCTATCTCGTCTGCCCAGAGAATTTCTCCTTTCATTGGATGCTCCACCCTAGACTCCCATGGCACCTTGGCACCACACTTCCCTGGCACCCTGGGGCTGTTTCAACAATGACATTTGTCACACCGAGGAGTGTGGACTATTTGTATCTGCCTCACAATGTTTTGAACCTACAAAAACAAAGACTTAGCCCCAGTGCTGGGCATGGAGCCTACCTCAGAGGAGGCCTCTACATACCTGTTGAGTTGAGTGTGGCAGGAAACCAACCAAAGTCTGTCTAGAAAGGGTCTGTCGGGGAAAAAACCTAGAGAAGTGGTCATCCTGTGTGGCCACTAACTTTCCCAGGAACTAGGTAATGACTCAGCTCTCAGCTCTTACTGCTGGTTGTAGAGGAACCAAAACCTTCTCACACCTCTTCCTGCTAACAGTCACTTAGAAAAAGTCAGAGCGATGGATTGAGACCCTGGCGTATTAGTTTGCTGAGTCCCCTGAATCCTGGATAGCAAATTCTGGGGTAGGGGTGGAGGTGGGGGTTGGCAGATGAGCATATGAACTCCAGCACTATGTTCTTTTGAACAGAGGTAAGGTCAAGACAGATTCTGAGCTATGCCCTGCCCTCCATTCTGCCCCCTGCCCTCTTTGTGGGCAGGCAGAGCAGTGACCTTGACCTTACCAAATCTCTAAGGGTCAAAGTTCCCATTTAAAAAAGTATGCCCACTTTTACAGAGGTTGGATATAAATGTGGTCATGTACATAGATTTTGTAAAACAGAGTATTATGTCCCAGATTCATTGAGTACCTCACAAACACATGAACTTTCTGGGACATGTTACAATGCACAGTATAACAGTATATCTACTCCCTATCTAATCATCTGCTCCCTGTTTATACCCCGTACCCTCAGGAGTGAGGGAAAGGAAGACAGGGTCAGAGAGGAGGAGGAGAAGAGGAGCATGAGAACCCTATTTCCTGCATGGGTTCAATAACACACCTGTGAACATGGCACTTTGGGGTCAACCACAGGCCTAGTCAGCCTTCTTTCATTTCTCTTAGCAAACAGAAAAAACACCTGAGACAACCAACTTATAAAGAGTAAAGGTTTATTTCAGCTCATGGTTACAGATGTTTCAGTCCTTGATCCATTGGTGGTGTTGCTCTGGGCCTGTAGTGAGGTAGCACATCATGGCAGAAGCACAAAACAAAGTAACACTGCTTGCCTCACGGCCAGAAAGCAAAAGGAAAAAAGGGAAAGAGACTGGGGTCTCACAATGACACTTAAGGGCATGGTTCCAAAGACCTGAAGACCTTTCACTAGGCCCTGCCTCCTAAAGTTTTTACCACCATTTCAGCATGTAAACTTCTGAAGGTTTCACCCCAAGGACCACCATTATGAGAGGTTGGTGAACTGGGGTCACCACAAGGCACCCTCCTATTCCTCTCTCCTGTACTTTTGTCTCTTCTTCCCCCAGTTGTCCCAGCCTCATACATCCTACCTTCACACTTTCCCAAATCCAAAGACAGGCTTTGATTCAGATGTACAAGAACTTGAGTCTGACCTCCAACACTGGCAAATTGTATAATCACAGTCAAGTTGATGAAATTTTCTAACCCAAGTTTCCTCATTTAAAAAATGAAGAAACATAGTTTCTGCCAGAGGGTTTTTGAGAAGAGTAGATCTGAGGCCTCCATGTAGTCAATGTCCAGTAACTTGGTAATTTTATTGTTATTTATTAATAAGGGGGAAATAACCACTTAGAAATGTATTTAATGGAAGAAGGAGATTAAAAAGGTGTTGATGGATTATTTTTATTAGATATGATCCTTAGGACTTTATAAATACCAATGTAGAACCTTCTCCTTTCCCTTTTCACATGTTTTCCTAAGTCTCAGCCCAGCACCGGCAACAATGACTCCAATGATGTTTGAATAAATACAATGAAACCACCGAATTGGAGGACAGAACAGTCTCCCCGGGTGCCTGATCAGACTCCCAAGGGCATTTATTTTTTATTTTTTATTTTTTTAGTTGTCAATGGACCTTTATTTTATTTACTTATTTATTTATATGCAGTGCTGAGAATCAAACCCAGTGCCTCACACATGCTAGGAAAATGCTCTACCACTAAGCTACAACCCCAGCCCCAAGGGCATTTTTTTAAACCAGGGATTAAACCAGGAGCACTTAACCACTGAGCCACATCCCCATTCCCTGCCCCCACCCTCACTTTCTCCTTAGAGACAGGATCTCACTAAGTTGCTCAGGGCCTCAACAAGTTGCTGAGGCTGGCTTTGAACCTGCAGTCCTCCTGCCTCAACCTCCCGAGTCGCTGGGATTTACAGGCATATTCCACTGTGCTTGACTCCCAAGGGCATTTTGCATCTGTGTTTTGCACACTTTTCTGGATTGTTATATGACCAGGAGGAGGCAAGGATAGAACCACGCTAGTTGAAAGAAAGCCAGATGTCTTTCATCCTTAAGGGACATCCCCAGAGAGAACTGTGACTACAGTAGACACCATGTTTGTTCTCAGTAGTCTTGAAGGTTTTCCCTAAAACCAACTCACTTGAGCCTTATGATGCCCCTGTGCATACAAGGTTATCATCCCCATTTACCCATTTGACTATTTATTCATCCAGCTCAGACTTACCAAACACTTTCTGTGCACAAGTACTGGTGGTGAAATTTTACGCGTAAGTTCCCACCATTAGTGACTTGCAGTCTAATGAGAGATGCACAAAAAATATGGTTTTTTCGGGGTTGAAATTCTGCTGGTACCCACTGGCCAGGTTGATCACTAGTCTTAACTCCAATACCACCTCTGGAAATAATTACAAGTTGCAATTAGTGCAGTGAAAATAATGAATAAAACACGGAGATGGAGAATCATGGGGGTTGGGACCTATTCTCCATAAGGAGGACAGGGAAGACTATCTGAGGAGCTGATATAAAGGACAGGCCTCTTGAAGAGTCAGAGCAATAACACCTTAATTTTTTTTCTTGGCTGACAAAGACTGGGCCACACAAAAGGTTAAGAAAATGACAGGAATTTGTCTATATTTTGAAAAATTATGAGTGGCAAGATAAAAGGTGAAATGGATATTGTGAAGAAATGAGTCTCCCATCATTAGGGGCAATTAAACATAGATCAGATGACCATGGAGCAAAGATTCATATGTATAATTCATGCATCAGATTAGAGTTTGAACTAAATGACATTTAAATTCCCTTTCAAGCCTGAGATTATATGATTTTATGAAAACTATAAAACTCTGTGTCTGTTTGTCACCAAGATTCATACTGCCTGGGTTCCACCAGGACATCACAGCAGCAGTTTACCTACCAGCACTATTTGATGTCAACTGTCTGGTTTTACATTTAAAGATGGGAAATGGAGAGGCACTCACACCTAAGGCTCGAGCTGAGCATGATCACTTTAGTGTACGTTAGTGCCACTTCCTATGTAGACAAAGAGGCTTCATGCAGAAGAATGTCTGCTGTGCAGTCATAACCCTGTAAAACATTTCATGGTTATAGTTTGTAAATTCCCCCAAAATCTAAAAGTGTATGTTATCTTTTTAAAATCACTTTTAGTTGTAAATGGACACAATATCTTTTTATGTATTTATTTTTATGTGGTGCTGAGGATTGAACCCAGTGCCTCACACGTGTGAGACAAGCACTCTACCACTGAACAACAGCACCAGCCCCTGCCCTGTGTTGTCTTTTTTCTTATGAACAAACATTAAGATGGGAATGGGAGAGGAAACTTGTAAGCAATTGATGTTTTGACACTTTTGCTTCCTGATTTGCAGTTATCTTGCATGATGGCCATCAAATGAGAGCAAAAGCATTTCCAGAAAACAGACACCATCTTCAGTCCACCGTGGTGGCAACAGGACAGGCCACAGCAAAGCCAACAAACCCAGGGCCTCACAAAGCTGTGGCAGCAAGATGGATGGATGGTCACATCTCCCTGCCAACAGCTGTCCAAACCTCCAACTCTGAGAACCTGAGAAACACAACAATGAAAACTCCAACTGCTACTCTAGTAACGACAAAAAGTGACCCCTCTGCCAGCCCAGTGACCCTCACCCTGGCCACACCCAACAAGTCACATCCAGTTACAGAAGCCACCATCAGTCCCACCTCGGCTCATTCACCATCATCCATCAGACCACCAGCCTCTACAGCCGGAACCAGTCTATCCACTGTCAGCCACACAACTGGGAAAACCATCCAACCCAGTGAACAGACCTCCCTCCCCAAAACTTTGTCTATGGCACCACACAAAAGCACAACCAGTCAGAAGCCTAGTCCACCCACCTATGCCCCAGGTACATCCACGGGGTCACACAATGTCACCCAAACAATCCCACCTGCCACCATAGTTCCCGGGCCCACCCTTGCACCTCAGCCAGCGCCAGCCAAGACCGGAACTTACCAAGTTCTCAACGGAAGCAGGCTCTGTATCAAAGCAGAGATGGGGATACAGCTGATTGTTCAAGAAAAGGAGTCGGTAAGTTGGGGGTCACAGGACTGTAATGGCACCTTTAAAAATCTGTGAGTGGAATTTGTCTTACTAGGAATGCATAATCTCCTGCATTCAGTCCTTAAATGAAATACATAGCCATGAGCTCATCTTTATCCAAGGTGCTCCTTTAAAAGGCAAATATCTTTTGGAGAAACACAAAAATAGAAAGGAAGGCGCACAATGAGAATTTCAATATGCACACCCTGACTTCTGGCTAACTCTGCAAGGAGGGGTGAGTGGGCTGCCAGCCACACCCCTCCACATGACTTCCCCTCAATCCCTTATCTGAGAAATGAGAAATTTGAATCAGACATTCTCTGTGGTTCCAGCCACCATAATATTAATATGAAAATCCAGGTTAACAAGAAGATTGGGGAAAGGGATCAAAATTAATTGATTTATAAAGAAATCACCATAAAATCAAACTTTCCATTTTTGTATAGTTTTCATGTTTTTAAAGAAAACTTCCACACTCAGATTTTCATCTGAGGTAGGAGTACCCCAGAGCACAAACTCTTCTTCATAGCATCTCTCAACACACTTAGTTGAACAAAATTTAAATTCCACCCAGCTTTTCGAGAATATTCCTACCACCAGCCACCTGTCAAGGAGCTCCTGTCATGGGCAAACGCCTTCTTGAAGAAGGCTTTGGAGCATGAGTTTGGAAGCGAGAGGATGTCATCCATCGAAGGACTTCCCAGTTCTCAAGCCCACTTAGTTCACTTACTAGTCTATGCTTCTGAGTCCCTTGCTCGAATTTTCTTCTACCTCTCATTGAGCTGATCTTTCTTATTCGGTTTAGGTTTTTTCACCTCAGAGATACTTCAGTATTGACCCCAATGCAACCCAAGCCTCTGGGAACTGTGGCTCCCGAAAATCCAGCCTTCTCTTGAATTTCAAGGGCGGATCTGTGAATCTAACGTTTACCAAGGTGAGGTATGGGGTCCTTCACACCAGCTGGCCCCAGTGTGACTTTGCCTGTCCCTCCCCCTGCCCCTTTCTGGGGCCCTGGTGATGCAATGCTTTACCTCTGTCCAAGGCCCAGCAGAAAGAGACCTCAGAGGCTTTTGAGATCTTTGCTGATAAGAATGAGGGGCATGGGAATGGAGAAGAGGGAAGTGTCGACATCTTGTGTTTGCCTTCATCCCCCTTCAGCCTCCTCTGTGCAGGCCAAGAAGAATTTTAATGCCTCTCAGGGGAGGCTTGGGGAACCTAGCCTCCAGTGCCCTTTGCAAACCACTAAAGGAGGAAGTCGTACAGATGAGTAGATCTATAAAAATTCCCAGTGGACACCAGATCAACAGGATTATCCTAAGACCAAAACCAAATGTCACAATGGGTTCTTTCCAACCACAAGAAGGTAAAATTCCAGGACTAACCAGGCTCTGGGTTTTCCAGACCATATTCAGGAAGGGGTAGGCAATAGCATAGAGTGGACAGGGCATGGGTGTTGAGGTCAAGAGGGTCAGCTACCAATTTGTCACTTACTCTTCTGACACTGGATAGGCACTTTAACCTGACTAAGCTTTTATTTTATTATTTGAAAAAGGTGGGAGGAAGGAATTAGTGATCTGTCACAGCTCACAGTAAGTGGCAGATGCTTGATAGCCAGCAGCTATAACAGCAGTGAGTTAAATAGGCAAATGTCCTGGGAACCAGAAAATCCTATCATCCTACTCTCCAGGGAGAGATTTTCCCCAAAATCTCTTTCAAATAAGCCAAATAAGAGCTCAGCTCAGGCCACTTGGGGCCTGCTTCTTCCTCTGTAAAATGGAAATAATTAGACCCACCTGGTAGGACCCTTGCAAGGATTAGTTATGTGTGTAAACTTTTCAGCACAGATCTTGGCACATAACAATTGTCAAATGACAAAATTATAAGAAATCTAGTTTAAAGATCTGAGAGACCTCTCATTTGTGACTCTGGATTGGCCAACACCTCATTTTATCAGATAGAATGAGGGTTCTGATGAATTGAGCAGAGGAGATTGACTGTATAGACAGAAAAATGGTGAGGAAAGCAGAAACAGAACAACATGCAAATCAGTTATTTCAAAGTCACTTTTCTTATAAAGGCTACAGTAGAGGGGACTTCCTCATTGTGCCGGTCAAAACTAGCTTGTGTGAGTATTTGGCTACTATCTCTTTCTCTCTCTCCTGATTTCTGGAAAGGTCAGATAAAACTTTGGTTTGGGCTTGGTGACCCGAAACTTCACCATGAGTAACTCCATTTTGGTTGGTCTGTGGGACCCGGAGCAGGAGCTCAGTACAAACAAGTAGTCTCCTATAAATTGTATTTAACACCCTTATTTTGTTCAATAAAAGGTGATAGATCTATTGTTACTATTGTTATTAACTTAGACTCCAGGGCTTTATTCTCCTGGTGCATACTTCTCTGTGCAAGGTAGAGACACTTTGGAGAAGTCAGGGATTTCTTGTTGGTACCAAAAGCAAAAGATATAATTCTTCACCCCAGAAGACCATTCAAAGCAATATAAATGCTCCATCTCTGGGCAACTGCAATTAAACGTTAGTGGTGTCAGGAAATTCTTTAAGAATCACTTTGAAAAACATGACAGGGGCTGCAGACATAAGCATTTATGCTCCAGTTCAGGGCTCACTTCCACCTGAACCACTGCCTGGAGCAGTGTGTAAAGGAATAATTGCTGAGGGGAAGGCACCAAAACCTCCCACACTCATCATGATGACGTGGCTCATTATTGCTCCCACCAGGCCTTAGGCAGAATTGCCAATCAAAGGTTCTTTGACTGCCTTTCAACTACTGTTTTTATTAAGTCCCTCTGTCTCCAGATGCTCCAACCCTGCCTTTCCATGACCTTCAGACTGGACTCTGTTGAACCCAACTCCACCAGAGGGTAGAATCCCTGACTTTCTGAAAATCCTTTGTGCCCCCAATTTTCTCTCCCTGCAGAGGAATGGGCAGGAAATGGGGGCCCAGATGAAGCTCACAGCACCAGCAGGCCTCCTTCCTCCCTGTTCCACCCACCTTCTAGAAGCCACTCTCCATCTGTGGCCCCAGGTGTCACACTAATCGCTTTTCCAGAGTCTCACTAGCCAGCCCACCTTAGTTACTCCATCCTCAGCACAAATTCCCAGGCAGTTGACTTGGTCAAGAGGAAGCAAAGAAGCTTCAAGAAGGTAAAACTTCCCACCAGCCTTAGTCTTCCTGGGGAATTTTTTGCATTTTAGAGAATTCATTTAAGCCAGTTAGGATCAAGGATTACAGGAGGTGAGCAAGAACTTAATGAATGAAGCAAGCTAGTAAAAACATTCTTTCCCCTTGAAACAGGTAGTCTCATGTTTTTAAATTTAAAATGTTTTAATTAAAGACGAGAAAGATTTAATTTTCCCCTTCCATCTAATAAGAAAAACGTGACGGTAAGCATGAAATGACAAGTGACAATAGACAATGCTTCAGTAATGAGGAGACACCTGAGAGAAAGACGAAAATGTCCACGGTCCCCAGAGGGAGACTCTACTCCTCAGCTCCAGTCACAGTGCCAATGGCAGGTTCCAGAGTCTAGCCATCCCAGGACCTTCATCTGGGAAGGTCAGGTGTGGCTTTCTGAGTGACTTCCTACTGTGCCAGTTGTTAAATATTTGACACACACCTCTTTCAAGTGGTAACAAGAGGCCATTGTTTCCAGCTCTTCTGATTGTTCAAGAAAAGGCAGAAATCCAGATCTGCTTGTAAAACAGATTTAAGTGTTGGTAACACATTTAAATTATTTGAACACACGCTGGTCAAACAAAACACAACTATAAGCTAGATTTATTCTATGGACCCTGATGCTGTGACTTCTGCCCTAACAGATGTATTATATGAAATACAAGGCAGGAAAGTCTTCCAGATTTTTCCAAACTAAAAATGGGCTCTACGATTCAATCTGTCTCTTTTCAAATGTTGCTACTTTCTGAATGTGCATTTCTTAACAACAGCAGTATTAACATTTGAGGCTAGATAAATTGTCATTGTGGGGACTGTCCTATGCTTCATCGGATGGTTAGCAGAATCCCCGGCCTCTACTCAAGAGATGCCAGTAGTATAACATCCCGTTTGACAAACCAAAATGTGTCCAAATGTCTCCTAGGAGACAAAAATCAACCTTGGCTGAGAACCACTGCTCTAGATAAAAGGAGGATCTTAGAGAATGAGTTTAGATTCATTATAATGTAGTAGATGTTTATGAGAACCAAGTTGTAGAGGGATAATAAGATACTTATAAGTAGGTCTAATGTATCAACCAATTTATCATTAAGAATTTACTGAATATTCACTCTGTCCTAATGGGGAGGAAATGTAATTTTTTCTCAAATCTCATAAATCTGTACCCATAATTTAGAGACAAAAGGTAAACTAATGAGAGGCAAATATGTAAGTTCATTAATGTATGCCATGGACATCACTCGGGAAAAACCTCCACGAAAGGTAACTCAAAGCCATGGCTTAGAACTCTGGCTTATATAACATCTTCAACAAAGAACATCAAATTTTAGAAAAATAACAAGACAAAAGCCACTTCAGGCTTCCAGAGGTAGGAAACTGTGGGAAGGTAAATATATGGGGAAACTATTTGTAGATAAAGGCTAATTAGTAAGGTTGATTATGTAAATTCTTCTGATGCGGTCCCCAGATGATGGGGGTCTCCAGTGATCTCCAGTGACTCACTTTTGTACTTCCTGGTAGACAGGGAAGGGGGGGACATCTTTACAAGTTTATGTCTTGCCTTTAGGGACCTGGGGGAAGGCTGGGAGTTCTTTTGCATCTGCTTCTTCTTAACTGTCTTTAGCTCAAGGGACCCTTCACAGTGGGGAGGCATGTTCTGGTCTCCCACAGTCCAGTGAGCAATGAACCAGGGATAAGGGAGAATATAAAAGAAATACAGGCTCTAGTTCCAGGTTTAGAATCATGTTTAATAATTTGCAACTTTTTAAATTGAAATACTAAGTACAACAATATGAAGAAAAATCTGCCTTCTAAAGTGTCATTTGACCTTGTTATTCTTTCAGCACTTAAATTAGACCAATCATTTGCTCTGTGACCATGAACACATTGTTAACCACCTCTATTTCTCCTTTCCTCTTCTATAAAAGGGGGTGGATAAGAAAAAACAAATTTTGAGATTCTAAATTAATTACAAGGGCTACAGTTGCTCAAGCCAAACCAAAAAAAAAAAAAAAAAGCCCATTTCACAATCCCAAATATCCCATCCCCATCCCCTAGGAACCACCTCATCCTGCTTACAGTCCCAGCCAGTTCAGACCCAACCATCACTTTGCCTTATGGACTGTGCTATCCCAAAACTTTCCCTATTTTGCATTGTCCTGCCCTCTTATCTATAGCCAAGGTAGGTTCAAGGTCAACAACTTGGACATTTCTTCTCCAAATTTTTGTTATAAATATATTTGTAGCTCTAGGTTCAATGGACACTGTTCCTGCTACTATCTTAAGTCCTGCTGCTGGAAGTTGCAAGAGCTTGTCTCTGGACCTTGACCTTGTCTGGCTACATCTGTAACAGCTCAATAAATCCTTTATTCCAGAGATCCCCTGATCTCAAGAGTTTTGGCTCAATAGGGTCAACCAGAACTTACTTTGTGGACCACAAGGGAGGTGAATCAGGCTCATATGTGAAGTACTGGCCCATGGTGGGTCAGGAGAGGTGAATTTCCCTCTGCTTCACTTTTTAGAGAGCTGAAAACCCTTTCCTGTCAATGTTCCATTTCATTAGGGTAATATACCAAAAGTCGTTCAGATCCTTCAGAGTCAAGATAAACATACCTCTCCTCCCTCTTCTCCCCACAACTTCCTTCCTGCCCGGATAGTTTGTTTTAAAATACTTTCCTGTGTGTTGTGTAGATTTACAGTCAGCACTATGTATTTCCATGTTCCATTTCTATAAATTCAACCAACAGCTGACGGAAAATATTCAGAAAAAAAGATTTACATCTGTACTGAACATGTACAGACTTCTTTCTTTGTCATTATTCCCTAAACAATGTAGTTTAACAACTCTTTGCATAGCATTTGAATTGTATTAGACATTATAAGTAATCTAGAGATGATGTCAAGTGTAAGGGAGGTTGTACATCAGTTTTCTGTGAATATTGCACCATTATATAAGGGACTTGAGCATCCTTTGAGATTTTGGGGTCTAAGAGGGATTCTGGAACAACTTCTCCCCATGGATATGGAGAGGTGAGTGTATTTTTCTACATTCAACAACTATGCATTTCTCACCTACTATTTTGACTGGGGAGCTTCAGGCCTCTAGCCCTGGATCCAGGACATGGGGAAATCAATCACCATGTGGGGAGGGGGACAGGGCCAAGCAGTGCACTGGCCAGCCCAGGACTTGAAGTCAATGCTACTGATCTACCTGGTGTTTCCTTCAGAGTCTTTCAGGGGTGATTGAGGTCCTCCTGACTCATGAGCTGGGCTCCTGATAACAGTGTTCAAATGTTAACACCTCAGAATACACCTCAGAACTTTCCAGTATGCTGTACCATTTCACACCCTGTTTTCCTGAGTGTTTTTCTTCTGCCTGGAATGACCCTTGCACCCTCAGCCCCTTTCAACATTATCCTGTTAGATGACTTGGTGATCATCACCCTGTGAAGCCTCCCTTCCCCCACCTCCAACCCAGGTAACAAGGCGAGAATTTCCCCTCTTTGTTCACTAAGTCTCCATGTCTTCTCCAACTTCATTAATGCATTTGTCCATGTCGCCCTCTTGAAGACAAAGTCTATGGCTGGTTCACATTTCTCTCTAGTGTCCAACACTGACTTTATACATGGTATCTCTTTAGCAAATGTTTGATGAACAAATGAATGAATAAATGAGTGAATCTAAATTTTGCAGAGCACTAGGCCAAGTTGCCACAAAGTAGACAGGAACTCTGAAGAAATAATCTCTTAGGCTTCCTTTCCCTAAGTCTAGAGTTAAGGTTTTTCATTTAGTCACTATGATGCTAAGCAAGAAAGTCCTAATTGACGCTGAAAATAAAAATCCACCCCCTGAGTATCTATGATTATGAGCTTCCCAGAGTACCTTTCACAGAAGTAATCTGGAGAACCCTGAGGCATGCTGGTTATTGGCATGCTGGCTTCCTGGGAAGACCTGGGCTGACTTGTATTGGACTCCTGGGTCTTGTACAAACGTGTCGGTGGACCCTTAGTTTGCTAAGGAAAATATTAAGGTTCCTTGCGGAATTAGGATCTTTTTAATAAAGTATTCAGAGAGCTCATTTAGACACCAGTAGTGGGGACCATGGTTTCAGCATCCCATCGGTTGAGTAGGGAAATGAGACTTTTGCAGGTGGTCCATTCAAATAACATCAGTTAAAGTCTAAATGAAGACTCTGTGCTAAGTTTCTTACATGGTACTTAAATGCTGCATGCAGCTATCAGGAGTCCTTGGCTCCTTCGGTCAAAGCCTATGGTTACAACAGAGAATTTTCACTTTGTCTTTAAGAATCTGTCAGGTACATATATTTGTCATTCTCCAACCCAAACCCCAAATGAGAAAAACATCTGGCAGAGAATAAAGCCACATTATTCTCTCCCTTGGAGGAGAAAGTAAATGCTGCCAACCACATGAAGTGATACTTGTCATTTCCCCAGGGTTTGGGTTAAATCTGACACCTGGGGGATGTTACTCAGTGACAGAGTGCCTGCCAAGCATGTGCAAGGCCCTGGGTTCAATCCACAACTCCAGCAAAAAGGAATAGATCCAAAACCCCAGACTTCCTTCCCATTCACCCCACTCCAATCCCGCAGAGTGGAAGTTAGCCTTGTTTCTTCAGTCAACAGGGCTAAGTTGAGCTCATTTGCTTGTTTCTCTCTCTCTCTCTCTCTCTCTCTCTCTCTCTCTCTCTGCCATTAGAGGTAAACTCTGGGAAGTAAATAAAAATTATCATTTGAGCTCAATGGAATAAGTTTGGGAAGGGGCAGCCTAATTTACTATCAGAATTATCAGTAGCACTGATTAAACGGTATGTGAAGATTCTGTGATAAGTTTCTTACATGGTTTTCTTCCTTTAATCCTCACATCAACCTAAGAAATAAATCCCCATTCATTTACTAAATTAGCAAAAAGTGAAAGCTAAGGACAGTTTACAAAGATTTGACAACTCAAAGAATGTCAACAAAGGGACAAGTAGATGTTTTTAAATTATCATTAAAAAATTCTTGGGCTGGGGTGTGGCTCAGTGGTGGAGTGCTTGCCTGGAATGTGTGAGGCACTGGATTCAATCCTCAGTACCACATAAAAATAAACAAAAATCACACTATTTTTTAAAAAAATTCTTAGCAATACTTTGTTCTCCCAATTAGAAAGTTAATCATTCTGTTTATTACATTGATTCCTTCAGCAATAAATGGCTGGTTGACTCAGCACCTTTGTCTTTCACTGATGGTGTAGACCAAGGTTCAACAAGCAATGATCTCCAGACCAAATCCAGTCCTCCACCTGAGAACGTACAGCCAGCAAGCTAAGAATGCTTTTACATTTTTAAATGGGGGAAATAAGGGATATCTTTGATGTGGTTTCCAGGTGCATGCTCAGTTGTCTGTGCGTGTATGTGTTATCTGACTGCTTTGCAAATACAATGGCAGGCTTGAGGAGTTGTAGTAGGGAGCCACAAAGACTAAAATATTTACTCTCTAGCTCTTTATACAAAAAGCTTGCCAAACCCTCCTACAGAATAAACTTCAGGCCTGTACCTACTCAAATTATTCCAGATTTTAAATTCCAAATCTGAAAATGTGCTTTGCTGTAGTTTAAACAAGACAATCTTTGAAAAACATCCTGTAACATAACTCTGGAGAATAAGGTAGACACCATTATCTGAGTAAGAGTCACTTGAGATCAGCAGTATAAATTATGTAAAACTTAGAATCCTAAGAAAACTAAACATCTCCCTATTTAAAAGTTCACCTAACATACTTTTCCTTTAGCCTAAATACAGACATCAGCTCAGTCCCAGTCAACGTTTGGTTAATTTTGAGATAGTCAAAATAGAAGGTTCCAGAGTTTGTCCTGTAAGGTCATGAAGAAGAACTCCCAGTGACTGTGAGCACTCTGCCATCTCTAGTGCAAAGCCTCATGTTTTGCATTAGCTTTAGCATGATTCTTGTGGAAGGAGAACAGACAGTCCTTCCTGTCAGGGCTGGTTTCCTGGATGTGAGACTCATGCATTTGGAAGGGTTCATGCTTGCTTTAATGCTTTGCTGTTGACTCTTAAAATTCTTAATGAATTTTGAGTGAGACCCTGCATTTTCACTTTGTACAAGACCCCACACATTCCTTACGTAGCCAGTCCTGCTTTTATACGCAGTAATAAGCTCCCACAGCAGTTTAGGAAAGAAGGAAAGTAAGTTCTCACATAACAGATTTTTGGTCTATCCCCACAGTATAATGTATGGCAGAATCCTGTAGGCACTCTCTTGCTTGGTTTCACCTGCGAGTTATGTGAATCTGAGGGAGACGCTTACCTCCTCGGAACCTCTTTGCTCTCAGCTATAAACTTGGCTGATAATTTGTACTCTATCTTGGGGGGTTGTTGTGGAGGGAAATTGGGGCAACACAGGCAAAAGTGCACACTTGGTAAACTGCTCCCTTATAGAAATGCCAAGCATGATTTCCTGAGGTGAGGATGAGTCAGAGAGATGCTAAAGGGAAGGGAAGGGTCCAGAAGGTTTTCCAGGGGGCTCAGAGTGATCTGGTAACTGTTCTCCTGCGGTGCCTTAAATCAGTCTCACACAGTAGCCTAAGCAATTTCCAAAATCACAAAGTCCTGCTTACATCACCACCCTGCTTAAAACCCTTCAGCGGGTCCTCTTTATATATATGTACATATACATATAGTTTATTTTAATGGCAAACTTACAGGAACAGTACAGAAGACAGACGACATTGAAAACATGTACTTGCATGTTGGACAACTCAGAAAAGTATAGTGAACTGTATGATAAAAATGCTACACACACCATTTAGTTGCCATCAATAAGAAATTTACTTGTTTTTAAAAAAATCCAAATGCTGGCATTGTCCAGGAAATTTTTAAGTTTTACTTATAATTGTTATAAAGTTGAACTGCTGATACTTGTTCACTGAAACATTTTGACTTGCATTTATGCTTTACATCCCAGTATTTATATTAAAAATTCACACACAAATGAAAATGGGAAAATGGCCAATAACTGATTTTATGTCCCCTATTTTTCCACTTGCAATCATATACTTAGGTACCTTTTGATCCCATGGGGGGAAAAAACTAATGTTCAGAACTACCAATAACAGGAAGAGAAAAAAAAAATTTTTTTGAGAATGAAATGTTTCCCATCATAGTGAACTCTTAAGCACATTCTCCATGTATGCAGGGTGCTAGCTGGATGCCTTTTGGCATAATTGTTACACAGGTGGCATGGGTAACACACAGGTTGTTGTCTTCAAAAAGGCCAACCAGATAGGCCTCACTTGCATCCTGCACAGCATCAATAGCTGTGCTCTGGAAGCCCAGATCTGTTTTGAAGTCATGAGCACTTTCACTCACCAGACGCTTAAAGGGGAATCAGCGAATCAGAAGTTCAGTGGACTTACCATAATGACTAATTTCACAGAGTGCCACAGTTCCAGGCCTGTAATCTTGAGGTTTCTTCACCCCTCCAGTAGAGAGCGCACTCTTGCGAGCAGCTTTTGTAGTCAGTCACTTCCTGGGTGCTTGACCATTGGCCGATTCGCGGGCAGTCTGCTTTGTATGAGCCGTGGTAGAAAGGCCGCCTCACTTACCCCTCTTCTTCTTGGGCTGGAGCTTGGCAAGCTCAGTGGGCCCTCTTTACCTTTAGGATGGACCAGGGGTCTTATAACCCAAACTATGGAGCCTAAAGTAATTCTCTCTTTAAAAAAAAAGAAGAAAAAAAAAAAAAAAACTTTATTTTTATTCATTTATTTATATGTGGTGCTGAGAATTGAACCCAGTGCCTCACACATGCTAGGCAAGTGCTCTACCACTGAGCTACAGCCCCAGCTCATAATGCTCTTTTATGCTAAAAATAATCTCAAATAAAGAATAACCTGAATAAATGGTATAAAAAGCAACCCAAAAAGGTCTGGGTCATAACTGTCTAAGCACATTGTTCCACTTGCCTTTAATCCCCATGAGACTGAACACCTCAAGAGAGGCAGCCTGGTGTTGCAACAATGGCCTAGAACAATGCCTGGCATAGAGTAAATGTAAAGGAGAAATTAAAGCTACACTTGGACATAGGCAGCTGGAGGTTATGCCTTCCTCTGCTACCTCTTAGGGCTGTGACCTTGGGCAAGTCACTGAACCTCCTCTTCCTCTCCTAGCTGTGAGGATTAACTAAAGTAATACATGGAAGTGCCTGGCATTAGGTAAGAAGCGCATGTGTGATAGGTGAATGTGTTAGTCAGCTTTCCATCACTGTGAAAAATGCCTGAGGAAATTAACTGAGAGGAGGAAATATTTACTTGGACTCCTGGTTTCAGAAGTGTCAGTCCATGATGACTTGACTTGATTGATTCTGGGTCTGTTAGCAGAACATGAGGGCAGGGAGGGTACTGGAGCAAAAATGCTCACCTCATAGGGGATGGGAAGTGGGGGAGGGAGAGAGAGAGAACATACCCTTCAAAGGTTCTCCCCATCCCGGCCCATGGCCGACTTCTCCAACTAGGCCCCACCTCCTAAAGATTCCACCACCTCCCAATAGCATCAGCAGCCAGAACCAAGCCTTTATCACATGAGCCTTTGGGGGATAGTCCTGATTCAGTGAATCAATAAATTATAGAATCTAGAGACCCGTGTATCAGTATCTGTGACATTGATAAAACAATGTGCGATGAATCATTTCATCCACGAATAATAGACAAATGGATTATAATGCAGTTAATATTATTATGGTTGCACATCTGTAATTCCAGCAGTTCAGGAGGCTGAGGCAGGAGGATCTAAGTTCAAAGTCAGACTCAGCAATTTATCAAGGCCCTAGGCAACTCAGCAAGACAGTCTTTAAATAAAATATTTTTTAAAAGGGCTGGGAATGTGGTTCAGTGGTTAAATGCCCCTGGGTTCCATCCCCGGTACAAAGAAAAAAAAAGATTATTATTGTTAAATTTCTTTAACAACTAGACTTGAAATTTCTAAAAGTAATTTGATTTCAGATGCTAATTTTGATTTCTCTGTCATTTTTTGTACCTCTTTCCTATGAGAGTACCATAAATCACCAACTTTAAAAAAATAGAAACAGGCTGGCCTTTTAGTTCAATAGTAGAATGCATCCTACACAAGGGCCTGGATTAAATCCCCAGCACCAAAGAAAGAAATTCCCTTTTCAGTTTTCCCTTTCATACCCCTTCAATTCTTTTGAATGTTTTATACTCTGAGAAGGTTATAGTTATCTTGTAGTTCATTTGTTTTGTCCAAAAGGACAATCCCTATATGAAATGTGGGACACCACTTTGTGTTTCTAAATTGGGGTCCTTCTCTAGGGTAAACCATTTCTTCCCAGAATCTCACCTGGTGGTCCCATTTTACCATTTTGGGAATGTGGGCCTATCAATTTCTTTCAAGCAATTGACATCCCACCAAAGGAAATACACGTGCAGTTTTGCCTACTTTATTTTCCCAGAGGGCTTGTGCACCCTGTGAAGTTTATCCTTGAGGATGAGTGGTCTCAGGTTAAGAAGCCCTGCCCTTAGACATGGATTACTAGAAAAGCTCACATGGGTCCCTGCAACCCTTTCATCTTCCCAATATAGTTGTACTTCCATGGGGGAAACTTGGCACAACTGAAAGGACTCATATTATACTCGTGGAATTTGAGTTTCAGGCTCTAGTGACAAGCCATAGAAAGTTCAGGGCCAGGAATAAGCCATTACTTATTTTTTATATTTATGGTGTGGTGTATTTATTGTTTTGACATTTTCTAACACAATTATGGTTCAGAATCCATCTGCCCCAAACCCCCAGATCAATGATATAATAAATGGAATCCTGACTAAACAAGTTTGTAACCCAGAATCATAAACATAAAAATGGAGACAACCCAAAGGTTAACATGCTGTTGTTTTACAGGAAGAAAATTCATATTATATCAGTGAAGTGGAAGCCTATTTGACCGTCTCAAATCCAGGTTGGTACTTGGAGAATGGCTGTTTGAGCAGTCATGATACTATGCTTCTGGTTAGCTCATTTTTTATACCATTGAATCTGCTGATCTTTAATGGTGCTTTCTAAGAAAACAAAGTGAGGAAGTAGCCTATAAGAGAATTCTGGGGGAATTTGCTACCTGTGTGCACTTCCATTTATCCATCTGCTTCTGGGGGAGGCTGGACCAGATTGTGTCAGAGAACATTATCAGGAACAGTAACAAGTTTAGTGACTTTTCACAGATTAGCTCTTGATAGTGAAACAGGGAAGGGAAAACTTTACCTCTTGCCATGCTCCACTAAAACACAGGAGGCAGGCTAGTGAGAGAGAAAAAGAGGTTTTATTCAAAACCAGCTCTGAGGAAGATAGAGATCTTTCTGTCTCAAAGCTCCATCTTTCCGGGACTCAGGGGAATGGAAAACTTCTTTTTTTTTTTTTTTTTTTTTTAACCACTGAGTTACATTCCCAGACTTCCACCTCCATTCTCAGTATGAAAAAGTTCAGAAGTTAAAAAAAAAAAAAAATGGAGTTTTTAATTTCAAAGAGGATGTTTCAGTAGAGCAAATTATTCTGTACTCTTGAAATCTTGAAAATCAAGGTAGGTGACAAGGCCCATCTGTTTTAGGCATTGGGGATCCCTAATTATTCAAACTGATAGCTCTTGCACTCATGGAACTTACATTCTAGAAGGGGAAAGAACACTACAAAAGACATTAAATTACAAGACATGATTAAAGGCTGGTCCCTTCTGTGAGCAGTGGAGAGAGATGGAAAGCTGTTTCTGATCAGCCTTAGGGAACCCTCAGGGGAGGAAGGCAGCTCTGAAGAGTGAGCTTTGAGCAGACATCACCATTTGGGGATACTGGGGCCTGAGCAAGCTCTTTCCAGCTGCACTGGCTGTATGGAACGAGCTTACTACAGTGCATAAGGACCAGGAGGGCACCAGTGTCCCAAGAGGGGGAACTCACAACCCGTGAAGTCTGGGGGATGATCAGGCTGGAGCACACAGGGCCTGTGTGCAAGGCAAACTGAGGACTTTGGATTTATTCTGAAGCGTGAAAGGCTGCTATGGGAGGATTTGGTGTAGGGAAATGCTATATCAGACGTATGCTTATAATTCACTTTGGTGGCTGTATGAAGAATCACCCATGGGGGACTCCTACAGTGCTCTCTGCTGGAGAGGTCATCCTTCCATCTATCCAGTGAGTCTTCTCCCAAAGGTCCCAAATGTTTCCCCAGAAAGCCTGCTCTTAGGTAACACACCTGTATTGAGCCCCTCCTCTGTCCCAGCACTGGATTTCATGTCTGTTTTCTCCTTTTCAAAGTTCTATCTTTGGACTACCTTAAATGTAATTTTATGAATTAAGAAACTAACTCTAGGCTGGGGATATAGCTCAGTTGGTAGAGTGCTTGCCTTGCAAGCACAAGGCCCTGGGTTCAATCCTCAGCTTTAAAAAAAAAAAAAAAAAAAAAAAAAACTTACTCTAAAGAAACTTACCGAAAATGTGGGGTGATGTTTATTTAAAATATTCACTGTATTTTGTTGATATTGTTTGGGAGGATTTTGTTGATGATTATTGGTTAACTATAAGTAAAATGCCATTATTGACAACTCATTTTCATGTACATTACTCAGACCTGTCTCATCTAGGCTGGGGAATAAATATGTGAGTGCTAACATAAATTAACTAATGTTATCACTAGGCGTGGACCAAATTTTCGCTAGTGATAGGGTAGTCATCTCTTAAGAGGCAGGGGAGGAGAAAGTCAGGCCAGAAACTAATTTAGATGCTGATGAAAGGGAAATATGATCGCAGGTCCCAATGATCAAGGCTGAGCATTGGCAGCAGGAGCTGTAGTGACAGTGGTTGTGATGATGGCATTAGTAGTAGCAATTAGTTGTACTCACAGTAGTAACGACAGTTGCGCTTTAAGTGGGGATGGTGATAACAGACTATCCCAGGTGCGGGGTAGCGCGCAATCGGGATCACACAATACAATAATATGCACAAATTTCACAGTAGATTCTTTCCCACCTGCAGAAGGAAAAGAGCAAGATGCAGTCGTTTGAGAACGAAAGACTGTTGAATCCTCTCTTAGTCACAGGTTACTCCTGGTCATATGCAGGAAACATCCAGGGCATCTGCATATAAAAATGCAGAACTTAATGCCAACTTGATAACTGATCACATGGCTATTTCTCACTATAATGGCCAAGGAGACTAGACAGTTGGGTTCTCTGGCCAACAAGTTTTCTCCCATTCAAGAAGCCTGACAATGGGCAGAAGGGTGCTTGACAACTGTGGAATTAGAGCAAATAAAGCTCATTATATGATTACAATGCTTAACCCCATCTGCCTCCCTGAAGAGGGTGCACCTGTCACAAGACAGGGCCCATCCTTGAGCACTCTACTGAGCGAGCTTGCTGGGGTGCCAAGGGCCAGCAGGGCACCAGTGTATCCAAGAGAAGGAGCACACAGCCAAACGGGTCCGAGGGACAATCAGGCCAAGCACAGAGGGCCTGTGGGCAAGGCAGGCCGAGGACAGCACTCGGAAGGGAAGAGACGGGCCCTCCCCTTCTCTATGTTTCCATGGGTGGGTGTAACATCCTCTCCTGCTGAATTCTTCCTCCTACTATATTATACGCTCAGCCAGTGATATGCAAATGCTCCATTTGCTAACTTTGCCTATCTCTGCTCTGAGTCACTAAGGGTTCGTGTGACTGCCTGAGAGCAGTCTTCTCTTATTATTAACGTTTTTGTGGGCACCTCTCAAGCATTGACAACCATCCTCAGCGATTTAAAATAACTGGAGGAAAAATTTCCCAAAGTTCTCACTTCAGGGTTCACACATTTCTGCAAGACATCTCCCCTGTACTCCAGAGTCCCAGAAAAAGGGTATTTTTTAATGAGGAGAAGTTGGCAGGACCCTCAGAGAGTCACATCTGAAGGAAGGCCTTTAATGTGGCATGTGGGCAGCTCAGCAAGAGCTGGGACTCAGTAGAGAAAGGGCAGGATTCTTGTATATCTGTATTTCAATTTTTCTCTTCAGAGAAAGTTTACAAAGGCGTGAAAAGTGCCGTGGTGATGTTCGAGACAGTGGTTGGGCATTCCTTCAAGTGTGTGAGTGAACAGAGTCTCCAGCTGTCTCCCCAGCTTCAGCTGAAAACAATGAATGTCCAACTTCAAGCCTTCGACTTCGAAGGAGACCACTTTGGAAATGGTAAGTTAAAGGTTCATCAAGCTACAAACGTAGGATTCAGTTCCAAGTCATGTGTTGTCTGACACTAAGGGGCAGGAATCCCATGAGCTTGCTAGAATAGAATAATCCACAAAGCTCTGAGGGCCGAGTTCCTCTGACTGTTCTCTCCTCAAAACCAGATGCCTTACCCCATGCACATCCACAGCTCTCTCCCAGCAGGATGCATTCAATTGATATTCTCACTCATTTAAACACACACACAGTCCGTCAGGAAGCACATCTGTGACCTCCCTTATACATACTGCTGAGCACTGGGGAGCTCAGGCATGTTTGGAAAATACTTTAAAGGTCCTGAATATTAGTGATTGAAGCTTTCAGAATAGATTCTTTCCCACATGCAGAAGAAAAAGAGCAAGATGCAGTAATTTGAGAAAGAAACTCTGTTGGATGCCCTCTTCTTGGTTGCAGGTTGTTCTACCCGGCAGTATTTCCTCATAGTTAGTTTTAGTTTCTATCTAACTTCTGCTTTGGGTTTGAATGACCACAGGCAGAGCTTGCATGATGCTGTCCAGGAGGGAAATCGGTCCTTGGACAAGGGCCAGGACCAGAGCAGGGTGACTTTCCAGAAAAGTTTTTCTCCCCACCCAGAAAGCAGGATCACAAGGTTTCCTACATATGACCGGAAGGTCATGGACTTCAATTTCTAAAACATCCCTCATGTGAGACCTCAAAAGTCTTATATGAGTTCTTCTCAATTATCTGAAATAGGTTAAGCCAAAAGTTTAACCATATATTAAATTTCTGTAATAAGAATCTGATTTCACATTGGGTTCCACTATAAAATTAAAGATGTGTCTAGCAGAAAATACCTACCGACGTAGGGGGAAGCATTTAGCAGACAAAGGCATCAGGCCTTGCTCCCTCAGGGCCCTGATTTCTGCAGGTGTTACAGTCCCTGCTCTTGGTTTGGCCCTCTGCCACAGAACTCAGGTTAAATAGTAAAATTCGCCCCACTTTGTCAGCTGGTCTCAAAACTTCAAATGTTGGGAAAGTATTTCTTCTAAAGCACATGATGAAGGTTTGAAACCCTCTGTGACTAATCATGTGAAATTAAAATAAGGCCCACACTTGCTCATCTTCCCCATCAGAACCTTGCATGGCAGGAAGTGAGCAGGGCTGGGGAATCAAGCCTTTCAGGAAAATACGCCTGGCTCCTGTTAGCAGTGCTCACAAGCAGATGGAGAAAAACTCTTTTCTTGACTTTGTTTTCCTAAAACTCACTGTTCATTGGTGAGTCCTCAAGCAAGAGACACCAGTTATCCTTCACTCCTCCCTCCCACCCTCTCACCAAATGCTCCCAAGCCCTACTGATTTTACTGCCAGAATATTCTCATTTACCCCTCGTTTACCACCACTGCTGGAGCTCAACTCCAAGTTCCTAGTCTTTGCTAATCAACTCTGCCTACATATAGACAAATGGGAAGATTGATGTCATTCCTAATATAGTTTTTGTGGGGTTTTTTTGTTTGTTTGTTTTGTTTTTATGGTACCAGGGATTGAACCCAGGTGCACTTCACACTGAGCCACATGCCCAACCCTTTATTTTTTATTTTAAGACAGGATCTCACTAAGTTGCTTAGTGCCTTGCCAAGTTGCTGAGGGGCTTTGAACTTGCGATCCTCCTGTCTCAGCCTTCCAAGTCACTGGGATGACAGGCATGGGCCACTGTGCATAGTGTAAATAGTATTTTCTATCAGAGAATGAGAGACGGTGATCAAAAGGAGCAGCCAGTGTGCAATAGGGTGCTAAAAAGACATGTGCAAAGGCTATTGAGGTACAGAGGAAGATGTGATTGACACAGCATTGATGGCAGAGGGAGAGTGGGGTTAGGGAAGTCTTGGCCAATGGTTGACATTTAAATGGACTCAAATAACTTGGAGATGAATCCAGCAAGTATAAAAGTTCAGCCTTGTCAAAGAAAATGGTCACCCCAAACCACAGCTCTGACCTCTGCACTCACATTTCTTCTGCCTATGACCCTAGAATCTGCAAGAAGTTTTCTTTTGCTGTCTTTTCATTTACTATTTTTGTATATACACTTTTTTTTTATTTCTTAAATTTTCTGTCATCCAAGGAACACCATGTTGCCCCTTTAAGAAGCAAAGAGTTTGAATAGAACTTTGGTGCAGGAACCCATTTCTGGTTGGAGAACCCAGCTCTAGGACTCGTCTGGATTGAGAGTTAGGACATGACCACAGTCATCACCCTCTAGACCAAACCGTGTTTCCCAAAGCTGGATCTGCGTCCCAGTTGCATTAGAATCCCCAGGTCCCACCTCAACCCCACTAAATTACATATTCCTGGGCATCTGGCCTGTGGATCTACAACTGAATAAACTCCTTAAGTAATTACCAGCCCTACGCATTTCAGATCTGCTGTATTGATCCTTTTCCTTCCGGTTTTCACCCATCTGTTGTCTGAGGCAACAGGTGGGAGGCCCAGAGCTCCTCACTCCCTGTTTCCTTCTCTCCGACACTGAGGCAGACACGGGCAGTATCACTTCCCAGCTTTTGTGGCCAGCCTGTAACACCTGTTACTCTGACTTCAATTACAGCGGACGAATGCTACAGTGACAGAAACAGGAGAGAAATCCCTGTGGCCGTGGGCCTGAGTATCGCAGGACTGCTTGTCATCTGGCTAACAGCATGCCTGGTGGCCAGAAAGAGGCCCAATAGAGGATATGAACGCATGTAAAGCCCCACCTTCTTCAAAATGTGCAGGGTGACAGCCTTGGGACTTCAGGCTTAATATTCAGTCAGAAGTGAAAGACTGACCTTTCTCTTTGCCTGTCCCACCTTCCCAAGCTGCTTAGGAAGCCCAGTTTTCCACCAAGGGCCATCAAAGGGCTGTCCAGAGGGCAACTCCCACCCCACTTCCTTCAGCCATGCCAGCTGGGCCTAAGGACCACCTTCCGAATGTGAATAAGATGGGGCTGGCTTTAGGAATCAGGGGGCAAAAGACAGAGGCGCAAGCAGTGTGCTTGGGAGAAGCAGAAAGAACAAACCCAGAGGGAAGATGGTAGGGAAGACACTTTCAGACTGCACTGATTTTTCATATATATATATATATGAGTGGGGAGTACCAGGGATTGAACTCAGGGGCACTGGACCACTGAGCCACATCCCCAGCCCTATTTTTGTATTTTATTTAGAGATAGGGTCTCTCTGAGTTGCTTAGCACCTCACCATTGCTGAGGCTGGCTTTGAACTTGGGATCCACCTGTCTCAGCCTCCTGAGTCGCTGAGATTACAGGTGTGTGCCGCCACGCTCAGCTTCTTATATATTTTTAAGAATATTCTCAATATCCAGTTTTTTTCTTCAATATTACTTTAGGAAATTCAATTCATTTCAAAATAGATTATAAAGAGACTTTAAACTCCTGGATTTTATCCTAATTCTGACTTCCTCAAATTATAAATGGTCTTAATATACTATCATTTTAAAAAGACATTCTGTACAATGCATTATTATTTTAAAAAATAGAAACTGCCCAACATTTCACTTTTTTAATGTAAAGCATATACCAAAAGTCTTGGCAAACAAAAGAGCTATAATAAATGTTAGTTCTTCAGTTTCTTTAACTTCATTTGTTGTCTGCTTTCTTAACACTTTTTTTTTTTTTTCTGATTTGTCTTTCTTCAATGCTATTCTGCTCCTGTATATTTATTGATCTGGGCTATTTCTGGAAGAGAGCTAGGAAAGGAAGAAGAGGTTGACCTATCTAGATCATGACTCCCTTTGCTTCTTTGCAAACATTCACCAAAAAAAAAAAAAAAAAAAAATTATAAGCCAGTAAATTCCTGATTGGGAGTGATTGATAATTGGGGGAAAACATCCTATTAAAATAAGACTTAGGATGTTATTCATGGTTTTTTATTACACTGAGCATTTAAATGTGAGAGTTGGTTTTCAGTTCAGGAAAAAAAAAAAAAAAAGAACATAATGGACTTCCAGATGTTCTTAACTGATTTTACTAACAGGAAGTTTCTTTCTTATTTTCTCCATCTTCCAAGTGTGCTGCTCTGTATTTCTAACAGGAAGTTTATGAAATTCAGCCACAGCTCTGTAATTGCTGCTTATCTAGGAAATGCACTGGCTCTCTTTAAAGGTATTTTAGCTCTCTCCTCTTTCTTAGAAGTGAGGTAGTAGAGAGGGCACTCAGCTTCAAGAGAGCCTGTTGAGCCTCTGAAGACTGAAATTCGGAGTGTCAGGAAATGCCTGTTTCCCCCTTAAAACAGGAGATATTGACAGAAATCTGGGATGTGAGGGCCTGGTGTTCCCCACAGTGACTCCGTTAAGAGCAAGGGCTTGGCTTTGGAGAAACGCAACTTCTTCTCTCCTCCCTTGAATAGGCTTCTGCTGCAGGCTCCCTCGTGGGCGGGGTTAAAAGCACTTGATAGATTCTAGAGAGCAGAGGACGAGGTGTTTATTCCCTGTGCCACTAACCACCCTGCAGAATAACTAAAGTAAATTTAATCTTCTAGGATGTGGCAGTTTCTCCCACAGCAGATGGAAACCAAAAGCAGAATTTAATCTCAAAAGTAGCAGGATAGGGAGTTCATACAATTTTAATTTTCCTTTATAACATCTTCAGTGAGTTCTTTAGACAATGGTGACTGCCTGAACTCTTGTTATCTATCCCCTGCTACCAACACACATTATCCTTAACATTAATTTGAATTGACATGGCAGTAACTGCAAAGAGCAGAGGCTTCATATGAATGACCAATAGAAATGCTTGGATATGTTATGTACATACAGTTCTGCCCACTTTCTGTGGTGGAGAGAGGAGGGGCAGCAGAGCAGAGCTCCTGACTCTGCCTTCCTCTCCATCCTAAGAAGTCTACAATGACAGAAGAAAAATTCTGTGAATGCTTGCTTCCATTCCATTCTTGGAGGAAACAAGAGTGGTTGCTTCATTTTCTCCCTTTCCTGACCTAGTAGAGTGACAATAGCTCTTGGAAAAACCAGGAAGAGTGACCACAGGGACTGATGGGAGTGAACTGGGATGCTAGCCCCAAACCAGAGGATATCTTCCAACTGTAGCTAGTTCCCAGGCTACAAAAAAGGAAGGTAGAAACCAAATATGTAGCTCAAAAGGAACCACTGACTGATCTCATAGGTAATGAGAAAAAAAATAATAATTTGCCTAAATGCATAATTTGCATACTTTTCCTATCATAGGAAATTTAATTTCTGAATCACCAAGCAAGTACAAGCAAGAACTGCATGGCCACTATGCAAAATTACTGTAACAAAACAATCAGAAGAATGTTAGAAAATGATACTATCGAAAGGAAGGAGGGTGTGTTAATTTGCTAGGAATGCTAATAACAAAGTACCAGAGACTGGATGCCCGAAACAACAGTGCCGGGGGCTAGAAAGCCAAGAGCAAGGTGTCAACAGTGGTGGTTCTTCTGAGGCCTCTCCCCTTGGCTGTAGATGGTCCCAGTCTTCACAAAGAAGACCTAAATGTCCTTTCTTCCATACTATGTGTCCTAATGTCACCTCCTTCTAAGGACACCATTCATATTGGATTGGATTTTACCCCAATGACCTCATTTTAACTTAATTTTTAGAGACACTGTATCCTAATATAGTCGTGCTCTGTGGTTCTAAGGGTTAGGACTTCAATATATGTATAGGAGGAGGAGACAGACTGTGATAGAGAATAGAAGTGGGCACAGTTGACAAAATACAAAGAAAACTCCAGGAACAGAGAGAAATCCCTGACAATTGCTTTTTGCTAAGAATCACTTGAGAAGGTAATTCTATGTAAGCAGAGTTCAAAGATGATAATGTTAAATGAAAAAGTAAGATAAAGGGACATTTCACTTTTAAGAAAACAAATTGAATATCAAAGCAGCATCTCTATATAATATACAGAAACAGCAAGAACAGGATAGATAAGACTGAAATATCATTTTCATGGAGAGAATAACTGAGATAATCACAGTTAATGTAGATAAAACCTCATTATTAAAGCACCATATGGAAGTTACTAGATACAGACGCAATTCAGACCATCCAGCATAATGATAATCGGTACCTCTGAGATAGCTCAAAAATAGAAAGAAGATATACTTGAGGATTCAGTAGAATTTTCTTGAGATAAGTAATTGAAGCTGGGATTGAAAGAGCACAGAATTTCTGTGTATCACAGAAAAGAACTGATATAGAAAGTCTGGGATATATCTGAAGTAAGCGTAGAACTTATAGGCCTTATGGGGGGGGGGAGAGAATCACTTATAAGGTGGGGAGTTAAAATTGGCCTCAGATTTCTTCACAGTACAATTTAAAGCCGGTAAACAATGAATCAGTGTCTATTAAGTTTTCAGGGAAAGAAAGTGTAATCCGAAAGTAATATTTAAGTATAAAGACAATCAGCAGATGTCTTCAATCATGAAATAAATCAAAGGATGCAGGCAGCACCAATAAGCCATTCTAAAGGTAATGCTTGGTAGTAAAATTTAGCCAGATAGGAGGTGAGCCATAAGACAAACAAGGAAACAAGTAAATAGCCTTCAGAAATAGGAAAGTCTAATACACACACACACACACACACTCACACACACACACACTAATGCTGTTGAACATTTTATCTATAAAAATATAAAAAGTACTAAACAATTATGAGTCTGGGAATATAAACATACCTTGTCATATATGATATTATTTTTGTACTTGTTACTAATTATAGCATTATTTGCAATAGAAAATGTTGGCAAAAAAAAATCCATTAACTAGGAACAGATTAAAAAACTACAACATCCCCCAACAAAATACCAAATAGCTATTTAAAAATGAGGCTGCTATATATGGATAAGGAAAAATATCCAAAATATATTGTTAAATCAAAAATTATAGTTCATAATAGTGAGGGAAAAAAGGAAAATAAAAGATTTTTTTTTTCATTTTTGTTTCTGTGAGCACAAAGAAACACTGGAAATACACATAAGAAATAAAATATTGGAAATACATATAAGAAACTAAGAAAAGTAGTTGTCTAATGGGGATGGGACAGAGGTGGAAGAGGAACTTCTCAATGTGCAGCATCTTATATTATTTTAACTTTTTAAGTAATCTGAATGTATTCTATCTTCACAACACATTTTTTGAAGACTATAGAAATCATAGTTACCAAATAGAACTGAAATGTTATTAGCCTGAACAGTGATAAAAAACAATAATATAATTATTCAAAATTCGAGTTGGACAAAGGAGATGGAAGAAAATCTAATACTAATGTTTAAAGATGGTTTCAACAGATAATGTTTAAATTGGAAACAGGGTTCAGAAAACCCATGACTGATTTATTTCATAACTCAATGCATTCATAATCATTTAATGTGTATTTAATAAACTCTTTTTTGAATTTTAAAGGTGCCCTTTATAAAACAGGACTGTGACAAAGAACCATTGTCATTCAGTAATTCCTCCCACTAATCATCTTAGTGATTTTCTTCTATTAAATTTGAGTGAAATCAAAATCAACGGCTTTAGTAAAATTGCACTTACATGATCCTATTTTAATAAAAGTACTTTTATTCATTTTCCTACCCATAAATTCGTATAGTTTTAAAGAAAGATGCCTGAAACAATGCTTGTTCAAGTTACAACAATTTCTGGGTGGGTAGTTTTGAGGTAATAGGTTTTAATTTTTTATTTGTATTTTCTTAATTGCTTTAATCACTTATAGTGAGTATAGATTATTTATTTAAAATAGAATGATTTTTATTTAAGCATGTTCATGAGCACACACACTTTCACAGAGGAAGCAAACGTCTACAAAGATTTATAGTGATTAATTCAAACCAAATGTAGCAATTAGATAACTACTTTTCTTTGTATGCTTCTCTGCACTTTAAATATATTTAAACAGTGTTAAACTAAGTAATTTAACAGTTTAAAAAAATAATAGGAAGTAAAATTTGCCCTCCTCTTCCCTTGCAGTCCTTTTTTCAAGTCTTTGTGTATCTTTTCACATTGGGTACACTGTACAATTGCTTGGATTCATGGGATACTTTTGGGGTCTTAGGGAGCTTCTGGTTTCCACATGAAGAGCTTCCACATTATATTTTGAGGGCGGAGGTGCAGGACCTTGTGCATGCCAGACACACACTACCACATTCTTTTTAGTGACCACATTATATTCCATTGTACCAATATCAGTTTAAATTTTTGATAGATTCTCATAAAGTGGAAATTGTCATAATACATCTTTGTGTAGTTGTATGAGTATCTTTTGTTTGGCCAGTGCTGGGATGCAAACCCAGGGCTGATTGGGTTTGATGAACTCACTTACCACGGAGCTACATTCCCAGTCCTTGAACATATGAAGTCCTGAAAGTGCAATTATTAGATCAACAAGTATGTGCTTTACATATTGTTTTTAATTTTTTAATTTTTCAGCTTGTTTTAATTTCTTATCAAAATTCTTTTTCATTTATCTACAAGTAACTCAAGTCTCATTTACTCCAGAGGCTTATGAAAAGCAGTATTTTTCTGCTCCATCTTGACAGACAAAATACTTTTACTACTTTTAACAGTTTCCTTTGGTATTTATGTCCATAATTCTAAAAAAATTTTAGAAATTATATCATGACATTTCTTTTTTTCATATTGTTTTAATTGTAGAGGGACAAAATACCTTTTAATTTTATGTGGTGCTGGGGATCAAACCCAGTGCCTCACAAGTGCTGGGCAAACGATCTACCACTGAGCGACAACCCCAGCCCTCACGATATTTCTTAATTGTTCAGTTTCCTGCTATAGCAGGTAAAGGATTTACAGTTATACCACTATTTTTAGTTAATTAATAAGGGATATATAATTATAATTACATAAATATTGTCCACTGATAAATCAAATAGTGTACTACAAGTACAGTTTCTTTCTTCTGTTAATTATCTTTTTTCTGAAATCTCTAATTGCCTTTCTCCCCTGACCTCTCTGTATCTTTTTTTCTTGAACTTCAGGTACACATGAGTAGATGAATGATAATCATTGGTTCAGGACACATCTCACACACACACACACACACACACACACACACATGCATCTTATTTTAGATAAGATGTGTATGTAAGATAGATAAGATATATCTACATGTATGTATTTTATCTATGAGTAAGATATATAGTTCTCCATTCATTTGCTCTTTTCTCCCAAACTCTTTATTACATTGAGTATTCTATCAAGTTCTCCTTAATCCCAGGCCCTTCCATTCTTCTTCAGCCAATATTGATTAATCTCTGACCTAATTAATTGTATTTTAAATGGATTGAATAGATACTCTCTGATGGAATGAAGAAAAAAAGTGTTGACAAGTTTATAAACTTTTGCTTTCAAATCTTTTTTTTTTTTTTTTTTTTTTTTTTGCTTTTAATTAGTCTTTTAAAAAAAAAAGTTGAAAGTGATACAAGGAAAGCTCAGGAGTGAATAAAAGGTTTTTAAAAGTGGATAAATGTCCCATGTTTTCAAGAGCTCATCTAGAATCCTGCGACACAAATTTTCTTTTACGTAGGAACAATCCACTTTTCAGGAAGCACACCTGGAATTACTTCTTGCCCAGATCAGGAAACAGAGCTAACAACAATTGACTATTAATGGCTGAGAAGAAAAGGTTATTTTACTTAATCATCCAATAATTTTATATATTAATATATTACTTTATAAATGAGAGAATTACAAAAGTAAATTACCTGAGATAACAACTAATTAACGATGTAATTTAAGCCATGACCAGAGGCTAGGGATATAGCTCAATGGTAGAGCATTTGCTTGGCATGCTGAAGGTGCAAACTGCGTGCATGCGCACAAAGATCGGATGTGTTCAACTCCAACACCCACGTTCTTTCCACTCTCCTTTCTGGTCTGTCGTCACCAAACCTTACCTACTATATTGTATTTGTTTTCTCTCTTAGTGGATGAGTGTTCATCTGACTACACAATTGTGCTTCCTGTGATTGGGGCCATCGTGGTTGGCCTCTGCCTTGTGGGTATGTGTGTCTATACAATCCGCCTAAGGCGTCAATCATCTGGATACCAGAGACTCTAATTGGTGCCCAAGGGAAATGAAAATAATGGAGTTTAGAGAATTCTTTCATCATTTCCTGGATGTTGGGGGCTTAACTTAGGATGGGGTTCTTCCAATGATGTAAACCACCATCTTCCTCCAAAACCAAGTCAACTATTTGTGATTTAAATTCAAGCAGCACGTTTTCTAAATATTTCCAAATATTTCACAATTTCTAAATATTGCTCATCTCATGACTTAGCTATTTAAAAGTATTTTCTACCTTTCTTCAGAATATTGTAACTAACAACAATTAAGATATATTGAATCAACATAATCATGTGAAGTGGCATGTGCCCCCAAATTATAAACAAAAGTGTTGATTGTAATTAATGCTACCTATGTTTGCATTGAGAATTTTATTTTACCCTTGATCTTTTCCATGTAAAAAATTGCTTTTGCTTTGTCTATCAAATGGACTTTCAGTGCTTTTACCATCTGTGTTTATTTGATGTTCGTATGCGTTATGGTACTTACCTCTTTTTCCAGTTTAAATTTTCAAAAAAATAATCAAAAAAGAACAAACATACCTCAGGTTGTCTAGGTTTTTTTTATCTTTTAATTTTTTACATACTGCATTTTGATTCATTGTACACAAATGGGGTACATCATTTTGTTTCTATGGTTGTACACAATGTAGATTCATACCATTCCTGTAATCATACATGTGCATAGGGTAATGATGTCTGTCTCATTCCACCATTTTTTATATCCCCCTCCCTCTCATTTCCTTCTACATAATCTAAAGTTCCCCCATTCTTCTCTCCCTCCCCACCCCCACCCTCATTATATATCATTCTCCACTTATCAGGGAAAATATTCAGCCTTTGGTTTTTTGGGATTGTCTTATTTCACTTAACATGATATTCTCCAATTCCTCCATTTATTTGCAAATGCCATAATATTATTCTTCTTTATGGCTGAATAATATTCCATTGTGTATATATACCACAGTTTCTTTATCCATTCATCTGTTGAAGGGCATCTAGGTTGGTTCCAAGATCTAGCTATTGTGAACTGAGCTGCTATAAACATTGATGTGGCTGTGTTCCTGTAGTATGCTGATTTTAAGTCTTTTGGGTATAAACCGAGGAGTGGGATAACTGGGTCAAAAGGTGGGTCCATTCCAAGTTTTCTGAGGATTCTCCACACTGCTTTCCAGAATGGCTGCACCAATTTGCAATTCCACCAGCAATATAAAAGTGTGCCTTTTTCCACACATCATGCCAACATCTATTATTGTTTATGTTCTTGATAATAGCCATTCTAATTGGAGTAAGACAAAATCTTAGAGTTGTTTTAATTTGCATTTCTCTAATTACTAGAGATGTTGAAAACTTTTTCATATATTTATTAATTGCCTGTACGTCTTCTTCTATAAAGTGTCCAGTTCTGTGGGTTCTTTGTAATTTTGGTGTAGAGTTTTGTAAGTTCTTTATAAAATTTGGAGATAAGTGCTCTATCTGAAGTGCGAGTGGAAAAGATTTTCTCCCACTCTGTAGGCTCTCTTTTCATATTGTTGATTGTATCCTTTGCTGAGAAAAAACTTTTTAGTTTTAGTCCATCCCATTTATTGATTCTTGCTTTGATTTCTTGTGCTTTGGGAGTCTTGTTGAGGAAGTCTAATCCTAAGCCCACATGATGAAGATTCAGGCGTACTTTGTTTTCTATTAGGTGCAGGGTCTCTGGTCTAATTCCTATGTCCTTGATCCATTTTGAGTTGAGTTTTGTGCAGGGTGAGAAATAGAGGCTTAACTTCATTTTACTGCATACGGATTTCCATTTTTGCCAGCACCATTTGTTGAATAAGCTATCTTTTTTCCATTGTATGTTTTTGGCTCCCTGTCTAGTATGAGGTGACGGTATTTATGTGGTTTTGTCTCTGTGTCTTCTTTTCTGTACCATTGATCTGCCTGTCTATTTTGGTGCCAATACCATGTTGTTTTTGTTACTATTGCTCGGTAGTATAGTTTAATGTTTGGTATTGTGATACCTCCTGTTTCACTTTTTCTACTCAGGATTGTTTTGGCTATTTGAGGTCTCTTGTTCTTCCAGATGAAGTTCATGATTGCTTTCTCTATTTCTATGAGGGATGTCATTGGGATTTTAGTTGGAATTGCATTGAATCTGTATAGCACCTTTGGTAGAATGGGCATTTTGACAATGTTAATCCTGCCTATCCAAGAACATGGAAGATCTTTCCATCTTTGCAGGTTTTCTTCAATTTCTTTAATGTTCTGTAGTTTTCATTGTAGAGGTCTTTCACCTCTTTTGTTAGATTAATTCCCAAGTATTTTATTTTTTATTTTTTGAGGCTACTGTGAATGGAGTGGTTTTCTTAATTTCTCTTTCAGAGGATTCATCACTTATGAATAGAAATGCACATTGATTGATTTACACATATTGATTTATATCCTGCTACTTTGCTGAATTCATTTATTAGTTCTAGAAGTTTTCTAGAGCAGTTTTTTGGATCTTCTAAATATAGGATCATGTCATCAGCAAATAGTGACAGCTTTAGTTCTTCTTTTCCTATTTGAATCCCTTTAATTTCTTTGGTCTCTCTAATTGCTCTGGCAAGTGTTTCAAGGATGATGTTGAGGGCTGGGGGTATAGCTCAGTTGGTTGAGTGTTTGCCTCTCAAGCACAAGGCCCTGGGTTCAAATCCCCAGCACCGCAAAAAAAAAAAAAAAAAGGATGATGTTGAATAGAAGTGGTGAAAGAGGGCATCCCTGTCTTGTTCCAGTTTTTAGAGGGAATGCTTTCAGTTTTTCTCCATTAAGAATGATGTTGGCCATGGGCTTAGCATAGATAGCCTTTACAATGTTGAGGTATGTTCCTACTATTCCTATTTTTTTCTAGTGTTTTAAGCATGAAGAGGTGTTTTTATGTCAGCATCTATTGAAATAATCATGTGATTCTTAACTTTAAGCCTATTGATGTGATGAATTACTTTATTGATTTCCAGATATTGGATCAACCTTGCATCCCTGGGATAAACCCCGCTTGATCATGGTGCACTATATTTTTAATATATTTTTGTATGCAATTTGCCACTATTTTGTTAAGGATTTTTGCATCTATGTTCATCAGGGATATTGGTGCAAAGTTTTCTTTCCTTGATGTGTCTTTGTCTGGTTTTGGTATCAGAGTGATACTAGCCTCATAGAATGAATTTGGAAGGGTTCCTTCCTTTTCTATTTCCTGTTATACTTTGAGGAGTATTCGTATCAGTTCTTTTTTAAAGGTCTTGTAGAATTTGACTGAGAATCCATCTGATCCTGGGCTTTTCTTGGTTGGTAGGCTTTTGATGGCTTATTCTATTTCGGTGCTTGAAATTGAGCTGTTTAGATTGTGTACGTCTTCCTGATTCAGTTTGGGAGGATCATATGTCTCTAAAAATTTGTCAGTGTCTTTGATATTTTCTATTTTGTTGGAGTATAGATTTTCAAAGTAACTTCTAATTATGTTATGTATTTTAATGTTGTCTGTCATGATCTTTCCTTTTTTATCATGAATTCTTGTAATTTGAGTTTTCTCTCTCCTTCTCTTTATTAGTGTGGCTAGGGGTTTATCAATTTTGTTTACCTTTTCAAAGAAAAAACTTTTTCTTTTGTCAATTTTTTGAATTGTTTCTCTTGTTTCAATTTCATTGATTTCAGCTCTGATTTTATTATTTCCTGTCTCCTACTATTTTGGGTGTTGATCTGTTCTTCTTTTTCTAGGGCTTTGAGATGTAATGTTAGGTCATTTAGTTGTTGACTTTTTATTTTTTTAATGTATGAGCTCAATGCAATGAACTTTCCTCTTAGTATTGCTTTCAGAGTGTCCCAGAGATTTTGATACGTTGTGTCCCTCAGCAGTAGGGGGGCAGGTGGACAGGCTCAGCTACCAGCCTCGGTCCTCGGTGCCGGGGCAGGTTGGGGGCTCAGCACTGGGTCTGTCCTCAGTGTGTGTGGGGGCATCCAATCTCCATGTTGAGGGGCGGGCAGAAATCCGCTTATGTTCTTTGTCTTGATTATTCCTGCTCCAGATTTACTAAATACTAATAAGTAGATGTCTACAGACAACAGAATTAAATAAACAAGCAACAATAACCATGACCCTATCAAACACGTGTGTCAGCCACTAGCCTCAGCCATTTACACACATCTCATTTAATCCTCACAATTCACAGATTAGGAAACTCAGATTTAAGGGCTACAGACCACTTAAACGCCATGTACTTAACAAGTGGCAGAACCAGAATGGGATTTCATGTTAGTCTGGTAGGAAGGTCTTTGATGTTTTCATGATACCGAGTTGCCTGCCAGAACAATGACACTAAGTGCCGCCCTGCCTCCCACCCTCATCTGCTCCTTAATGTGGGTGGGGTGGGGGTATGGATTAACCCAGAATCATGAGACCTTAAGGTAGTTGAAAGATTGCAGATAATGAAATAGTCCATCTTTAATAAACTTTCCAGGCTCCCGAAAGAGACTGAGAGCCTCTGTAAAACATTAGTCAGTTTCTCACTTTTATTTTTTATCTGTGGCTGTAAAGATGAAGGAAAGCAATACCCCTCTCAAAGTTCCTTCAAAAACCAAGACTGAGGGCTGGGGAGATAGCTCAGTCGGTAGAGTGCTTGCCTTGCAAGCACAAGGCCCTGGGTTTGATCCCCAGCCCTGCAAAAAAAAAAAAAGAAACAAAAAAACAAAAACCAAGACTACAGACCAACTCTTCTTTCTTGAATGTGGATATCGCCCTCTTGTGGTAACTTGCTGCTTCTGTATTTTATAGTCCTTTTCTATTATAATTCAATTTATTCTGCAGAGCAGCCCACTAAGAGTTGTATTCCTGCTGGGTTTTGCTACTAAGGAAAGGAACAGAGTCAGAATATTAGCGGCAAAGACCGCATGACCCTAACTTCATTAGCAGGGGGACATTCAAGTCAACCTAGAGAACATACTGACATTCCCAACTTGATTCCTTGTAAATCCATAGGGTCGGTAAGGTCCTAACTTTAGTCTTAATGGAATATTAAATTGTATTAAAAGATTTTGTAATAAAAATTTATTTTGAAGATTCATTCATGTCGTTTATTTCTTGTAATTAGTTTTTGTGCTATTTAAATTTTTCTTTTCCTTTTTTTTTTTTTTTTTTTAAACTAGGCACTGAACCCAGGAGCACTTTACCATGGAGGTACATCCTCAGTCCTTTAATTTTTTTTTTTTTTTTAATTTTGAGACAGGATCTCACTAAGTTGCTGAGGCTGGTCTTGAATTTGTGATTCTCCTGCCTCAGCCTCCTGAGTCACTAGAATTACAGGCGTACGCTACAATACCTGGTTAAAATTTTCTTTACCATCTTCCTTTATATGGATGTTGTTGCTTGAATCAACAAATTAAGTCAACTTTCTATAAATGAATTATTTTATTCTATTCTCCACTGTCACATTATTACTCAGTAGGAAGACCCTATTGGGAGAAGCTGAATGCCTGCCAAGAAAAACCACATTCAAGTTATAGACAAGATCTCTCAACTCAGAATAACCAACTGCATACTGTCTAAAGTGCCACCATTAGTGGCCCATTCGTTCATACAGTCAACACTGATGAAGAACTTATTCTGATAGGGGCTTAGATGAATAAGAGGTCCTGTATTAATTATCTATAGTGACCCAGAGAGAGACAAAATAGTGTCTGCTATAACCTAGTCACAGAAGGGGCATCATCTGCTACCATTTGAATGTTGAATGTTCCCCAAAGGTCAAGGGGTTAAAGGTTGGTCCCCAGGGTGGTGTGACTGGGAAGTGCCCTGGATCTTTAAGAGCTGGGTCCTTCTGGGAAGTCCTTGGGTCACGGAGGTGGGGGATTGTCCTGGAAGAGGATTGTGGGACCCTGGTCACTTCCTGTCTCTCTTCATGGTTCCTGACCCACAGAGTGAGCAGTTTTGCTCCACCATGTGCTCCCACCATGAGGTGCTGCCTCACCAGAGGCCCAAAGCAATGAGACCACTGCATCTTGGACTGGGACTTCCAAAGCTGTAAAGCTGAAATAAACATTTTCTCTTCTAAGTTAATTTTCCCTGGTATTTTTGTTATAAGAGCTGACTAACACAGCTTCGCTTCTCTGTATTCTGTAGGTCATAATGTGGGGCCGGGGGCTACACAAGGGTGTAAATACCAGGAAAGGGAGAAAGCACTGGTGGCAACTTGGATGTCACCTGCCTCCCAGCCCTACTGTCATGGTGCTCACTGTGGGATTTGAGCTTAACGGGGACTCACATAAATAAATTCCAGTATGGGTGCTGAGAAAAGTGGCTAAATAAGAACCTATACAAAGGGTGATGAGAGAAGAGCCTTTCCAGAGGACTTCCAATCTGGCACAGGTGTGCCGTCTCCCCAGGAAAGCAGCCTACCATCACAAAGGCTGTTGGTGGCCCTTCTCCACAATGCTAGTGTTGAGTTCCCTTTTAATTAAGGCCAGCGACCAGCATGGCTCCCACCCTCCCCAGTCTGTCTACCTTTGTTCTCCTTAAGCAACTTTTCCTGCTTTACTGAATCATGGATCCCAGTGGGTCCTCCCTCTGGACTACAGTTTGGCCCTCTAAGTCAACCTCAGGTCCATAGGCCATTGGAAGGCCTGAAAGATCTGAGGATACAAATGATGAGCTGATTCCTGACACAAAACTTTGTTTCTCTAGAATGATTCACTGAGGGTTCTCCAGAAAGAAAGAGAGAGAGAGAGAGAGAGAGAGAGAGGGAGGGAGGGAAGGAAAGAAAGACAGTAGGATATATATGTGTGTGTGTGTGTGTCTGTGTACACACATGAGTGTGTATGTTTGGAATCTCAGACAAAAGTTGGTGCTGCACTCTTGAGGCTGAAATACTTTTTCTCGGGAATATAGCAGGTTTTGCTCTAAGACCTTCACCTCATCAAGGAGAATCTCCTTTACTTAAAGTTAACTGATGGTAGATGATAACCACATCTAGAAAATATCTTTATAGCTACACAGAGTACTGTTTGATTTAAAAAACTGGGTACTATAGCCTAGTCAAGTTGACACATTAAACACTCATGCTTTGGAGAAAACTAAAATATGGGTTTCCCCCAAGCTTTCTCCTCAGTCACCTTTTTCAACATCCCCTCCTTGGTGTTCCGGGTGGAAGTGTAACAGACAGATCTCAAACCTAACCAGTTGAAAACAAAGTCTCCATCTGTATCCTTCACCCTCCAAACCCTCTCATCTGCTTCTTCCTCCCATCTCAACACCACTTGTCTGGGTTCCAACAGCACTGGAGGCATCCTCATCCTTCTCTGCCTCTCACCTTCTCTACTCAATCCATCAGCACGTCCTGTCCTTACTGCCTTTAAAATGTATTGTGATCTAATCACTTCTCACCCGGCCACCACCTCAGTCAAAGTCCCCATCATCTTTCTCTCACGCCACTGTAACACTCTTTTCTTCTGGCCACCTGGAGCCCACTCTTTAAAACATAAACCAGATCACATCCTCACATCAGCCGTCCGATGGGAAGCCTTTCTATGGCTTCCACTGTGGGAACCTGCCAATTCCAGGCCACCTTTGCCCTGATCATAGGCCCTGCCTCTCTCGCTGGCTTACACATCCAGCCTTGCTGACTTGCTTCCATGTAGGCCTCCTCAGAGGGCCATGGCTTGCCCCTGTCCAGTCCTTTATGTTTACTCCTCTTTATTCAGGACACAACACCACCCAGAGTAGACCCACTACTCACCCCTGTCACTCTTAATCTCAGTACCTTGACCACATTCATCATACACAAAATGATCTAATTTATTTGTTGTTATTGTTGTTTCTGTTTCCCATCTGCCATGTAAGTTTTATGAAGAGGCAGGGGACATGGTGTAGGGAGTGGAGAACAGTGACTGAGATTGGGGGCTCTCTGATGACCTCATGGCTGTGGCCATCTGGTGTCTGGGATAGGATGCCTAGCTCCTTTGGTAATGCTCTGCATGAGGAGGCTCTGCAGAAGAGTCATCAACTTCAACCTTGATCTCAGGCACACAGTTCCCAGGGATAGAAGAATTCTCATGTGAGACAGCCACAGTGTTTCCCCAGTACTGCTACTCCTGAGCCTGCCCTCTTGACAGTAACTTTAAACAATGAAACTTTTTGAGAGCTACACAAAGCTTCTTACATTGCACTTTGCAACTGTGGATTGCCACTGCAGAAAAGCTGCATGGATGTTTCTAAGTTTCTGTAATTTTCTGAGTACAGAGAATAATGCTTGCATAGTCTTTAACTTGATAATGAGACATAAATAAATATTTCTGCCTTAACTCTTTAGATCTGCTTCACCATCAGAGAGCAGCAATCCACCTGATCCCAGCTTTATCTTCAAAACCTGAGTGTGTGAGTCTTTACTTTCTAATTCCCCATTGCCCTTCACCCTGGAACCATAAGGACGCAGTAGGCAGTGCCATCTACTCTCTGTGTTCCAGCCTGTGATGGCCATGAGCTCAGCTTTGCAGACCTCTAACAACAGGATGTCAGCCAAGGGTCCCAGTGGCTGAGTTCAGAAAGCTTTTGTCATGTTTCCACCAAAGCCACAGCATCTTTCATGGCCAGCTCCCAGTCATGAAAATGGTGGGGATACTAGAGTCAGACCATTCTTGGGGTTCACAGCCCTCATCTGACAGTTGATTTTGGCTGGGGGACTTCTCCGCTGCAGGCAAGGTCTTCCCAAACTTTCTTCAAACTGAATAGCTTCCACCCAACCTTCTCCCCTTTCCCTTCATGCAGGTTCAGCCCCATGAACTCCTTTGGCTGCCTTACCATCTTCTCCCACAGGCTTTTCTCCTAATAAAATTCACACGTTGGCATTTTCTTTTGGAAGACCTGATCTAACAAGTGGTACTGATTGTGGCCCAAGAAAAGAGGCAGGAAGAAGGGGATTTGGAACCAGCTCACCCTTTACCTAACAGGTGGGGGAGACACTGTCTTGTTGATAAGTGAGCGCAGAGTCCCTGGCTCTAGGGGGCAGCTCAGTTGCTAAAAATTTCCTTGGTAGTGACTTAGAGAATATATTTATTTTTTATTTTTTATTTTTTTTGGTACTTGGGATTGAACCCAGGGGTGCTCAACCATTGAGCCACATTCCCAGTCCTTTTTATTTTTTATTTTGAGACAGGGTCTCACTAAGTTACTCAGGGCCTTGTTAAGTTGCTGAGGCTGGCTTTGAACTTTAGATATTCCTGCCTCAGCCTCCTTAGTCACCAGGAGTACAGGAATGTACCACCATGCCCAGGAAATGAGCACATTTGCTAAGGGATGGCACTTGGAAGCCTGGAAAAAATGATGGCCAATGCTCAGCAAGGTGGAAATTCTATAATTACCCTGGTAGATGGTGGAAGTAAGTAAAAGGAAGTTGAAGAAAGTAGGCATGTTGGAATGAATATATTTTATAAACTCAAATACACATTGGAGGATTATTTTCCCTGGGAGGCTCAGAGAAAGCATCCTTTATTGAGGCTATCACAAATATATTGGTGACAGGGTCACCAACATCACTAACAACTTCAGTGTGGCTCTCTACTAAAGTAGAGATGGTAGGAAAGGGGACACAGAGCTGGAACCACAGGAATGATGGGCCCCCATCATTCAGGTAACACAAGTCAGGAGAATGCCTTACCACAACAGATGGCAAGGTCAGAGCAGCAGCCAAGGGAGCTTGATTTGTGGGGGTGGGGGATAGAGTTAATGGAGCATGACATCCTCAGGAGCAAAAGAGATGAACAACCAACATGGTGCCACCAAACTTCTATAACAAGAACAACAAAGCAGGAATGGAGGAGCCGGAGGCTAATGGTGTTCACTCCCATAAAACTCCAAAAGTCCTAGCTCAGTTTTTAGAACTGAGTCAATTTTCAGATCTGGAACCCAATGGTTAGATGTGACAATGTCCCTAGGAGGAAGGGCCTATGAATATTTTAGTGGTTTTTTTTTCCCCCAAGGGGAAGTGGGACTGGACACTTACTCAAGTGACTGTACACAAGAAAAGGAAATAACCAGATATTCCAAGCACTATTAGAACAGGGTCTGAGTTGATATTGCTACTCAAAGACCCACACTGTCATCACAACACTCCTGATTGATACAGGAACTAAAAGAATCAAATAATAAAGCTCGTGGTGGATTCAATGGATGTGCAAACCTATTCAGTGGTCATTTTTAAAGACCAAGAGCAATAAGAGTCTATATATTTAGCAGTTGGAGTAAACCTCATATTGGGCCCCAGTCTGGAGAATAAGATATTTTTATTAAGAAAAAAAAAAAGAAGAAAATAAAAGAGCTATCATTGTAGCAAAAACCAAGTGGAAATCTCTGAAATGCCTTCCCCCTTGTCCCCACTGAAATAATAAATAAAAAATAATTTGGTGTTCTGGAGCAGGGTGGCAGAGATCAGTACGACCATTAAAGAACTACAGAATTTCCAGTCATTTCTCTGTTGAATTCATTAGTCTGGTCCCTGCAGAAGCAGAATGGACCCCAGAGAATGATTCTAAATTCTTGCAAATGTAATCAAATAATAATCTTGACTGCCGCAGCCATCTGATGGGGGATCATTGCTATAGCAGATTAATAAGACCACTAGTACATGGTAGGCATCTATTGATATGGCAAATATGTTTTTTTCCATTCCAACTACAAAGAAAATCAAAACCAGTTCATATTCATGTGGAACAAACAACAATATTCACTTACAGTTTTGCCTCACAGAATCGTTAACTCTCCTGTCCTCTGCAATAATGTAATCCAAAGAGACCTGGACAAACAGAGACATCCTAAAGGACATCACACTGATCCATTCCACGGACATCATCCTAACTGGACAGAATAAGCAAGAAATAGTTAGTATGCTGGAGACCTTGGTAAGAAAAATCTTTATAAAGATAAACTTTATAAAGATTCAGGAATTGTTTTCAGTAAGTCTTTAGGGAACCAGGGGGTCAGGGATATGCCAGAATACGCCTCCTTTCCACAAAGAAGGAAGTACAGAACTTGGTGGGTCTCTAAGAGTTCAGAAAGCAACATTCTCAAATCTAGGAAAATTCCTCTGAACCATTTAATAGGTGACCAAAAAAAGTTACCAATTTTGATGGAACCAGAGCAGGAAAACAAATTACAGCAGGTCCAGGCCACAGTGCAATCGACCCTGCTGCTAGAGTCACAAAGTCAGACAGATCTTATGGTGTCAGAGGTGGGAAAAGGTGAGATATGAAATTTTTGGCAACTCCAGTGGGAGAATCATAATATAAACCTCAGTCACTCTGAGCAAGGCCAAGGGCATGCCATTTGCCGCAGAAATATATCCCCTCTGAGGAACAGCTCTTGGCTTGTTACTGGGTCCTGGAACACTTGGCCATAAGTGATGATGGTAGAACTGCCCATCTTGAGGTGAATTCTGTCAAATCCACTAAGTAATAAAATCAGACCAGTCTAGTAATTTATTGTGAGATGAAAATAGTATATCTGTGATCAAGCCCATTTAAGATCAGAGGGCATGAATAAGCTTCTTGAGCAGATAGTCCAGACCCTGCTGGGTCCCTCCACTGACTTGCATCAATTTTTTGGAGGGATGTGGACAGGGAAACATGTAAGCAATTAAAAATGGAGGAAAAGTCAAAATTGGTTTATGGGTCAGTAGATGAGTGCAAGCACAAACTGGACAGCAGCTGCTTTGGCTACAGTCAGAGGTGGCCCTGAAAGAGAGTGGGGAAGGGAAATTGACCAGCAGGCACTGCAGCAGGCAGGGCACTGGTCATCCAGTGTGGAGGGAAAAAGTGTCCAGGTGAGAAAACACAGAGATTCCTGGACAGTGGTGACCCAGCTATCTAGCCAAAGGTCTGAAAGAAAAGGATTTCAAGATCAGAGGCAAGGGCCTTGGGGGAGAAGTGTGTGAGTGGACAGTTTACCATAGGCATTAAGTGTGAAGATTTTTGAAGATCACATGTTAGTACCTGCCAAAAATCAGCTGCCATGAAACACTGAACAGCTAAGTTTAAAAAAAATTTTTTTTAAATATCCAGTAGAGTTCAGTGACCTCTGTCATTCAAAAATAGAATCTTCACAATGGGCATGTGAATGGAGTAGCTATGGCAGCAGAGATAGAGGCTATGTAGGACCCAGTAGCATGGCCTCCCACTTGCCAAGACCAGTCTAACTAAAATGAGATACTATTTCATAACCTCCAAAATCACTAAAGATGTAAATATTGGTGAGAACTGTCATTCATTGCCAATAGGAGAGTAAAAAGATACAACCACTTGCCAGGGTTTGGCAAACTTTTTCTGTTAAGGACAAAATAGTAAATATTTTAGGGTGGACAGTTTCTATGGTAATGGCTTATTTTGCAATTGTGGCATTAAAGCAGTCATAGATGGTACATAAACAAATGAGCATGGCTAAATTCCAGAAAACTTTACTTATAAAAACAGGAAACCTGGGACTGGGGAGATAGCTCAGTTGGTAGAGTGCTTGCCTTGTAAGCACAAGGCCCTGGGTTTGATCCCCAGCACCCAAAAAAAAAACAAAAAAAAAAAAAAAACAGGAAACCTGATCATGAGCCGGAGCCTACTGACTGTATGCCATTACCCAGAAACTTGCCAACTAAGTACACATGCGTATGTTCACAGAAAGAGGTGAAAAAAAATCCTCTTGGCAACTTTATCTAGGATTAGCCCAAACCAGAAACAAACCAAATGTGTCTCATCAAGAGAATGGACAAAGTGTGGTATTTTCATGTAATAAAGTACACACACATAAATTAAGTTCATAGACATTATGTTGAATAAAAGAAGTCTACCACAAAAGAGCACACTCAGTGTATTGGTTATCTTTTGCTGTGTAACAAAATCACCCCCGAAACTTAGTGGCTTAAAACAACAGCTATTTATTTAGCATGACTATATAGGTCAGTAATATGAGCTGGCCTTGATGGAGCTCTTCTGATCTTGGCCAGGTTCACTCATGCTTGTGCGACCAACTACTGAGACAGCTGGTCCTGGCTAGTACAATTACCAATTTACATGAAATGCCAGGGTCAAATGACCATGTTCAAACAGATCAAGAAGATGCAATCAGCAAAACCCAAACCCAGAAGCTATAGGATAAACTATCACATCTAATTTTTTTTAAATAATCAAGGAAATTAGATGAGAAATTAAAGAACCTATAGGCTAGTAGAATCATAAGAATTCTATCAGCCAAATGTAAAGTTTGAACTTTTTAAGAGAATCTGGTTTAAACAAATGCAAAAATTAAATTTTAAAAAATTTTAATGAAGAAAGAAAAAGTTATAAAACAAAGAAACTTGAAAATCAAGTTTGTCTGATGATATTAAAAATTATCATTAATATTTTAGGTATGATTATTATATTCTAACTACTTTTTAAATTTCTTGCTTTTGGATTTATATGTTCTGAGAAGCACATGGGTGAAATTTAATGATGGTTGGGATTTGCCTCAAAATAATTTGCTGGAAGGTGGAATTGGATGGAATAGAAATGAAAAAAAAAATTAATCGGTAATTGTTGAAACTGTATAATGGGAGCAGGGATATGTTATATAATTATATCTACTTTTATATATGTTTAAACCTTTTAATAATAGAAAGTTTTTTAAACCAAGGAATAAAAATTGAAATGCATGGAATAAAAATTTAAATGTATGGAAGAAAAATGTCCTTTTTTGGCTGGGTGTTATGTCTGTTGTGCTGGCAGGAACTTCGGCTGCTTTCTTCTGATGTTGAATGGCAGAGCAGAATGGGGAAGCATATGCCTGCATCCTTGATAACAGTATTGAGCTATTGAGTTAATCAGTCCTGGAAACTGTCTATCTTCTATTTTTGTTATGTGAGATGATAAGTTTTCCTCATTTGGGGTTGAGTGTTCTGTGACTTACAGGCAAATGCATCCTAACTGACATAGGGAATGACATGAAATTTGTGAGACTGACAAGATCACAGAGTTTAATCAAAACTGTGGCACTGATGATGAAGAAAATATCTGAGCCTCTTTCAGATACTGGAAAGTCAAGCCAGGATACATTTGTTTTCAGTATCACTGAGCCTTGCTCTACTTTACTAAATGGATTTTCAGACTTATAGAGACAACCAGAGCACTTTCATTTTTTCGAGGAATATGTTTTTTGAAATTCAGGAAAGCCAAAACAATGCTTCTAAAATTGTCTATTTTGAATGGTTATGTGTAATGAAATAACATTTTAACACAAAAAGTTACAATACAAAGGTGTGGCTATTCACAGAATAATTATAAGATAAAAGCAAAATATTAACTTAAGATCTTCTGTAAGGGGTATAGTTCAGCCCAGAAGCACAGGTTCAAATTTCTGTCCATCTAATCATTGTCTTTTAGGGACTATATAGATGATGGTCTAAATTTAAGACTTTTTATGAATGGAAAGTCTGGGTTGCTAGCCCTCTAGGACCTCCTGATCTTTCTTGCAATAAGAATAACTTATATGTATATAGTATTTTACAGTTTCAGAGGTCATTTGACATAAATTATTTAATTTTCAAAATGGTCCATGAGGTAATGTGGGCTCTTGGGGAGAGAGAGAAAAAAAGACCCTTAGTAAATAAAGACCCAAACTCTGAGCATGACCAGTCATGCTTGTCTCTTCAGTTAGATGAACAAAACCTCCTGCATATGCTTGAAATGGATCAACTAGAACAAAAACATAATTAATTTGAATGTCACCAAATTCAAAGACATGCAAGGTGCTCACAAATGATTTATGACTAAACTGACCGAAGAGAAACATGTGAACCCCAAATGGGATTGGGTTTTCAAAACCTGCCAGAAAAGTGGGAATTTAGCATTCTTTGACTTCATATTTGCTAATGGGTAGTGAAGATGGTATATTATAATACTGTACATTTAATTTATATTTATCTCATTTGATAAAAGGTTATGTGCTTTTCATATTTATTTACCTTTTTTACTTGTTTTTCGATATCTGTGATTTTCCCTGGTGTGTGTTGTTGTTTGTTTGTTTGTTTGATCATGTCAAGTGTGCATTTTTCTCCATTTATTTATTTTGGTACTAGGGATTGAACCCAGGGGATCTTAACCACTGAGTCCCATCCCCAGCTCTTTTTATCTTTTATTTTATTTTGAGATTGGGCCTCAATAAATTGTTAAGGAACTTGCGATTCATTTGCCTTACTCACCCAAATTGCTGAGTTTGCATGCCAGTGGCACTGCTCCCAGCGATTTATTAGCCCTTTGGTATTGTTTTCTTAATTTCTTTATATTTACTAATTTCTTCCTTCTGTTTTCCTCGAGTTTATTTTTTTTTCCCTAAACTTTCAATTGCATGTTTAATCTACTATGATTTTTCGTATGGAGCTCTTCTTTAGCTATATCAAATAAGCATCTATATATCGTGTTTACTACATATAGTATCTTTATTACTCTCCACCCCCATTTGACTTTCTCCCCATGGCTCGGGTTTTTCATGGAAAAGGTCACACGGGAATGTTCCTACCACTGAAGCTGAACCAAAGAGGAGGAAACCGGAGGCTCAAGGGAAAAAACAGCACGGCGCCCTGGGAGGCGCAGGAGAGAACAGACCCTTCCCGGAGTAGGCGCGGACCTGCAGGGGCGGGGAGACCACACCCCCGAGGGCACGCGGCCCGGTCGGCCAATCGTCACCACCGAAGCCTTCCTCTATTCTTTGATTGGCTTTCGTGGAGACGCCCCCATTCTTACTTGGAAGGGACGGTGGCCCGCGAGGGACAGTACTTTTAAGGTACTGAAAGGGCTTGCGTGCGTGGGACGCAGCCTCCTTTCTGCAAGCAGTCAGGCTCCCTGGATATGGCGGCGGCCTCTGCAGCGTCAGTACTGCTGGTGGCGGCGGAGAGAAACCGGTGGCAGCGTCTCCCGGTCCTGCTGCTGCCCCCGAGGTGACGGCGGCCGGAGGGGCGGTGGATCAATGGTCGCGGGCTAGGGCAGAGGGTGCATGGACCGCGTGAGATGTGGGAAGTGCGGAGGGACCCCAGGATCGCAGACTGGGAAAGGACTGAAGGAAAACCCCAGCCGCTGTCCGGGGGTTTCTGCCTTCAGCCTCTGCATCCGAAATGAGACATTGCCCACTCATCCCTTTCTCTTCCCGCATCCACACTTCAACCCGCAGTCTTGTTTTTTCCATTTACGACGACTTGGGGAGAGATGAGCTGGGCCTGCCACCCTCCATGCCTCTCTCGACACTGTGCAACTCCTAGCCGTTTACTTTGTGCTTTCGCAGCACTGCTTGTGTGGTAGCGTTATTACAATCCCGATTCTAATGAAGCTCAAGGAGACCAATGACCTGCCCAAAATCGCACAACTAGTAAGAAGCGGGGCCTGGACGTCCTCAAAATTCATTACAGTTCAGCTCTCCTATCCAGATCAAAGAAAGACTCCTGGGGTTTTTTTTTCCCATTGCTGGAATGAATTAGGTTAACAAGAGTAAATTCACTTTGCATAAGGCTGAGACATTTTGCCAAAAGCTCTGTACCCAAGTTGGAACAGAACTATCTATCAAATGACTCACTCGAGTAATCTGACTCCAGATTCATTTCAAATTTGAGCTCTAGGCATCAGTGATGATTACTTTGGCAGTGAAAATACCCTCAGATTTGTAGGTAGCTTGCTTCTTTATCTTTCTTTGCTTCTGTGTTATCATCTTCCACCTTTCTGGAAAGACAGTGTAGCTTAGTGCTCAAAGGCACAGCCTGCAGTTAGAAGGTTGGTTCTAAGCTTAGCGACTCACTAGGTGTGTGACCTTGGCCGAGTTACTACTTACTATCTCTGCTTCACTTTTCCTACCTAGGAGGAGATGATGCCAGTATCCTTAGTTGTGTAAATTAACATATGAAGAGAAGTTTAAACAGAATCTGATCCATTTCAATCATTTCATAAACAGACTCAACTGTTTAGATAAACGTGTTTCTTTGCTTTTATGTTCCACAAGTGATTGTAGCTGCTTTGGACTTTCAGTTACTAAATTATAGGACGCACCCCAGCAAAACAAGAACGTTGGTGAAAGTAATATTAGTGCTCTTCTCTTTCTCCTGGCTTTTCTTCAGTTCCCAGGGATCTTCGGAACACTACCACAGACCCCTTTCTCTCTTTTCCCTCTCAAAGTTTATGTATTTCCTACAGAGTGATTCTTACAGTAGTTGTCAGCCTAGAAAGTGTTAAAGCTATTGATTGTTTATAGAATTTTTTTTTAAGTTGAATAAGTATAAGGATTTTACATTTCTTTTCATGCCATGATTCTTGGATAGCTTAGAGAAAAGAATCTCTAGTGGTGGAGTTCTAGGCATGAGAATAGAAACTTTCTTGAATCAGGGTATATTTGTTTCACGGAAGCAACTTCTTAATTTTGTTTAAGTCACTCTTTTAAGTTGTAGCTTAGATAACTGTGCAAAATGGAATAGACCAATCAAAACATTGTTGAAATAGAGGATTGTAGTGGTATGTCTGTCTCCATCTGTTTTTACTAGAAGATGACAGAAGAAAGCGTTAAGTCAATAATGGCCTCGTAATCATCAAGTCTTGAGCTGGATTAAACAAGAATCAGCCATTTTCTAGAAGCATCTTAGGACAGGCCTTAAATCTTATCATTAACCTACCTGAAGAATACAAAAGAAAGACAATGCTATAAGCTAGAAAATACCTTATAAAAATCAGAAAAGAGGATCTTCCTTGAAGATCAAGAAAATGAAGTCAACTGAATTGGGAAGATGTGGGAAAATGACATTCTTCTGGGGAAACTGTCTTAGAGAACTCATGTGCCAAATCTGAGTGTCTTCCCACCAGTCTGTCACGGATGGCAGCATCCAGTTGAATGTGTATTATGTGGCAATGAGTATATAGAGTCACTACAGTGATCTTGCCTCCCGCATCTCTGCCCCAGCCCAATACTAGTCCTGTTCAGTTACATAGTATATATAAAAGATGTATATACTGCTACATAGTTATACAGTATCTTATGTACACTAAGTGGTTTTATCTTGTGCTTTATGAAGGCTTTATAACAATGGTTTTGCTACATCTTCCAGATATAGATAGAAAAGATTAAGATGGAATTGTTTCTGCAATTTGATTTCCCAGCATATTCTTTCTTAACTGAAATCTAATGAATATTACACTTTTTTGTTCTCAAAGTAAATCTTACCTGCTTTCCATCAGCTCTTGGTTAATGCTTCAATGTTAAATAACTGCATGAACAGGTATTGTGGAACTTAAAAATTATCATAGACAAACATGAACTTTTACCTAGTTAAGACAGCTCAAACAAGTTATTCCTCCTACCAGTTGCTCTACTTTCCTTTAATACAGGGACTTGGAATTGAATTATATATTTTTTAAACTGTGTTGTGTCTTCGAGATCACCTCTTACAGTCCTCTCTTATATAAGAACACTGAATACAAGATGTAAGTAAGGCATGCATCCCTAACTCATGGGGCTAATATCAGTTCCTGGAAGAGCAAGAAATCTTACATGATTTGTGGCCCCTTAGAGCTCAGTCCTGGCAGGGCACAATGGTACAAACCTGTAATCCCAGCGTCTTGGGAGGCTGAGGCAGAAGGATCTCAAGTTCAAAGCCAACCACAGCAAAAACAACTCAGACCCTGTCTCTAAATACAATACAAAATAGGACTGGGGATGTGGCTCAGTGGGCGAGTGCCTCTGAGTTTAAACCCTGGTACCAAAAAAATAAAAATAAAATAAAATGAAAACTCAATCCTACATATAAAATCTTATTTCATAGTTTTAAAGTTTTCTCATGAGGAGGGTAATAGTGAAAAAACAGTTGAGAAGCACTGATATCAGGTGACTTGAGCCTAGGCAAGCTGATCATTGATAGGTCTCCGATGGTCACTCAGCTCTTCTGGCCCCATAGCAAGCATTCTTTCTCTCTGCTGTCCTTCAGCTTCCTTCCCTTTGCTTCTCTGTTCTTAATAGCAAACCTGTCCTATCAGGATTGAATTCTGCTTTTTTTTTTTTTTTTTAACTATAGCATATTTTTAAAAAATAGAAGAGAAAGTATCAAAATGTAAGATTAGTTATCTTTCATGAAACGTCTGATTATGTATATGTATTGGGTAGCATTTACTGAGAGTTATTTTTTTTAAAGTTTGAAAAAAGCTGAAGTAGATGATCCTGAAGCACCTTGGATTTTTAATCTCTGATTTTATGTTTAAATGTCAGCGTCCAGCGTAAACCAGTTAGGTGACTCATTCAAGGACTTTGTAGTACAAGAGGAAAACGGCCAGAACTCTAACTCCTGATTTCTAGATTAGTTTTCTTTCCACAAAGAAAGTCTTACTAAATCACTTTGTTAGTGGGCTTAAGTTTTAATTTAGATTGTATCTGGGGTTGGTTTCAAGTTTTTAAAAATTTAGATTATTTTGAAAGAACAGTGACTGATATTGTGTTTTCTGATTAATTTTTATTCTATTTGGGTTGGTTTTATAGGAAATGGATTTGGAAGCAAGGAACCGTGAAGTATGGAACAACCACAGGTACTGACGGACTTTGTTGGTTTTGCTTCAGACTGTGAACTAAGAAAGAGGCATGTTTAGTTTGGGTGTGGTGGTGCACACCTGTAATCTCAGTGAGTTGGGGGGCTGAGGCAGGAGGACTGAGTTCAAAGCCAGCCTCAGCAACTTAGAATCTAAGCAATTTCATGAGACTCTTGTCTCAAAAAAAAAAAAAAAAAAAAAAAGGATTGGGGATGTAGCTCAGTGGTAAGCTTCCCTGGGTTTAATCCCCTATACCAAATCAAAAACCAAAAACTAAGAAAGAGATATGTTTAACCTTTAATTCATGAATAATAGAATTAGTTTTCATAAACCTTTAAAGTTTGGGATTTTCATGATAATTTTCTTACCAATTTTTAAGTCAGGTTTTCACTTCTTTTATATCATATGCCTCTTGCTGTTTAAAGTACAGTGGGTAATAATGGAGAACATTTTATATCTATGTTGTTATTTCTGTCTGTTTGACCCTTGTAATAGGTTGAATTGGAAAAGCCTAACTATGGTGGTTGGTACTTTTCAAACTGTTCTTTTTAAGTAGCAGAATCTTTTTTTTTTTTTCAAATAGAATTTTATGTGGAATTTCCAGTTATAAAAAATGGATGTATAATAAAATTATAAATACAATAAATATTACAATAAAAATATAATACAATTATGACTTTTATCCACCCTGTTTCCAAATACACACATAAATACTGGATCCCAGCAGCCCTTGTGATTTCAGATAACTCTTGAGTTCTGTGGATCCCCACAGGAAAACACTATTTTAAATTATATGAAGCTTTATTTTTTTGAGAATGGCTTTATTATAAGCTATCAATATTTACTTCTATTGATGATAGAAGTGCCTTTTATATGTTAATGTAATAGCATGTCATTATGTGACTGATGTCAGGCAACTGATGCAATAGTCATTTATATTTCAAGAGAACCATACAACCTGTGCACCTAGGAATAGAGGCAAGGGAACAGAATAACTCAGAGCTCATGTTCTGGAGTCAGGCAGACCTGAATTCACCACTTATTTTAACTTTATAATTTCAAGAGAGTAGTTTCTGTTTAAACCTTAATTGCATCTTTAAAACTGAGATAATGACAACAGTGTGAATATTTGATCCTCCTTATCCAGAAGTTTAACCTCTATGGGTTCTGCATTCATGGAATCAAAAAACAGCTTATAGAAAGTTTTCAGAAAAAATAATTATATCTGTACTAAGCAGGTACAGACTTTTCCTACATAATATAGCATAACAACCATTTACATAGCATTTATGTTGTATTAAATAATCTAGAGATGGTTTAAAAAATACTGGAAGACATGTGTTGTATGCAAATACTATACCATTGTGTAGAAGGGACATGAGCATCCAGGGCGTGTTGTATCCACATGGGTTCCTAGAAACTATCCTATGAGGATGTCCAGAGACACTCAGGTTGAATCTTTAGCATAAGACCTCAGGCATAAAAAGTGCTTATTAGATATTTGTTATTATTAACTAAGATGATTTTAAGGTATTATGATTTTGTCTTTGGCATAACAAAGCATGTTTTAATTTTACTTTAAGTTTAAAAAGCTAAGTAATTTAAGAATTTACTTCAGTAGGAATATCTTGAATTTCAGTGGAAAGAAATGCACTACTATTTGTTAAAATGATAATATTAGGTGTTGTTATGCTGATTTTACCAGAACAAGTCTTTATCAGCTGGTTATGAACATTCTCATTCTCCTTTCTTACTTCTCAGTAACGTTTGTGTGTGATCTTCATGGTATTTTAAACAGGAAGAAACATTACCAAGGTCCTCATTGCAAACAGAGGAGAAATTGCCTGCAGGGTGATGCGAACAGCCAAAAAAATGGGTGTGCAGTCCGTGGCTGTTTACAGCGAGGCTGACAGGAATTCCATGCACGTCGATATGGTATGTTGTTAAAATCTGGAAGCCAGGTCTTGTAAGTGATCACATTTGTTTTGTTGTGTTAGTTTCAGTTCTTTATGATAGTTGATATTTGCTAGGGTTAACAGGGTTTAAGTAGCTAATAATTAATAATCACCAATAATTCTAATTAAAAAAGACCCAACTACCCTGAAGTTTGGGTTATCAGTTATTACTAGCTATCATGCACCAGGCAGAACCCAGTCATGAGTGAATTCAGCTATTGGCCTCATTTAGCCTGCAGCAAGACTTTAAGCACCCACAAAAATTCATGGGGACCAACTTCTCCTGGGCTTTCATCACTTTACCACCCACCTGTTTACCACCCACTTGTTCACAGCAGATGAATTTGATTTCACAGAGAAACTAGAATTGAACTTCCACCCACAGAATCTGCATCTCAACCACGTCTGCATCCATCCTATTCCCATCCCGTGCCCGTCATCTGTCTGGATACTGGAGTCCTTCTTTTTTTGTCTTTTTCAGACTCTTCTCAAGCTGGGGATGTAGCCCAGTGGTAGAGAATGTGCTTAGCATGCAAAAGGCCTGGGCACCATCCCCTGCACCACAAAAGAAAGAATTTTCCCAAAAAATAACTAAAAGCATAAATGTCTCATCATAAAAAATGATATGTAAACCAAATGATGGGTATGTTAATTAGCTTTATTTGATTATTTTACATTATATAGATATATCAGAAATCATATTGCATCCCATATATACACAATTATGATTTAAAATATTAATAAAAAGAAATTAAGAGCTGGGGTTGTGGCTCAGTGGTAGAATGCTCACCTAGTACACCTAAGGCCCTGGGTTCAATCCTAAGCACCACATAAAAATAAAACTAAAAAAAATTTTTTTAATTAAAAAAAAAAAGCAAAAAAACAAATTGATATCTTCCGACCTCAAAAAACATCTTCCATATTCAGAGCTGTCTTTGGTCATTCTCCACTAGATCCTTCCTACAACTGTACACTGTACAGTTTCTTCATCTTCATGACTCTTGGCAATCCCCCATTACCCTCTCCCCACTTACCACTCTTTCTCTTCTCTAGTTTATTGCCAACTGAATAGTCATTTGCCCTACTCTTTTCTCTTCCTTGCCGGCCATTCTCTTCTCAACCCATTCCTGCTCAGCCTATGTCCTCAACCCTCTATTGACACTCTCCCTACCAAGGTCACTAAAATATCCATGTCTGAAAATCTGGTGGAGTCTTTTCAGGTCTAATATGACTTGACCTCTCAACCTTATTTAACATCATAGTAAACTACTCCTTTCTTTTAGAAATAAATTCTCCTGGCTTTCATGATCTCTGACCCTTCTGTCCTCTCACATTGTCCTTTTCTGGGATTTGATCCTTGACTTCCTTCTTCTCTCACTCTGTGCTCCCACTCTAGGTCATTTCACATAGTCTTTCTAACTTGGTGAAGAACTCCCAGGTTTGTTTCTAGTCCAGACTTCCTTTCGAGCTCGATACATAAACACCTAGCTACTCACTCCATAGCTCCACTTCGACGTGCCACCAAATTAGTATGTCTGACAATGAACTCTGACCTTTTATCTGTACTGAACCTGTTTTTCTTGCAGTCTTCCCTTCTGAGAGGATGATGACATCTTTGCTTATAAAAGTAGTAACACCATGGGCTGGGGATACATCTCAGTTGGTAGAGTGCCTACCTCGCATGCACAAAGCCCTGGGTTCAATCCCCAGGACCACAAAAAAAAAAAAAAAAAAAAATTGTAACACCAGAGATTTGAACATCTCTTTTTTCTCCCTACTCTATATACCCCACCTTCACCCCTCCCCCAAATCACCAAGTGCTATTGTGAATTCTACCTCCCAAACATTTCTTCCCACTTCTTCCTGCCCTCTCCTACCTGCACCTTAAGTCAAATCCCTGTCATCTCTTGCCTGGTCAAATGCTGTAGCCCCTTAATTAGTACCCCCGCTTCTACCCTTGACACCCTTCTACAATCTGTTTTCTACATTTCAGCTAGTCTAAGAGTTTAAAATAAAAATTTGGTCATGTTACTCCTCTGCTTTAAATGCTTTAAGTGGTATGACCTGCCAGGTTAGGAATAATTTAAAAGGTATATAATACTCAGTGTTGAAGGGAGTTAAAATGGTAAAACCATTTCAAAGGCTATTGAACCAGGAGCTAGAACCAGGTGCATATCTGTCAACACAAACATTCCTCTAGGTTTGTGTCCCAGAGACACATTCACATATATCTTCAGAAGAGGTTTGTACAAGAATGTTTCCTTCAGCCTTACTCATATCCAACTTTTTTTTTTTTTTTTTGCCACTACAATCTAAATGCACGTGAAGAAGTTCATGTTAAAGGAACTGTAATGCCTCCATACTGTGAACCATATGTGCAACTGTTACACAAAGCCGAGTAGACATGTGTACTAACAGTGAAGCAGCTCCAAAACATGCTGTTGGCGAGAAATGCAATTGCAGAAGATAACTATATAGTATGATTAAACACTAAAACTATGTGTTTATATAAATATGAATAAATAAGTAGGAATATGGATATAGAAAAATATGACTCAAACTGGTCATAGTGGAAGTTAGATCCAGAAGGAGATTGCAGCTGAGAGAGGGTAGGGAGCCAAAGACTACGTTGCCTTTGTATTACTGTTCACATTCTTTAGAATGGGAATGAATTTGCATTTTCTGAAACAAAAAGCTTAATTTTTTCCCCCACGTCTTGTTATGTGTTTCTGTAGAAGGAAATCCAAAACTTTTTAACCTGCCCCAAGGCCCTGTGAAATCTGTGCCCTACAATGTTGTCTACTCTCATCTCTGGTCCCTTGATCCTCCTTCACTATTCCAGCCACACAGGCTTATACTGGATGCTCAAAGGGTCAAACTTCTTCCCACTTCACAACTTTCATGTATGGACCTTTAGGAAGGTTTGCCCCATCTCCATTCTTATTCCCAAAACCATGATCCATCCATGTGCCAGGCCAAGTCCTCATCATCCTTGAGGAACTTTCCCTAACCTTCCCTTCTCACTTGTCCTGACCACTTTCAGACCAGATCTGGTTTTCTTCCTATCTCTGTTATGTACTTGGTTTTTCCTCAGGGCCTTCTTTTCCCCCTACATTTTTATTGGTGCATTATAGTTGTACATAATGATAGGGTTTGTTATGACATATTCACACAATATAAACAATATAATTTGGCCTTGGGGCCTTTACCACAGTTGTCATTAGGTATATGAATGCTTAATGACTGTCCCTCCCTCTAGACAGGGGCATGGTCTTGTTTACTGCTGTTCAGGCTGCTCCCACATCAAAGCATGGCACATAGTAGGTATTCAGTAAACTTTTTGAATGAATGAATATTTTTTCTCTCGTCTGCTGCAAAGGATGCTATTATTATGTGAAAGTTTTAAGGGACAGTATAAAATAGTTGACAAATGTATGGAATGAGTGTTATCATAATCCAGCCATTATGTAAACTTCAGAAAACTTTTACTCTTCTCCTGCTGTATATATCAGTTATATATTTTGTTTCATATCAAATTGTAACTTTTTGGCATTGCATACATGTAAGATTATTATTGTTACTAATGATACCTGATATATGACTGTTGCTTTCTATCGTAAGACTTTAATTTCATTTTAGTGTGTGGTTTATGTATAAAAACCACATACAAAAGATTATAAGACTGGCTTACTTTTATAATATAAGCATGAGCTGATGTTTTAGTCAGCTTTTTCACTGCTGTGACTAAAAGGATCTGACCAGCACAATTAGAAGGAAAAGTTTATTTGGGGGCTCATGGTTTCGTAGGTCTTAGTCCATAGAAAGCCAGCTCCATTCCTCAGGGCTCAAGGTTGCGACTAAACATCATGGCAGAAGAGTATGGCAGAGGGAAGCAGCTCACATCATCAGAAAGCAGAGAGAGAATCTCCACTCCGGAGATACAAAATTTATACCCCATAGACACGCCCCAATTTCCACCTCCTCCAGCTACACCCTACCACTTCAGTTACCACTCAGTTAATTCCTATCAGGGGATTAAATCACTGATTAGGTTAAAACTCTTACAACCCAATCATTTCTCCTCTGAATCTTTCTTCTTGCATGTCTCACACGTGATATTTCGGGGGACACCTCACATCGAAACCATAACAGCTGGTACTTCTGTTTCTCAATCCTTACATTGTCTGTCCATAAGGAGGTAGCATTTTTTTTTTTTTATAATCATAAAATAACTCTGAGGCACAGCTGGGAATGTGGTTCAGTGGTAGAGCGCTTGCCTAGCATGTGTGAGGCACTGGGTTCGATTCTCAGCACCACATAAAAATGAACAAATAAAGGCATTGTATCCGTCTACAACTAAAAAAAAAAAAAAAATTTGTTTTTAATAACTCTGAAGCAGTTCTAAGAAGCGTTTGAGTGTGTACTAGCCACGCCATCTTTTAAGCAGGTACTATTTCTTGAACAGGCAGATGAAGCATATTTCATTGGACCAGCTCCCTGCCAGGAGAGCTACCTCTCTATGGAGAAAATTATTCAAGTGGCCAAGATCTCTGCTGCACAGGTAAGACTTCTGAAGAGATTTACAAGAAGAGTAAGTTTTCTATAATTTGTACAAAATTATATTTGTCGAAATTATTTTCTATTTTTAGCCAAGATGTTTTAATATGGTTTTGGGGTTGTCATTGTAAACTAAGCACATCCCTTTTCATTCCTCTTCTTCACTGAATCCCGTGTACTTTAGATCTTTTCAGAAGTAAGTAGATGGAGGGTCTGAACTGTAAATTAAATTTGAGAGAGATTTCAGCTCTTCTATCTTCAAAACTAGGTGCTAGGAACATCAGACCCTTTGGGAAAATAGATGGTGCTCTAAATTACAAAGTAAAATATAATGAAAAGAGAAATCTTTTCCCCCTTGACTTCTAGGTTTCATTGTAGGGACTCAAGATCTGTTTTCCAGTATCCCAGGCTCAGAATTTGAATATTATTACTTCATCCTTCAAAATGAAATAGGAACCAACTTGTATGGAATCTTTCTTTGAAATGGTTCCAGAAACAGTTCTTTTTGATTATACAGCCAGATCTTTTGATCTCTTATCTGGACTAATGAGTCTCAGCTGATTTCCCTACTTTTAAATCTCTTACCAATTCAATCAGTTCTCCATACTTCTGGATGAACATTTCTTAAACAGGGTTCTTAATATCTCCTGCCTCTCCCCCTACCCCATTAAAAAAAAAAAAAAAAAAAAAAAAACTCTGCCCTTTCTTATCTTAGCTTTCAGTTTTTAAATCTTTGGTGGTTACAAAATAAAGTTCAAACCCTGTAGCATAGCATTCAAAAGAGTTTCAGATATGATCCCATTCTATGTATCAAGACTTACGTTTGGGGCCAGGGTGTAGCTCAGTGGTAAAGCCCTGGGTTCAATCCCCAGCACTGCAGATAACTACAAAAACCCTAAAGAAACAACTTGTGTTTCATTTCCAGTTCTGCTTCTTTACACACTCTGCTATTTCATCTCTGCATTCGCTGATTTGGGTTCCACCGGCCTCGAGTGTCTCTTCCCCCTTCCCCTTCATTCAGGCATTTATTCTTTCAGCCAGCACTGATTGGTCTCCTGTTTTGTGCCAGTTTCTAAGCATGGATGCAGCACTAAATAAGATGAAGAGAGTTGCATCCCTACAAAGCTATGCTGTATGTGGGTGAGACAGATAATAAACATTTAAACAAATAAAGAATAGAACAAGCAGAGTACTACTTAGTGAGAAGAAAGTAAAGTAGAATAAGCAGACAAAGACTGGGTGGGAGGTATTTTTAAATAGGATGGTCAGGAGCTAACAATGGAATAAAGACCTAAACAAGCCAGGAATGGTGACCTGAGTTGCCTGTAATCCCAGTGACTCAAAGGCTGAGGCAGTAGGATGGCAACATTGAGGCCAGCTCAGCAACTTAGCAAGGCCCTCAGAAACTCAGTGAAGTCCTGCTTCAAAATAAAAGATAAAAAGGGCTGGGGATGTGAATCAGAGGGTAAGCGTCCCTGGATTCAATCCCCAGTACTGCAAAATTATAACAATTATTTCATTTAGGCTGATCAGCCTCCTTATTTATCCTTTAAGAAACCTTAAGAGTTGGGCTGCAGTTGTGGCTTAGTGATAGACCACCTTCCTAGCATGTATGAGGCACTGGATTCAATTCTCAGCACTGCATGTAAATAAAATAAGAGGTTCACTGACAACTAAAAAATTTTTGAAAAAAAAAAAAAAAAAAAGAAATCTTAGAGTCAAAAACCCACTCCCTTTTTAACAACCATTCTCTGCAACCATTTTTTAGTTTAAGTACCAATTCTCTAGCAAATATATGACATGCAAAATTCCAGAGAATTTATCAACTCTGTATCTCTTTGGGTTAGTATAGTGTTAGGTACTATAACACAAATAATGAGAAGGTAATAGATACTATTTTGAAAAGAATAAAGTATTTTTTAAAATATCAATTTCACTTGAGTATTCAAGATTTAAAATAACTTGCAAAAAATTACAGATAGTGATGAAAATAAATGACAAAAGGATGAAAGACTAGTAATATGGAGAAAGAAGATTGAAATTAAATCAGAAAACTTAGATCTAGGGGCCGGGGTTGTGGTTTAGTGGTAGAGTGCTCACCTAGCATGCATTAGGCACTGGGTTTGATCCTCAGCACCACGTAAAAATAAATAAATAAAAATAAAGCTGTTGTGTCCATCTACAATTGAAAAAAAAAAAAAAAAAAAAGAAAGAAAAGAAAAAAACTTAGATCCAGTAAGGATACTTTACTTCCTGGCAATCCTGATCAGAAAGGAAGTTTAGTGGGTTTAACAATTTATAGGGCTTCCCCCTAAAAAGGGTATGTGTCAATTAGAAGAGGAAATCTTGCCCTAACTCTGATTTTGAAAAAGAAACTTGAGGGTCATTGTAACAACATTGAATAATACATGTATACTAATTTAAGCAGAGTTTGTCAAAACTGTAGAGTTGTTCTTAATGTGACCATTTTGATGTAGGCACTTTTATAGGAACTAGGGTAAAATTTACAAGTGAACTAAATGGCTGCTGATGTAAAATGACATAGCCCTATTCAGAGACACTAGAAGTTGGCAGAGATTTAAGGGTAGGTATGTTAGTCAGCTTTCCATTACTATATAACAAATATCCAAGATAATCAACTTATAAAGGAAAAAGGTTTGTTATGGCTCACAGTTTTAAAAATTCTAGTCAATGTTTTGTTGGCCTTGTTGCCCTGGGCAAAATAACACATCATGCTGGGAGTATGTGGTGAAGCCAAACTACTCACCTCATGACTGGGGAACAAAAGAGAAAAAGGAAAAGACTAGGGACCACAATCCCCTTTGAGGGCACACATTCCCAGTGACCTAAAGACCTCTCCTTAGGCCCCACCTCTTACAGTTCTACTACCTTCCATAGGTTGGGGACCATACCTTTAACACATGGACCTTTGGGAAAACTTATCTAAACCACAGCAACAGGAGATCCCATTGTTCTGCCTTTATTAATAAAGTCATAAACTTCTCAAGGCTGTTTTGGGTTTGCAGTTGTACTCTATTTTCACAAGGAGATAGCTGTTTCTCTCTGAGATTTATCTAGTTCATCAGAGTTCATCAAATTAATTATCTGCTAAAAAAAAAAAAAGGAAGCTAGCAATGAATACTTCAGAAATGAGATTATGAAAACAATTAACTTTCATAACAGCATCAATAAGATCAAATATGAAAAGTTAACACAAACAGTTCAAGACCTATGTACTAAAAACTCTAAATCTCTAATAAAGTGTTGCTGAAAGAAGTTTTAAATGAATAGATATATCACCAAAGGACTCAATATTGGTAAGAAGGTAATTCTTTCCAAATTAACCTGCATATTTCTTTTTTATTTTTGTTTTTGGTATCCTTTTGACACTAAGCAAGCACCTCACCACTGAGCTACATCCCCAGCCTTCTTTAAAATTTTATTTTGAGACAGGGTCTTTTTGCTAAGTTGCCCAGGCTGGCCTCTAACTTACAGTTCAACTGCCTCAGGAATTATATGCATACACCACTGCACCTGGCTTAATGCATTCGTTATCAAAATCCCAGCAAGATTTTTTTTTTTAGAAATTGGTAAGCCAATCCTAAGTTAGCCTACTTGTACTGGCTAAAACAATTTAGCTATACTAACTAAAACAATTTTGAAAAGACTAACAAATTTGTAGACTTTGACAGTTTCAAAACCACTAAAAAACTATAGCAACCAAGACAGAGTGGTATTAGTATAAGGATAAATATATAGGTCAGTGGAGCAGAATAGACAGTCCAAAATTAAACACACACACACACATACATACTATATATTATACAAATTAATATGGAAAGAATTGCCATCTTACCAATATTGAGTCTTCCAATGATATATCTATTAATTTAGAAACTTCATATATATATATATATATATGAATATCTGTCTGCAAAAAAGGTGAAGCTAAAAGTCTAGATCTTAGAGCCTTGTCTCATACCTTACACAAAAAATTTAATTTGAAATATTTTATAGACCTAAATACCAGAGCTAAAACTAAAAAATTTCTAGCTAGGAGAAAATTGTTGAGGCTTTGGGTTAGGCAAAGATTTCTTTCTTAGGCTACTAAGAGCAAGATCCATAAAAGAAAAAAGTGATAAAATGGTCATCTTCAAAATTTAAAATTTTGGGACTGGGGTTGTTGCTCAGTGGTGGAACACTTGTCTGGTATACATGAGGCTCTAGGGTAGATCCCAAGCACCACTGAAAGATATGTCCTTTAAAATATATAAAACTTTTGTTCTTCAAAGAAAACCATGTAAGAACTTAAAGACAAGGTTCTGACTGGGAGAAATGTGTTCAAAACATTTATTCAATAAAAGACTTGTATTCAGAATATATAAAGAGCAATTATAACTCAATGATGGAGCAACCCTTGTTTTTTTAATGAGAAAAGTATTTGAATCAATACTTAAGTAAATAAGATGCACAGGGCTGGGGAGGTATCTCAGTTGGTAAAGTGCTTGCCTTACAAGCACAGGGCCCTGGGTTTGATCCCCAGCACTGCAAAAAATAAACAAATAAATAAATAATAAGATGCACAAATGTCCCACAAACCCATTAAAATATGCTTAAAATATTAGCTATTTAGGGAAATACAAATTCAGTGACCATGAGATATCACTTCATATTCATTGGGATGCTATAATCAATTTAAAGGACAGATAATAAAAAGTGTTAGTGAGGATGTAGAGAAATTGGAACTCTCATACGTTACCTGTGAAAATGTAAATTGACACAGGCACTTCGTTTATTTTATTTTATTTTTTTATTTTTACAGACTGCATGGGTACAACTTTTCATTTCTATGGGTGTACACAATGTAAATTCACACCATTCATGTAATAATACATATACATAGGGTAATACTGTCTGTCTCATTCTACTATCTTTCCTTCCCCCCCCCCCCAACTCCATTTTCTTCTACACCATCCAAAGTTCCTTCATTCTTCTCTTCACCCACCCGGCCACCCCACCTCGTTATGTATTGTCATCCACTTATCAGAAAACATTTGGCCTTTGGTTTTTTGGGCTTGGCCTATTTCACTTAGCATGATATTTTCCAGCTTCATCAATTTACCAGCAAAAGTCATAATTTTATTCTTCTTTATGACTGAGTAGTATTCCATTATGTGTATGTACCACAGTTTCTTTATCCATTCATCAATTGAAGGGCATCTTGGTTGGTTCCACAATCTAGCTATTGTGAATTGAGCTACTATGAACATTGATGTGGCTGCATCACTGTAATATGCTGATTTTAAGTCCTTTGAGTATAAACCAAGGAGTGGGATAGCTGGGTCAAATGGTGGGTCCATTCCAAGTTTTCTGAGGAATCTCCATACTGCTTTCCAGAGTGGCTGCACCAATTTGCAACTCCACCAGCATTGTATGAGTGTGGCACAGGCACTTTGGAAAACAATTTTGTTGTTACCCCAAAACTTAAAGAGTTAACATGAAATAGTAACTCCACTTCTTAGGTATATATCCAAAAGAAATGAAAACATAGCCAGGCGTAGTGGTGCACACCTATAATCCTAGCAGCTTGGGAAACAGGAGGATCCAAAGTTTAAAGCCAGCCTCAGCAAAAAACAAGGGACTAAGCAACTCAGTGAGACCCTGTATCTAAATATAATACAAAATAGGGCTGGAGCTGTGACTCAGTGGTCGAGTGCCCCTGAGTTCAATCCCCATCCCCCTACCAAAAAAAAAAAAAAAAAAAAGAAAGTAAAGAAAAGAAAACATACAGGCATACAAAAACTTCAACATGAATGTTCATAGCAGCATTACTCACAATAGCCAAAATGTGCAAACGACCTAAATATGCATCAATTGAAGAACGGATAAATATAATGTGGCATTTCCATACTATAGAATGTTATCTGATAATAAAAAAAGGGAGTACTGATACATGCTAAAAAATGAATGAACCTTGGTAACATTATGTTCAATGAATGAAGTCAGTCACAAAAGACTAAATGTATTGTGTGATTCCATTTATATGAAATGTCCATGATTAAGCAAATTTATAGAGAAAGGAAGATCAGTGGTAGCGTAGGACTAAGAGGAAAAGCTGCTGAAAGGCTTGGGGTTTCTTTCTGAGGTGGTAAAAATTTGCCTAACTTGATTTTACTCAGTATCTTAGATTACTGGGTTGGTTGCACAACTCTATGCATATACTAAAAATCATTGGATCGGATGAGTTTTATGGTACATGAGTTATATCTCCATAATGATGTTTAAAAGGTGCAGTACCAGCACATATCCACAAGAATGCCTTAAGTCAGAAAGACTGACAATATAATGTGTTGACCTGGATATGGAGAAACTTGCACTCATCATATATTGCTAGTGAATGCAAAAGAGTACCACTGCATTAGAAATCAATTTGACTGTTTCTTTAAAACTTAAACATATAATTATTGTAGATAGGCCAACAATTGCACTCATGGATATTTACACAAGAGAAATGAAAAAAATATGTTTACAAAGACATATAGGTATATGCAACATTATAATAACCCCAAAGTGGAAAAATATCCAAATAAATAATGTGATATATTCATGCAATAGAATCTATACTATAAAAAAGAAATGAGCTCCTGACACATACAAGAACATGAAGTTATGCTTCATTAAAGAATCCAGACACAGCTGTGTGCAGTGGTGCACTCCTGTAATCCCAGCACCCTGCTCAGGAGGATTTTGAGTTCAAAGCCAGCCTCAGCCACTTGGTGAGTTGTTAAGCAACTTTTTTTTTTTTTTTTTTTCACAGTAGTAGTACTTTTTTTTTTTTTTTTTATAAACAAATGGGATACATATTGTTTCTGTTTGTACATGGAGTAACAGCATACCATTTGCATATTCATAAATTTACATAGAGTAATGATGTTTGATTCATTCCATTATTTTTTTCCTTCCCCCCCACCCCTCCCACCTCTCTTTTCCCTCTATACAGTCCCTCCTTCCACCATTCTTGTCCCACTCCCACCCCCCATTAAGTGTCATCATACACTTATCAGTGAGATCATTCCTCTTTTGGATTTTTGAGATTGGCTTATCTCACTTAACATGATATTCTCCAATTTCATCCATTTGCCTGCAAATGCCATCATTTTATTATTCTTTACATCTGAGTAATATTCCATTGTATATATATACCACAGTTTCTTTATCCATTCATCAATTGAAGGACATCTAGGTTGGTTCCATAGTCTGGCTATTGTGAATTGAGCCGCTATGAACATTGATGTGGCTGTATCTCTGTAGTGTGCTGATTTTAAGTCCTTTGGGTATAGGCCAAGGAGTGGGATAGCTGGGTCAAATGCTAGGTCCATTCCAAGTTTTCTAAGGAATCTCCACACTGCTTTCCAGAGTGGCTGCACTAATTTGCAGTTCCACCAGCAATGTATGAGTGTACCTTTTTCCCCACATCCTCTCCAACACCTATTTTTGCTTGTGTTCTTGATAATCGCCATTCTAATTGGGGTGAGATGGAATCTTAGGGTAGTTTTGATTTGCATTTCTCTTATTACTAAAGATGTTGAACATTTTTTCATATATCTGTTGATTGCTTGTACATCTTCTTCTGTGAAGTGTCTGTTCATTTCCTTAGCCCATTTGTTGATTGGGTTATTTGTATTCTTAGTGTAGAGTTTTTTGAGTTCTTTATATATTCTGGAAATTAGGGCTCTATCTGAAGTATGAGTGGCAAAGATATTCTCCCACTCTGTAGGCTCTCTCTTCGCATGGCTGATAGTTTCCTTTGCTGAGAGAAAGCTATTTAGTTTGAATCTATCCCAGTTATTGATTCTTGATTTTATTTCTTGTGCTATGGGAATCCTGTTAAGGAAGTCTGATCCTAAGCCAACAAGGTGAAAATTTGGACCTACTTTTTCTTCTATAACATGCAGGGTCTCTGGTCTGATTTCAAGGTCCTTGATCCATTGTGAGTTGAGTTTTGTGCAGGGTGAGAGATAGGGGTTTAGTTTCATTCTGTTGCATATGGATTTCCAGTTTTCCTAGCACCATTTGTTGAAGAGGCTATCTTTTCTATATTGCATATTTTTGGCACCTTTGTCTAGTATGAGAAAATTGTATTTATTTGGGTTTGTGTCCATGTCCTCTATTCTGTACCATTGATCTACCTGTCTATTTTGGTGCCAATACCATGCTGTTTTTGTTACTATTGCTTTGTAGTAGAGTTGAAGATCTGGTATTGCGATACCCCCTGTTTCATTCTTCCTGCTAAGGATTGCTTTAGCTATTCTGGGTTTTTTATTCTTCCAGATGAATTTCATAATTGCTTGCTCTATTTCTGTAAGGTACTTCATTGGGATTTTAATTGGAATTGCATTGAATCTGTATAGCACTTTTGGTAGTATGGCCATTCTGACAATATTAATTCTGCCTATCCAAGAACATGGGAGATCTTTCCATCTTCTAAGGTCTTCCTTAATTTCTTTCTTCAGTGTTTTGTAGTTTTCATTATAGAGATCTTTTACCTCTTTGGTTAGATTGATACCCAAGTATTTTTTTTTTTTTTGAGGCTATTGCAAATGGAGTTGTTTTCCTCATTTCCCTTTCAGCTGTTTCATCACTTCCGTATAAAAATGCTGTAGATTTATGCGTGTTGATTTTATAGCCTGCTATTTTGCTGAATTCATTGATGAGGTCTAGAAGTTTTCTGGAGGAGGTTTTTGGATCCTCTAAATATAGAATCATGTCATCTGCAAATAGTGACAGCTTAATTTCCTCTTTTCCTATTCGTATCCCTTTAATTTCTTTAGTCTGCCTAATTGCTCTGGCTAGAGTTTCGAGGACAATGTTGAATAGAAGTGATGAAAGAGGACATTCCTGTCTTGTTCCTGTTTTTAAAGGGAATGGTTTCAGTTTTTCTCCATTAAGAATGATGTTGGCCATGGGCTTAGCATAAATAGCCTTTACAATGTTCAGGTATGTTCCTACTATCCCTATTTTTTCTAGTGTTTTCAGCATGAAGGGGTGTTGTATATTGTCAAATGCTTTTTCTGTGTCAATTGAAATAACCATGATTCTTATCCTTAAGTCTATTGACATGATGGATTACGTTGATTGATTTACGGTTGTTAAACCATCCTTGCATTCCAGGAATGAACCCTACTTGATCGTGGTGCATAATTTTCTTAATATGTTTTTGGATACAGTTTGCCAATATTTTGTTAAGGATCTTAGCATCTATATTCATCAAGGATATTGGTCTAAAATTTTCTTTCCTTGATTTGTCTTTTCCTGGTTTGGGTATGAGGGTGATATTAGCTTCATAGAATGAGTTCGGTAGGATACCCTCCTTTTCTATTTCCTGGAATACTTTGAGAAGTATTGGAATGAGTTCTTCCTTGAAGGTCTTGTAGAACTCAGCTGAGAATCCATCTGGTCCTGGGCTTTTCTTGGATGGTAGATTTTTAATGGCTTCTTCTATTTCATTGCTTGATATTGATCTGTTTAAATCGTGTATGTCCTCCTGGTTCAGTTTGGGAGGAGCACATGTCTCTAGAAATTTGTCAATGTCTTCGGTACTTTCTATTTTGTTGGAATATAGATTTTCAAAGTAGCTTCTCATTATGTTCTGTATCTCAGTGGTGTCTGTTGTGATATTTCCTTTTGCATCATGTATTTTAGTAATTTGAGTCTTCTCTCTCCTTCTCTTTGTTAGTGTGGCTAAGGGTTTATCTATTTTGTTTACTTTCTCAAAGAACCAACTTTTTGTTATGTCAATTTTTTGAATAGTTTCTTTTGTTTCAATTTCATTGATTTCAGCTCTGATTTTAATTATTTCCTGTCTTCTACTACTTTTGCTGTTATTCTGTTCTTCTTTTTCTAGGGCTTTGAGCTGTAATGTTAGGTCATTTAATTGTTGACTTTTCATTCTTTTCTGGAATGTGCTCCATGCAATGAATTTTCCTCTTAGTACCGCTTTCATAGTGTCCCAGAGATTTTGATATGTTGTATCATCATTCTCATTGACCTCTAAGAATTTTTTAATCTCCTCCCTGATGTTTTTTGTTACCCATGTTTCATTCAATAGCATATTATTTAGTCTCCAAGTGTTGGAGTAATTTCCTTTTTTTTTACTTTGTCATTGACTTCTACTCTCAGTCCATTATGATCTGATAGAACACAAGGCAGTATCTCTATTTTTTTGCATTTCCTAAGGGCTGCTTTGTGGCATAACACATGGTCTATTTTCGAGAAGTTCCATGTGCTGCTGAGAAGAAAGTGTATTCGCTCATTGATGGATAGAATATTCTATATATGTCTATTAAGTCTAGGTTATTGATTGTGTTATTGAGTTCTATGGTTTCTTTGGTTGGATTTTGTTTGGAAGATCTATCTAGTGGTGACAGCGGTGCGTTAAAGTCGCCCAGAATTATTGTGTTGTGGTCTAAGTGATTCTTGAAATTGAGAAGGATTTGTTTGATGTACAGGGATGCACCATTGTTTGGGGCATAAATATTTACCATCGTTATGTCTTCCTGATTTATGGTTCCCTTAAGCAGTATGAAATGTCCTTCTTTATCCCTTCTGACTAACTTTGGCTTGAAGTCCACTTTATCTGATATAAGGATGGAAACCCCCGCTTTTTTACTGGGTCCATGTGCGTGGTAGGTTTTTTCCCATCCTTTCACCTTTAGTCTGTGGATGTCTTTTTCTATGAGATGAGTCTCTTGCAGGCAGCATATTGTTGGGTCTTTCTTTTTAATCCATTCTGCCAGTGTATGTCTTTTGATTGATGAGTTTAGGCCATTAACGTTCAGGGTTATTATTGAGAAATGATTTGTATTCCCAGTCATTTGGCTTATTTTTGGTTTTTAAGTTGGCTTGGTTTCTTCTTTGAGTGGTTTTTCTCTAAGGTAGTTCCTCCCTTTGCTGACCTACATTGTTGTTTTTCATTTCCTCTTCATGAAATATTTTGTTGAGAACATTCTGTGGTGCAGGCTTTCTATTTGTAAATTCTTTTAACTTTTGTTTATCATGGAAGGATTTTATTTCATCTTCAAATCTGAAGGTTAGTTTTGCTGGGTATAGGATTCTTGGTTGGCATCCATGTTCTTTCAGAGCTTGAAATATGTTGGTCCAGGCCCTTCTAGCTTTTAGAGTCTGGATTGAGAAGTCTGCTGCTATCCGTATTGGTCTCCCCCATATGTAATCTGATGCTTTTCTCTCGTGGCCTTCAAAATCCTATCTTTATTTTGAATGTTAGGCATTTTTATTATAATGTGCCTTGGTGTGGATCTGTTGTGATTCTGTGCATTTGGTGTTCTGCAAGCCTCTTGTATTTGATTTTCCATTTCATTCTTCAGGTTTGGGAAATTTTCTGATATTTCATTGAATAGGTTGTTCATTCCATTGGTTTGTATCTCTGTGCCTTCCTCAATCCCAATAATTCTTAAATTTGGTCTTTTCATGATGTCCCATAGTTCTTGGAGATTCTGTTCATGATTTCTTACCATCTTCTCTGTTTGGGCGACTTTATTTTCAAGATTAAATATTTTGTCTTCATTGTCTGAGGTTCTGTTTTCCAAGTGGTCTAGTCTGTTGGTGATGCTTTCCATTGAGTTTTTTATTTGGTTTATTGTCTCCTTCATTTCAAGGATTTCTGTTTGGTTTTTTTTTTTTGAGAATCTCTATCTCTTTGTTGAAATGATCTTTTGCTTCTTGCAGGTGCTCTTTCAGCTTATCGGTATTATCATTCATTGCCTGCATTTGCTCTCTTATCTCTTCCTTTGCTTCGCGAATCATCTTAATCATGTATAATCTGAAGTCCTTTTCTGACATTTCTTCTAACATACTGTCATTGAATTCTATTACTATAGAATCTAGATTTGTTCGGATCATTTTCTTCCCTTGTTTTTTCATGTTGTTCATGTATCTTCCCCTCTAGCGCTGCAGATCTGGGGTATTGCAGATTTCCCCCTATAGGCTTATAGTGGCCCTATAGGTGTCCCCTTTCTTTAAGGGGAGATCAATATTAGCAGTACCCAAATCAGACACTATGCAATCCTAGACCAAATAGCCCCTATGGGGACAATAACATCATGTAAATAGGGGAGAAAGCGACTCTGAGGGAACAGGTAAACAGAAGGAAAAGAAAGCAAGAAACATAAAGAAATAAAAACTTAAATTTTTTTTTAAAAAGGAGAAAAAAGAAAATCTACTGTATAATAGTCATATACTAATGAAACCTCCCAGTGTTCAGTAGCCTGATGTATGAGAGGTACCTGACAATGAGCTTCAAGCCTCCAGCAGGCGTCTCAGGATGGGATTTGCCCCACCCGAAGATCGGAGCTATGGCTTCCAGGATTATCCAAGATGGCTGCTCTGGCTTCCAAATGTGTTGGCAAATGGGGAGCTGCAGCTCAGGGGTGGATGTGGTCAGCTGGAGGTCCTGGAGACAGGATGCAGTTGGTCCGGCAGTGGTCCTGGAGGTCGGGTGTGTTTGGTGTGGTTGTGGGATCCAGGAGGCCGGGTGCAATCAGTTGGTGTGGGTTCCTGGTGATAGGGCACAGTCAGTTGGTCTGGGGGTCCTGGCGGCAGGGTGCAGTCAGTTGATGTGAGGGCCCCAGAGGCAGGGAGTGATCGGTTGGGCTGAGGGATCCTGGAGACGAGGCTCAGTCAGTCCGGCCAGGGGTCCTACAGGGCCTGGCTGTTGTCTCAAAATGGGGGCAGCCACGTGTAATCAAACCTGCAGGTACTGTAACAGTGAACTTCCAGGCAGCAGCAGGCAGCTGGTTCTCCACTGGCGGTCTGCGGTCTGCTGGTAGCTGTCGGACGATGGAGAGGTGAACCTCGAGCGTTGGGTGATGGATAGGGGCAAGGCAGGCGATGGACAGGCGAGAGGCAGGCAAATGGTGGATGACAAACGCCTGACAGTGAGCAATCTGCTCTCAAAAATGGCATCGGTATGTTGGCAGATTACAGGTGATCACAGCAGACAAATGGGGTAAAGAGCAGGGGATCGATAAGTAGCAAAAACTGCCTCACCGAGAAACAGATATCCTCTGCTTGAATCTGGCTTTGCGGAGCGACAAGGAACACAGCCTCCCTCTAGACCGCCATCTTGGATCAGTGTTAAGCAACTTAATGAGACCCTGTCTCTAAGAAAATATAAAAAAGGGCTGGGGATGTAGCTCAGGATTGAGTGGCCCTGAGTTCAATCCCTGGTACAAAGAAAAAAAAAAAAAAAAAAGAACGAATCCAGACACATGTACAATTGTCTTTATTTAAAATTTTTTACATATAAAAAATTTCCATATAAAACTATAAAGACAGGGCTGGAGATACAACTTGGTTGGTAGAGTGCTTGCCTCGTATGACAAGGCCCTGAGTTCAGTCCTCAGCACCACCAAAAAAAAAAAAAAAAAAAAAACTACAGAGACAGAAGACAGATGAGTGGTTGCTTGGGTCCCGAGAACAGGGATTGACTGCATTTGGGCATGTGGAAGTGTTTTCAAATGATGCAAATATTCTAAAACTAGATTATAGTGATAGTTACACATAAGTTTACCAAATCTATCAACCTATAAGTAGGTGAGTATTATGTATTACAAGTCAAAAACCAAAACCACCAAGGAAGACTAGGAGATAGACCTGTTTTACTTTGCATGTCATAAATGTTTGACCATCTCATATAAAAAACTAAAACTGAACTTTGAAACTCTAAACTGAGTGCAAAATGTTACCATCCAGGATTATCTATAACCAGATTTTGTTGTTTGCTGCCAGTAGGATGTGGATTATTCTATTTGTATGAATTTCCCAGACAACTGGAGCTTACCCCTTTAATTTGAAATGTTTTTTGAACTTAACTATTTTGAAATAGGGTTGTCTAAGATTTTTTCTTTTTGCATTCTCTTTACTATAATTATAATACATCCTTATTATTTTATTTTATTATTTTTTAAATAACTTTTTAAAAATATTATTTTAGATGTTGATAGACCTTTATTTTATTCATTTATTTATATGTGGTGCTGAGAATCGAACCCAGTGCCTCACACATGCTAGGCAAGCGCTCTACCACTAAGCCATAATCCCAGCCCCTATCCTTATTATTTTAGAAAAACAAATATGCCCGGGTCACTGATGTTGGAGAGAGAGAGTTGCTTCATCCCTTATTAAATCACCCACACCTCTTCCTTTTGGCTGACTTTTGTTTCCTGTTTGCTGTCAGCATGTTTACTCTTAGTAATCTTGCTGCTCTCGGTTACTGATTTTCCTTTCTATGGGCTAGAAAGCCAGACAAGTAAATCTAACAAACTTCATAAAGTAGAAGTGACTAGACTAAAGTCTAAGGGCTTCCTCTTTCACTAAAGTACATAAAAACTCTACTACCTGACTTTTTGCTTGTTTCTAAGCTTGTTTCTGGAAAAATAACATTGGCAGATAGTAACCTGAAGCTTATGAGGTATTAATGTGCTAGTGCATTCTTTTCAGCTTTGGATATTGCGGTTTCAGTTCTAGGCCAGTTGTCCACAAATATAGAGTAAACAAAACCCTATTACCCTGTGCTTCTTGACATTCTTCTCTAATACTATTATTCTTTTTACTTTTTCCCCGGTATGGGGATTTGAATCCAGGGACTCTTTATCACTGAACTATATCCTCAGTCCTTTTTATTTTTTATTTTGAGACCTTCCAAATTACTGGGGTTACAGGCATGTGCCATTATGCCTGGCCCTAATAGCATTTTTTTTTAATAAAATATAGATTTTTCTGTGCCATCTGATCCAGAAATTCCACTTCTAGGTATAAACCTAAGAGAATTTCAAGAAGGGACTTAAACAGATACTTTTATACACCAATGCTTATAGCAGCATTATTTACAATGGCTAAAAGGTTGAAGTAACCCACATGTCCATCAACAGATGAATGGATAAACAAAATGTGGAATATACATACAGTGCAATATTATTTAGCCTTAAAAAGAATGAAATTCTGATACATGCTAAAATAGGGATGAACTTTAAAAACATTATGGTAAGTGAAGTATGCCAGACCCAGAGGGACAAATATTACACAATTCCATTTATGCAAGGAACATAGACTAGACGAATTCATAGATAGAAAGTAAAATAGAACTTACCGAAGACTAGTGGAGAGAAGGGTATGGAAATTATGTTTGGAATGATGAAGACATTCTGGGGATGTAGCTTAGTGATAGTTTCATTGGCCTGGTGTGCAGACCCTGTTTTCCCCACCACCGGAAAAAAAAAAAAAAAAAGTAGATTCTTCTGGCTTATATAAGACTTCTGAACTATAGTTTGCATGTTCCAGACATCTCTTGGGAAGCAGTTTTGATAGAGACCATAGCGTTCCTCTGGCAATGTGTAGAGAAGCCTTCCTGGAGGAATATAGCTTCACCTGCATCAAAGCTCTGCCAGTTGAGAACTAGCTAATAGTTTGTCATTTTATTTCTCACTTCTAGGCTATCCATCCAGGATATGGTTTTCTTTCTGAAAACGTGGAATTTGCTGAACTTTGTAAGCAAGAAGGAATTATTTTTATAGGTCCTCCTTCATCTGCAATTAGAGACATGGGCATAAAGAGGTACATATTGATATCTTTTTAAATATAACCAAAGAAAGTTCAATTAAAAGTTTCCTTTACCTGTAATTGGTGTTTTAACTATATCCTTTTGTTGTCATAGTCATAAGTTATTTATCCACAATGTAGGAAAATAACATTGAGTTACAGAAATATTCAAGTAATTTTTTTTTTTTTTTTTTTTTTTTTGTAGTGCTGGGAATCGAACCCAGGGCCTTGTGCACGCAAGGCAAGCACTCTACCCACTGTGCTACATCCCCAGCCCTTAGTGTTTCTAATCAATATATTAATTTTTTTTTTTTAACTTTTGTTCAAAAGGTGGGATAAGCTACACAAAATGAGGAAAGGTAACTAATAGACATTTTAGCATACGTATTAATATTTGTTTTCTCACACTGTAGTTCTTCCTTTACCTATAGCATTCTTTTTTTAAAAAGACTGCCATTGTAATCTTTGTGGTTCTTATGAAAGATTTATAGAATTGGGGCATCTTGGTGTTCTTACTCTAAAGCACATCCAAGTCCATAATGGCCGCTGCCGGGGTGCCCGTCGTGGAAGGTTATCACGGTGAGGACCAGTCTGACCAGTGCCTGAGGGAACACGCTGGCAGAATCGGTTACCCCGTCATGGTTAAAGCCGTCCGCGGTGGAGGAGGAAAAGTAAGGCCGTGGGTGCTTGCCTTTGCCGCTTCAGGGGAGTCTTCTTTAAGCCAGAGTCATGGCCCTTCTTTTCCTTTCTCAGGGCATGAGGATCATTAGATCAGAAAAAGACTTTCAGGAGCAGTTAGAGTCAGCGCGGAGGGAAGCTAAGAAGTCTTTTAATGATGACGCCATGCTGATTGAGAAGTTTGTGGACACGCCAAGGTGGGCTGAGCTTTTTTTTTTTTTTTCCTGACTCAGATTTTTTAAATTAAATTATAAAAGTAATACATGCACATTCTATGATATATAAAATTCTAGGAATAAATGAGTCCATTAAGTTCCTCAGTCCCAACCTCTGATGTAACCACTGAATAGAAACATAGGTACATATAAATGCAGAAAAAAATACAAAGAATAGTAAACAAAATAATATTATATATTAATATTGTATCCTATTCTATACTAATACATCGTTGGCCTCTTTCCATATCAATAAAATGTAGTTTACCTCACTCTTTTTATTGGTGGCTTAATGGTTCCTTATGTACTAGTAATTCATTATGTTTCTTAGTGGTAGAATTGAAGGTTTTTTAATATAAAAAATTTCTTGTAAGAGATTAAGCTATATTTATAGAACTCTGAGCATCTGTTGAGGTGGAGATAGTTACCCAGATTGAACTTTAAATGCTAAGTTAATAACAATGCCAGCAGCTAACAGTGAAATTGTGTTTACCATGTGCCAGATTTTAAGTATTTTATATATACTAAATATTTGCTGTTCTGATTCTAACGGCAGGTACTACTATTCTCAATTTGCAGGTGAAGACAATGGGTAACAGAGTAGTCATGCTATTTGTCTGAGTTCACCCAGCTGTTAAGTGGTAAAGCTGGAACTTGCTGTGTGACTCTAACATTCATTCTCTAAGTCACTATGCTAAACTGCTTCACTAGGTAGCATTGCAGCAAATGCCATGGGGAATTTTTAAACATTTTGTTGTTATCTGAAATTCCTGTTTTGTTTTGTTTTTTTTTAATTGCTTTTGGGGATCAGGGATTTGATACCAGAGATTGAACCAAGGGCCTTTGACCACTAAGTCACATATATAGCCTTTTTTTTTTTTCTTTTGAGACATGGGCTTACTAAGTTGCTTAAGGCCTTGCTAAGTTGCTGAGGCTGGCCTCAAACTTTCAATCCTCCTGCCTCAGTCTCCTGAGTTACTGGAATTATAGGCTGTGTCACTACACCTGGCTGGAATTGTTTTTATGTCTGTTATTTAAAATAAGACACTTATTTTAAAGTTTCCTATTTCGTAGATTTTTGTGGCAATTTAAAAAAAATACATATGACCTGCAAGTGGAATGAAAAGAATAATTCATTTTGGAGCCATGACCTGAAAGAGATTTACCTTTAATTTAATGAACTTAAAGTTTAGACTCTTATTTTATATGAGCCTCTTCCAGGACTCCCTACCTAATTATGTATTTTTAATTTTATCTTCTTTTCCTGAAGGAGGGACCCAAACTGTTTTTATTTCAGGCCCTACAAAACCTGAGCACAACACAGTAAATGAAATTTAATTACAGTTTGATAGTAAAAAAAAAGCAATAGGAGAGTACAGCATGAGCCACTTCTTGGTAGGAAGTAAGGCAAAAATGGAAGAGGTTCTAAATTAAATTAAAGTTTCTTTCCTCAATATCTTTCAAGAAAGAATAGGCTATCCATCCAAATTAGCATGCTCTTGAGTTGTAGAGGGATCAGCTCTAGCTATTTCAATAACTACAGCTCAATGCCTATGCCATTTTTTCTTGAAGATGTAAATTCTTTACTTGTGGAATATTAGCTATACAATGCCTCCAGTTGTAATTTATTCTCCCAATACCTGGAAAATTCCTGGGGAAGAAGGACCTGCTGATATATAGCATTTTATTTCCTTGTATATATTACTTGGCATACTACTTTCCTCATAGTAGTTACTAGTATTTTTTTAAATATAGAAGTAATATAAATACATTTTAAAACTGCAGGAAAATACAGGAGATAAAACAATAAAATACCCTGTAATCTTATTCTCCTAATATAAGTATTAGCATTCCTGTTCTGTAATTTCTAGCAGTAACATTGGAATATCATAATCATACTGTATATACTTTATATACTACTAAATAATTACCTGTTGAACTAATAAAATGTCAGAAGCTGGTAAGGGTGGTGCTGACAACTGAAAATGTAGATATCAAGATATTTTACAAATCTGATCAGAACTATTAAGCTTATCTGAGAGATTGGGATAGGAAAATATCTTCAAAGTATACTATTTTAGAGGGGAAAATATCACATTTCTTCCTCAATTTGCATTCAATGCAAATGTAAAATGATGGATTAAAAATATAAATAAGAGGGTTTGGGATTGTAGCTCAGTGGTAGAGTGCTTGCCTAGCATGGTTGAGGAACTGGGTTTGAGCCTCAGCACCACAAAAAATAAATAAATAAAAGAAAGGTTAAATTCTTAAAAAAAAAAAAAAAAAAAAAAAATATATATATATATATATATATATATATGTTAAAATTTTGGTAGTCTTAGAAAACATCAAGGCACTCCTGATAGAATCCAGCCAGACTCCAGCAATGGCTGAATTGGAGCCACTGGGATTTAATGCACCTCCTGATTCTCAACCACTTCTAAACACTGTGTTCCTGAACCACCAAGTTAGATAAAGCCACACAGAAAAGGGTCCATCAGAAAAAGGAAAAACAAGTGATTGGGTGACTACAGAAACCACAACAGAGAACCCAGTCTTCCTTGAGCTTTCCTTGTATATTAAGTAGCCAAAGTAAAGGTGTTTCCATCTTCTGAAAATGCAGAAAAGAGCTGCTGTGTGTCCCTGGTGTGACCCCAATGTGTTCCCTTCATGGCCTCCAGCCCCTGCTGTAGTGTTTCCTTCCCTGGGACAGCTAGAAGATGAGGAAAAACCAGTGAAGTGGTAGAATTTACAATTGGAAATTGATAAATAGTTCAGCTCCAACATGTAAAGAGCTTGAAAGTCATTGCTTCCATCCAGAAAGCAAGCAGAAAACTGAACAAAACAAAAGATAAGCAACATTTAGAGCACTGGTGAACACCACACGGAGCAAACCACCACTCAGAAATCTGTGCAGGCCTGTGAGTTCAGTGCAGCACAGCTGAGATCAACCTTGAAGCAAAAGCTGCTGGAGCTCAACACATCGTGGGAATTTTGCCAAATGCCTGGAGGCTGAGTGTGGATTAGACTGAAAGAGAGAGACCCCATGGGGCACAGATTGAGGGTCCGTTCCACCTTCATGAGCTTTAACTCCAAGAACCCCATTAAGTACTCACAGTGAAAATCCAAGGAAAGTTTCCTTATGATTTGGAGCAGTGGGCAGAGGGAAAGTAACTATTTTGAAATAGACTCAGAGCATTCTGTTCTCCCCAGCAAAAGGATTCCTGACTCCCAGGGAAATGTTGCCAGAGCCTCTTCTGTGCTGGGGGAAAGACAGCTAGCCAGCTCTAACTCCTCTAGCCCTTCTGTTTCATATAAGGGGAAAACATTTTTAAAAGACTAAGAAACACTTCTGAAAGTCACAGCACAAACACAGGCCCACCAAGAGACCATTTCATCACAAGATTATAGAATGCTTTTCCTCCCCCACACTCTACTACCACATTGCTATGTTCTGAATGTTTATGGCCCTCCAAAATTTTCATGTTGAAACCTAACTCCCAAAATGATGATACTCAGAGCTGGGGACTCTGAGAGGTGATGCGACCTTGAAGGCCCCATGCTCCAGAGTGGAATTATTGCCCTTCTAAAAGGCTTGAGAGAAACCATTTGCCTCTTCTCTTTCTGCCACATGAGGACACTGAAACAAGGCACCATTTATAAGGAAGAGGCCCTCACCACACACTGAATCTACTAGCCCACCCATCTTGGACTTTCTCTCCTCTAGAACTGTAAGAAATACATTTCTGCTATTTATAAATTGCCTAGTCTAAGGTATTTTGTTAGGGCAGCAGGAACAGATTAAGATACATCACGAGGGCTCCAGCAGAGTAAGAGTGAATCATAACTGAAGGAGCTATGAAACACAGACAGTAATTAAGAACTTTTTGGGAAACCCAAAGACAGTAGAGGTTAAAAAAAAAAAAAAATGAAACAAGGACACTAGAGGAAACTGAAACTTCTGGTATCTCCAGCCACTGCAAATGTGAAGCACAGCCTACTTCCTAACCATTTTAATGAAAGACATCACTAAAGTTCTCTTTACCTCAGATCTTATTACCTGATATATCATGTCCTACTTTTAACAAATAAAATTACAAGGCATGCTAAGGCCCAGTAAAAGTACAGTCTAAAAAAACAAAGTAAGCTTCAGAACCAGACTGAGAGTGACACAAATTTAGAAATGATCAGATAGGGAATTTAAAGTAACTGATTAATATGTTAAAGGCTTTAATGGAACAAGGAGACAACATACAAGAACAGATGGGTAGGGCTGAGGTTGTAGCTCAGTGGTAGAGCACTTACCTAGCATGTGTGAGGCACTGGGTTCTATTCTCAATCCCACATATAAATAAATAAAATAAAGATCCATTGACAACTAAAAAAATATATGGGAAAAAAAAAAAAAGAACAGATGGGTAGGGCCGGGGATGTAGCTCAGTGGTAGAGGGCTTGCCTAGTATGCCCTTGGTTTTATCCCCAGTACTACACGCATGCACACACAAGCACACATACACAAAGACAGATTAGGTAAGCAGAGAGGCGAAAATTCTAAAAAAAAGAATTTTTTAATGATAGATATCAAAAACACTCTCCCAGGAATACATGCATTTGATAGGCTTATCAGTAGCCTAAACTGGGAATACCCAAGGACAGCATCAGTGATCTTGAACATATATCAATGGAAACTCCCAAACCTATATGGAAAGAGAAATAAGAATGAAAAAAAAAAAAAAAAAAAAAAAGTCAAAGTGAAATAACCAAGAACTGTGAGAGTTTTAAAAAGTATAAAACGTTATTTGAATATCACAAGGAGAAGAGAAAGAGGAGCAGGAGAAATATCTTCAGATATTACTTCAGTAATAACAGCCAAGAATTTTCAAAATTAATAACAGACACCAAATATAGAACCAGGAAGCTCAGAAGAGGACACCAAGCAGGTTAACTATCTACACATGTGCATTTCGTATTCAGACTTCAGGAAATGAAAGGTAAATAGAAGGAAGCTATGGGGGGCGGGACACATTACCTATGGAAGATCAAAGATGATAAGCAATCTCATCAGAAATCTTGTAAGTAAGAAGAAAGTAGAATGAAATATGAAGTGTTAAGAGAAAAAAAAAGCCCTCCTAGCTTCTGTATCCAGCAAAATCATTCTTTAAATGTGAAGGCTGAATAGTCTTTGTAAGAGAAATTAAAGTTGAGGAAATTGGTCACCAGAGGACCTGTCTTGCAAGAGATGTTCAACAGAAGCTCTTCAAAAAGAAGGAAAACGATATAGGTCAGAAACTCAGGTCTACATAAGAAAGGAAGAGAATTAGAGAAGGAGTAAATGATGATAAAGTCTCTTCTCTTTCTTATTCTAAATTGATCTAGCTGATTACTGCAAGGGGCTTGGGATGTGACCCAGTTGTAGAGCACCTGTTTAGCACACGTAGGGTCCTGGGTTCCATCCCCAGCACCACACAAAAATAATAATTATAGTGACAACAACGTGTTTGATGATTTTAGCTTCTGGATAAATGAGATGAACAGGAAATGATCAACAAAGCAAGAATTTTTAAAAAAATTATCTCCATGTATTTTGTCAAGAGAATGTGTTAGACGAGTTGGAAAATTTTAAAATGGAACATTCAGGAAAGATAATATGTGAAGACAATGAATGGTTTCAAGTAGTTAAATGAGGTGCTTCATGAAGTAAACAAAAATGAATAGAAATGACTCATTGTGCTGAAATAGTACATTTACAAGACTTCCTGGTTTTATTTCTCTATGTTTGTCAACTTTTATTTCAAAAAGTAATGGAAAACAATTGCATTCCACTCATTTCCACATTCGGGTGGTGAAGATGTGAGTTGATCTGTTGTGTGGATGTGTCAAAACAAACCTGCTGATCAACAAATGGCCTGCCTTAACCTTATTTTCATAAGTACTGTGTACTTTCACTCTTAATATCATTTATCTTAATTTTACCATTTTATTCTCTACATTAAAGTGCCTGCGTGTGCGTGGTTTTGGGTATTAAGCCCAGAAGCACATGCTCTACTCTTGAATTATATTCCCAGCCTGTGTTGTTCTTAAAATACTAATGATCTATACTTATTATTTCACTTATTTCTTAAACTTTTTGTGGTTAAATCATTTTTATTTCAATCTTCCATAGTTTATAAAATCTGACCATAAGAGCTACTCATTAAAAGGTTCCATTGGTGGTGAAACATGTGAAATACGACTAGTTTGTGATTTGTTTTTATTTTTATTTTTACAGACTGCATTTTGATTCAATGTACACAAATGGGGTACATCATTTCATTTCTGTGGTTGTGCACGATGTTTGTGATTTTTAATATAGTCAAATGAATCGATCTCTTCCTTGACAATTTGTACTTTTTGTGATTCACCCTTATTTTTAGTCTCCTCTATTTTTAGTCTTTTTCTTATTTGCCAGTCATTTCATATATGTAAATATTTTCTCTTTAATGTTTATCATATAAGCGAAACTTTTTCATAGAGTTTTCATGATATTATAGTTCTGTTTGTAAATCCATAATCTCTATTCCAAGGTCAAAAATTAGCTCTTCCTTAAAGAAGGCAAAAATCAAGGAATCCTTGCCACCATGGCCAACGGTTTTGAGTTAATTAATGTAATATTTGTCACCCCTAAAATACGTGTGTGTTTGCTTTTAAATAGGCATGTGGAAGTCCAGGTATTTGGAGATCATCATGGCAATGCAGTGTACTTATTTGAAAGAGACTGTAGCGTGCAGAGGCGACATCAGAAGATCATTGAGGAGGCCCCAGCGGTAAGGATGTTGAAAGGAATTAGTAAGCATCTTTATAGTGTAAACCTTATCTTCACATCAGAAATCTGTGAAGCTAGTGACTCCCACCCCTCAAAGTCCTGCTGGATGATAGTTTCCCAGCAGTGATGTAATGATAAGGTCTCCCTGCAGATGAGGAGGGCATTGGTGACCTGGGGCTACAAACAACAGGGTCATGTTCTTTGTGGGTGGAATCTGGGAAAATCTACTCTGATCAAGTGTCTGATTTAGAGTGAGCAGCTGGACAGTGAGGATTCAGTGCACATTTTAAGTTGTAATTAACTAGAATCTATTAAAGCAATGGAATGGAATGCTCAGGTTAATTGAATGTGTTTTTTATCGAGAGAACATTTTTAGCAACTATTTTAGACGTTCCTAAGATATGTTAGCCATCTTCCTACCATAAAGAGGAGGAAAGAGGGTCAACTCTTTTGCCCCTAACATTAACTTTTTTTTACATATCTCCAAGTCTTGCTCTTAATAGGTTTAGGTTGTTGTCTGGGTTAAGACCAACTGTGAGGACTTTGTATTTTTGAATTTATATTTGTTTTGGTCCTGCTACTGCCTTGGGTTAGATACATTTTTTTGTTTTGTTTTGTTTTTTGTTTTTTTTTCCAATAAGTGTTTCCAAAAAAATCAGGGATGTGAGATTTCTAGTTTTTCAATGTAATTTCTGTTGCAAAGTACATTATACCATTTGAAGTACATGTCAACAATAATTTCAGTAAAGCCTATTTTCAAGCAGTGATTGCTTAAATGTATACCTAAAGAGCACTGTTGTAACACGTTAAAAACTTTCCTTGTTTATTCATTTTATGAACCTTGCTTATTAATTTGGAATCTTTATGGGTTCCTTTTATTTCAAGAAATAATTAGGCGCATGATTCAGATTACTCTCATTCTGAGGCAAAATGAGGGTCATTGAAAGTTTTCATATTAATACTTGTAATTTTTCATATAGGTATAAAAGTTATTCTGTATATGACATAAAGGTAAGCAAATATGCTGAGTGATACCTATGATTCAAAGAAATCACAAGTAGAACTATTAAATTTTAGTATATTGACAGTTAAACTGTCTTGAGAAAGTATATAACATTAACTTTTTATCTTTATCTTTTTAATTCAGTTATTTGATACCTAAAGTGTAATATTGCATTTTACTGGAAATATCCAGTAAGAAAAGGTACTAAAGAAAAAATTTTTTAAATTTTTTTTCACAGCCTGGTATTAAACCTGAAGTAAGACAAAAGCTTGGAGAAGCTGCAGTCAGAGCTGCTAAAGCTGTAAATTATGTTGGAGCAGGTATGTTAACTGAAGTGTCAAAAGTAATTTATTTTTGTTTCAGAAAGAAAGAGAAACATACTGTTGAAATCAGTGACTTCAAGCTTCTTTGATTATATCCACAGTAAAAAAATACATGAAAAAAACTTTTTTATAGTTGTAGATGGACAGCCTGTATTTATTTATTTTTATATGTAGTGACTAAGGATTGAACCCAGTACCTCACATATGCTAGGCATGTACTCTATCACTGAGCCCCAGCCCCAGCCCCAAGAAATACATTTTATATTGAGACCCATTGTGCACACATAGGTGATTGTAATTGTATATATACATATTTGAAACAAATATTTCACCATTACTTGCCCTGATTACATATGAGTTTTTATATTTTCCATTCCTTCTCTATTTATTTTGGTACCAGGGATTGAACTCAGTGGTACTCAACCACCGAGCCACATCCCCAGCCCTATTTGTTGTATTTTCTTTAGAGACAGTGTCTCACTGAGTTGCTTAGTACCTCACTGTTTCTGATACTGGCTTTGAACTCCAGATCTTCCTGCCTCAGCCTCCTGAGCCACTGGTTTTACAGGCATGCACCACTGTGCTCGGCTTCCTATTCTATTTTTAAATAAAATTACTGAACTTATTTTTTGCTTAAAGTTTGAAAAATAAACTTAGAGTAGTTTTTGGTTTGGGGTTGTCGTTGTTTTGTTTTTGCATTGCTGGGGGATTGAACCCAAGTCCTCATGCATGCTAAGCAAATTCTCTACCACCGAGCTACATTCCCCCACCCTTTAGAGCAGTTTAAGTTCACTGCAAAATTGAATAGAAATTCACAGAGTTCTCATATATACCTACACTTAAAATAAGGTTAGTTGTTTAAAATTCAACCTTAATATATGTAAGGGAGGCTTGCCTAGCATGTGTGAGGCCCTGGATTTGATCCCAGCACTGCAGGAAAAAAAGTGGGGCGGGCATTGTAGGTCTTTATAGAGTGCTGATAGATAAAACGTTAATATATGGCTTAGTTGCTAGACTACCTTTTGGTGTGTCACCTGCAAAAGGGAACTTCCAAGAAACTTCCACAGTCAGGGGAAAAAATGTGGTTTTTTTCCCAGAGAGTTGGAATGAGATGGGATATCTGGGGATCGTGGTACTGCAGTGCAGCCACACATGGTTCAGTCATGCTCTCACTACAACAGCTGAAACTGATTCGTAATTTGGGCTTACCATTTGCTCACAGACCCAAATATACTTTTCCATTGCTAAATCTTATGCAGCCCCCTATTTTTACCTGACACTTATTTGCTGCTGAATGTGAGATGTTTTCTTCCTTAAATGAAAAATGTTTACCATTAATTAAAGACATCAGTAGGACTCAATATGCTACATCATGGAAGATCTTGATTTGCTACTGACTTAATATTATCAAAAGGTAACTTGTATTTTATCTTCTAGGAACTGTGGAGTTTATTATGGACTCAAAACACAATTTCTACTTCATGGAGATGAATACAAGGCTGCAAGTGGAACATCCTGTTACAGAGATGATCACAGGAACTGACTTGGTAGAGTGGCAGCTTAGGGTGAGAATATTTTTTCTTTTGAAGATCAGTCTCGAAGGAGCTAGGATGCCATTCAGTGGTAGAGTACTTGTCTAGCATGAATGGGGCCCAGAGTTTGACCCCCAGCACCACATACAGATAATAATAATAGTAAGTAAAGATCAGTCTTGAAAATATATTACCTCTGGCTTCCTAAAAGAGGTATCACTTTGCTGTGATGCTGTTGGCACTTTAGGGACTCCAGTTCCTAATTTCATTTAGACACCAGACAAACCAGCAGTTTAGGTTCATCACTTAGAGTTGTGATAAACATGGTCTCAAGGCAAAGCTTTGTGGTCTATTTAAGGCCATTCTGGCCCATACCATCATTAGATTTTAGAGGCAGGACAGATGCCAGCCAAAATGAAATGAGTTTAAGGCAGACTTGAGAATGAAGAGCCAGAGAATGATCTAGACCAATAGAATGAGCCACATAAAGTCTTGATTTGTAAACCGTTCCCAGCTCTTGAGTAAATGTTCATTCTAGTAGCTATTCAGAGTAAATACTTAGAAACTTTTAAAGCATTTTGACATGGCTATGACATGCCTTCTATATTTTACAAAAAGAAATACACCCATAACTATTCTTTTACTGTGAATTGTTTGAGAATCACTAGTATAAACCAGAGTTTCCTAAAACATATCCTTCAAATATTAATAATAAAAGCTTAGTCTGTTTTTGTACTCTTCATTGAAAACAGGTGACTTTTTAAATTCCCCCTCTTTTGATTCCCCTTTGTTAATATGGAAGAATGTATTTGTTAGTTTTTTGCAACGTTAGGAATTGAACTCAGGTACTCACACATGCTAGACAAACACTCTAAAACTGAGGTGCATCCCCAGCCCCAGCTCCCCCAATTTTAAGTAGTATCAGTCTAAATTATGTTTTTCCATGCTGTGATATTGAAGTCTTGATTATTTTAATACCTTTGTCTTTTCAGAACTCCCATGGGCAATAATGTCATGTTCCTTTTGCGGTCTCTTGGGATGTTTGGTGGTTTTAACAAACCAAAAGATTCTTCTAGGCCCGTTTAGCCTTGGTACTAATAAAAAAAAAAAAAAAAAAAAAAAAAAACCAGATATATCAGGCCAGTAAGTGGTAGTGAATATCAGGAAGAACTAGTGAATTAGAAAATTTCTGGCAAGAGTGATTATGTTTCCCAAATTCAAAGAAATGGAAGATATTTTTCTCTGAAGCAATAACCAAGAGAGTCTAGACCTTTGAAATCATAGAGGATAAAAGGTTTCTAAGGATGGAGGAAGCAGAAAGGTTTTGGATATGAGGGAAATCGGCATTATTTCTGAAACTCAGGAAATTATAATAGCCTATCAAGTTTCTTCAGAAAGAGAAGGCTTTCGTCATCTGAGGAAAGAGTCTTAGAAGAGTTAGGGAAACTGCTGGAATCGTCTTACAGAGTTCAGGGCATAGTCTGGTTTCCAGGCAAAAGGGAACCAAGGGAATTCTCCATTTGATGAGTTGAAGTTTGAGCTCAGAGACCTGCCTCTGGAGGCAAAGGCGTCTTAGAATGTGGGTTCCTTGATGTGGGCATCCTGGTTCAGGCTACAGGTAGAGATGGTTACCAGCATTCAGAAGCTGGTGAAAACATTCAAGGTCAGGGGTTCCAAAGGGTCACTATATAAGCCTCAGAGAACCCAAATGGCATAGAATTCTAAGTACCTACAGGCCTAGTTGGGAACAGTCTCTCTTGGGCTCAGATGGAAACAGTCTCAGGAAAATAGGCAAAAATAACACAGCTCAAAATGGGTCTAAATGGTTAGAAATAGATCACATCTTAGAATATGGATACATGGCCATTCAAATTTTTCTTTTTTAAATATTTTTAGTTATAGATGGACACAATACCTTTATTTTATTCATTTATGTGTGGTGCCAAGTATCAAACCCAGTGCCACACACATACTAGGCAAGTGCTCTACCACTGAGCTACAACCGCAACACTCAAATTTTTCTTTTTTATATTAAAAACAGATAGAACTCTTTATTAAAATGTTAAAGATAATTTCATTAAAAGGATAGGAATGAAATAATACCAAGTAACACATAATGCTTACTGTATGCCAGGCATTTTTCTCTGAAGCATGGAGAGGGTAATCCATTAAGTTCTAAGTTTTCAATTCTGTGGATATTTTAACAGACACAGATGCATTAAAATGGTTTGGAAATCACAATCTAGGGCTAATATATCCCTTATTATCATAAAAACAAAAATGTAAATTTTCCCACATGTAGGACACTGGGATAATGTAATATCTTTTACATATATATAAACCATCTTATAAATAGTACATTTGGCAAATAATGACATCCTTTTGTACATTACAAAATATACAAAGAAACAATTTTCATGACCTCTTAAATAATTAATTTTGGCAGAAAAGAACAAAATACTTGTAACCTTCAAACAAAGGATTGTATTACATTTTTTGCATGTGGTGTCAGTTTCACGTGATATGGTTTGTTTTGGCATTGTCCTTGTTCTTGCCATTTGAGAATAATACAGCTTCTCATGTCAACTGATATGATATCATCTTGGACATGAGTAGGTCTAGGAGTATTGCATGCTCTTCCTGAAGATGGTTTCTCATTGCATCTTTTAGGTATGCTAAGCAGACGTTTCTTTTGAAGTCCAAAAAATTTTTCTTTCTTTCTTTCTTTCTTTCTTTCTTTCTTTCTTTCTTTCTTTCTTTCTTTCTTTCTTTCTTTCTTTCTTTCTTTCTTTCTCTTTCTTCACAGTTGTGTGAATAATCCATGCATTTACAATTCACATATCAATTACTTGAGTGAACAAAAACCAAAGCCATTTTTACCTCTAACAGAAGTAGAATATTTGGAAGTCAACAAATCATGGTTGTGCATAGCACCACTGAGATTGTTACAGGCACCTACTGTCTTTGAGTCACACTGACTACACTCTTTCTTTTTCATTTCCACTGTTGAACTTTGCCAAGTTGTCCCACTATGTCATAATTCAATCCAACAATGACATATTTATTATTTAACCACTTTGCAATGAGAATTTCATTATTTGTATCAAATATGATCATATGACCCACTGACTTGTTTTTCTTCATGGTGCCTCTAACTTGGAAACAAATATTTCTTCCTCTTTCTTTTTTTTTTTTTTTTTTTTTGAGGTGGAGTGCTGGGGGCACTCAACCACTGAGCCACATCCCCAGCCCGTTTTTGTGTTTTATTTAGAGACAGGATCTCACTGAGTTGCTTAGGGCCTCACTAAGTTGCTAAGGCTGGCTTTGAACTCACAACCCTCCTGCCTCAGTTTTCTGAGCTGCTGGGATCACAGGCTTGTGCCACCTCACTCTGCAGAATTCAATATTTCAAAGGTGTACCAACAAGTCATACTTAGTGAATAAATTGCCAAAGGAAAAAAAAAAAAAAGCATGAGTGGGTTCTCTATCACTTCAAACATTTATAGAACTCCCTTACTCCCAAGCAAAGGCCCATCATTGGGTTCTTCTCGAGCACTTTTTCCAAGTTAAAGTCATAACAATATCTCAATGTTCCTCACTGTGCCCAGAATGTGTAACCAAATCTTATGGGCTTACCTCTTATAAATTGTTTCAGTGCATTGTGTCCATAATATCTGATAATCATTTTATCCTCTGTCAAACATTCTTCAAAGAAACCAAAGGTCATGATGACTTTTGAATCATCTTTATTAGAAGATGAATTTGAAAACATTTATCTTCCATGTTGTCATTCATTATTGTTGAAAAAATATATGATACTTTCCAGCTCCTGGAAATAATTTCTTGACATTGCATTTTGATACTAGACATACCCAAATCTTCATCAATTGATCAGTAGTTTCTTATGGAAGCCAGCTTATGATACTTTTGTTATGAAAATGTAATAATTCCTAGAAGTATTTAACTCATCTAAGTATTTCAAATGTGTGCTTACCTTCTGCAGAATAGTATGCATCATCTATTTCAGGTGTCAATATTTCTTAAAAAATCTCCAGGCTGGCCAGGTGCGGTGGTACATACCTGTAATCCTAGTGACTGGGGAGGCTGAGACAGGATGATTGCAAGTTCAAAGCCAGCCTCAGCAACGGAGAGGCTCTAAGCAACTCAGTGAGACCCATCTCTAAATAAAATACAAAAAAAAATAGGGTTGGGGGTGTGGCTCAGTGGTTGAGTGCCCCTGAGTTCAATCCCCAGTACCAAAAAAAAAAAAAAAAAAAAAAACTCCAGGCTGAAATACTCTAATGGAATTCCTCATTTTTCTCAAGTATTCAGAATCAGTGTTTTCTATAATACATTCTTTTTTTTTCCCCTTTTGTACCAGGAATTGAACCCAGGGGTATTTACTCACTGAGCCACATCCTCAGCCTTTATTTTTACTTTGAGACAGGATCTCACTAAGTTGCTTAGGGCCTCGATAAATTGCTGACTTTGAACTTGAGATCCTCCTGGCCTCAGCCTCCCAAACCACTGGAGTGCACCACCACACTTGACTCTAATATATTCTTTTGAGTAGGGATACACAGGTCACAACTTGTCAACAAAATAACCTCAAGTAGCAATGCATTAGAGTTTGTCATGTAGCAGTACAGTGCATGATACGTTACTAAGAATATACATTGTTTCTGTGTCCTATTTATAGGACAACAGCTTTTGAACGTTGATCATTTGAAATACAATGCATTCTTTGAAATAAAATCATGACCTAGTTCCAGAAAATACTTTAATGTGTGCATTTCCTATATTACATATCAGTTATGTACATAATATTTTGTTTAGTTGAACATTTAGTAAAAGTAACTTTTGTTGTAAAATTTGTGCCATTTTCACAATGAATTTTAAAATATTTCAAACACTCTAATCATTACCTATTACTTTCCTCAAAAGAATAGGACACTACAAACATAATAATTATTCCAAAGTTACCATTGGTAAATGGTATATTTGTTGCTCAGTTTAAGTTTTTAATAGGTGTCCCACATCTGGGATGATGAGACCAAAAGCATGCCCGGGTCCCAATGAGTGTAGAGACAGAGTTTGAACCCAAGGAGTAAGGAATGAAGTACTACCATAACGGCTCTCAGTTCCTTTTCCTCTCATTCTCAACAACTGTGGTTCCTGATCTTTCCTATTTATAGATTCCAAGAGATGAAACATTTGCTTCTGTTTTATACTTACCTGTTTAGCTCAGGACATCCTAAGTTACTGAGAGTCTTTTATCCTGTATCTATATGACTTCCTCAGGTTGTCATTATCTCATCTTGAGGAAACGCTTGAAGAAGAGGGTAAAGAGAGAAAGTGACCAAATATGCTTCATTAGCCTTTTCCAAGTTATACTAGTTGAAGAGAAAAATTCATTGTTTTTGTACTTAAGAGTCAAAATAGTAATAATTATAGTAGCAATAAACAATACAAATGAAACTGTTTATAATCTGGTATTACACATAAACATAATAAACTTAAAACCCATGATGTTGGGGCAGGGGCTGTAGCTCAGTGGTAGAACGCTTGCCTAGCATGTGTGAGGCACTGGGTTCAATCCTCAGCACCATGTAAAAATAAATAAATAAGACAAAGGTATTGTGTCCATCCACAACTTAAAAAAAAAATTTTTTTTTTAAGTTTTCAAGAGGTGGGGAATGGACTGTTAAAAAAACAGGCCAATAAAGAGGGCAAAAACTTGAAAAAAAAAATGGTGTTCCCTTTCCCTTTATCACTCATTTGCTGATGAAGATTACAGTGTAGGATTCCTAAGGTCAGCATACTTCTTTCATGTCTGTGAATGTAGTCCTAAACATCAAGTAGTGATTTATTATAAAGAAAGATTGAGGCGATCCAAGATGGCAGACTAGAGGGTGACTGCATCTCCAGTCGCTCCAGAACCCAGGATTCAAGAAGGGGAGGCATTGAGAGACTCGGACTAAAATAGAGCCCGGGGTGAGTCTCCCCCACTGGGTGAAGCTCGGCCTGGGCGGCAGGCCCGGATAGGGACGGTTTATCAGAGTAGGGCAGGGCAGCTAGAGTCTTCCCCTGGCAGCCCTGCGCACTCTGGCAATGGGCTCCTCCCACACGGTCAGCATCTCGGAGCAGGCCCCCCAGTGAGAGCCTTTCCACACAGAGCCAGCTCCAGGCCCTGGAACCAGTAGCGGGCTAGGGGCAGCTTTCTTCAGAAGCACTGCATTATCAAGTTACTCCAAGGCTTCAGGCTACTGAAGGCTGGGAGGTGATACACTAGAAATCTACAGGGACACTATAAGCCAATAGAGGAAATCTGCAATATCTCAGAGTCCCACTGACATCTGACCAATATGAGAAAACAAGGGAAGAAAATGTCCCAAACAAACCTAGATACTATATCAATAAAACCCAATGACAGCACAGCAGAAGAAATGTCACAAAGGGAGTTCAGAATGTACATAATTAAAACAATCAGGGAAGCAAACGAGGAGATGAAAGAGCAAATGCAGGCATTGAAGGAGGAGATGAAAGAGCAAATGCAGACATTAAATGATCCCACCAATCAACAGTTAAAAGAGCAAATACGGGAAGCAAGAGATCATTTCAATAAAGAGTTAGAGATACTAAAAAAAAAAAAAAAACAAACAAACAGAAATCCTTGAAACGAAGGAAACAATAAACCAAGTTAAAAACTCCATAGAAAGCATAACCAATAGAATAGAACACCTGGAAGATAGAACCTCAGACATTGAAGATAAAATATTTAATCTTGAAAACAAAGTTGACCAAACAGAGAAGATGGTAAGAAATCATGAACAGAATCTACAAGAATTATGGGATATCATCAAAAGGCCAAATTTAAGAATTATTGGGATTGAGGAAGGCTTAGAGAAACAAACCAAAGGAATGAACAATCTATTCAATGAAATAATATCAAAAAATTTCCCAAATCTGAAGAATGAAATGGAAAACCAAGTACAAGAGGCTTATAGGACTCCAAATACACAAAATTACAACAGACCCACACCAAGGCACATTATTATGAAAATACCTAACATTCAAAATAAAGACAGAATTTTAAAGGCCGCGAGAGAAAAGAATCAAATTACGTTCAGGGGGAAACCAATAAGAATATCAGCAGATTTTTCAAACAGACCCTAAAAGCTAGAAGGGCCTGGAACAATATTTACCAAGCACTGAAAGAAAACGGATGCCAACCAAGAATCTTATACCCAGCAAAACTTACTTTCAGATTTGACGATGAGATAAGATCCTTCCATGATAAATAAAAGCTAAAGGAATTCACAAAAAGAAAGCCGGCATTACAGAACATTCTCAGCAAAATATTCCATGAGGAAGAGACGAAAAACAACGATGTAAATCAGCAACGGGAGAAACTAGCCTAAAGGAATAGCCAAATAAAGGAGAAACCAAATCATGTCAAAAAACAAAAATGAGTCAAATGACTGGGAATACAAATCATATCACAATAATAACCCTGAATGTTAATGGCCTGAACTCATCAATCAAAAGACATAGACTGGCAGATTGGATTAAAAAGAAAAATCCAACAATATGCTGCCTGCAAGAGACTCATCTCATAGAAAGAGATACCCATAGACTAAAGGTGAAAGGATGGAAAAAAATATACCATGCACACGGACACAGCGAAAAAGCTGGAGTATCCATCCTCATTTCAGATAATGTGCACTTCAAGCCAAAACTAGTCAGAAGGGATAAAGAAGGACATTACATACTGCTTAATGGAAGCATAAATTAGCAAGACATAACAATCATAAATATCTATGCCCCAAACATTGGCTCATCCATGTACGTCAAACAAATCCTTCTCAATTCCAGAAATCAAATAGACCACAACACAATAATACTAGGCGATTTTAACACACCTCTCTCACCACTGGATAGATCGTCCAAACAAAAATTGAATAAAGAAACCATAGATCTCAATAACACAATCAACAATTTAGACTTAACCGACATATATTGAATATACCATCCAACAAAGAACGAATACGCTTTCTTCTCAGCAGCACATGGATCCTTCTCTAAAATAGACCATGTTTTATGTCGCAAAGCTACTGTTAGCAAATACAAGAAGATAGAGATACTACCTTGTACTCTATCAGATCATAATGGATTGAAATTAGAAATAAATGACACAATAAAAAACAGAAACTTCTCCAATACCTGGAGATTAAATAATACACTATTATATGATGAATGGATAACAGAAGACATCAGGAGGGAAATAAAAAAATTCTTAGAAGTAAACGAGAACAAAGACACATCATACCAAAACCTCTGGGACACTATGAAAGCAGTACTTAGAGGAAGATTTATTTCATGGGGCACATTCAACAAAAGAAGTAGAGATCAACAAATAAACGACTTAACACTACAGCTCAAAGCCCTAGAAAAAGAAGAGCAGACCAACACCAAAAGTAGTAGAAGACAGGAAATAGTTAAATCAGAGCCGAAATCAACGAAATTGAAACAAAAGAAACAATCGGAAAAATTAACAAAATAAAGAGTTGGTTCTTTGAAAAAATAAACAAAATTGATAAACCCTGAGCCACACTAACAAAGAGAAAGAGGGAGAAAACTCAAATTACTAAAATTCGGAATGAACAAGGAAATATCACAACAGACATGAGTGAAATACAAAACAATTAGAAGCTATTTTGAAAATCTCTACTCCAACAAAACAGAAAACCTCGAAGACATCAACAAGTTTCTAGAGACATATGAATTACCTACACTGAACGAGGACATACACAACTTAAATAAATCAATTTCAAGCAATGAAACAGAAGAGGTCATCAAAAGCCTACCAACAAAGAAAAGTCCAGGACCAGATGTGTTCTAAGCCGAGTTCTACAAGACCTTTAAAGAAGAGCTCATTCCAGTACTCCTCAAGGTATTCCATGAAATAGAAGAGGAGGGAACCCTCCCAAACTCATTCTATGAAGCCAATATCACCCTGATACCTAAACCAGACAGAGACACATCAAGGAAAGAAAATTTCAGACCAATATCCTTAATGAACATCGACACAAAAATTCTCAACAAAATTTTAGCAAATCACATACAAAAATATATTAAAAAGATAGTGCACCACGATCAAGTGGGTTTTATCCCAGGGATGCAAGGTTGGTTCAACATCTGGAAATCAATAAATGTCATTCACCATATCAACAAACTTAAAGTTAAGAATCACATGATTATTTCAATAGTTGCAGAAAAAGCATTCGATAAAATACAGCATCCCTTCATTCTGAAAACACTAGAAAAAATTGGGGTAGTCGGAACATTCCTTAACATTGTAAAGGCCATCTACACTAAGCCCATGACCAATATCATTCTAAATGGTGAAAAACTGAAAGCATTCCCCCTAAAAACTGGAACAAGGCAGGGATGCCCTCTTTTACCACTTCTATTCAACATCGTCCTTGAGACTCTAGCCAGAGGAATTAGACAGACCAAAGAAATTAAAGGGATACGAATTGGAAAAGAAGAACTCAAACTATCCCTGTTTGTTGATGACATGATTATATATTTAGAGGAACCTGGAAATTCCACCAGAAAACTCTTAGAACTCATAAGTGAATTCAGTAAAGTAGCAGGTTACAAGATCAATGCTCATAAATCCAATGCATTTTTATACATAAGTGATGAATCTTCAGAAAGAGAAATTAGGAAAACTACCCCATTCACAATAGCATCGAAAAAAATAAAATACTTGGGAATCAATCTCACAAAAGAGGTGAAAGACCTCTACAATGAGAACTACAGAACACTAAAGAAAGAAATTAAAGAACACCTTAGAAGATGGAAAGATCTTCCATGTTCTTGGATACCGCAGAATTAATATTGTCAAAATGGCCATACTACCTAAAGTGCTATACAGATTCAATGCAATTCCAATTAAAATCCCAATGAAGTACCTTACAGAAATAGAGCAAGCAATTATGAAATTCATCTGGAAGAATAAAAAACCCAGAATAGCTAAAGCAATCCTCAGTAGAAAGAGAGAAGCAGGGGGTATCACAATACCAGATCTTCAACTCTGTTACAAAGCAATAGTAACAAAAAATGGCATGGTATTGGTACCAAAATAGACAGGTAGATCAGTGGTACAGAATAGAGGACATGGACACAAACCCAAATAAATACAATTTTCTCATACTAGACAAAGGTGCCAAAAATATGCAATGTAGAAAAGATAGCCTCTTCAACAAATGGTGCTGGGAAAACTGGAAAACCATATGCAACAGAATGAAATTAAACCCCTACCTCTCACCCTGCACAAAACTCAACTCAAAATGGATCAAGGACCTCGGAATCAGACCAGAGACCCTGCATCTTATAGAAGAAAAAGTAGGTCCAAATCTTCAACTTGTTGGCTTAGGATCAGACTTCCTTAACAGGACTCCCATAGCCCAAGAAATAAAAGCAAGAATCAACAACTGGGATAGATTCAAACTAAAAAGTTTTCTCTCAGCAAAGGAAACTATCAGCAATGTGAAGAGAGAGCCTACAGAGTGGGAGAATATCTTTGCCACTCATACTTCAGATAGAGCCCTAATTTCCAGAATCTCTAAAGAACTCAAAAAACTCTACACCAAGAATACAAATAATCCAATCAACAAATGGGCTAAGGAAATGAACAGACACTTCACAGAAGAAGATGTACAAGCAATCAACAGATATATGAAAAAATGTTCAACATCTTTAGTAATAAGAGAAATGCAAATCAAAACTACCTTAAGATTTCATCTCACCCCAATTAAAATGGCGATTATCAAGAACACAAGCAACAATAAGTGTTGGTGAGGATGTGGGGAAAAAGGTACACTCATACATTGCTGGTGGAACTGCAAATTAGTGCAGCCACTCTGGAAAGCAGTATGGAGATTCCTCAGAAAGCTTGGAATGGAACCACCATTTGACCCAGCTATCCCACTCCTTGGCCTATACCCAAAGGACTTAAAATCAGCATACTACAGAGTTACAGCCACATCAATGTTCATAGCTGCTCAATTCACCATAGCCAGATTGTGGAACCAACCTAGATGCCCTTCAGTTGATGAATGGATAAAGAAACTGTGGCATATATATACAATGGAATATTACTCTGTCATGAAGAATGATAAAATTATGGCATTTGCAGGCAAATGGATGAAATTGGAGAATATCATGCTAAGTGAGATAAGCCAGTCTCAAAAAACTAAAGGACGAATGATCTCGCTGATAAGCGGATGAGGACGTATAATGGGGGGTAGGAGGGGTTGGCATTAGGGTTAGGGTTAGGTTTAGGGTTAGGGATAAGGAGGGTGGTAAGAATGGAGGAAGGAAGAACTGTATAGAGGGAAAAGAGGGGTGGGAGGGGTGGGGGGAAGGGAAAAAAAAAACAGAAAGAATCAAACAACATTGCCCTATGTAAATTTATGATTACACAAATGGTATGCCTTGACTCCATGCACAAATAGAGAAACAACATGTATCCCATTTGTTTAAATAATAAAAATAAAAAAAGAAAGATTGATTTATTGATTTTGGACTGGAGTGCTAATGTTTTAAAATGAAAACCAAGAATATCTTGCCACTGAGAAACTTGAATTTTGGGCTGGGGTTGTGGCTCAGTAGTAGAGCACTTGCCTAACATGTGTGAGGCTCTGGGTTTGAGTCTCATCACTACATATAAATAAAATAAAGGTCCATTGACAACTAAAATCAAAAAGTGTTTTAAAAAGATTTTGATTATGTTAAACAAATGTTGATTTTTATATTTGCAAATTAGCCATCAGTTTGCCTTTCTCCACTTAAAATCTCTAGGAAACCCCTTGTAATTAATACATGATTCCCAGGCTGCATGTTTTTAAATCTATTTTTGTTTTGCTGAGTACTCAAGTGAATGGATAAATCATAGTTTCATTTGGCTGTATTTCAAAGTCCATTGTACACTTTCTATAGGAAAAAAAAAGATAGAACCATTGACTTACCAAGTGTTGTAACTGCCATAATTCGTATTTTCCTAAGAGGCAATATTCATCTATTATCAGATTGCAGCAGGAGAAAAGATTCCATTGAGCCAGGAAGAAATACCTCTGCAAGGCCATGCCTTTGAGGCTAGAATATATGCAGAAGATCCTAACAATAACTTCATGCCAGGGGCTGGACCACTGGTGCACCTCTCTACCCCTCAGGCAGACCTTTCCACTAGGATTGAAACTGGAGTACGGCAAGGTAAAGTGAAATGAAAAGTCTCTCTTGTTAAACTTCTAGTAATGTTTTTTTGTTCTTGGTTTTTTTTTTTTTTTTTTTTTTTCTTTTTCCTTTGAGACAGGATCTTACTGTATTACTCAGTTGACCTTGAACTTGGAGGCTCAAGTGATTCTCCTGCCTCAGCTGGGACTACAGGCTCCACCATTGTGCCTGCCTTTGGTACATTATTTATTTTGGGGTAGAGGCTTATGGAAATGTCTGGCATGTTTTAAAGTAAGGGACTTAATTGATTTCTCATCAAGTTTTTCTTTTTCCTTCTATAATAGTTATTTTTAAAGCATAATTAGTATTTTAAACAATGTACTCTTGTTTTGAAATACAACATACTTGGTAAAACTTTACCAAGAAAAATTTCATATCTGTTGTTTTATTATGTAACTCTGCCTTGTTCTAAAAGTGATTAAAGGTGACTGTGATTTCTACTACAACAGTGTAGGCACTCTGCCTTCAAGGAACTTAAAGTCAAGTTGGAGAATTAAGTATAAAGTATAAGCTAAATAATAATTTAAAAAAACAGATTACAATAGAAAGGAACAGTGCAAGAGCTTTCATAGTTCAGCATATGATCAAATAACATTGGTTATAACTTAACTCTTTAGCACCTCCTATGTATCTACAGGCACTATTCTTTGTGATTTTTTGAATGGGCGTCTTTCAACATGAGACCCACCTCCCTTATAAGAAGGCATTTTTACCATCCCCATTTTTGAGGTGAAGAAAGTAGGTCACAAGAGGAGTTAAGTGATGTAACAACTCTCTCCAAGGTCATCTTCAGAGCTGAGATTCAGACCCAGGCATCTAGCTTCAGAGTCTGAGCCATTAAGATGGCTATTTACTTCCATTTTCATCTCAGTTGCCAGAGTAGTTACACAGTGATGAGACGTAGCAATTCTCAGGACTGAGAGGTTATGTTAGTCTGAAATAATCAGGACTAGTCTTTAAGAGGACGTCTGGAGTGGACTTATGTAGGCAGATTTAATAGCATAATGAAAAGTGAAGAAAAGAGAAAGTGAAAGGTGTATTTAAAGAACTATGGCTGAAGGCAAAGGTCTGGAAGGCAGGTGGTTGGAGATGTAGTTGGAGACACCATTTCAGGGCAAATCATATAGCGTTTTACAAGCCAAAATGAGGAATTAATACTTCTTGATAATAAATTGGCTAAGCCACAGCAAGATTTGGCAGTTGATAAAATTTTTAACATATCACAGAGCACATTGGAAACAAAAGAACATTGCAGTTGGAAGAAGAAACCTTTGCGACAAACAGAACTTGCTGCATAGTTTAGTTAAGTTGCTCAAAGGGTAGCAGAGATGTAATTCTGAGAAGGGCTTCCAGGTTCTTTCCTTGGTCCTAAGAGGGATAATCTAGTCCAGGAGACTGTCCCTAGCCCTCTGTCCTGTGTACCCGAAACCATTCGTGCATTCCTTGGGCAATGCCCATGTTGTACTCCTGTCATCTTTTACTCCTTGTCTCATGCCCCTCTTAGATTGTAAGACTCTTAAGAGAAGGACTATGCCTTGCATATTATATTTGCAACACCTTGCTCCAACTGAGGCCTAGTAGGTCTTCAATGTGTGTTGATACGTGAGTAGGTGTGTGTATGGGTAAGAGAGTGAATTGTATCCCCTTGATGTTATAGATGAGGACCTGCAGTTCAGAGAGGTCAAATGACCTGCCAATGTGAGGAAAAGGTCCTCCAACAGTCTTAATGATGCACCACATCCTTGCAATTTGAACCATTTCTGTCAAGTGGGATGTGCCATGGTTCTTGTTGACTAGGATTGTAATCTCAGTAAGATTGCTGCTGTTTGCTTATCAGCTTTGCCAGTCATAGCACTTGGCACTTTATTGTCACTCCTTCCAACACCTTACAAGAGAGAGGAATTATCTTTATTTACTGATGAGGAAACTGAAAGTGTGGAGGGGGGAAATGCTAAAAGCAGAAGTGAGTTTAATGTGAGAGGTAGGAGTTTGCATGAAAGGAAAAAAAGTTTCAAAAGGAGTTTGAGAAAGGAAAAAAAGGTTCAAAATAAGATAGGGATGGGGAAGCCAGCCTGCATGTCACTGAATCACCATGTAGGGCCTGCTGCTCTTGGGTGACCACATCCTGGTTAGATTTTGGACAAATTTTAAATTCCTCTGAACCTCTATTTTCTCAAAAATAAAATAGTGGTCATGAGTCCACCATTTGGGAATTTGAGAGGACTAAGTATGAATATCTTGCTTCTCATATTTTATTTCTTCAAGTGTGACTTTGAAACGTTCTGTGGGTTTTCAATTTCAGGAGATGAAGTTTCAGTGCACTATGATCCCATGATCGCGAAGCTGGTCGTATGGGCTGCAGATCGTCAGGCGGCCTTGACAAAACTGAGATATAGCCTTCGTCAGTACAATGTGAGTCACTTGGGGTCAGAAGAACCCCTAATGCCTTTGGTCAGCATCAAAAGTCTTCCTTTGTCCTTGTCAGAGCCTTAGTCTTGTCACCTATTTCCACCAATTGCCCATATGTCACCAAATGAGTTCACATGAGGAGATTTCCTGTGGGTCAGAGTAGGCTTTGAGGACTTCTTGATTTCAGAAAAGAAAGACTGCAGAAATAAAACTGTTAGAATCAGCGTGTTATATTTTACTGAAATCCTAGTCATTCTGTAAATAAGGCAGCTACATGAGTTTTCTCTACAGTCTGGTAACTCCTGTTCAGAGGAAAATAATTATATTCAGTTTCATCCTTTTGATTGTTGGTTATTTTTCTGTAGCACATTAATTTTCTTGGGTCAGAAAGTCTCATAACACATTGATTTAACTTCATAGAAGGATTTATTAACCCATGATCTTAAAATTTTTACACTGTTAATTAATCAAACCTCTGATTTCTGTGGCTCCAGCTACAGTGGCCTCCTTGCCATTCCTTAGGCACACCGAGCCTGGAGTCATGTTCCTGTCCTCTCTAGAGGACATCTTCTAGAATATTCATCCCCCACGTGATCTCAGGGATCTCTTCCGACTGTCATTAACCCTGCTTACTTCACAGGGACCTTTCCCAGCCTCTCTCTTTAAAAATAGGACCCTTTGCTGTTTTCTGTTCCCTTTAGCCAACTTTAGTTTCCTTGATAGCATGGGACATTATATTAGATGTTTGCTTAGACATGTTTGTTATATGTCACCTCTCTAGAAAATAAGCTGTGACTTGTGAGCACAGGGACTTCATCTGTTTTAGTCCTCACTGCCTAAAAGGTACTTAGTAAATGGCTATTAAGTGAATGAAGACATAGATGAATGAATGAATGAATGAATGAATGAATGAATGAATGAATGAATGAATGAATTCAAGACTCATGCAGCTAGTTTTACCTCTTATTAGGTAGATTTAGGTTAATTTTATACTTTTTTAAAATCAATGTGTAAAGTTCATATTCTTATGTTGTAAAGAAGTTCCTTTGAGGCCATTGAATCCTATACCCTCCCCAGTGTAGCAGTCCTGACTGCTCTTTGCAGTCATCTTATTTTGTGGAAGTTATACTGAATCATTCTTCAGTATCTTGCAAATAAATTTCATTTATATTTCTTAACTCTCTCCCCCTCCCCGTGCTAAGAATTGAACCCAGGGGTGCTTAACCACTGAACCACATCCCCAATCCCTTTTTATATTTTATTTACAGACAGAATCTCATTAAGTTGCTTAGGCCTTGCTAAGTTGCTGGGGCTGTCTTTTAACTCAATCCTTCTTCCTCAGCCTCCCGAGCTGCTGAGATTACAGGCATGTGCCACCACACTGGCTGTTTCTTAACTTTTACCCCTTTCCTAATATAAGTCAATTAAATGTCTCTACACTACCTACTATAACACCATTTCCATCCTCTTTCTCTTATTAAAATATAACTTTTAACTGTGAAATTCACATATATGGTGGTAGATATGGTGCTAGTAAGTGACATTTCATCACATGGTACCATCATAGGTTTTTTCATTTTTTTCTAAGAGTTTCCTTTTTTCCACTGTAGAAAATACTTAAGGGGAACGGGGCAGGAAAAGATGCTTTTCTGACTGGCTTGTTTTTCCTACTCAGTAGGACCTGGGCTTTATTCTCTTCCTAGATTGTGGGACTATGCACCAATATCGACTTTCTATTGCGCCTGTCTGGCCATCCAGAGTTTGAAGCCGGGAATGTGCACACTGATTTTATTCCCCAGCACCACAGAGAACTGCTGCCCAGTCAGAAGGCTGCAGCCAAAGAGTATTTATGCCAGGCAGCTCTGGGTCTCATCCTCAAGGAGAAAGCTATGACTGAAGCTTTCAAACTCCAGACACAAGGTACAGGATGCTCTTTTTCCTCTGCCTTGAACACTACATGAATCATCACTGAACACACTCCCTTGTTTGTATGCCTCTCTTGCCTGCCTTCTCTCCTCGCTGTGACTGACACCATTCTCTGCAGATGTGTTCTTTATTGTGGAGGAGAGCTCTGCACAGATCATGGATGTACCCATAAACACAATTTCATGCACTAAGCATAGCCTAACTAATCCCCTAACTTGTAGAAATGGGTCTGTTTTCAACTAAACACTACTTTCTTGACCTCTTTCTGATTCCTGTGATGTCTGTTGTTCACTATTCCTTGAGGTCTACTTTGTTATTTCTCTATCCTTATTAAAAATTTTTTTAAAAATCTAATACATTTATTCTTCTTATTAGAATTATTATATTGTATTTTCCTCTCTTTTTATAAGATTTCTTAATTTCTAGATCCATTCAAGATAGTTTTATTTTATTTATTTATTTATTTTCTGGTTCCAAGATTGAACTCAGGGTGCTTAACCACTGAGCCACATCCCCACCATTTATTTTTTATTTTGAGACAGGGTCTCACTAAGTTGCTGAGGCTGACTTTGAACTTGCAATCCTCCTACCTCAACCTCCCAAGTTGCTGGGATTACAGGAATGTGCCACCATGCTCAGGATTCAAGTTATTTATTTTGAAGGCTCAAAATGTACAACTCTGTCTTTAGATTTGTGCTCTGTTCTTTTACACTGAATGAAAAGGCACCAAAATATGCCCCATGTGAAATTACTAAGCTGAACTTAACATTTTTAGAATGGAGTGTCCTCTTGCTATCACCTTTCTTTTTAGAATTTATAACTAGTACAGATATGAGCTTCTAAATAAATGACTTCAAGACTTGGTGAAACAAAAATAGTGAGTGGTAGAGATTTTGGTGACCTAGCATGCATTTGCCCTGTCAAAAGGGAGTGGCCACTGCACAGTTTATGCCACCAGAGAATGAGAGTTTAGGTTGCAAATATTCTGATTCTCCCAGAGAAGCTTGGATTTCTTTTATCAAATTTTCTAAGATATAAATGGATATATAAATACAAATATATAAATATGTTATCACATAAATAGAAGTATCTAATTTAAGTACAGTGAAAAGAACAAAGAAAATATCTTTGAGTTGGCAGTTTAGGACCTGTGGTTTATGTTTTCTTTTGTAAGGTATAAATTAAGTAGGGTTGACATTTATAAATTTGTTGTTGAATTTTAAATTTTTTCTAGATCAATTCTCTCCATTTTCATTCAGCAGTGGAAGAAGGCTAAACATCTCATACACCAGAAACATGACTCTTAGAGATGGTAAAAAAGGTAAGTAATGTGTCATTAATAGAGAAATATGAGTCATAGAAATATGTCACATTTAACTGAAAAAGACAGTTCAGCCTGGTCAGGACGAATTACATTTTTAAAAATACCTACCCCAAACAATGAAAGGGAATATGCCAAAATTAGAATTGATTGGTTCTTGGTAGTACAATTAATGATTCCTATTTTTCTTTACACTTTTTCTATGTTTGTAAATATTCTAAAATATGTCATAAAATACACACACAGCAAAACAACTGATGAAATATACCAAAGTGTAAGCAAGGTTATCATAGAATGGTAGGATTTCCCCCCAATTCTTTGTACTTTTTTGCTTTGCAGTAAAAGTATATTATTTTTAAATAAGAAAAACAATATCCAAAACTGTGTCAGGGCGGGAGAATTGCCCATTGCTCAGGCAGTGTTTTGGATGTTTGAGGTGGAAGTGGGTTGCTAAAGAGCTATAATTTATTATGTACCTTGTCACGTGTGAGATTTTGTCTTCACAACAATTTATGGATGATGAAACTGAGGCACAGAAGGAGAAGTCACTTACACAAGGATAGTAGGTGGCAAAGCATTATTGACACCCACTCTTTCTGACATTGACTCCC